>NC_080188.1:93168318-93841077 GCF_030028045.1 Hippopotamus amphibius kiboko
CTTCAGTAGTTGTGGCAAATGGGCTCAATAGTTGTGGCTCATGGGCTCTAAAGTGCAGGCTCAATAGTTGTGGCACACGGGCTTAGTTGCTCCACGGCATATGGGATCTTCTTGAAGCAGGGATTGCACCCATGTCCCCTGCATTGGCAGGTGGATTCTTAACCACTGTGCCACCTAGGAAGCCCCCCATAATTTCTTCTTATCAAAATACTCTTCCATTCTCTCTAGAAGGCAGTTGTTCTTGAGTTGTAATGTCCTATTTCAATTTCTCTGAATTTTACATACATGGAACAAATTGCCTGCAATTTCTATCAAATGATTGGCATTACACCTAAATTTTAATACTGAATTTTTTCCTCAAGGTAAGTGTAAGTAGCACTTCAAGACTTCACCATTGTGTGATGGTGAATGTGATTGAAGTCATGCCAATATCCAGATCTCCATCCTTTTATTAAAATAAGGGACTTTATGTGCCCCAAATTTCCTTTCTTCACATTTTTTTGATGTTTCTTAAGGAAGCGCACAATTGTTTGTTCATCTGGCTTCATCCTTACTCAATATCTATGGACTACTATAGAGGCAGGACTAATTTTCTGTTCTATTATCTGTATAATATTCAGCTTAAATTGTTAATATTTTCATTTTTATTCAGAAGTCTATTTAAGCAATAAGTTATTTGGCAGCAAGTTAGTTACTATTAAAAACATGCATTGCTCATTGATGCTATATATTCACTTACCCTTTCTCAGAAGTAAAACAAAACATATTTGTATTTTAAAGTTATACAAATGGTATTTATTGCTTTCATTTAATCTTTAGAAAGTGCAATTCCTACTCTTATTTTTTTCTTTAATATTCTGAGTTCTTTAAGTTAAGCTTCACAGTTAAGGGATTCATCCCTCATAATATCTTTCTGTCTGTCTCTCTCTGCCTCTCTGTCTCTGTCTCTATCTGCCTCTCTCTCTTTCTTTCTCCCCCACCTCCCCTCACAACACACACACTCATGAAGCACATTGTTAATCTTAGTTGCCTCAGTCACTGAAATGCCAAGAAAAAATCCAGAGCCTTGTTACCACTGTAATTTTTTACTGTTGCCACCCCCAGCATTCCAGCTCTAGAAGCCCATCTCCTGGTGGGGGTCTTTGCTGCATATGTGTCCTCAATTTAACCTCATGGTAAACATTTGTTGATCCCATGAGGCAAGGGTGTTTCCACAAAGTGAGTTCCCTTTTTCTGTGAATGTATGACTATGTGAGTCTCACAATGGGGAAAACTGCCTGGACCCAAGCATTACAGCTTTCTGGTGGTGTTGTGTTTTCAACCCACACACAGTCTGTCATTTTCTCCAAAGCCTTTCTATAGCCCTGAGTTTTTGGGTTGGGATGGATTCTGAGGTCAGCACGTCCCTCTAGTTTTGGTGAGATAAAACTATGCTGGATCAAATTCATTTCACCCTTTTAAAAAAAAATATTGGTGTATAGTTGATTTACAATGTTGTGTTAGTTTCAGGTGTACAGCAAAGTGAATCAATTATATACATACATATATGAAAATGGCATTATTTCATTCTTTTTTCATGGCTGTGTAATATTCTACTGTATATATGTATCACATCTTCTTATCCATTCCTCTGTTGATGGGCATTTAGGTTGCTTCCATGTCTTGGCTATTGTGAATAATGTTGCAATGAACATAAGGGTGCATGCATCTTTTTGAATTATGGTTTTCTCTGGGTATATGCCCAGGAGTGGAATTGCTGGATCATATGTTAGCTCTACCTTTAGTTATTTAAGGAACCTCCATACTGTTCTCCATAGTGGCTGTACCAATTTACATTCCCACCAACTGTTTATGAGGGTTTCCTTCTCTCCACACCTTCTCCAGCATTTATCGTTTGTAGATTTTTTGATGATGGCCATTCTGACTGGTGTGAGGTAATACTTCATTGTATTTTTGATTTGCATTTCTCTAATAATTAGTGACATCGAGCATCTTTTCATTGTTTTTTAGCCAGCTGTATGTCTTCTTTGGAGAAATGTCTATTTAGATCTTTCACCATTTTTTTGTGCTAAGTTCTTTCTCAGACATATCTTTATCAATTCCTGTAAAAAAAAAAAAAAAAAAAAAAAAACTTAGTAAAGACCATCTTGTGAAGGTAAGGACTATATTGATTTTGTTGTCTCAAGAAATTGACATAGTTCTAGGAGTGCTATTAAGCTGTTTACATATTTGCTCTCTCAAGCTTATTGCCTGAAACTTTAGCAGCAAGGATCACATCTTTTACAGTAAGCACTGCATTCTGTGCTTTCAGTGCAGTGCCTGGGACATGGGAGGTACTCAGTAATGCTGGCTGAATAAATATTTGTCTTATTGGTAGATGTATAGTCAGATTTCAGGTTTTCAGCCTTCCTACCATCCACTTCATCATTAATTCAGAAGGATATATGGAAACAGTTATGGGTGAGGGGACAAAAGTATGACTTTAAATAACCTTGAAACTAGACTCCAGGTCCAGTAAATGCTGTAAAATGTGTTCCTTTTGCTCATTTCAGTGAGTTTGAGAAGGGCATCAAGGGAGAAATCTGGGGAAGTTTTGAAGCCTGCTATTATACCCCTAGCTATTCAGGGAACTCTCATTTTCTGTCCTTGAATATAGCTTTATCTGCTTTGATTTATATATATATATATATATATATATATATATATATATATATATATTCTAGGTTTTCTTCTTATAATTTCAGACTTCTTTCTTCTCAAGATTGTGTGATAGTTTTTTTCCATAGCGTTATCCTCAATCTTCCTTTCTTCTCCTTGTTCATAATGTCTCAGTAACTACCTGCTGAGCACATCACTGGGTATCCCTCAAGTACCTAAATATATCTCAAACTAAATGCATTGCATTTCTCCCAAATATTTTTCTTATTTCTATTTCAATAAATAACACTTTGAACTCTTCAGTTCCCTAAGCAAGAAGCCTTTCTATTCATCACTTATCATTCAATCTATGCTTTGGGCTTATGAATGAAAGATCCATTTATTTAGTACCTACTATATTACAGGCACTGTGCTAGACTCTGAAAATAAAAAGTCAAATAAAACATAGTTCCTGAACTTATTTAGAGAGAAAGGTAAGCAAGTAACTGAGATACAATTGATAAATGTTATGATACATCTATGCAAGCAGGAATATAGGACCATATAGGTGCCATCTAAATCTGATTAGATATTCAGAAAAGACTTTTAAATGAGAAGAGTTTTTGAAGGAAATGTAGAAGTTAGCTGCATGAGAAAAGGTGAGTGCTCTATCTAGTCAAAGAGAAAGTAACGTGTTCAGAAATGTAAACATGAACTATGAGAAGTAGAGAGAAGAAAACAATGGAAGGTCTATGTATGAAAGGATGATGGGAACAAGGAGAATAAGGCTAGAAAGATAGATAGATCTGTTCAACAAAGACTTTGTGACACAGTGCAGGAAAACTGTGTGTGTGAATGTGTGTGTGTGTGTGTGTTTTCAAATTATCAGATTATTGATGAAAAAAGAGTTTTCTAAAATAATAGCAGTCAAGATAAGAGATCAGTTGTTTCAAGAATGAATTGAAGGTAAGAATGTGTAGGAATTGAAATTGAACCTACCCTAATTTTTCTAGAAGATTGATTTTCAATGAAGAAAATATATGGGACAAAATGTAGAGGAACATTTATAGTGAAAGTTGTGAGTAAAGATTAGAAGGCTTTGAAGGCTTTATATGCTGAAGAGAAAAATGGTGGAGGGAGAAGAGGCAGAAGACCCATGACAGAAGAGCTGATGTATAAACCAAGCACCCTGAGGAGGTGGGAGGTGGGGGGAGGGGGTAGGTTCTACAGTCTTGAACACTCCAGTACCAGCCAGATAAAAAAGAGTGGGAGTCATCTTGGGTTTTCCTTATCCACTGGTCTCAAAAACACTAAGCAGGTTATTATCAGACTTCTTTAGTTAGCAATGTATATCCTTCTTCACTGAACAACTTAAAGATACCAACTCCATTCTCTGGGTTGTGTGATAAATTATCATGGATATCACTCACTCAAAATTTTCCATTATGCCCCACTCTCACCATCAACTTTGTAAAAGGGTACTTAAGGTTTTTTCTTACTTATAAACATTAAGGACAGTAAGTTAGATTCACTTTTCAAAGCAGTTACCTAAAAAGAATTAGGATTCTATTTCTACACCAGATGGCTAACTGTCTTTGGACTATCTAAAGCCTTGTACTTTCACTGGAGTGTTAAAAACACTCTGAACTGTAAAATAATTTTCTCTGAAAAATATAAACTTTTCAGGAGTCAAAAGAGGATAATGAATGTCTTATAAAAACTAAAAATTCCTTTACAGAAATGATCAGGGAATTTGAAATAAATTGTAACACTGTTAAAATTCACTTAGTTTCACATTACACTTTGTCTGTACATTTGATCCCAAATGATTTATAATAGAAGCTGACAAGACTATCAAATAGATATCAGACACACTAAATGTATCATGAAGACTCATGTCTTACAATGACTAATGATGAGTTTATTATTCACTATTATCTCAAATAATTTATAAATTCTAATCAATCCCATCAAATTCACCTCTCATCTATTGAAAAGCAGGGTCATTATTGATCCCTCCTTGAAGGCTTAGACAATTTAGATGGCAAATGTAGTGTAATTACATGAATTAAAAATTGTTTAGCATGAATTTAAAACAAAACATTATTCAAATGAACTACACTTAATTGGAGAAACATATCAAAAGAGCTGCTTTATAATCTATCTTTCTAAATATCACATTTTTTGTCAATTGCCACTTATAAATACTATGAGTTCGATGAGTTTAAAGTAAGGTACCAAACATATTTTCATGTGCCTGTTGTTCATTTGTATGTCTTTTTTGGGAAAAAGTTATTTAGCTCCTCTGCCCATTTTTCAATCAGGTTTTCTTGTTGTTGAGTGTATGAGTTCTTTATATTTTTTAGGATACTAACCCTTATCAGATATATTGTCTATAAATATCCTCTCCCATTCAGTAGGCTGCGTTTTCATTTTGTTAACAATTTCTTTCACCCTGTGGAAGCTTTTTAGTTTGATGTAGTCCCATTTGTTTATTTTTGCTTTTGTTTCCCTTGCATGAAGAGAAAGATCCAGAAAGAAATGGCAAAGACCAGTGTCAACTAGTATACAGCCTATATCTTCTTCTGGAAGTTTTGTGGTTTGGGGGCTTACATTCAAGTTTTAATCCATTTTCAGTTGGTTTTTGTGTATGATGTGAGATAGCTATTTTTGTTCCCCATGTAGTTGTCTAGTTTCCCAACACCACTTATTGCAGAGACTATTCCTTCTCCATTGTATCCTTTGCTCTTTTGTCATAAAGTAATTGTCCATACATGTGTAGGTTTATTTCTGGGCTCTCAATTTTGTTCCATTTACCTATGTGTCTGTTTTTCTGCCAATAACATGCTGTTTGGTTACTATAGCTTTGTATTATAGTTTGAAATCAGGGAGTGTGATACTTCCAGCTTTGTTCTTTTTTCTCAGAATTGTTTTGGCTATTTGGGTTTCCACATACATTTTAGAATTTTTTCATTTTATTTATGTGGGATTTTAGTAGGGATTGTATTGAATCTGTAGATTGCTTTTGCTAACATTCATATTTTACCAATGTTAATTTTTTCAATATGTGAGAATGGCATACCTTCCATTTATTTGTGCTTTCAATTTCTTTCAACAATCTCTTACAGTCTTCAGTGGTTAAATTTATTCCTAGGTATTTTATTATTTCTGTTGTGATTGTAAGTGGGATTCATTTTTAAATTTATCTTTCTTCTAGGTCATTGTTAGTGATTAGTAATGAAACAAATTTTTATATGTTGATACTATACACATCAAAAATTTTACTGTATTCATTTATCATTTTAAGCAGATTTTTGGTGGAGTCTTTAGGGTTTCCTATATATAAAATCATGTCATCTGAAAATAGTGACAGTTTTACTTTTTCTTTTCCAATTTGGCTGCCTTTTTCTTCTTTTCCTTGCCTAATTGCTCTGGCTAGGACTTCCAATACTGTGTTGAATAAAAGTGGTGAGAATGGGAATCCTTGTCTTGTTCCTGATTTTAAAGGGAAAACTTTCAGTTTTTCACCGTTGAGTATGATGTTAGCTGTCATATGTGGTCTTATTATGTCGAGGTATGTTTCTTCTATACCCATTTTATTGAGAATTTTTATTGTAAATAAGTGTGGAATCTTGTGAAATACTTTTTCTGCATCTAATGAGATGATCATATAGCTTTTATTCCTCATTTTGTTAATGTAGTGTACCACATTGATTTCTTTGTGGATGTTGATCCACCCTTGCACCCCTGGGATAAATCCCACTTGATCATGGTGTATGATGCTTTTAACATATTGTTGTATTCAGTTTGTTAATATTTTGTTGAGGATTTTCACATTTATGTGCTACAGAGATATTGGCCTGTGATTTCTATTTTTGTGTTGTCCTTGTACAGTTTTATATGAGGGTAATGTTGGCCTTATAAAATTACTTAGGGAGTATTCTTCAAATTTTTGAAACAGTTTGAGAAGGATAGGTATCAGATCTTTTAATGTGGAATTCACTGGTGAAGCTGTCTGGCCCTGAACTTTTGTTTTGAGGGAGGTTTTTGATTACTGTTTCAATCTTTTACTAGTGTTTGGTCTATTTCAGATTTTCAATTTCTTTATGATTCAGTCTTGGGAGGTTGTATGAGTCCAAGAATTTGTCCATTTTTTCTAGGTTGTCCAATTTGTTGGCATATAGCTGTTCATAATATTCTCTTATAATCCTTTGAATTTCTGTGGTATCTGTTGTTACTCCTTTATTTTTTTTTTTCTTTTGATTTTGAGTCCTCACTCTTTTTAATGAGTCTGGCTGAAATTTATTAATTTTGTTTACCTATTCAAAGAAGCAGCTCAATTTTATTGATCATTTCTATTGTCCTTTTAGCCTCTATTTCATTTACTTCTGCTCTGATATTTATTTTTTTTCCTTTCATCTGATAACTTTGGGCTTTACCTGTTTTTTTTTTTTTTTTTTCTAGTTCTTTTAGGTATAAGGTTAATTTATTTGAGATTCTTATTTTTTCTTGACGTAGACCTGTATTGCTATAAACTTCCCACTTACTACCACTTTTGCTGCATTCCATAGACTTTGGTATGTTGTATTTTCATTTGCATTTGTCTTTAGGTAATATGTGATTTCCCCTTGACTTCTTTTTTTGTAGCTGGTTTCTAGTTTTATACCATTGTGATTGGAAAATATGCTTATATGATTTCAATCTCCTTAAATTATTGAGACTTGTTTTGCTTATTTTATTAGGGAAATGCAAATCAAAACCACAATGATATCACCTCAAGCCTGTCAGATCCGCTCTTATCAAAAAGGCAAGAAATAACAAACTTTGGTGAGGATATGGAGAAAAAGAAACCCTCAGTGTCTTAGTTTTTCCACTTCTAGGTATTTATCCAAAGAATATGAAAAAAAATTGAAAAATTATGTGCACCCCTGTGTTCATTACACCACTATTTATAGCCAAGTTATGGAAACAACCAAAGTGCTCATCAATGGATAATGGATAAAAAGATATGGTATATGCATACAATGGAATACTACTCCACCATAGAAAAAAGATGAAATCTTGCCATTTGTGACAACATGGATGGACCTAGAGGATCTTACACTAAGTGAAATAAATCAGACAAAGACAAATACCACATGATATCACTCATTTGTGGACTATAAAAAGAAAAGCCAAAAACAAAATAAATGAGCAAACCAAACAAAAATAAACACAGGGAACAGAGTAGTGGTTACCAGAGGAAAAGGGGTATTCACGCGGGAGGTGGGTGAAAGGTGTAGAGGGGATCAGCTCTATGGTTATAGATGGAGACTAAATTTTTGTGGTAGGAACACTGTAGGTTATACAGGAAAAGAAATGTAATGTCGTATACATGAGACATATAATGTTATAAACCAATGTCACATCAATAAAAAATAAATTTAAATAAATAAATAAAGACACTGAACGTATCAAAGTCAGGAAGATTAATTGCTAGTTTGACCAATCATTGGCACTTGGCTGTAGGTATTTAAAGGGAGGCAAGGTAAGTTATTTTTTAAGTTTCATTTTTATCATTGCAGGCAAATTAAATTGAAATTCAGTATTAATTCTACTCAATATTAACCATTTCATATTATTAAAAATTCTTAACAATTTTGACTCACTATACATTTTTCCACTACTTTTAACCTAAAGAGGATACTTCTTCCCAACCCTATAGAATCACCTATTTAAAAACACAATTGCAGAAGAACTGATGACAAACAAGAGTTAAATAAATGCTGGTACATGAAAATTCTAAACAATATGTTATAGAGACTCCAGTCTATGGGACCATGTTTATGTGTACAACATTTTTGTTAAACTCTTTGGATTAAGTTTAAAGCAGAAATGTTTTAATTCAACATTGTGTAATCAGAACTGCAATCAATGACAATATAAGGGGCATTTTATAATTTAATTTTGTTACTTATTTTTGCTTTGATTTGTTTACAAACACTTCAGCCACCATTCAACACCAAGTGAATGTAATGGATAAAATAATTTTATAAAGGTACAAATTGTGTGTTGATCATGCATATTCAAGTACATAATTGTAAAAGTTACCTTTTCACAGTATAAAATGTGTTGCTATAATTGGAACGTATAAAGCCTTCATCTATTGCCACTTAAAAATTGCTTTTAAAAAATTACTCTTCACTTTCTCTTGCATTTTTAGATCTCTTGGATTACCAGGCCATGGCAATGAGTAGGAATTTCATAAGAGTGACTTTACTGGAAGTGTCATATTTGTGGAGTAACTTTTTTGACAATGTTTTAATTTTAAAATTATTTGTTGAAAGAAGACATATCCTGAGCTATTGTCAAGCATTTGATCAGTGCACTTTATGAAACTTTTAGTTGATGTTTTTCAATGAGGAGAAGATAGCAGAGATTCTTATTAATTCTACACTATGACTTCTCCTAAAAAATAGCTTCCAGTTTCCTACAGTTCTAGAAAAAATGTATATAGTTAATACAAGTCCTTATTAAGTTAGAATTTGGCTGGTGTATTAGCCACTGAATAAACATAAAAAAATAAGTTTCTCAGAAAGCTACATCAATTGCACAGACATCTGAATAGCCCTTGAGAGATTATCATGCTTTTGAATAAATGTCATTCTGTGATAAATTTAGCACTTACCTTTCTCTTTTAAAGTCCAAAACATCATTTTTTTGTTATAAATTACATACAGAAATCATTTGACCAAATATGTTCATTGATTACTTGTATTTATAGACTCTCCCCTCCTATTTATTTCTGGAGTATTCATAATGCAGTAAACATTTTAGAGATTATTGAAAGTAATAGAAGGACCATGTATAGTGTAGACAGATAAAGAGGAACAAAAAAAAAAAGACATAGTATTAGATGAGTCTATAAAAAATCTGAGGAAAACCTGGATTGTCTGACACTCAGATAATTCCAAGTAACATATTATATGACAATAATCAATTTTCACAAATTTGTGTTTTTAATATTGAATATGGCATTACCTATTTATGTATTAATTTCTTTCCTGCCTCAATGAGTTATTATTGTATTTTTCCCCCAGAATTCCTCTGCAGCCTCATTTCTTGCCTCTTTCCTTTAGATACATTAATAAGGAGTCACCCTGAGTTTCTGATTTGGACACATTGTGAGCAACTCTTCATTTGTGTGCATGTAGTTACTTAGCCTAGAAAGTATCATCATCGCCATCAGGTGGATAAATTTTTGCCCTTCTAAAAACACTCAAATGCCTCCTAATCTATGATTCCTTCACTTACCTCTGCCTCCACCTGATAAAACAGTTAATTACCTACCCTCTAGCATCTAAGTGCTTTTATAACCATATGATATGTATCCCATTGTCTTGCATTTATTTGTTACACATTTATTTTTTTCTTACCAAAATAAATAACTGTATTTTATTCAATTTGTATCTGTACTACCCAGTTTATTGTCTGCATAAATGTTGCTGATCTAAAATAGTAAGATCCAGTTATTTAATGGTGAATAGAAAAGAATCCTTAAATCCCCAAGAGATAGGTAGTGCTGTACCAGGTCTCTTAAAGCATGTCTTTCTGCCTAAGTGTTCCCTGTTCCTTCCACCCCCACAAGGCTTCAGGGGAGAGAGGTAAAACCAAACAACAGAGGGCCTTGCTCCCTACCCTTTTTCTCTTAGTCATGGATCATCTTAATAATTTTCTCTCTGGAATGTGTGATCTCTCATAAAGCTTCATCATCTGACTGAAATATTCCCTTGTTTGTCAATCAGATCACTTACGAAAGTTACAAAAATGACTCACCTGGGAATTCACCTAGGATATCATAGAGCCACACCTGACACAGTTGATTTTTTAAAACTCAGTCTGGGATACCAAAAAAAGATGGCAGAGGAGTAAGATGTGGAGAACACCTTCCTCCCCATGAATACATCAATATATCGACTTGTGGAAAAGCTCCTAAGGAACACCTTTCAAATGCTGGCATGGGACCTTGGACCTCCAGAAAGGCAAAAAAATTCTCATGTAACTGGGTAGTGCAAAAGAAAAAAGGGGAAAAAAAATAAAGGCATCCCAAGGAGACATGCCCCTCTGGGAGAAAGCTCTGAAGGGGAGAGAGCTTCCACATACTGGGAAGCCCCGTCACTGGTGGGGACAGATGGGGGGGCTTTGGAGGCCCCAAAGAAGAGAGCAACAACAGGTGTGCTGAGGGCAGAGAGGAAAGATTCTTACACTGAGGATTAAGGCAACACTCTCCAGCCAGAGACACTGGTCAACTCACCTGCAGCAGTGGGTGTGGGCTGGGTTATGAGGCTTGGGCTTCAGAGAATAGACATCAGGGAGAGAACTGGGGCCAGCTGCAAGAAAACAGCCTGGGGGGTAGTGCACCACAGCTGACTGGGAAGAAATTTGGGGGAAAGCCTGGGCCTGACAGAGAGGCAGGAGACCTTTATTTTGGGGTGCTCAAGAGGAGCTTGCTACTCTGTGAACTCACAGGCTGCAGAGCGGCACCTGTGCCAGAACCACCCATGTCCATGGCTGCTAAATCAAAACACAGAGAGTGTCACCACTGCTGCACCTGCCACCACGCCTGCCACCATTACTGCCAAGGGTCCTGTGTATAGGGCATGCCATTGGTCATGTCCTCTCAGTGGCAGGTGCAGCCTGCCAGAACCAGGGGTCCTGCATTTGGGACCAGCTTCCCTGGGAGAGTGCACGGCACACCTCAGGTTCATGCTGACCTCTGCTGCAGCAAGCACTTCTGCAAATTTCAATCAGACTGCCATACCCCTCCTCCCCCTCACCTGAATTTGCAAGTGAGCCCCAATCACCCTCTTTCACCACCTGTTGCCTGGGTGAGGAACCGACTCCTGAGAGCAGCCCACATGCAAAGAAGGGACCAAAACCAAAACTGATCCCTGAGGACTGTAGCACCAAAGAAGAGAAAGGGAAACAGCCACAGGGGAGCAGATTTAATACCCACAATAGGCTTGATAGACTCTGCATCTGTGGATCACCGGAGCAGACAAGGGTTTCTACAATAGAGGCTGTAGAGTTAGGGGGCAACTGTGGACTGTGAGGGCAAATACACACAGGACTAATACCAGACCACAGTCTGAGCTCTCCACAGTCCTCCCCACAGTAGGTGCAGAGACCTACTTAGAAGTATTGGAGGACTTCCTGTGCAAATGTGCACATCTCCTTGTGTGGTTTTGACTGTTTAGAGTTGCTTTTACCACCTGTCTTGGGGATTTGTCTGTCCTTTCCATTCTTCCTTTTTTTTTCTTTTTTCTGTTTTTCTTTTCTCTCTTTCTACTTCCTTTTCCTCCATGCTGTGCAGTTTCAAGGGGCTTGGTGCCCTGGCTGGGGGTCAGACCTGGACCTCTGAGGCAGCAGAGCTGAGTCCAGAATGTTGGACCACCAGAGAACTCCAAACCCTATTGAATATTAAACAATAAGTGCTCTCCAGAGGTCTCATTCTCAATACTAATGTCCAAATCCAACCAAATGTCAGCAAACTCCATTGCTGGATACCTCAAGCCAAACAACTAGCAAGACAGGAACATAACCCCACCCATTAGCAGACGGCCTAGTAAGCCCAAAGACACACCCAAACACACTAACAGATGTGGCCCTGCACATCAGAAAGATAAGATCCAGCTCCACACAGAAGAACACAAGCACCAGTCTCCCCAACCAAGAAGCCTATACAACTCACTGGACCAACCTTCCCACTGGGGATAGACAGTAGAGATAAAAAGAACTACCACCCTGCAGCCTGAGGAAAGAAGACCCCAAACACACTGTTAAACCAAATGAGGAAACAGAGAAAGGTGCAGCTGATGAAGGAACAAGGTAAAACCCCACAAGACCAGGCAAATGAAGATGATTTAGCCAGCCTACCTGAAAAAGAATTCAGAATAATGATAGTAAAGATGATCCAAGATTTCAGAAAGAGTATTGAGGCACAGATGGAGAAATGAAAGAAATGTTTAAAAAGGAGCTGGAAGAACTGAAGAGCAAACAAACAGTGATGAACAACACAATAACTGAACTTAAAAACATTAGAAGGAATGCAGAGCAGATTAACTGAGACAGAAGAACAGATAAGTTATCTGGAAGATCAATGGTGGAAATAACTGACACAGAGCAGAATAAAGAAAAAAAAATGAAAAGAATTGAGAACAGTCTCAGAGACCTCTGGGACAACATTAAACATACCAAGATTCGAATTATAGGGGTCCCAGAATAAAAAGAGAAAAAGAAAGTGTCTGATAAAATATTTGAGGAGATTATAGTGGAAAACTTCCCCAACATGGGAAAGGAAATAGTAAATCAAGTCCAAGAAGCACAGAGAGTCCCATACAGAATAAACACAAGGAGAAACACACCAAGGCACATATTAATCAAACTAATGAAAATTAAACACAAAGGAAAGATATTAAAAGCAGCAAGAGAAAAGCAGCAAATAACATATAAGGGAAAACCCATAAGGATAACAGCTGATTTTTCTGCCAAAACTCTGCAGGCCAGAAGGGAGTGGCAAGATATATTTAAAGTCTTAAAAGAGAAAAACCTACAGCCAAGAATACTCTACCCAGCAAGAAACTCATTCAGATTCAATGGAGAAATCAAAAGCTTTAGAAACAAGCAAAAGCTAAGAGATTTCAGCACCACCAAACCACCCTTACAATAATTACTAAAGGAACTTCTCTAAGTGGGAAACACAAGAGAAAGAAGACCTACAAAAACAAACCCAAAACAATTAAGAAAATGGTAATAGGAACACACATGTCAATAATTACCTTCAATGTAAATGGATTAAATGCTCCAAGCAAAAGACAGACTGGCTGAATGGATACAAAAACAAGACCCTTATAGATACTGCCTACAAGAAACCCACTTCAGACCTAGGGACACATACAGACTGAAAGTAAGGGGATGCAAAAAGTTATTCCATGCAATGGAAGTCAAAAGAAAGCTGGAGTAGCAATACTCATATCAGACAAATTAGACTTTAAAGTAAAGACTATTACAAGAGACAAGGAAGGACACTACATAATGATCAAGGGATCCATCCAAGAAGAACATATCACAATGGTAAATATGTATGCACCCAATGTAAGAGCACCTCAATACATAAGGAAAATGCTAACAGCCATAAAAGGGGAAATTGACAGTAACACAATAATAGTAGGGGACTTTAACACCCCACTTACACCAATGAACAAATCATCCAAACAGAAAATAAATAAGGAAACAAAAGCTTTAAATGACACATTAGATCAGATGGACTTAATTGATATTTATAGGACATTCCATCATAAACAACCAAATACACTTTCTTCCCAAATGCTCATGGAACATTCTCCAGGATAGATCACATTTTGGGTCACAAATTAAGCCTTGGTAAATCCAAGAAAATTGAAATTGTATCAAGTATTTTCTCCAACGACAATGCCACAAGACTACATATCAATTACAGGAAAAAAAATGTAAAAATTACAAACACATGGAGGCTAAATAATATGCTATTAAACAACCAAGAAATCACTGCAGAAATCAGAGGAAATCAAAAAATACCTGGTAAAAAATGACAATGAAAAAACAATGACACAAAACCTATGGGACGCAACAAAAGCAGTTCTAATAGGGAAATTTATAGCAATACAATCCTACCTCAAAAAACAAGAAAAATCTCGAATAAACAACCTAACCTTACACCTAAAACAATTAGAGAAGTACAAAAAACTCCAAAGTGAGCAGAAGGAAAGAAATCATAAAGATCAGTTCAGAAATAAGTTAAAAAGAAATGAAGGAAACAATATCAAAGATCAATAAAACTAAAAGCTGGTTCTTTGAGAAGATAAACAAAATCGATAAACCATTAGCCAGATAAATCAGGAAAAAAACAGAGAAGACTCAAATCAATGAAATTAAAAATGAAAAAGAAGTAACAACCAACACTACAGAAATACAAAAGATCATGAGAGACTACTATAACCACCATATACCAATAAATTGGATAACCTGGAAAAAATGGATGAATTCTTAGAAAAGTACAATCTTCCAAAACTGAAATAGAAAATATGAACAGACCAATCACAAGCACTGACATTGAGACTGTGATTAAAAATCTCCCAACAAACAAAAGCCCAGGGCCAGATGGCTTCACAGGAGAATTTTATCAAACATTAAGAGAAGAGCTAACTCCTATCCCTCTCAAACTCGTCCAAAAAGTTTCAGAGGGAGGAACAATCCCAAACTCATTCTATGAGGCCACCATCACCCTGATATCAAAACCAGGCAAAGATGTCACACACAAAAAAGAAAATTATAGGCCAATAACATTGATGAATATAGATGCAAAAATCCTCAACAAAAATACTAGCTAACAGAATTCAACAGCACATTAAAAAGATCATACACCATGATCAGCTGGTGTTTATCCCTGGAATGCAAGGTTTCTTCAATATATTCAAATCAAGCAATGTGATACATCATATTAACAAATTGAAAGATAAAAACCATATGATAATCTCAATAGATGCAGGAAAAGCTTTTGACAAAATTCAACATCCATTTATGATAAAAACTCTGCAGAAAGTGGGCATAGAAGGAAGTTACCTCAACATAATAAAAGCCAAATATTACAGACCAACAGCCAACATCATTCTAAATGGTGAAAACTGAAAGCATTCCCTCTAAGAACAGGAAGAAGACAAGGGTGTCCACTCTCACCACTATTATTCAACATAGTTTTGGAAGTTTTCGCCACAGAAATCAGAGAGGAAAATAAAATAAAAGGAATCCAAATTGGAAAACAAGTAAAACTGTCACTCTTTGCAGATGACATGATATTAAACATAGAAAACTCTAAATACTCTACCAGAAAACTGCTAGCACTAATCGATGAATTTAGTGAAGTAGCAGGATACAAAAGTAATGCACAGAAATCTCTTGCATTCCTACACACTAACAACAAAAGATCAGACAGAGAAATGAAGGAAGCCCTCCCATTTACCACTGCAACAAAAAGAATAAAATACCTAGGAATAAACCTGTCTAAAGAGGCAACAAAAGACCTGCATGCAGAAAACTATAAGACACTGATGAAAGAAATCTAAGATGATACAAACAGATGGAGGGATATAACATGTTCTTGGATTGGAAGAATCAACATTGTAAAAAATGACAATACTACCCAAAGCAATTTACAGATTCAATGTAATCCCTGTCAAGTTACCAACAGCATTTTTCACAGACCTAGAACAAGAAATTTTATATTTGTGTGGAAAAGTGAAAGACCCCGAATAGCCAAAGAAATCTTGAGAAGGAAAGACAAAGCTGGAGGAATCAGGCTTCCTGACTTCAAACTATACTGCAAGGCTACAGTGATCAAGGCAGTATGGTACTGGCACAAAAACAGAAATATAGATTAATGGAAAAGAATAGAGAACCCAGAGATAAACCCATGCACATATGGGCACCTTATCTTTGACAAAAGAGGCAAGAATATGCAATGGATAAAAGACAGCCTCTTCAATAAGTGGTGCTGGGAAAATTGGACAGCTAAATGTCAAAGAATGAAATTAGAACACTTCCTAACACCATACACAAAAATAAACTCAAAATGGATTAAAGACCTACATGTAAGGCCAGACACTATAAAACTCTTAGAGGAAGACAAAGGCAGAACACTTTATGACATAAATCAAAGCAAGATCCACCTGCTAGAATAATGGAAATAAAATCAGGAATAAACAAATGGGAACTAATGAAATTTAAAAACTCTTTCATAGCCAGAGAAACCATAAACAACACTAGAAGACAACCCTTAGAATGGGATAAAATATTTTCCAATGAAGTAACTGACAAAGGATTAATCTCCAAAATATATATGCAGTTTATGCAGCTTAATACCAAAAAAGCAAATAACCCAATCCAAAAATGGACGGAAATCCTAAATAGACATTTCTCCAAAGAAGACATGCAGATGGCTCACAAACACATGAGAAGTTGTTTAACATCACTAATCATTAGAGAAATGCAAGTCAAAGTCGTAATGAGGTATCACCTCAAATCGGTCAGAATGGCCATCATCAAAAAATCTAGAAACAATAAATTATGGAGAGGGTGCAGAGAAAAGGGAACCCCCCTACACTGTTGGTAGGAATGTATATTGGTACAGCCACTATGGAAAACCATATGGAGGTTCCTTAAAAACTTAAAGGAGAACTACCACATAACCCAGCAATCTCACTCCTTGGCTTATACCCTGAGAAAACCATAATACAAAATGAAACATGTACCATAATGTTCATTGCAGCACTATTTACAGTAGCTGGGACATGGAAGCAACTTAATGCCCATCAACAGATGAATGGATAAAGAAGGTGTAGCACATATATACAATGGAATATTACTCAGATATAAAAAGGAATGACATTGAGATATTTGTAGTGAGGTGGATGGACCTAGAGTCTGTCATACAGAGTGAAGTAAGCCAGAAAGAGAAAAACAAATATCATATGCTAACTCATATAAAAAATGGTACTGATGAACCCAGTGACAGGGCAAGAATAAAGATGCAGATGTAGAGAAAGGACTTGAGGACATGGGGTGGGGTTGCCTAGGGGAAGCTGGGATGAAGTGAGAGAGTAGAATTGACATATATACACTACCAAATGTAAAATAGATAGCTAGTGGGAAATTGCTGCATAACACAGGGAGATCAACTTGAGGATGGGTGAGGACTTAGAGGAGTGGGATAGGGAGGGTGGGAGGGAGTCACAGGAGGGAGGGCATATGGGGATATATGTATAAATACAGCTGATTCACTTTGTTGTACAGCAAAAGCTATCACAACAGTGTAAAGTAATTATACCCCAATAAAGAGCTTAAAAAAAAAAAAAAAAAACTCATTCTGCAGTCCATTTGCCATTATAGCCAATAGTAAACTACAGTCTTCCTTCTTCCTTTGAAAAGGTCATGTTGATCTTCATTATAGTACATTCTAAACTGTTGTAGCCAGTGCCTTTCTTCTTTTTAAATAAAGGCTATCTTGACCAATTGTCATCTCTCCTATGCAGCCCAGACCCCAAGTGCAGAAAGTGTTTTTACCCAAACAGGCTGGTTGCGTTTTTTGTTGTTGTTGTTTATATATATATATATCATATGAGGCTATTTATTTATTTAATTTATTGGTTGTGTTGGGTCTTTTTTGCTGCACATGGGCTTTCTCTAGTTGCTACGAGTGGGGGCTCCTCTTCATTGTGGTGTGCAGGCTCCTCATTGTAGTGGCTTCTCTTGTTGTGGAGTACGGGCTCTAGGTGTGTGGGCTTCAATAGTTGTGGCACATGGATTCAATAGTTGTGGTTCATGGGTTCTAAAGCACAGGCTCAATAGTTGTGGCTCACAGGCTTAGTTTCTCCGTGGCATGTGGAATCTTCCCAGGGCAGGGCTTGGACCCATGTTCCCTGCATTGGCAGGTGGATTCTTTACCACTGCACCATCTAGGAAGTGCGCTGGTTGCATTTTATCAACAGGATGCCACAAAGGCTGCAACAAAACCAGATTGGACAACCAAGATCCAAGATGCCTGGCAAAGTACACTAAAGGTCACCAATTTCCTTGCTCTGATTATCTCTGTGTTTGTTTCAAAAGCACCTGGTGTTAGGCAGAGATGCTTTGCAGCTGTACTTTGAGAAATACATAGTGGTCCACCACTCCAACCGGCTCTGACTTGACCACAGGACTGCAACTACGCAGATGAGACCAGGTGTCCCAGAGTTGCTTTTGCTCATTACCACTCTAAGATCTCCATCCCAAGGGGGGATTTCTTATTTGTTCGGCACAGTTAGTGCTATGTGCAAGGGAGCTGAAGGACTGTGCATGTGCCAGCTATTCCTGCACATCTCCACACTTTTCCCCAGTTTCTGATGATGCACCTGCCTCTTACCCCTTAATAGTCCCCCCACTTTCCTCCCTTAAGGGAGAAGGTACCTTTACCATTGAATAAAAGCCTGCTTTGCTTACACCAAACTGTTTTACTACCTGCAGTGCAAATCTGAGCAGGAAGGAGTTCCATGACTGATGAGGGGGGCTTTGGTTCAGCCAGGGATCCAAAAGAGGTCCTCTAATTTGGTAACACTTTTACAGACTTTTGAAAACTACTTTTATTCTGATTCATCTTTCCCTTTTATTTTTAGGGTATGCATTGTTTCATTTATCAATTAGATAATTTCCTGTTTTATAGTTGGGAACAATTGCCAGTGTTTCATAATCCCATTAAATTTCAGGAACAACCATCATGCTTCAGTTATGACCTTAATTATCATTCATTCTTTTTTCAGGCAAGGCTTTATTGGGGCTCACACTACAGAACAAGTAGTGAAAGCAGTGGAATACTACTCAGCCATAAAAAAAGAATGAAATAATGCCATTTGCAGCAACATGGATGGACCTAGAGATTATCATACTAAGTGAAGTGAGTCAAATAGGGAAAGAAATATTACATGATATCACTTACATGTGGAATCTTAAAATAATGATACAAATGAACTTATTTACAAAACAGAAATAGACTCACAGACATGGAAAACAAACTTATGGTTACCACAGGGGAAAGGGGAGAGGAGGAATAAATTAGGAATTTGGGGGTTAATAGATATAGACTACTATATATAAAATAGATAAACAACAAGGACCTACTGTGTAGCACAGGGAACTGTGTTCAATATTTTGTAATAACTTATAATAGAAAAGAATCTGGGAGAATATACATGCATATGCATAACTGAATCACTTTGCTGTACACCTGAAACATTGTAAATCAACTATACGTCAACACAAAAATTTTTTTTAAAAAGCTGAAAAAAGTTATTATTCACTATATACATGCAGAGTCATTAATAAACATTAGACCAAAAATGGGATATAACAAGTGACTGGGTGTGATTCACATAATCTGGTGGTGTGATTAAATGTAATTTCTTCATTCTAACGTAGTCACAAGGACACAACCCCTTCTCATATTTATTCACCCCATTCCTTCTGTCTTGCATCTCTAACTGATGTCCTGACTAGGCTGGCTGAGAGCAAATTGTAAACGATGCTAATGCTGCAGCTGATGATGATAAGGAAGCACAGGAAGGCAAGGAGGATAAACTCTTTACCCTTCACAGAACCCTTTGCCTTTTACAAAGTAGTTTCAAACACAGCTTGCATTTGCTATCACAGCAACTTGAGAGGCAGCACCATTCTTCTCATTTCCTAACTCAGATAATATCATTTCAGGAAGTTTGTGATGCCTTTCAAAGCACAAAGTGCTAGATGCAGAATTGAATCAAAGTGGGTGTAAGTTTCTCTCTCCAAACTACATGGGTCTTGTTACTTCAGAGTTAAACAATAAATGACTGTTTCATGCCATTTTGAGTGCACTTACGTGCAACCCTCATGACACTTCACCACTAAATATTTCAGCATTGCCTAGGAATGAAGGTGTTCTCCTACATAACAAAATTGCATGAATCCTTTCAAGACTTTTAATACTAATATAAATACACACAGCTCAAATTAAAATTTCTCTAAAATTGTTTAAAGTAATATTCTTTACTGCCTTATCTTCTAAAATCTAGGATCAAACAAGAAGCACACATTGCCTAAAGTTAATTGCTTTAGTGACCATTAATTCAACACAGGTCTTCCGTTATGTTTGATTTTCATGATATTGTCACTTTTTTAAGAGTACAGTCCAGCAGCTCCATTATATAATCCTTACTTTTTTTTTTTATTTTATTTTTTTGGGGGTACATCAAGTTCAATCATCTGTTTTTATACACATATCCCCGTATTCCCTCCCTTCCTTGACTCCCCTCCCTTGAGTCCCCCCCACCCTCCCCGCCCTATATAATCCTTACTTTAAGCTTTCCTTATTTGACCTGTTAAATAAAAGTTTTAATTAGTAACAAGAGAGTAAAGGTGAATCTCAGATGCTCCCTTTTCCACCCAAGAAAATGAAAAACAAAAAGTGTATGTATCATACGGGGTGGAGGGGTGGAGGGGGTGGGAAAACAGAGAAACAAGTTCAGTCTCATACAATAGGCTTCACAAAAGGCAGCCCAGGAAATTAGTCCAGAGAGTTAGATTTGCCCCTACTTTACACCAACTCTGAAAAAAGAAACAAAATTCACAGCATCCTGTGAATTTTTAATAGTATCTTCAATTTGGAGAAAAAAGACAGTGGATTATTTAAACAGCCTAGAAAAAAAATGGTAATTCCAAAAACAGCTAAATTAGCCTGTTTTTTTAAATGTTTCAACATCAGCAGAAAAAATAAAATCAGTTAAACTATTGGGGGAAAATCTAAAGTAAGGGATCGCTCTTCATCTCTTTGTAATCTTTTCTTTTTTTAATTATGTGCATGTATTACTTTAGAAAAAAATTAGAAAATTTTTCTTTTCTGAAGAATTTTCAAGACACAATGGGATTATTATCCATAACTGATATCAAAAGTTCTTATAAATTCTTAACTTCTATTTTCCACAATCCCATCCTCTCTGGAAAATTTTGTCATCAGGAACTCCATACACAATTTTCCTGAAACCCAAGTGTCCAAATCATTTTCTCTACTTGAATCTCTTTATTTTCTACCAATATTGTAAATTGACTTCAACTATTCTTGTTGCTGAATGACTTTAATATTTAATTTTCCTTTTTGATCTGTCCTGTTCTTCTCTGTCAATATCGAATCCTGAATTTCTACTAAATGGGGGATGTCGGGGTGGCAACTATGGTAGCTTGGGGGTGTGGTGGTATTGGACAGTAAGGAGAAGCTAAACCCAACAGCTTCACCGCTCCAGGCCCCCGCTGGGAACTGCCTCTGCTCAATCTGTACTGCAGAACACGCAGAACTGTTCTTGCAGAGATAATTTGGAGATGGCATTCTCTAAACCTTTTCATGTTCATGACTTTGCTATTTGAAACAAGTACTAACTATAAACTATCACACACTTCGGAAATAGAAGCAGCTCAGAGAGTTCCAAACACACAGCAGAAAGGCAGAGAGGTCAGAAGAGATTTTCTATAAGTGACTCTCTTGAAGCTGAAATTTAAAGGATATGCAGCAGTTAGTTAAGAATAAAGGCAGGAAAATTCATTCCAGAAAAAGGAATCAGAGATAAACAGGGCACTTGGCTGGGCTGTAGTGAGACAGGAAGGAAGGCAGCAGGGCACAATCATTAAAAGAATGACACAACCATTAAGAAGAACAGGATACCACAAAAACCGTTCAGAACCTGCTGGGTCCGAGATGGCTGAAGATTCAACTTCCATTTGACCTTGAGCCTCATAATGTGCTCACTGTAATACATTAGCATATGCTAAATGCACACCCACCAGCACCATGACAATTCCAGGGCTGACCATAAAACATCAAAAAGTGGTGGTACTGAAATTCCTGGAAATCCCTGCCCCTTCTGCAAGATAGAATATTCCTCCCACTCATTAGCCTATGCAATAACCCAGCCAATAAAAACTAACCACCCCACACCTCGGGCTGCTCTCACTTTTTGAGACCACCCCATACCCTGGGGCCACCTCTCGCCTCCTGAGATGGCCAACACTCTGTCTATGAAGTGTGTATCTTTCTAAATAAATCTGCTTTCACTTAATATAGCTCGCTCTTGAATTCTTTCCTGCAGGATGCCAAGGACCCTCACTTGGCAGCCCATCCCAGGGACTCACCAGAGACCAGGAACATGACCATCTAACACATCATTTTTCCTACAACAGTAGGAGGAGAAAGAACTTGGTAGAAGTGTGGATGGGGGGAGCACCAGAGACGTGGGTAGCCATTGGGTCCTAAAGGGATTTCTACACTAGGTTAAGGATTTAAGTTCTCTTCTGAAGTCAAAGAAAATATTTGTATCTGCTTTATGGTAAAATCAGTGAACTTGGTTGTTGTCTTCATTAAACATATTTATATCATTGTCAAGGCAACATAATAAAAATCCCATGTTAATTTATCCTTAAGTTACTTCACATGAGATTACAGATGAGAAAATAATTTTTTTCTGGCTGCATACATTTCAATGAAACAGAAAGTCATAGCATGTTTGCTTGTGCTTATTTTGGGAAAAACATTCCTTTATCTTGCCAGTTTTCCCCAAGATACACCAACATATTTGTTTGAAATATATTTTCCTAGATGAATGCTGAAAATAAACACCCAAAATGGAAGAGAAGCTCTGAGGAACAAGCCAAGTGTGTTTCTGACACAAACTCTTCTCCTATCCAGAAAATCTTCTCTCCTCACAATCATGTGATATTTTTTACATACATTTTCTTATTTTGCAGTTTTAAATCATGGTATCATGTGGCCATTGATAAATCCTATTCTTCCTGGGGAAATGTTGAGGTTTGCTGTCCCTAAAGGGGAAAGGCATTTTCAGTTTAATTAATAAGTAAACAAGAGGTCCTTAGATATAAAAGCAGAACATAGATGGTGGGTATTAATGCACTTAGACATGAGAAGGAACTCTTGTCTTCCTCTGATACATTTTGGGAACTGGCCTTCCGAGAACCTCCTAACTGTTCTTGTAGGGTCACTTAGTCTGGAGAGCACATCTGGTGTCTTAGAGTTCTCTAGAAAAATGTGCCTAAGAACAGATGAAAATGTTAGCTCTTTGTGAATTACAGCCCAAGAGGGAAAAAGGAAGTGAGGCCAGGAAAGATGCAAATCAAAAAGAAATGATGTTTT
Organism: Hippopotamus amphibius kiboko; assembly: GCF_030028045.1. Lineage (NCBI taxonomy): Eukaryota > Metazoa > Chordata > Mammalia > Artiodactyla > Hippopotamidae > Hippopotamus > Hippopotamus amphibius. Next base: position 93,191,729 of record NC_080188.1, read on the forward strand.
ACAATGCTGGTTGCTTCTTCACAAGCCGCCTTATTGATATACCACAGGTGACTCAGCACTTCTATGCAGCAGTACAAGGGACTTCATTGGAAGGGCTGCAAAAAGATCCACATCCTGAAGGGGGAAAAGAAAAGGGGACTTATGTGCTTTTACCCTTCTGTGTTACATTTCTCATTGGACAATATTCACCCCATGAGTGGCTCACTCCTTTCATCTGACTGACTACTCCAGAAGCCATGTTCCACAAACTCCAGTTTGGTATTTTATGCAACTCTGGCATTGAAATTATGCTTCTACAAGGGATTGGTGCATCAAAGAGAAGGGAAAAAGAAGGTGGTGAAGGAATCTGTAAGGATGTATGAGCTGTTGGCAGAGATAAGGTGCTTTGAGCAGATCTAGGTAGGACGACATACATCTATATAATTTTGTACAGAAAATGCATGTCACACTTTATGTGGCAGGATCATGTGTTAAATGTTATTTTTTCTATGCATTTCTTTCCTGATTTTCTTGCAGAGATGCCCTGATGGATGTTTTTTTGGCCCTGGCACTCTTCAAGGCAGAAACCAAAGATTCAGAAATAAACATTGAAGGAAATTTTCATCCAAATGCCAGGAAAAAGAACCTTGGAAGTATACAAACTAATAAAGGTTTTTTTTTTTTTCTTTTTTCAGAAATTATTGTAATAGAGAAAAAAATCTGACTCATTAGATCTCTTTCTTTTACTTTAACCTTTGTGTTCTATTGCTTTTGCTACCAGTTAACCACTAAAGGGATGTTGACTGTAGCTTAGAGTATACATAGTGGCACACCTCTGGGAACCCTGCCTCCCATGCCTGAGCATTAAACTAAAACACCTTTGTTTAAACTCACCAGAAATGTCCTGAACAGGCCCACCTGTGAATGGCTGCAGGAAAGAAGAAATTAACATATCTCCTCTGAAGTCTGGCCTGAACCAGGTAATATTTCCAACAACTTGCTTTTCTACTTCACCTCCTCACCTTCCTCCCCTCTTTTGCTCTAGAAAAGAACCTACATCCAATCTGGGCAAGATGATTCTTTGGGACACTAGTCCATCATCTTCTCAGTCTGCTGGCTTTCCAAATAAAGTGGCTATTTCTTGCTCCAACAACTCATCTCTTGATTTATTGGCCTGTTGTGCTGTGAGCACTACCAAGCTTGGACTCAGTAAACACCACCAAATCAGGAACTGAGCAACCTAACAAGATAACCTGACACAGTTTCATAGATACTGGCAGAAGATGCAAAACCACTGACAGCCCACCATGTAATGTCAACTTCATGTCTGCATCAGTTCCAAGTCACGTGGGGGACAGGCAGAGCACCCCAGGTAGGTGCGTCTCATGCAGTGGGTTTGCATCACAGCTGAGGAAACCCCCAAACATATAATAGGGCTGCTAGCACATCTGATCAACCCCTGTGCTATGAAAGACATTACCTTTATTATCTTGGTCGGGGCACAAATCTGCCATCTAGCCAGAAAAGAGACACTATCTGTTCTCCAAAGCTGATAGCTGTGCTAACATATTTGAAAACAAAGGGTCCATAACAAAGTGAAAAAAGCTGCTGATGTTCTTACTCAGATGATGTGGAGAAACAAGAGAGCCATGGTGAAATGCCTTTCAACAAGGGCAGAAACCTTCATTTGGAAGAAAAGCCTATTTGGTCACAAATGTTCTCCAGATCAGGTTTTTGTTTGTTTGTTTGTTTGTTTGTTATAATGTAAGTATTTAATCTGCATACCTATATTTATCCCTCAACTGTATTGAAAATTATAGAAAGAAAGTAAAAGGGGTTATTATCTTCCTTCCAAACTCCACCAAAATTAAATTACTGTTTAAATCAGATGAAAATGTTGTTTGTATTTTCAAGTAACTGGTAAGTGCTGTGGATTTTAAAATAAGCAAACTGCTAAATCTTGCATAAATATGAAAAAAAAGAATAGCATGTATAAGGAAAAAGTCATATCCTGAGCATTGTCTTTCTAAAAATGTGGACTTCCTCAAATAAGCAAATAAACGCCAACTTTATCAAGGTAGAAAATACTTCCTATACATTTGTTTTACTATCGTGGACTTTGACTAAATCTTTGATTAATTTGTGGAAATAGAAGAACATCTGTGCTAGGGAAAATCTTATGTTTAAAAAAGAAAAAAAAATGCTATTGGTTAAATCGTATGTATATACTGATTTCCTTTGAATCTAAAACCCAGTTTTCCAGTGTGAGTCAGTGAGAAAACATCAGATTGCTAAAACCCAATATCTTTGCTTCTATGTCACCTAGCTCAGCAAGAGAGAAAGCAGTAGTTGGCCCATGTGTCTGTCCTCTTTCAATGTAGCTGTAACTATGTTCTTAGCACATAGACTGGAGGATCAGGCCTAGAACCTGACACCTCTGAAAAAGCCATCCAATGACCAGGGACTGGAGAAGCCATCACTGTCCATGTCATTGGCATATGAGTGCAGTGGCCATGCGTCTACACCATTACTTTTTATATAAAGTGTGGACACTAACCCAGAACAAACTTATCATGTGGGCTTCAGGTTTCCTTTGATATCTGTGACCTCATTATTGCTTGTTCTTTATTGACTTTCATGAATTCATCTCTCAACTGGTTACCCAGTGATTTTATTCTCTACTCTCAATCCCTCTACAAAAACTACATGCAGGAAATATTTTATATGGGTAGCTCCATGAAGGTGTAAATGACTGACAACTTTTAGCATGCCAACCCTACACTGGTGCATTTATATCTGAATAGATAGGAAATTTAACCCAAGGGCCAGTCAACAAGTAGCAAAGGTTTAGAGGAGAAAAATAAGAACTGATTCTTACTGAGCCCTTTGTATGACCTGTATTATTCTAAATAATGTATTAGCTGTGAGAACTCCTGCCGTCCTCACAACACTTCTGTGAGAGAGGCACTGCAACCACACTCTTCCTCAGATGGGACTCAAACCCAGCCGTGCCTCAGATTGGGAAATGAATCCACGATCCCCGACTTAGGTGGGGACTTGAACTCATTGTCTTTTGGTTGAAACCACTCACCTGCTGTCAGGACTTACTGAAGCTCAGGTTCTTCTGATTTGATGCAGAAAGAATTCAGCGAGGCAAAGTGATAGGTGAAGAGTGGGTTTATTGGCATAGGATGCTTGTGAGAGATACAAGCGGGCAAGCAAAGGAGGACAGCCCTGAGAACAAAGAGGGCTATATTTTTATAATCAAAGAAAAAATGGGGAGAGAGAAGACCACCTCTTCCTCGTCCTTGGGCAGATGTCAAGGCTTTCATCATTAGTTCCTCCTTTGACCCTACATGGTCTAACCAGGGTTATCATGGCACTATTTAAGTCATGTGTATATTACTAAAAGGGTGGTGACATAGACTGAAATATGGCAATTCATCTCAGGTTTTGGTATAATGTCCTCTTTCACCAAGTTTCTTTTCCCTTTCACCTATATTCCTGTCTTGGCTATGTGTAGAAATGCTACTCTTCAAGGACCATTAACTCCCTGTCTTCATGTAACAAGATTCAGACCCCATCTCTATTGTCTTGTGTTTTAACGACAAATGTAGATTGTTGCTAGGTTACTGGATTCTTTTCTTGAGTGGTCTCTAGCTTACAACAGTCTCCCAAACTCCCTTAAAGCCCCCTTTCTGTCTTTAATCCCCTAGTGGGATTTCTAAACTAACTGCTTAATTATCCTAATCTATCTTTATGAGTGCTATAATAGGTATTCATGTTTTCAAATATCAATAGATATTATACACATATGAGGAAACCACAGCACAGAGAAGTTAAATGATTTGTTGAAGAATCTTTCCACAGCTAGTTAATGCCTGCACTAGATATTGAATCCATTTTCCTCAGCATCCGTATACACAATCACTACAACACACTGACTCTCAGGAGGCAAGAGGAAGAAAAACAAAAATAAGTTTTTCTGGCTTCTCCAGAAATCATATCAGGTAAGTACCGCCTTATCTGTCTACTGCTAATGCCAGCCCAACCAGCTTTGGGGGAGTATGTAAATGTTTCTGTGTTGGTATTAGGAAATGTGGGAAGCCAGTCTTCACATCCCTTGCTTATAGTGACCATCACCCAGCAGAACTGACCAGCACCGAGGTGTCAAAACACCTGCAATAAAATTTCCCTACCTTGTTAAACGTACTAAAACTAACTGCAGAATAATTGGATACAATCAGGAATTATGAAAGGCATTTACAGATTGAAAGTCATTATTTCAGTTCTTTTGGTGGCAGAGATTCCCCTACTTTCTCCAAGAATATCCTCTCATTATTTAGCTGTACTTGGTACAGAATGGAAGGTTGTTCTAAAAATCAACAGTGAAAAGGCCCCCAAAGGATTGCACAATAGCATAGCAAACAAATAGGCTGTGCTATTTGGATCATTTCTATCACATTTATTTTCTAAAAAGTCCCACCGTACATATTTCTGAAATAAAATATGTGCTTGTTTAGTGAGGAGCTCTTAGAATGTGCCTGTGTTGTGGAATCTGTAGGAAAATATTATTAAAATAATTTAACTGAATATAACGGATGTAAGCTATATTTAAAATTTTGACTTGAAGCCTCTATATATAATTTTCACTGTTCTTTAGCTAGAAGTGAAGGCACTAGAAAAGTAATTATTATATAAATACAGAAAAAGCTAATATTGTATACCTAGAAGCCAAATCTTTTGTCCACAGAGATAATCAGATGTGGAGAGTATTACTTCTTCACTAAAACAACTGAGGAACTTATGTGATGATAAGTATTCATGATAACCATTCTGGTGATTCTTTCTTTCTTCTTTGAATTCTTATGAAAATAGTGCTTGCACAAATATATGTAAATAGTCAAAGTTTATGTGTAAGTATTAGACCAAGGGCCACAACTCTGGCTGATAATCAGAATCATTTTCAAGTTGTTTTAAAATGCAGAATCTCAGTATTTTTTCCATTCATGCTGAGTCAGATATCCAGCATTAGTCCCAGAGAATGTGCACATATAAGAAACCTTCATAGAGGAATCTGTTGATCAGCAGAATTGTAAGTCTCTCTGTAACTAGACTGATATACTTCAGAGGAATTGTTTAATCCAATTCACATTTATACTTCAAGTATAAGAATTATACATTTACTTCTTTATTGTTATTCCCTAAAAAGACATGCAAAGTTTGCCACTACGATGTCAAATATACATATAAGAGGCCTTGAAAGGCACTCACTTTTATTCATTTTAGGCACATCATGGTTTACCAATAGGCAGATTTAGGGAGATGGCAGTTTAAACTAATAGATATTTTGGTTAGTGTAGAATTATACACAGAGATCACACTTAATAGACATACTGGAATACCTTCAATATCTTCCCAATATTGCTCATATCAAGCCTTTAGCTCTTATATACGTGGGGAAAAAGTTTTAACTTTCTGCAAGCACATGTTATCATAGAAATTCGAACTTAAAAATAAAAATGTGGCAGCCTGTGGATGCAACATCTCTAAAATGTCTGCAGTTAACAGACATATGGGCACCACAATAGAATTTCTTTTCTAAATTATTAGACACATTTTCATGGATATACATATCATAAGAAACAAAATAGATCATGGAGAGTGTGTATGAAATTTGATGAAGGATATAGGACTATCTCATTATAGGTGCTATTTATACAGAGTCAACCTAGTATGGCTATATGGTAATAAGACTTCATCTTATTAAGAACTATATTCAACAGTCTCATTTTTATAGTCACATTCACTTGTATTTAGGTATGTTAGCTTAATTCACAAACAAGAGATACAAAATGATACTTTCATTCATTCATTCTATCGCTAAAAAAAAAAGAAAAAAACTGTACTGAGTACTGATGTGTATGAAGAGGGTGCTAACTACAGCACATAGGACAAGCATGGTGCCTGCCTTCAGGAATTTCACCTAGTGAGGGAGGTCACCAGGAAACCAATGGTTATGGTTACCAAGCAATGACAAGTGTGACAAGTGCTACAAGGGAAAGGGATTGCTATGGAGGTGTCAGCAGGGCATAGAAAGAGCTATAAGGAAGTTCAATGTTCTCCACCATCAATGGCATTCAAACTAACACACTGAGACTATAGTGGCACAGGAGTTAGCCAACTAGGAAAGGGGAGCAAGGAAGCACCCCAGAGAGAGGAAACAGTACTTGTGAAGAAGGAAAGATGGGGGACTTCTCTGGCAGCCCAGTGGTTAGGACTCTGCACATTCACTGCCGAGGGTGCAGCTTCTGTCCCTGGTTGGGGAACTATGATCCTGCAAGCCACGTGGTGTGGCCAAAAAAAAAAAAAAAAGAGAGAGAGAGAGAGATGGAAAGAGTTAGATGAAGACTCTCAATGATTTCACTGTCCTAAATCACCCATCTCTAAGAAGGGCCAAGTAATCAAATAATCATACACCTTATTAATGTCCTGTCCTAGTTTCCCTTTCACTCTTCCCTCCTCCATTCCTACTCAGTTTGGTCCTTTCCATATAAACCTTTGTCTCAGGTCTGCATTTAGGGGAACCTAGATTTAAAGCATATTATCAAAGCCTCAGATAAAATTTTGAAAAATGTTTACACAGGCACAAGCATTTAACATGGAGCATTTCAGAATATTCATGCTAGAAAAGCATCAGGGCTATTTTCTTTTAATCATTTCAGTGAGGTTTTGCAGTATCCAAGACAGTAGTAACAAAAAAGAGAATAATAAAAATGGATAATTTAAATTCTATTGTTACTGAAGCACACTTTGAGTAAAGTTGTAAGAGATTAAGACATCACTCTAATGAGCATGTCATCTACACTGTCAAGAAATAATTCAGGCCATGCTGCATACGTCTGCCAGGCAAGAAGCAAACCAGCATCCCGAATGAAGAAAACCCACGTCAGGCCAACACTCACCTGCTAGTCTAGCCAATACTGGTTAGATGCTTTGAGAGAACCCTATTGTATAATGCTCTAATACTATTAAACTTGATGTTTATATCCTTTTGGTAATTTCCTTAATTTTTTCAAGGTCAAATAGAAATGGTTCATTATCAGAAATGAAATCTTTGTTAATGACCTGATCAAGCACACTCGCACACAAGAGATATGGTGCAAAATGGTTTCTTCTTTATTATCCCGATACCTATCAGTCTCTCTTAAATGGCATCAGGAAAAACTGTTTCTGACACCCCTCTTCCCTCCCTCTTTCTCCAGTTTCCATGGATCTTATACCCCACAGTTGCATAACATAAGACTATCTCTGCCCTGCTTTTAGCCACGGGGTATGGTACAATTTCAAAGACTGCATAAATTTCTCCTGGATGAAGACTGGTGTTGTGAGGACAGGTTAGGTTCATCAAGGGCCTGTCCATAGGAAGAGTAAATGAGAAAAATAGCTTGCCTCATCCAGTTTTGGAATGACAGATATGAAAGACAGAGATAAAATGCTTGCTTATATTGTTTGCCTGTCCTGTAGGAAAACATTTTTTATCATTTTAGCTTGAAATAGCCATTTTACAGCAGTATGAGTGAATGAGTACCCAGCTTTTAGAAGAGAAAGAGGAAAATAAAACCCCATCCTAGTAGAATTTTCTCCATGTGAAACTCTTTGGATGCTTACAAAAGCACCAACCTTCTTAAAGAATAGAGAGGCTTTGGAGGTGACCCCTGATTTTTCTAGATTGTTTTTACAGGGTACATCTGCTCATTATAGATCAGTGAGAGGGTTGGGTGGGTCTCTCAATGCCCTCAGTTTGGAATTGACACAGATCCTTCATCTCATTATCCAAAATTTACTCCACCCTCAGTAATGCACTTTATCTATATCATTTTAATCCTGAAATATCAGCAAGTGCTTAAGTTTCACACACTGAAATTGTAAATAAAGTTCTGAGGAGGGTGCTTACCTATATGGAGTAGGGCCTGTCCCACAGAACCTAAGATTTGAGAATGCTGGCTCCATGCCCTACAACAGACCCCTCACCCTCTTATTTACAATCCACCATCCACACATTCACTTCTGTAAGGGAAGATCAGCTCTCTTGTATGTCCCTGCTTTACCGATAGCTTTGCATAGATTTGAAAAAAAAAAAAAAAAAAAAGTCACTTATAAGAAAGGGTCTAACTTCCCCCATATGCTTATCTTTGTAAAGTTTGTATCAGGCCAGAGGGTAAGAAACTCTTTCCATATATCTCCTCAAGAACAAGGAGAACAGTAGAGAAGATATGGAGGAAGATAGTTCATTTTGTGGGAACAATTGTAACCTACAGTATTGGCGTAGATAGAGGAAAGATGAAATGCCCTGAAGGACACCAGAGAAGTTCGGGCATGGAGACAGCAGCTATGGTAGAAAATTAGGGTCCATCACAGTATGAAAAATGGAAGGGAGTGTAGGTTGAAAGTCTGTATGCGATCAGCTGACCCTTTGCTTTACTGAGTTCACAAAGGTCTAACCTCCCTCACCCCAACCAGTGGCCAGAAGTATGTCTGGGAAGATAGGACCTAAGAAAGTGAAGTATAGATACTCAGAACTTGTAGCCCTCAGAAGTGAAGAGGATGAAGGTGACATAAGGTCTGAACTGGGAAATAATTGATACTGTTACAAAGTCCAAGCTCACTCTGTTCACCACATGACAGGCCAATAAGTCAGGAGATGAAGTGTTGAGGCAAGGAATAGTGACTTTATTCAGTAAGCCAGCAGAAGAAGATGGCAAACTAGTGTCTCAAAATAACCATCTTCTCGGGGTCTGGATGCCAGTTTCTTTTATAGAACAGAGAGTGGGGTGGGGGAAGGTAAGGAAATAAAGTAAAAAGGCCATTTATCTTGTAAAATATCCCCTAGCTTGGACTGCATGGCAGAGAAAGTGTGTTAATTTCTTATTTTCTGTAGCCATTCACAGGTGGACAGGGTCAGATTGTCTCTTTGTGAGCTGAACAAAGGCACTTTAGTTTAGCAGTCAGGCAGAGGGGCAGGGTTCCCTGTGGCAGGCCACTCTCTATGCTTACAGCCCTAGACAGTGATTATAATAACAAAAGCAATGAAAAGCAAAGGTTAAAGTAAAAGAAACAGATCCTACATGGAGTCAGAATTGGCTTTTTCTTGTTATAATACCAGCATAAGGAAAGAATAGCCAGGGGACTTCTCTGGTGGTGCAGTGGTTAAGAATGTGACAGCCAATTTAGGAGACATGGGTTTGATCCCTGGATGGGGAAGATCTTACATGCCACGGAGCAACCAAGCCCATATGCCACAAATACTGTGTCAATGTGCCACAACTATTGAAGCCCACATGCCTAGACCCCATGCTCCACAAGAAAAGCCACAACAATGAGAGAAGCTCAAGCACTGCAATGAAGGGTAGCCCCTGCTCACCACAACTAGAGAAAGCCAGTGCACAGCAACAAAGACCCAATGCAGCCAAAAAGAAATATAAATAAGTAAGTAAATAAATAAATATTTTAAACTCTAAAAAAAAGAATAGCCAAATCTTAAGACATCTGCCCCCATCACTATGCCAATCAGAAAACATGTAAAAGCAGCCCTTTTGGGGAATTAGCCTCTACTTCATTGGATAGAGTCTAGTCAAAATTGGAAAGAAGGATAGAAGGAAAGAAAAAAGGAATGAAGGAAGGAATTGTGATTTTTTTTAATTAGAGAGATTGTCCTCAACAACCTGATAATCCTATGATAATTTTGATCATACAGATTGAACAATATCCTTGTTTGTCACTTGAGGGATGCCATGCACTGTTAACCACTTCCTGTATCTCTACACTCATTTGTAGGTCTTTGGCCATGGCTCATTGCAATAATTGCATTCAGGGTTAAATGCTGCAACCAGGTCTCTACTGAGAGGCTTATATCAACCTCCTTGCTTGCTATTTGTAAGCCCAGATTTTCAATGGTGTCTTCCTCATCAGCCCCATCCTAGACTGGTCAGTATGCCCCTTCTCAGTGCTGACTCATCCTTGCTGTGGAAAATGGTGCATCTTCCATGATGTGTAGTGAAGTATAATCTTGGGGACTTTTTCAGCCTTACATAATCAATGCACTCTAATACATATATGCCAACCTGCCCATCTCTGTTTCCCTTTAGCCCCTATTTCCATAGTCTCTCACACCAAAACTGGCATTTCTTTCCTACCTAGTATATAGATCATGATTTTCCCACCCTTATGGGATATCCTAGACTGCATGCATCATTTTCCAGGATCCTTGCTGGGGTATTAAATCCTTTATCTGAAAAGGATCCTCTTATATCAATAATCTACTTTTTTCCAAAATTAAGCTAAACTTCCTTTCATCCAGTACCCTCAGAATTCAGATCCTTACTTTCTTCCACAGCTCCTGCCAGTTCATGTTGTCTGGGTCCTGCAGTTCCTAGGGGATATGGTCCTTTCCTCCCTCAGCAGACCCACCACATCCCCAGCTGGGTTGTGTTGTGACTTAACCCATGTACTGGCTACGTGTGGGCAGATCTTGACAGAGTGCTCTCATCTTGCAGGCAAGAGACATCTGCATCATCTTCAAGCAGTGACAGAGCTCTAGTCCTTAGTGCATAAATGTGGGTGACTTCTGCAGGCTCACACAGTTCTGAGAAAATGAAAGATTCAAGAATTCTGACCCATCCATACATGTACAAGCACCATTCTTTCCAAGCAGAGTCCTAACTTTTAGATGGGTGATCTACCTTGGTTGATAGTTTGACCTTTGTTGGAGCTTTTTCTACTTTTCTACTGCAGGTGATGAATGCCCCTTTATGTGCTGCCAAGAGGCCTTGAACTTTTACCCTTAGCTTCTAGCTGGCAATCCTCTTTGCCCTTATTCACTTTTTTATGAGAACATCAATTGAGCAGACTAATAACCACCCAACCTCATTGTTTTTACAGTTGCTGCTTCCCCCATGTTTCTAAATCCTTGATAACAGAGTCCAGTTGTTCTGCTTGGAAAGTTTATTTAGCACCTAGAAGCCAAAATGCTGAGGAAAGCAACTTCCTCTCTTCCTGGCTCACTCCAACGTGTCCTTTCGCTCTCCCATAAATGCCAGCTCCTCAAGGACATGTGTCAGGTTTCACTCTGCTCTTCTCCACAGGACTGTGTATTCTCTGCTACAGTACCCAGTACATGAGAGCTTCCTACATTTTCACCACTACCCTGCACTCTGGCTATTGGGCCCCACGTTTGCCTTATTCACTGTTATAGTTGTGGTGAGGAACAAAGAGCCAGAGACCTAATAGATAATCAGTAAAGTTTGTTTAAAGAACAAATTAGTTAATGCTATTTGATACTCTGACTTTCTATTATCCAGACGTGCCTTGACTTAGTGTGCTGTCCTCATCAAAGGAAAGAACGGAAGGAGTGAGTCACCCATCACTAAACGTATTAATTAGATTTAGTGACGACGCTCTTGACGCATCTGTAGCGTACCTAGACAGCATCCTCTAAGGCTACTTTTCAGAGCTGGCTATATATATCATAGAAACATCACCTGTTATTATTTTATTAAGTTTGCAGACTTTCGATTTAGGATCGATCAGCATCATCACCATTGTTTAAAAATGTACTGCTATTGCATTATCTAAAACAGTCCTATGATGACCATGCTGTCTTATTCACTTTCTCTGAGTGTTCAGTGAGTCATATCATATTTCCTTTCAAAATCTTTCATCTCATTTTTACTACCCAAATGTTTAAATAACTGGCATTATTTATGGAAATGCAAACATGGTGAAAGTGAGTTGAAAGTTAGTATAAACCTCGTCCATTTCATAAGGTACAATTATTTAAGATGAAATCTCTACAGTATTATGTCAATAGGAAGAATTATTTCCTCTTATTTAATATAGATATGTTCTCTCTGTCTATGTATATAAATCTATATATATATATATATATATATAAAAGACATGTATTTGCTGTGTATATAAATATACATATATATATACACACACACACGGGCATAATTGCATATTCAAAACAAAAATAATATTTTCTTTCTTTTAACATCCACTCTGAAAGCTCTATAAACTGTGTTATATCTTCTTATAAACACTGAGCTTATTTGACTGAAAGGAATATCTATTCTCATGCTGCTCTTTGTTACTATCAGCTGTAACTCTTAGTGCCCACCTTTCTTTCATTTATCTTAGGTCAATTTACCCTATAACAGCTGGCTTAGGGAATTCCATGGAGAATTTCAAAGTTTATCACATCTAAAATAGAATCATTTTCCAGAGCTTCATATTTACCAATGCAGCTCACCACTTAGAGTTGCATATAGGTTGTGGTTTAGATTGCTGGTGAGGACTGCTCAAGGAACTGGAACTGAAAGAAATGTCAAAAGCAGATCTAAATGTATTAGGTATGCACAAATTAAATCCTAATTTAGTCTCTAGACCATTGATTTGTTCCAGTAACAGAAGCTACATCATCATCATGCTTTGCTGTTAGCCCAAAGGGCATGCTGACTTACATTTTCTATTCTGTCAATTAAAGCTTTTTTGGCAACTATATTTAATAAAATCCTCAATTAGGAATGAAAGTAGAAGTTTTAGCTTTTACTTCTCCATGAATTGTAACTACCCAATCTGGTTCAGTTTTTTAGTTTGCTTGCTTTTTAGGGGAATCAATGATCCATTTACAAGTAAAAGTGATGCTTGCAGGTTCTTGTGTGTAAAATGTAAGCCTGTAAGAGTCATTCTGCAAGTCATCCATGCTTGTCTAAAAGAGCCTTGAGGATGAAATTGCCAACTTTATTGGAAATTGCTCCAAAAGGTCAAGAATAAAAATTTCAACTGAGCAACTAAGCCTCTCATTTTTGAAAGCATTAAAGGTTTAATTATTTGAATGAGAAATACATTTATAGCATGGATACATCATGCATATCATTGACACAAAGTAGTGGTGTCATAGATTTTGTGTTTATTTTTACTATTTCTGACATGGCCGCCGTGTCATCTGACCCACCTTAGGGTGTCAGCAGTCAGAGTCAGTAACAGAATCCTCTGAAGTTTGAAGCCAAACACTGTATTATCTCAGGAAAAGAAAATATTTTTAGAGGGTATATTAAAATGAAAATACAATTATCAGTGAAATTACACACATGCATTGACCTGTGCCTTCCTAAAACTTACCATATTAAACAGAAATAGTTTCATTTCTGACAAATAAACTTCCAGATTTAAAATCTCTGTTTTGAAATGACTCCTACATTTAGGTGAAAAAACCGGAAACTGAGGAACGCTAATTGGAAGGCACTGTCTTGGTGTTAGGTAGTGGTGAATTCCTGGAATAATGTGTGTAAACCATATATAAAAGTTGGAAGTATTTGTATTTGCTAATTTTCTAAGATCAAGCACCATGTGATTAAGAATTCCTGGGTATCAACAGCATTTTTCACAGAACTAGAACAAGAAATCTTATGATTTGGATGGAAATGCAAAAGACCCTGAATAGCTAAAGCAATCTTGAGAAACAAAGACAGAGTTGGTGGAATTAGGCTTCCTGACTTCAAACTATACTACAAGGCCATAGTGATCAAGACAGTATGGTATTGGCACAAAAATAGAAAGGAAGATCAATGGAACAGAATAGAGAACCCAGAGGTAAACCCAGCACATATGGGCACCTTATCCTTGACAAAGGAGGCAAGAATATACGATAGAAAAGAGACATCCTCTTCAATAAATGGTACTAGGAAAATTGGACAGCAACATATAAAAGAATGAAATTAGAACACTTCCTAACACCATACACAAAAATAAACTCAAAATGGATTAAAGACCTAAATATAAGGCCAGACACTATAAAACTCCTAGAGGAAAACATAGGCAGAACACTCTATGACATCCATCAAAGCAAGATCCTTTTTGACCCACCTCCTAGAATCATGGAAATAAAATCAAGAATAAACAAATGGGACCTCATGAAACTTAAAAGCTTTTGCATAGTGAAAGAATCCATAAACAAGACAAGAAGACAACCCTCCAAATGGGAGAAAATACTTGCCAATGAAGGAGCAGACAAAGGATTAATCTCCAAAATATACAAGCATCTCATGCAGCTTAATACCAAAAAAGTAAATAACCCAATCCACAAATGGGTGAAAGCTCTAAATAGACAGTTCCCCAAAGAAGACATACAGAAGGCCAACAAACAGATGAAAAGGTGCTCAACATCACTAATCACTAGATAAATGCAAATCAAAGCCACAATGAGGTATCACCTCACACCAGTCAGAATGGCCACCATCAAAAAGTCTAGGAACTTACTTCATCATACAGAGTGAAGTAAGTCAGAAAGAGAAAGACAAATATTGTATGCTAACTCACATATACAGAATCTAAAAATGGTGCTGATGGACTCAGTGACAAGAACAAGGACGCAGATGCAGAGAATGGACTGGAGAACTCGAGGTTTGGGCGGGGGGTGAAGAGGAAGCTGAGACAAAGCGAGAGAGTAGCACAGACATGTATATAATACCAACTGTTAAATAGATAGCCAGTGGGAAGTTGTTGTATAACAAAGGAAGTCCAACTTGAGGATGGAAGATGCCTTAGAGGACTGGGACGGGGAGGGTGGGGGGAGGACTCCAGGGAAGGTGGGGGGGGAGTTGAGGGAGGGAGGGAATATGGGGATGTGTGTATAAAAAACAAATGATTGAACTTGGTGTACCCCCAAAAAATAATAAATAAATAAAAATAAAAGTCAAGAAAAGATAAAAAAAAAAAAAGTCTAGGAACAGTAAATGTTGGAGAGGATGTGGAGAAAAGGGAACTCTCCTGCACTGTTGGTGGCAATGTAAGCCACTATGGAAAACAGTTTGGAGGTTCCTTAAAAACTAAAAATAGAACTACCATATGATCCAGTAATCCCACTACTGGGCATATACCCAGAGAAAACCATAATCCAAAAAGAAACATGTACTGTAATGTTCATTGTAGCACTATTTACAATAGCCAGGACATGGAAGCAACCTAAATGCCCATCAACAGATGAATAGATAAAGAAGATGTGGCACATATATACAATGGAATATTACTCAGCTATAAAAAAGAATGAAATGGAGCTATATGTAATGAGATGGATAGAACTTGAATCTGTCATACAGAGTGAAGTAAACCAGAAAAAGAAAAATATTGTATGCTAACTCACATATATGGAATCTAAAAAAAAAAAAAAAAATGGTACTGTTGAACCCAGTGACAGGGCAAGAATAAGGATGCAGATGCAGAGAATGGACTGGAGGACATGGGGTTGGGGGGAAGGTGGGGGCATGGGGGAAGGCGGGGGCATAGGGGAAGCTGGGATGAAGTGAGAGAGTAGCATAGACATATTTACACTACCAGCTGTCATATAGATAGCTAGTGGGAAGTTGCTGTATAATAAAGGGAGATTAACTCAATGATGGGTGATGCCTTAGAGGTCTAGGACAGGGAGGGGGAGAGGGATTCATGGGAGGGAGAGGATATGGGGATATATGTATAAATATAGCTGATTCACTTTGGTGTACCTTAATAGCTGGTACAAGAGTGTAAAGCAATTATATCACAATAAAGAGCTTAAAAAAAAAAAAAAAAGAATTCCTGGGTATCAAAACTGTTGACTCTAGATCCTTTGGGCTTCCTTTGTGGCCCTGCTTTTTGAACTGGCTTGTAGGTGCTAAGGCTTTAGTCTCCTTGGAACATCTTAGCTAAAGACCTTATCAAACTCCAGAGGAAATAAAACAATCAAAAGTAGAAAGAACTTATTTCATCTTTGTTAAACAACTGGTGAGATACTCAAACTACTCAAATTTGACCCACAGAACCTTAGAAAGTAACATACCTATTAAGATTACAGTGATTAGACAAATAACCTAACGCAGCCATGGGTTCCCATCTAATGCCCACACCCCACTCTCCACCCCTCCACAGTATCACCAAACGGTCAGCTCAGGGCTCCCTGATGGCTACTGAGCAGCAAACAGCCAAAGTCCAGTTCCTCCATCAGTCACTGTTGCAGAGCACTGACTTCGGACCTTTCTTGATCTTCATGTTTCCCCACAAAGGACTGTCTAGATATATTGACTCCATGACCCCCCTTAGCACAAGCTATCCAGCATGTTTTTTCCCATCCAATATACCATCATCTGTCACAAGACATTCTAAGGCATATGTAACACATTTTCATGATTCTGATTTTACCTCTGACAACAGTGTATAAAACATCCTATGGTCTACTTAGCAAATTTCAGTACAAGCAACACCATTATTTGAAAGATAATCCTCAAAATAGTTTATACTATGAAACTTTTCAGAACTTACTTGCCTATTAAATTATTTCTTTTTTATCTAAGCATAAGTAAAACTAAAGACAAAACAAGTAAGTCCTTTTCTTTAGATTTGGCATGCACATAGGATTTTGCCACAAGATATTTTATATTTAAATATATCAAACTAAGTCAACCACTCCATATTTCAGAAATTTTACTACAAGTGTCTTAAACATGACAGCAGTCCATCCATATCTATGAGCTGCATAATCCCTAAAGTCAATTCCCTTAGAATGTACTTACCTTAAAA
This sequence comes from Hippopotamus amphibius kiboko, assembly GCF_030028045.1. Classification (NCBI taxonomy): domain Eukaryota; kingdom Metazoa; phylum Chordata; class Mammalia; order Artiodactyla; family Hippopotamidae; genus Hippopotamus; species Hippopotamus amphibius. The sequence goes on from NC_080188.1 coordinate 93,208,322, forward strand.
ATGTATTCTTAGAAGCAGCACAGTACACTCTGAAATTATGTTTGGTAGCATAAACTATGTGAACCTGACAATTGATAAATAATGTATTATATTTTAATATCCCTAAAGATTTCATTTAAAACCTAATAATTGTCTAAAGCAGTTTGAGTTAAATGATCCTTACAAAATGTAATCATTTGCACTTCAAAAGGAACTTTTGTGCCTTAAGGCTATGAAAGCCCATCTCAAATAAAATGACTGGAGTAAGATACACTACGTAAGATGGAGCAGTGTTAATGTTTACTTAAAGTCTGCAGAGAAAAGCAACCAGATAATATCTCTATAGTGTAGTAAGAGCAATTTCTTGTAGCTTTTTTAAACTTGATTCTTATTTAGACAGTGAGGAAGTAATAAAAAAGACTGAAATTTTTTATGATGATGGCTTTAGAGACAAAGGCTAACATTGGCATAACTTTGGCTCAGAAAAAAAATAAATAAATAAGACCAAAGAGATTTATTGACCAGAATTTGTTTAATACATGTCAAATTGGATTCTAAATCATCAGATAAAAATGCACAGCTAGATTCCTGGCCCAGAACAGCCATCAAAATGAAAACACAGTTTCATTCAGCTAACATTTCTATCAAATCTAGGGACACAGAGTTTTATAATTTACATAATTATGGATGTAAAATTCCATGCATTTAAATAACTTTAACATTTCAAACAGATTTGACTCCCAGTTTTTAAAATAAAGTGAGATGAACTAAGAATTTATATTCAAATTAAATATGTTCACTGCCATTGAAAGTGATGGAAAAAATAGCTGCCCATGAAGTAAGAAATATCACTTTAGAAGCTGAATGCTGCAACAGGAAAGTGTGACTAACAATTCATAATCTTCAGCTGGGCAGCTAAGATGCAGTGCCCACCTAGTATCTGGAAATCCTAAGCGCATTTTCTCCAATTCCCCAGCAGTTCTCGCAAATCTTTGCCAATATAGCTATGTAGGATACCTGTCTCAGCTTATGACCATTTTCCTGACTTCTGTGAGAAAATATAGTCCATCAGATATGAAACCCCACTCCTTTATCTCAATATCATTCTAATTTGACTTCTTTCCCCCTGACTTTTTCATCTCTTAAAGGCCAATCACCCTACACGTGACCTCAATTTCATTGTCTCTTGCTGGTGTAGAAATTACTTCTCTTGCCTGTATGTTGTCTTCACCATCTTCCTCCAGATTTGTTTCTTAAACTCAGTATACAAATATGCTCACAGTTTAAAATGAGTGTTAAAAAATGAACTTTTCTTATTTCTGCATCTCCCTTCCCCTGGTCTTATATGTACATCTGCCTACCCTTCCATGCATGATCATGGTTCCACGTGAACTAATTCATACAGTTTATATTCTGGGTTCATGCTTCCTTGCCTCACCCTTTCATACCCCTATCTTTTGTTCTTAGTCTTTCAACTAAAATTCCTTTGCCAGAGTTATTAATGAGGACTAATTGCCAGATGCAAAAATCGTATAATCTTTTTTCATGTCACCTTCCTGCATTTAACAATCCATCTTATGCTTGAAATTCCACTTTCCTCTATCCTCAGCAATTACCCTTTCTTCTGGTTTTCCAGCTTCTCTTTTAAAAACACTTTCCTAACTTCCTCTTTCTCTGACTACCACTTAAACAGCAGTGTTCCCCAGGGTTCCAATCTTAACCAGCTGTATTTTGATTTAATTCTATATGTCCTCCACAAGTGATCATATTCACACCCATCACTTTAACTAAGGTTAATAACTAATGTTTAACCCCTTGCTCAACTAACTGTAAGGGTGATTGCTATGTTCTCTATTTCTAAATATTAGAGATTACTAAAATGCTAAAGTATCACCAATTAATGTACAAGATGCTTGATTATTCTGTCATTCCCACCTTACAGGTGACTAGTACAAAGTGAGTGTAATATGTACATATGTGTATGTGCATAAAAGTTACATAAATTTAAGAGAAATGTGATGTTGGACAAACCTGCATTAAAATCTTAGGTCTGCCATGTAGTAGTAGTAGTTGAGTGGCTTGGGCCTCAGCTTAAGCTTCATTCCCTCAGTTTAAATTTCCTCATTTGTAAAATGAGCCTAAATAGTAATACCTACTCTACTGTGCTGTGGTGGAGATTGTATAAGTACTTAATAAAGTCCCTGGTATTTAATACATTTCCAAAAAAAATTAAAAAGAGAAGCTGTTAATATTTTCATCCATAATTTTATCAAGCAAATTTAGCCCTTGGTATAATTACACTAGCTATGACCTGAAATTAATAAAGTTGAATTTTGATTGCACTTTGAAAATGAAAGAAAAGAGGGTTGAAGGAAGCTTTCACTTCACTAAGAGGCTCCAGACTTGGAGAGTCCCTTGTCAAACAAAAGACCAGTTCAGACCAAAAGGAGAGACTTTATTTGAAAAGACAATTGGAGTAAGGGAAAAGTGACTACTACCATAGAGAAAATGTTCCAATCATAAGACCTATACATTTTTCAAAGATTTGGCAGAAAAGGCTTTTCTTTTATAGGGAAGAGGAGGAAAGGGCAGAAAAGCCCATGGGGAGTAGGATGAGCAGGTGGTGTGACTGGGTATTTGAGCAGGAATTGTCTTTTTTGCTGTTAGCCAATTCTCAGGAGTGGATGTTGAGAGTGAGGAGGGTCATTTCTCACACCAGTATCTGCTTGAGCTCCCAAGACTTGCTTAAACATTAGGGTGAGTCAAAGTTCAGGACCCTGGGAAGAGCGAAGCCAGGCCAATATTTGGCAATACCAAGCTAAGGGACATTTTGTCCAGGTTGGTCAGCTATTCACTGATGAGACAAAGAAGCGGATGTGTGTCCAGGCTTCTCCAGGGTAAACAAGAGGGCCACCCCCAAGTCCCATTTAGGTCATACAGGGCAAGTGTGGTTCTTTGCAGTAAGTCCTTTCCCAGAACACACAGAGGGGAAACTTCTTAACCATCCTTGCTTTCCTGAAGTATAGGGTTTAGATGACATTCAGCATTTACCTAACATGTACCAGAATGTTACATGTTGGTAGAACTCATTCCATTCCAGGGTTACTGGATGACCCAAGCAGGGTGGAGAATCTGGTTTTGTATGCTCCCTGGACACATAGTGAGAGATTTAAGGCATGAAGTTTACAATAACTTATACAATTTTTATTTTGAAAGTTTTTACCTTCTAAATGTTAGGGCTTTGTTGTTGGTGTTATTGTTTTGGTGTGGGGAACTCATTTATCTGCCTCAGATATTTGTTGCTGTTGTTACCTTTTTGTTGTTGTTGTTGTTGTTACCTTTTTGTGTGTCTTTTTCCTGTCTTCTAATCACTAGACTTGTCACCAGCCTCAAGTACACTGGGAAAGAAAACTGCCTCTAGACATGCTGTACTTGATGTTAGGACTAGACCATTAAGAGAATAGACTTTTCCTTGAGGAAATTTCTTGCAGATCCTTATAGAGAAATAACAGTAAACTTCATTAAAAGGATTCATGCATAGTTTACAAAAATTTGGCTCTTAGGCCTTCTTATCACTAATTTTAGATTTCTGCCATGTTAACAATTATGCTATCATTTTTTTTTTCTATTTTTCAAAATTGATTTAGTATTTCATACCCCCCCATTAAAGGACTAATTAATGTAACTAAGTAATACATATTAGAAATAACCATTGTGTTTTTTGAGTTCATTGGTAATTTCATCAGCATTCTTATAGAATTGTGGTCACCCACATGAGTTACTTACATACACAACAGCTATATGGTTTTTCCTGGAGGTCTTCTCCCTTAAGACCTGACCTTTCTGTTCTAATCTAGATGACTCCTCCCTTACCTGCCATGGGGCTGTCTTCTTGCGAATTCTCTCCATCCTCTTGTGTTGGGTGTGTTGTTTCCTGATCATTCATATTTTCCTTTCTGGATTTACTCCTTAGCTTTGATGGAACACATCTGCTAATAGTTTCCTCTTTATTCCCATTGTTATAAGGTTATAACTATTTTATTCCTTTAGTTAGTAGATAGAAAGAAAAAAGACACCCATGTGACCAATCCATATTTTTAACACTTTTTCTGTCATAAATGATATTTTAAAAGAAATGTGGAAACCAGGCCAAAGTGGTAAGACTAATGCTGATTATCTGCATCATCAAATTAAAAATACAGAAAATCCTTCAAATTCAAAACTAATTGCATCTATTAAACATTATCTTTTCAACCTAGTAATAATACTTGCATTATCTTGTCAATCTAAGAATAAAAATAGTTGAGGGGGCAGAGTCAAGATGGCAGAGGAGGAGGATGTGGAGTTCCCTTCTCCCCACAACCAGGGCAGCTACCAGACACTGGTGGGGGACCTCAACACCCAAAGGGATGGAAGGAACCCCCAACCACTGGGTGGCATGTGGGAGGGAATCAGCAGGGAAGAGAAGTAGAGGTGGGAATGGACTGGCACCCCAGAGGGGTGGCTTAGGGAGGGGCAACGTGCCCACACCTGGAGAGGCCCACTCACCTGGAGGGGAGCAACAGGGACAGAGTGAGACCCTTGGCAGTTTGGAGGATTGGAGGGGAACTCAACTAGCATTTCCCTCACCCACTAGGGCCCCAGGAAGCCTATTGGGATCCCAGGCCTTGTGCTCCACCCTCCAAGGCCCCCTCTGGCCTTGTCAGTCATGCGGGGAGGAGGGGAGGAAGAGCAAAGGTGAATAGGGAGGGACACTTGGGGATCAAAGGTTGGGGGAATGCAGATAGTGTTTTCCCCTGCCCACTCAACCCTGGTGAGCCTGCTGAGGTCATAAGCTTGATCCTCCTCACTCTGAGGCCAGAGGCACTGTGGGGCCCCTCTCCAGCTGCCCTGAGTCCAAGCTCCATCCCCCACCCCCACCCACAGTACTGTTGCTGGCCATGTGGTCCTAAGAATATCTCCCTTCCCCCCAAAACCCCACAGCACCTAAGCCCTGCCCTCCACTTAAGCTCCACTCCCCACAGCCAAAGCCTTTTCTGGCCTTTTATTTTCTATTGTGGTTCTGTTTTGCCTTCTAGTTGTTGTTTCATTTATATTTTTATTTTTCCAATATATCTGATAGTTTTCTAATTTTATTTTGTTTTTTATTCTTTGCTACTCTTTTTTTTTTTTTTTTTTGCCATGCCATGCAGCCTGCAGGATCTTGGTTCACAGGCCGGGTATTAGGCCTGAGCTCCTGTGGTGGGAACACCAAGTCCAAACTGCTGAACTAACACAGAACCTCAGACTCCAGGGGATTTTAATTGGAGTGGGGTCTCCTGGAGGTCATCATCTTGGCACCAAGACCTGGCTCTACCCAGCTGCCTACAAACTCCAGTGCTGGATGTCTCAGTCCAAACAACCAGGAAGACAGGAACATGACACCACCCATCAAAACAAATGAGACAAAACAATATATATATTACATATGAAGGAACAAGGCAAAAACCTATAAGACCAAATAAATGAAAAGGAAATAGGCAACATACCTGAAAAAGAATTCAGAGTAATAATAGTAAAGATGATCCAAAATCTTAGAAAAATAATGGAGGCACAGATCAAAATGATACATGAAATGTGTAACAAACACCTAGAAGAACTAAAGAACAAACAAACAGAGATGAAAAATACAATAACTGAAATGAAAAATACACTAGAAGGAATCAATAGCAGAATGACTGAGGCAGAAGAACGAATAAGTGAGCTGGAAGATAGAATAGTGCAAATAACTGCCAAAGAGCAGAATAAAGAAAAAAAGAATGAAAAGAATTGAAGACAGTCTCAAGACTTCTGGGGCAACAACAAACACACCAACATTGGAATTATAGGGGTCCCAGAAGGAGAAGAGAAAGAGAAAGGGTCTGAGAAAATATTCAAAGAGATTATAGTCAAAAACTTGGGAAAAGAAATAGCCACCCAAACCAATAAGCACAGAGAATCCCATACAGGATAAACCCAAGGAAGAACATGCCAAGACACATATTAATCAAACTAATAAAAAATTAAATACAAAGAAAAAAAATAAAAGGAGTAAGGGAAAAGCAACAAATAACAAACAAGGGAATCCCCATAAGGTTATCAGCTGATTTTTCAGCAGAAACTCTGCAGGCCAGAAGGGAGTGGCAGGATATATTTAAAGTGATGAAAGGGAAAAAACCTGCAATCAAGATAATTCTACTCAGCAAGGATCTCATTCAGATTAGATGGAGAAATCAAAATCTTTACAGACAAGAAAAAGCTAGGAGAATTCAGCACCATGAAACCAGCTTTACAACAAATGCTAAAGGAACATATCTAGGAAAGAAACACAAGAGAAGAAAATCACCTACAAAAACAAACCCAAAACAACTAAGAACCAAAAGCAATATGTACTATGAACAAGAGACCCACTTCAGACCTAGGGACACACACAGACTAAAAGTAGAAGATGTAAAAAAATATTCCATGCAAATGGGAATCGAAAGAAAGCTGGATAGCAATACTCTTATCAGACAAGATAGACTTTAAAATAAAGAATATTACAAGAAACAAGGAAGGACACTACATAATGATCAAGGGATTAATTCAAGTAGAAGATATAATAATTATAATATTTATGCACCCAACATAGGAGCACCTAAATACATAAGGCAAATGCTACAGCCAAAAAGGGGAAATTGACAATAACATAATAATATTGAGGGACTTTAACACCCCAATTATAGCAATGGACAGATCATCCAGACAGAAAGTAAATAAGGAAATACAAGCTTTAAAAGATACAATTGACAAAATAGACCTAATTGATATTATAGGACATTCCATCCAAAGGCAACAGAATACACCTTCTTCTCAATTTCACATGGAACATTCTCCAGGATAGATCACGTCATGGGTCATAGATCAAGCCTCAGAAAATTTAAGAAAATTGAAATCATATCAAGAATCTTTTTCAACTATGACATGATGAAATTAGGAATCAATTTACAGGAAAAAAAAAACTGTAAAAAACACAAACACTGTAGAGGCTAAATAATACATGAGTAAATAACCAAGATATCACTGAAGAAATCAAAACCTTTAGCCACACTTATCAAGAAAAAAAGGGAGAAGATGCAAATAAATAAAATTAGAAATGAAAAAGGAGAGATTACAACTGACATTGCAGAAATACAAAGAATCATAAGAAACTATTACAAGCAAGTATATGCCAATAAAATGGACAGTCTAGAAGAAATGGACAAATTCTTGGAAAGGCACAATTTTCCAAGACTGAACCAGGAAGAATTAATCACAAGTAATGAAATTGAAACTGTAATTAAAACTCTTCCAACATGAAGAGTTGAGGACCAGATGGCTTCACAGGCAAATTCTATCAAACATTTAAAGATGAGCTAACACCTATCCTTCTCAAACTCTTCCAAAAATTTGCAGATGTATGAACACTCCTAAATTTGTTTTACAAGGCCACCATCACCCTGATAATAAAATCAAAGATATCACAAAAAAAGAAAAATAGAGATCAATATCAGTGATGAATATAGGTGCAAAAATCCTCAAAAATATATGAACAAACAGAATCCAACAACACATTAAAAGATCATACATTATGATAAAGTGGGATTTATCCCAGGAATGCAAGGATTCTTCAGTACACACAAATCAATCAATGGAATTCACCATATCAACAAATTAAAGAATAAAAATCATATGATCCTCTCAATAGATGAAGAAAAAGCCTTTGAAAAAAATTCAATACCTATTTATGATAAAATCTTTCTGGCCAATAGGCCTAAAGGGAACCTATCTCAATAATAAAGGCCATATATGATGAACCCACAGAATACATCATTCTCAATGGTGAAAAACTGAAAGCATTTCCACTAAGATCAGGAATAAGACAAGGATGTCCACTCTTGCCACTACTATTCAACATAGTTTTGGAAGTCCTAGCTATGGCAACCAGAGAATAAGAAGATGTAAAAGAAATTCAAATTGGAAAAGAAGTACAACTGGCACTATTTGCAGCTGACATGATACTATATGTAGAAAATCCTAAAGATGTCATGAGAAAACTACTAGAGCTAAACAATGAATTTGGTAATGTTGCAGGATACAAAACTAATGCACATATATATTACAATAAAGAGCTTAAAAATAAAACTAACTAATGCACAGAAGTCTCCTATACACTAACAATGAAAAATCAGATAGATAAATTAAGGAAACACTCCAATTTACCATTGCAACAAAAAGAATAAAATACCTAGGAATAAACCTACCTAAGGAGGCAAAAGACCTGTGTGCAGAAAACTATAAGACACTGATGAAAGAAATCATAGTGGTTACACAAACAGATGGAGAGATATACCATGATCTTGGATTCAAATAATCAATACTGCAAAAAAGACTATACTACCCAAAGGTTCAATGCAACCTCTATCAAATTACAAATGGCATTCTTCACAGCATTAGAACAAAAAAAAATTTACAATTTGTATGGCAACACAAAAGACCCTGAATAGCCAAAGCAATCTTGAGAAAGAAAAATAGAGCTGGAGGAAACAAGCCCCCTGACTTCAAACTATACTACAAAGCTACAGTAATCAGGGCAGTGTGGTACTGGCACAAAAACAGAAATATAGATCAATGGAACAGGATAGAAAGCCCAGAGATAAACCCATGAAATATGTTCATGTTATTTTTGACAAAGGAGACAAGAATATACAATGCAGAAAAGACAGCCTTTTCAATAAGTGGTGCTGGGAAAACTGGACAGCTACATGTAAAAGAATGAAATTAGACCACTCCCTAACACCATACACAAAAATAAACTTTAAATGGATTAAAGACCTAATTTTAGGCCTGACACTATAAAGCTCTTAGAGGAAAACATAGGCAGACTACTCTTTGACATAAATCACAAGATCTTTTTTGACTCACTTCCTAGAGTAATGAAAATCAAAACAAAAATAAATAAACGGGACCTAATTAAACTTAAAAGCTTTTGCACAGCAAAGGAAATCATAGACAAGACAAAAAGATAATCCTCAGAATGGGAGAAAATATTTGCAAATGAAGCAATGGACAAAATGATAGTCTCCTGAGTATACAAACAGCTTATGTAGCTCAATATATATGTGTATTATATATATATATATATAATAAAAAATGGGCAGAAGATCTAAATAGACATCTCTCCATAGAAGACATAGAGATGGTCAAGAGGTACATGAAAATATGCTCAACATCACTAATTATTTGAGAAATGCAAATCAAAACTACAATGAGGCATCATCTCATACCAGTCAGAATGACCATCATCAAAAAATCTACAAACAATAAATGCTGGAGAAGGTGTGAAGAAAAGGGAACCCTCTTGCACTGTTGGTGGGAATGTAAATTGATACAATCACTCTGGAGAACAGTGTGGATAGCCTTTTATGTTGGGAAAGTTAATAAAAGTAGTCTTGTTCAGGCTTCAGATGCAATTATAGGCCTTTGGCTGAACAGAGACCCTGAAAAGAGTTACATGTCAAACTGCTGACCAGCAGAAGCCAAGAAAGTAGATCTTGACAACAAACAAATAACGAAGGAAGGAAGTCTGGCAGGTCTTGAGAACCAACAAAGGGAGTAAGTCACAAAGCTTCCTGGCCCCTGAGAATCTGACCAGTTCCCAGGGATCAGTGAACATTCTGAGACTTATCATTATAAATACAAGTATTTTATATATAGTATCCAGAGCTGCACATTTGCACGTAAGGTGATGATTACCACCTTGTGGCTTGGTGTTAAAATCAGGACTTCTTTGAGCAGTAATCTGAAGTCTCACCCATGGGGTAGATGCACTGTCTGGGACTTTCCCAATTGGAACTCCAGATTGCTGTTCCAGGGACTTCCCAGCATTGCTTGAATCTGGATAAAGTTCTCCCTAATTGGTGATGTATGCATGTCTTTCTCTTTATATGTTGCTTGTTCTCTCAATTTGGTGATAAATGTTCTCTTCAATGAGTAACATACATGGCAATGTAAATGTTCCCAAATTGATGATGTATGTACATATATATATATATACACATATATATACATATATATATACATATATATATACACACATATGTATATATATTGCTTGTCCTTACACTGCAACTCACTACTAATATAATAAATTTCCTTATGTCTTGCTTATTAAAGTGTGGAGTGGTTATTTTGCTGGTGAATCCTCTGAACCTGAAGCCGAAAGTGGGTCTTTCAGCAAAACATAAATTGGCACTGTGAGCAGGATTCATTGAACAAAATGCCTCTCTTTAAAAAGAAGGAAGTAAAAGCTAATCAGGTTTGCATTCCAGGATGGGAAGAGCTCCCTTATTGTTCATTAGAGGCAAAATGGGGTCCAAAGAGAAAAGATTGATAGAATAACTACAAATAAATTATAGAAAATAAATTTTTAAAAAAGGAAAGAGACCTAGAGACATTTTAAATCTCAAACATAAACTATGAGATTTCTGTCTGCCTGGATATATGTGTATGTGTCAGTTGCATAATATTGCTGAGGTTAATTTGTAAATGAGCTTTATTTAATTGGCTTAAAGAAAACTAAGCACTTACAAATGAAACAATTCTAAGCATGAGAGAACTTAAGCTAAATGAATTTCAGGTTCATGTGAAATGGGAAATATTCAATATTTAATTAAGACCTCGTAGTAATTGTTTTTTTTAACTTATTTTTTATTTTTTATTTTTTACAATAACCTGCATATATTTAGAGCGTACAATTTGGTATCCCAATCTCCCAATTCATCCCCCCCCCAACCCTCCCCAACTTCCCCACTTGGTGTCCATAAGTTTGTTCTCTACATATGTGTCTCTATTTCTGCCTTGCATCCCAGTTGATCTGTACCATTTTTCTATAGTCCGCATATATGTGTTAATATACAATATTTGTTTTTCTCTTTCTGACTCACTTGACTCTGTATGACAGTCTCTAGGCCTATCTATGTCTCTACAAATGTCCCAGTTTCATTGCTTTTTACAGCTGAGTAATATTCCATTGTATGTATGTACCACATCTTCTTTATCCTTTCATCTGTTGATGGACATTTAGGTTGCTTCCATGTCCTGGCAATTGTAAATAGGGCTGCAATGAACAGTGGAGTGCGTGCGTCTTTTTGAATTATGGTGTTCTCTGGGTATAAGCACAGGGGTGGGATTGCTGGGTCATATGGTAGTTCTATTTTTAGTTTTGCAAGGAACCTCCATACTGTTTTCCATAGTGGCTGTATCAATTTACATTTCCACCAGCAATGTAAGAGCATTCCTTTTTCTCCACACCTTCTCCAGCATTTACTGTTTGTAGATTTTCTGATGGTGCCCATTCTAACTTGTGTGAGGTGATACCTCATTGTAGTTTTGATTTGCATTTCTCTAATAATTAGTGACGTGGAGCAGCTTTTCATGTGCCTCTTGGACATCCATATGTCTTCCTTGGAGAAATGCCTATTTAGGTCTTCTGCCTATTTTTTGATTGGGTTGTTTGTTTTTTTGATATTGAGCTGGATAAATTGTTTATATATTTTGGAGATTAGTCCTTTGTTGATTCATTTGTAAATATTTTTTTTCCCATTCTGAGGGTTGTCTTTTCATCTTGTTTATAGTTTCCTTTGCTGTGCAGAAGCTTTGAAGTTTCATTAGGTCCCACTTATTTACTTTTGTTTTTATTTCCATTATTCTGAGGGGTGGATCAGAAAAGATCTTGCTGTTATTTATGTCAAAGAGTGTTCTTCCTATGTTTTCCTCCAGGAGTTTTATAGGGTCTGGCCTTACATTTAGGTCTTTAATCCATTTTGAGTTAATTTTTGTGTATGGTGTTAAGAAGTGTTCTAGTTTCATTCTTTTACATGTAGCTGTCCAGTTTTCCCAGCACCACTTACTGAAGAGGCTGCCTTTTCTCCATTGTATACCCTTGCCTCCTTTGTCATAGATTAGTTGACCATAGTTTATCTCTGGGCTTTCTATCCTGTTCCATTGATCTATATTTCTGTTTTTGTGCCAGTACCATACTGTGTTGATCACTGTAGCCTTGTAGTATAGCCTGAAGTTGGGAAGCCTGATTCCACCAACTCCATCTTACCTTCTCATGATTGCTTTGGCTATTTGGGGTCTTTTGCATTTCCATACAAATCATAAAATTTCTTGTTCTAGTTCTGTGAAAAATGCCATTGGTAATTTGATCAGGATTGCATTGAGTCTGTAAAGTGCTTTTGGTAATATAGTCATTTTCACAATGTTGATTCTTCCAATCCAAGAACATGGTACATCCCTGCATCTGTTTGTATCGTCTTTTTTATTTATTTATTTATTTATTTATTTATTTATTTATTTATTATTTTTTGGGGGTACACCAAGTTCAATCACCTGTTTTTATACACATATCCCCATATTCCCTCCCTCCCTCGACTCCCCCCCCTTTGAGTCCCCCCCACCCTCCCTGTCCCAGTCCTCTAAGGCATTTTCCATCCTTGAGTTGAACTCCCTTTGTTATTCAGCAACTTCCCAATGGCTATTTTACAGTTGGTAGTATATATATGTCTGTGCTTCTCTCTCACTTTGTCTCAGCTTCCCCTTCAACCCCCGCCCCCTCCCAAACCTCGAGTTCTCCAGTCCATTCTCTGTATCTGAGTCCTTGTTCTTGTCACTGAGTTCATGATTTCTTTCATTAGTGTCTTATAGTTTTCTGAGTACAGGTCTTTTACCTCCTTGGTTAGGTTTATTCCTAGGTATTTTATTCTTCTTGTTGCAATGGTGAATGGGATTGTTTCCTTAATTTCTCTTTCTGATCTTTCATTGTTGGTATATAGAAATGCAAGAGATGTCTGTGTGTTAATTTTGTATCCTGCAGCTTTACCAAATTCATTGATTAGCTCGAGTAGTTTTCTGGTGGCATCTTTAGGATCTTCTATGTATAGTATCATGTCATCTGCGAACAGTGACATTTTTACTTCTTCTTTTCCAGTTTGGATTCCTTTGATTTCTTTTTCTTCTCTGATTGCTGTGGCAAGGACTTCCAAAACTATATTGAATAGGAGTGGTGAGAGTGGACATCCTTGTCTTTTTCCTGATCTTAGAGGGAATGCTTCCAGTTTTTCACCATTGAGAAGGATATTTGCTGTGGGTTTGTCATATGTGGCCTTTATTATGTTGAGAAAGGTTCCCTCCATGCCCACCTTCTGGAGAGTTTTTATCATAAATGGGTGTTGAATTTTGTCAAAAGCTTTTTCTGCATCCATTGAGATGATCATGTGGTTTTTATCCTTCAGTATGTTAATATGGTGTATCACATTGATTGATTTGCATATGTTAAAGAATCCTTGCTTTCCAAGGATAACCCTCACTTGATCATGGTGTATGATCCTTTTAATGTGTTGCTGGATTCTGTTGGCTAGTATTTTGTTGAGGATTTTTGCATCTAAATTCATCAGTGATATTGGTCTGTAGTTTTCTTTTTTTGTAGTATCTTTGTCTAGTTTTGGTATCAGGATGATGGTGGCTTCATAAAATGAGTTTGGGAGTGTTCCTTCCTCTGCAATGTTTTGCAAGAGTTTGAGAAGAACTGGTGTTAGCTCTTCTCTAAATGTTTGATAAAATTCACCTGTGAATCCATCTGGTCCTGGACTTTTGTTTGTTGGGAGATTTTTAATCACAGTTTCAATTTCATGACTGGTGATTGGTCTGTTCATATTTTCTATGTCTTCCTGATTCAGTCTTGAAATGTTATACCTTTCTAAGAATCTGTCCATTTAATCCAGGTTGTCCATTTTATTGGCATATAGTTCCTTGTAGTAATCTCTTTTGGTGCTTTTTATTTCTGTGGTATCCATTGTAACTTCTCCTGTTTCATTTCTAATTTTATTGATTTGAGTCCTCTCCCTCTTTTTCTTGATGAGTCTTGCTAGAGGTTGATCAATTTTACTTATCTTCACAAAGAACCAGCTTTTAGTTTTATTGATTTTTGCTATTGTTTTCTTTGTCTCTATTTCATTTATTTCTGCTCTGATCTTTATGGTTTCTCTCCATCTACTAACTTTGGGTTTTGTTTGCTCTTCTTTCTATAGTTTCTTTAGGTATAAGGTTAGATTGATTATTTGGGATTTTTCTTGTTTCTTAAGGTAGGATTGTATTGCTATTAACTTCCCTTTTAGAGCTGCCTTTGTTGCATCCCATAGGTTTCGGATCCTTGTGTTTTCATTTTCATTTGTCTCTAGGTATTTTTTGATTACTTCCTTGATTTCTACAGTGATCTCTTGGTTATTTAGTAGCATGTTGTTTAGCCTCCACGTGTTTGTGTTTTTTATGTTTTTTTTTTTTTTTTCCTGTAATTGATTTCTAATCTCATAGCATTGTGGTCAGAAAAGATGCTTGGTATGATTTCGGTTTTCTTGAATTTACCAAGGCTTGATTTGTGACCCAAAATTTAATCTATCCTGGACAGTGTTCCATGTGCACTTAGGAAGAATGTGCAATCTGCTGCTTTTGGATGTAATGTCCTATAGATATCTATTAAATCCAGCTGATTTATTGTGTCATTTAAAGCTTGTGTTTCCTTATTAATTTTCTTTGTGGATGATCTGTCCATTGGTGTAAGTGGGGTGTTAAAGTCCCCCACTATGATTGTGTTTACTGTTGATTTCCTCTTTCATAGTTGTTAGCATTTGACTTATGTATTGAGGTGCTCCTATGCTGGGTGCATATATATTTTTAATTTTTATCTCTTCTTCTTGGATGGATCCCTCAATCTTTATGTAGTGTCATTTCTTGTCTCTTGTAATATTTTTTATTTTAAAGCCTATTTTATCTGGTATGAGTATTGCTACTCCAGCTTTCTTTTGATTTCCATTTGCATGGAATATCTTTTCCCATCCCCTCACTTTCAGTCTGTATGTGTCCCTAGGTCTGAAGTGGGTCTCTTGGAGACAGCATATATATGGGTCTTGTTTTTGTATCCATTCAGCCAGTCTGTGGCTTTTGGTTGGTGCATTTAGTCCATTTACATTCGAGGTAATTATCAATATGTATGTTCCTATTACCATTTTCCTAATTGTTTTGTTTTTGTTTTTGTAGGTCCTTTTCTTCTCTTATGTTTCCCGCTTAGAGGAGTTCCTTTAGCATTTGTTGTAGGGCTTGTTTGGTGGTGCTGAATTCTCTTAGCTGTTGCTTGTCTGTAAAGCTTTTGATTTTTCAATCAGATCTGAATGAGATCTTTGCTAGGTATAGTATTCTAGGTTGTAGGTTCTTCCCTTTCATCACTTGAAATATACCATGTCACTCCCTTCTGGCTTGCAGAGTTTTTGCTGAGAAATCAGCTGTTACCCTTATGGGAGTTCCCTTGTATGTTATTTGTTGTTTTTCCCTTATTACTTTTAATAACTTTTCTCTGTCTTTAATTTTTATCCATTTGACTACTCTATGTCTTGGTGTGTTTCTCCTTGGGTTTATCTTGCCTGGGACTTCCTGAGCTTCCTGAACTTAGGTAGCTGTTTCCTTTCCCATAGTAGGGAAGTTTTCAATTATAATCTCTTCCAGTATTTTCTCAGGTCCTTTCTCTCTCTCTTCTCCTTCTGGGACCCCTATGATGTGGATGCTGGTGCATTTAAGCTTGTTCCAGAGGTCTCTTAGGCTGTCTTCAGTTCTTTTCATCCTTTTTTCTCTATTCTTTTCTGCACCAGTGATTATCACCATTCTGTCTTCCAGGTCACTTATTCATCCTTCTGCCTCAGTTAATCTGCTATTCGTTCCTTTTAGTGAATATTTCATTTCAGTTATTGTGTTGTATATATCTGTTTGTTTGTTCTTTAATTTTTCTAGCTCTTTGGTAAACTTTTCTTGCAATTTTTCGATCTTTGCATCCAATTTTTTTTTTTTTCAAAGTCCTGGATCATCTTCGCCGTCATTATTCTGAATTCTTTTTCTGGAAGAGTGCCTATCTCCTCTTCATTTAGTTGTTTTTCTGGTGTTTTATCTTGTCCCTTCATCTGGTACAAAATCTTTTGCCTTTTCATTTTCTCTGTCTTTCTGTGTCTGTGACTTTCAGTTTCACAAGCTGAAATACTGCTGATACTGCTTGATTATGCTGTCTGCCCTCTTGTGGAGGAAGCTGTCTAGGAGGCTCGTGGGTGCTTCCTGATGGGAGGGACTGATGGTGGGTTTGGCTGGGTGGGTGGAGTTCAGTAAATCTTTAATCTGATTTGGTGGGTGGGGCTCAGTGACACTTTAATCTGCTTGTCTGCTAATGGGTGTGGCTGTGTTCCCACCCTGGTGGTCATTTGGCCTGAGGTGATGCAGCACTGGAGCTTACAGGCTCTTTGGTGGAGCTAATGGTGGACTCTGGGAGGGCTCATGGCAATGAGCACTTCTCAGGACCCCTGCTGCCAGTGCCCCTGTCTCCTTGGTGAGCCACAGCTGCCCCCCCCACCTCTTCAGGCAACCTTCCAACACCAGCAGGTAGGTCTGGTTCAGTCTCCTATGGGGTCACTGCTCCTTCCCCCTGGGTCCTGGTGAGCATTTTTTGTGTGCCCTCCATGAGTGGAGTCTCCATTTCCCCCAGTCCTGTGGAGGTCCTGAAATCAAATCCTGCTGGCTTTCAAAGTCTGATTCTCTGGGGATTCCTCTTCCCATTGCTGGACCCCCAGGTTAGGAAGCCTAACATGGGGCTCAGAACCCTCAGAACTTCTGTGGTATAACTCTGTTCCAGCTTGTGAGTCACCCACCCAGCATTTATGGAATTTGATTTTAATGTGATTGCCCCCCTCCTACCATCTCATTGTGGCTTCTCCTTTGTCTCTGGATGTGGGGTGTTTTTTTTTTTTTTTTTTTCTTTTGGTGAGTTCCAGTGTCTTTCTGTTGATAGTTGTTTAGCAGTTAGTTGTAATTCTGGTGCTCTTGCAAGAGGGAGGGAGTGCAAGTCCTTCTACTCCACCATCTTGATTCTTCTCCTAATTGTTTTTAATCTAGTTAATATAGACATGTCTTAGGAGTTATCAACATTAAGTATAATACTTTTAGTATGCCTAGGTGTAACATAAGCTTAATAAAATCTTGTTTTATCTGTTACAAATTTGTCAACAAGGAAAGTAACTCAATATGAAGAAACTTTTAAGGAAGGAAAACACAAAGGAAATAAAAGCCTTTAGATAAATTCTATTAAAAATCATTATGCTTTAAAGATGTCTATCTGAAATAGTTTCTGCAGATTCTGCTAACTTAAAATTCTAGATTTGCACTAAATTAAATGATGGAAGTTTATTGAATAGCTAATTCATTCCCAAATAAAATAAGATACTAAAACATTAATTACTAAACACCAGTTTCCTCTTAGAGAGAAACTAAAGATACTTTAGACTGTTAATTAATATGTTTGGTGCCATGTTTTCCAAAGTAAAGAAATGTTTTTAGAAATTATCACTGGTATTTATGTTCACAAATCTACAAAATGCAAACATAAAGGAGAGTTCATGGTTGTTAAGTAAAGTAAGACATATTTTCAGTAAAGAAGGCATGAAGAATGGAATTGCATTTTATTAAGGGAAAAGGAAGTAATCCTGATTTACAGGTGGCTATTTGTAGATATGAAAATAAGTAATGAATACAGAAAGTGATAAAAAGCTTTGTGGAAAGTGGACCCTGAGAAAAGGGTTTCATATGTGGTCAGGATTGACTAAGTTTAGATTAATCTAATTAATAAATGGATTTTAAAAGTATGCTGGTGCAAAACTTGAATTTGGCTTTTTCTCTGTTAAGAGGACAAATTTTCTTAAAATATTGAACTGTCTTTGATGAAAGATTTTAAGTTTCCTTACCTCTTAAGTGACCTGTTCTGTGTTTTCCTTTGAAATCTTTTATTGTTACTTTTGTTTACCCATTTCAAATTCCCTGATTTAGGAGCAGACTGGGCTATGGTCAATTCCAAGATGGCTCCTTGGCTTTTCTTGGCTCCCTGACAAATACTATTCTTTATTTGATGAGATAAAGCCTTCCCTGGCTGCAAGGTGAATGCCCTCACAATGGAAAAAATGTTTCACTGAAGAAAATTCAATGTAAAAATAAATAAAAATGCCAGTTTTGCTGATGGAAGTCTGTATTCACTACAGTTCCTGGATAGTTTCTTGCTGTTACACTATGTTAATGTAAAGCATAATTGAATTATTAAAATGACACTCTAAGTTTTTTTCTGAAGCTTATCTCAGTAATCTGTCTCTAGATGAAAATCAGATGACCCACAATCTACAACCAGGGGATTATACACACTGGAAAGGGCATGATTTAAAGGACAATCTCCAGCCTAGATGGAAGGACACTTAGAGGAAAAACACTAAGACAAGAAGAAGCCTACATCAGAAGTAGACAGCTAACCCAAGATCCTGGACCTGACTCATTTATAATGTTTTCTTGATTTCTTGGAGTTTTTTATACAAATCAAATGTTTTTCCCATAGACATGATCCTATGGTAATTAAAAAAAATCAATCCAATTGTTGGCTTTATGGATAATTACCTGTGTCTAGTACTTCTGGGTTACCTTAGTGGATTTCTCCCCTCCAAGGCTTTAATTGGATGACCCTTAGGAAATTTATTCTAGAGGAAAAAAATTATAGGCCTGTTTAGGGGATCCCATCACCTAGCCAATTAATAATACCTGCTCTGATCCTGGCCATAAAAAAAAAAAAAAATTTCCTCTAAAGTTACTCAAACTCAATCAGAACAACAAGCAACATTTCAGACAAGAAATAAAATCTATAATTATGGGATATATTTATATGGTTAACAACAGGCTGTGCTCATTTGTTTTAACATCCCCCTTTATCTTGGAAACAAATTATGCTAAGGATAACCAGCCCAGTAATGCTAAAAAAAAAAAAAAAAAAAAAAAAAAAGTTGGGCTGGGAAACTTATGGACAAACTCAATAATTCCCTGAAAGATAAAGATTGGTACAGAATAGATTAAGTCAGACACCCTGAAGATATACTGGGTTATACCTAATGGAAGTTCTTGGCTTAATTCTTACTTATGACTTTATTAATACTGCTAGCTATGTTATTTGTATTTTGCCTCTTTTACAAGATTGTTGTTGTTTCTTACATTACCAAATGTGTGACTGAGCCTCCATCAAAAATACATAGTTTATATGAGATCAATGACTGTAATGGTGTAAATCTGGATATGGGAAGATCAACAAGAGCAAATTGTTCCTGGACCATAATAGATTAGTAAGACAGGTGGTCCAGAGCTACCCTTAGTTACTATTAAAAAAAGACCTAGTCCAGTAATAGCACATTGAGTGCCCTATCAATGAAATCTTCGCCAGACCTGGGAATGAATCTTCCTAGCACCATGGGACAAAATGGTCGTGAAATGCCTCCCAAAGCATGGTCAAATTTATAACCACAAGGGGGCCCTACCAACTACAAATTGGCACTCACCATTGGCACTTGCTGTCTACCTCTACATGGATTAGATCATGTGTTCCTGCAGCTGCTGATTTCCAACAGCAAGGAAAGGAATCAAGGTCAAAAACAGAAATGAAGCACTCTGTGCTCTGGAAAATACTGGCAGAACAGGTCTTCAGTTAGATATTTTCAGGATCCAATTTTATGAACCCAATTCCTGTATCTCTTCATATCTAGAAAAACACTAAAATCCTTCATGGTGATGACTGTTCCTTGGGACTAGCAATAACATGCATGGCTTATTATTCTTTCTGCGGACATATATAATGGACATAATTTAACTTTATGCTTCAAGCAAACAGACACATTTCTTGCTGAACTATGAGTGAACTGCTAAAGGATCAGTTTGTGGACAAACCTCAAATATATGGGAGCCCTATTTATTGGAACATTCTATTAACTACTGTGAATGGACTATATTTCCTCAATTCTATAATATGTTTTTTAAAGTTGCTCCACAGTTTGTATGTATTGTAACTGATGATGTAAACACAATTTCTACTTATCAGCTAGAGACCCCTTTCTTAGAATGTGTAACATAGATTATTTAATTGGAAGAAAACACCGTATTACTTTTCCCCTATACAATCACAAGTGTTGTGGACTCAAATCCTGATCCCTACTTTACCTGTTCCTAATGCTGACCTACAACTTGAATCCCTAAAGAAAATATGACAGAAAGAGAGTTACTACAAAAATTTATGGATAAATGTAACCGTACTTTGTTAAAATACTCTAGTTACACTATTGCAGCTAACAAATTAATGGGTATGGGAATTGATGTACAAAAGCATACCTCTCATTCTTGGTGGGACTTTTTCTTTACTCAATCACCCAAGGCTCGAAAATTGTTCTCTACATTATTTAACCCTTTGCTGGTATCTTTGCTTGTATTGCTCCTACTTACTATTTGAAATTGTTATTTATCCTACCATATTTGAAAAACTGTTTGTGCCGTATTATCTTATTCTTATGCTCTTCAGCCTAAACAATCCTTGGGGCTGAATGTTGGAAAAGTTAATAAAAGTAGTCTTATTCAGGCTTCAGAAGAAATAATAGGCCTTTGACTGAACAGAGACCCTGAAAAGAGTTACATGTCAAACTGCTGACCAGCAGAAGGCACAAAAGTAGGTCTTGAGAACCAACAGATAAGGAAGGGAGTAAGTCTGGCTTGTTCTCTCAATTTGGTGATAAATGTTCTCTCAAACTAGTAACTACATGTTGATGTAAATGCTCCCAATTTGACGATGATGATGATGATGATGATGTGTGTGTGTGTGTGTATAGCTTGTCCTTATACTGTAACTCGCTACTAATATAGTAAATTTCCTTATTTCTTGCTTATTAAAGTGTGGATGGTTATTTTGCTGGTGAATCCTCTGAACCTGAGGCTGGAAGCAGGTCTTTCAGCAAAACACTGAAACTAAAAGTAGAATTACCATATGATCCAGCAATCCCACTGCTGGGCATATACCCTGAGAAAACCATAATTTAAAAGGACACATGTATCCCAATGTTCATTGCAGCACTGTTAACAATAACCAGGACATGGAAACAATCTATTACTCAGATAATAAATTTTAATATTCTACTAGTTACTGAAAATATCCATTCCAACTATACATTGTGATATTGTGGAAATAATAAAATATTAACATGATTGAATTCTAGTCTAACTCTATTATATTATATCCATTCCAATATTCCCAATTCCATAAATTTTTACTTTTCTTCCTCTACAATATGTCAATATATCTTGCTCATTGATTTCATTGTGTAGGCCACTGTTGCACTGAGTCTGATTCTGGCATGTTCTTATTATAATTCCCAGATACCTGCATCAGTACATTAAATTCTGAATTCTAATTCAATTCACTGCTGTAAATTAATTTGAGCTATCTGAGATTTACATTATTTTCTCCCTTGTCTAATATCTATATGGCCTTCAGCTACCATGCTGCTTGGGATCCTACAGATAAAGATTGAAAAGATCTTGTGATTCTCTTAATGTACAGACTATATGTCTCCTCCTGGACCATGTTTTTACACCTTGGTCTCTGTAAACCATGTTGTGTTCAAACTCAAGTTTTGCCCTTTTGAAAAAGAAAGGAAGGTGGGTTCTGGAGAATTTGTACTGAGCTTGGAAATCCACAGGAAATTTTTAATGTAGAGGTGGATGAGGACATCTCAGGTAGGAGAATAACTTGCCACCTACAGCATGAACATTTAATGGAAATTTGGATATTCAAATTTCTCAGTCTCAAATCTGTCTGCCCAAATGTCTCCAGCCAGTGTCCTAGGGCCTCATTTTTTTCCCATCAGCATTGTTACTGCAATGTAAGAACTTGTTAAGACAGAGGGTATAATCTGTGCTGCTACTTTGAAACCCTCCTAAAGCCAGGCTGATTCCCAGCTGGATCTACCCTGTGACTACTAGAGATAAGAAATTTCAAAACTGCTATGGAGAATTTGGTCTCCACAAGTGTCTTAATTTTAGAGTCCTCATTTTCAAATGGTCTTTGTTTTTCTATATTTGTCCTCTAGGGTGTTGAGAAGTAACCAGGTGATTCCACAATCACTGTAAGCTTTTTTGTTACCATGTGTGTTGAGGAGTCCCCAAACCACCCTCTGGTTCAGCGATTTTGAAGGAGGATTACAGACTCTCCTATACTCATATGAATGCTATGATCTACTACAACTAAAGGATACAAAGCAAAGCCAGCAAAGGGAAAAGCACATTGGATAAAGTACAGAGGAAACCAGGCACACAAACCAAGCTCTCAGGAGTCTTTTCTCAGTGGAGTCATGTAGGACCTGCTTAATTCCTCCAGTGAGTTCATGATAAAACATATACAATGTCTCCCAGGGGAGCTCATTAGAAGCTTAGCTCCCAAGAGTTTTATTGAGGGCTGCTCATGTAGGCACCTGCTGTCCAGCAAGTATCAAAATTAGAGACTCCTAACTTTTTGTTGCAGGTGTTCATGAAAAAGTACATTGCTTGGTACATCAAAACATCATGCTTTGTACTGTAAACACATAGAGTTTTTATTTGTCAGTTTTTAAACATCAAATAAAGCGCAGGGGAAACACATTTTAAAAACAGTTTAGGCACAGAGAGAAACACTCAGTGATTCTGGGAATGGTAAGAATCCTCCCAAATCCAAATTCCCAGATGCCAGCCAAAAGCTGGTCTTACAAGTAGCCCTTGTGAAGAGTGCAGGTCTCAGGCTTGCTTCACTGAGAGTTATCTTCAGCCAAGTTACTCAGTGCATGAATACCTGTTCTCCCAAGACCTTGCTCTCTGAATGCACTTTATCCCATGTTCCTCTGGTGATAATTTGAATAATTGTGATTTTTTTTCACATGCTACGAATTACTCATATCTTATTTTCCCCTGCAATGGGAGGTATTTATGTATTCCTTAAATCTATGACAAATAAAGTCCAGAATCCCATTTTGAGGACCTTTTTATTGGGACCACTTCCAGTAGCAGTTATTGTATCAATCAGGGATCCAACAGAAAACAAATGAAACAATAAAAATTGAGATGTATCAAAGGGGAGGTGTTTACAAAAGGCATAATTACAAAGGTCAGAGTAGGGGACCACACAGGATTGTGCAGAAATACAGGACCACCATCAGCAGAGATGCCGACCACCAAGGCACTAGGGGACACTGGAAGGAGAAAGGGTTGCAACCTTAGGAGGTGCAATGGTCCCATCCTAGGGAATGCATACTGCTGAAGGCACCCAGGAAAGAAGCACCCTGAGCTCACTCTCCTCCCATTTTTAAGATCTCTCACAGTACTGCCCATTGGTTCAACCCACTTAGAGCCCAGAAGCCAGAAAGCCTGGAACATCACTGATATAATAAATAGAGGGCAGTCCTCCAGGACACAGGACAATTTGCAAAATATTACAGGCATTGATCTGTAAGAGCAAACAGAGCTTTCTGGCACTATTTATGTAGTTCACTTCCCATTTGCCAAGAATTCAGCATCTTTTGATTCAAATGTATTCTGACATCTCATCTTCTCAAAAAGAATTCTAAAGATGAATTAAAAGTAATGAACTTCCTTTCTCCTCCCTGTCTAAATATTCAAGTCTCATCACTTATCACCTGCCAGTTTTCCCAAAATATACCATTAGAATATCCTTCTGTATTTTTTTAATTTTTCAGTTTTTTTCTCACTATTACCTTTTCTCATTTTTTATTTGTTCAGTGTCTTAATGCCCTTAATAACTATTCATGTTGTGCTGTATAAAACACCTTATGTTTTTTAAAAGCTGCAAATTGGCAAATCGTCCATGTGTTTTGTGAAGTTAATACAAGGTATTGCTTAGCATTCTGTGCACGTAAAATTGGCATTAATGTATTTTCTTTCCTTACTAAAAATCTAGCTCAGTAAAAGTTTACCAGAGAATAAGAAGCATTAGTTTATGTTAAGAGACTGGGATTCTAATCAATTCTTCTCTTTGCCAGAAACACGTCTTGATGTGAGAAAATTATGTCAATTTCAGCATCCTCACTTATGCTGTAAAGAGCTTGGATGATATCACCTCTGGTACCTCTTCCAGGTTTAAGAGTCTGTTTGCTGATTTCAGTTCAATCACTATTAGATATTTTTCCATCCATCCCCTCAAATGGCAATATAGAGTACTTTCAAGAGGATATAAAATTTCTCTGCCAGTTATTCTACAGATTTGAAGTGCTCTTCTGAGCGTCAACTTGTCCAAAATCAACTTTTGTGATACAACGTTTCTGTCTAATTTTCAGTGTTAGAATTATCAGACAAGTTTGTACCAATATTGGCATTTCCTCATGATTCCATTACATGGTTTGCTGGTTTACATCTTAATGGTAAGACAGTTCTCTTGTCTCGAACTTACTATGTCAATTTTCATTTTTACATACACACTTATTATTCCTTCTAAACTATGCAGTAAACCTTTTAGACTATATTTCAAATGAACAGATACCAACAAGACAAATTTCAAAGTTCTTGAGGCGACCTATGTCCTCTTTGGCTGTATACAACTAGCTTCTGTTTCCAATTGAAAAGTAAGCAGGCATTATTTTTTGTCTATTTATGTACATTTTTTTTAAACATCACCTCCTAAAAAAATGGATTAAGCTATGTAATTCATGAGAGCCCAGGAACGGTTACATGTGAGGGACAAAATAAGAGACTGGAATCAAAACTCAAATTGAAAAGTGAAAATTACCAAGAAAGAAAGCAGTACTCACACTGTTCATCCTTTTGTAGGACAGAAGAATAAAAATCAGGGGTGTGGCATCTTCATTCTTATGCATATAAGAAGCACCACTTTTTTTCCCAATCATGAAAACTAGTTAGTTTTTCTATCTTTCCTAGTCCTCACAACATAGCAGACACACACACACACACACACACACACACACACACACACGCCAAATCAAGAATGTATAACATTTGATGAGAATTTAAAAAGATAGGCCAGTCTGGGACTTCCCTGATGGTGCAGCAGTTAAGAATCTGCCTGTCCTTAGAAGAAATCAAGACCAGGCTGCAGTCTGAAGCACAGCCATCCACCCACAAAACTGGCTGACCTACAGTCACCCACCCTGTGGAAGTTGCATGGGCTAAATGTTTACTGTTGTTAAGTCACTGACATTTGAGGAGGCTTTTTAAACTGCAGTATTGTGACAAGAAGTGATTTATACAGATATTAAGACTAAAATGTGCAGCATTGGCTTTGGATTGACAACAGATGGAAAGAAAATTCTCAGAGGAAAAATGATTTATCTCACGTATTGAGAATAATGGTAGGTTGCAAACTGAGGTGGGGTTTCTCTGGTACAATTTTCAGGCAGAATTTTTTTCCCAAAAAACACATGTTTTTATTCTTAAGTTCTTCAACTGATTTAATGAGATCACCTACATTATGGAGGGTAATCTCTTACTTCAAAGCAATGGATTGTAAATATTAATCACATTTATTGAAGATCTTCATGGCAATAAAAAAAAAAATCTGCTTGCCAATGCAGGGGACATGGGTTCGAGCCCTGGTCCGGGAAGATTTCACATGCTGCAGAGCAACTAAGCCTATGAGCCACAACTACTGAAGCCCATGTGCCTAGAGCCCATATTCAGCAACAAGAGAAGCACAGCACGAGAATCCAATGCACTGCAATGAAGAGTAGCCCCTGCTCGCTGCAACTAGAGAAAGCCCGCACACAGAAATGAAGGCCCAATGCAGCCATAAATAAATAAATAAATACATAAATAAAAAGTATAAGCCAGTCTGGTTATCAGTTGCCATCAAATTCAGGAAGTCCAGGCTCTTCATACAGGGAGCTACATTCATATCTAAAGCAATTTCCCTATAAAGAAGTCACTAATTACTTATCCGAACAATTGTTTAGTAGTTGCTTACTTTATATTTTATACTGTGCTAAGAGGTAAAGACACAAACAAATCAAAATTAAAATGGCAGGCTTTTCATCTATTAAGGTAAGACGCACTTTTAGAATACACATAAGTGGGTTAATCATTAGAAAAACATTATGTTGGGCTTCCTAGGTGGCACAATGGTTGAGAATCCATCTGCCAATGCAGGGGACGCGGGTTCGATCCCTGCACCAGGACGATCCCACATGCTGTGGAGCAACTAAGCCTGTGCGCCACAACAATTGAGCCTGCACGTTAGAGCCCATGAGCCACAACTATTGAGCCCATGTGCTGCAACTACTGAAGCTCATGGACCTAGAGCCTGTGCTCTGCAACAAGAGAAGCCACTGCAATGAGGAGCCCGTGCACCACAATGAAGAGTAGCCCCCACTCACCGCAACTAAAAAGAAAGACTATGCACAACAAAAAAGACCCAACACAGCCAATAAAATAAATAAATAAATAAATAAATAAATAAATAAATTTATAAAAAAAGAAGGAAAAACATTGTGTTAATATATCAAGAAAGACCCAACAAAGTCTCAGAGACAAAGGAAAAATATCCAGAAAATAGACATTAAAGTTAGACATAAAGAACAAAAATAAAGTCAAAATGGATTAAAGACCTACATGTAAGACCAGACACTATAAAACTCCTAGAGGAAAACATAGGCAAAACACTCTATGACATACATCAAAGGAAGATCCTTTTTGACCCACCTCCTAGAATCATGGAAATAAAATCAAGAATAAACAAAAGGGACCTAATGAAACTTAAAAGCTTTTGCACAGTGAAAGAATCCATAAACAAGACAAGAAGACAACCCTCAGAATGGGAGAAAATACTTGCCAATGAAGCAACGGACAAAGGATTAATCTCCAAAATATACAAGCAGCTCATGCAGCTTAATACCAAGAAAGCAAATAACCCAATCCACAAATGGTCAAAAGACCTAAATAGACATTTCTCCAAAGAAGACATACAGAAGGCCAACAAACACATGAAAAGATGCTCAACATCACTAATTATTAGGGAAATGCAGGTCAAAGCCACAATGAGGTATCACCTCACACTGGTCAGAATGGCCATCATCAAAAAATCTAGAGATAATAAATGTTGGAGAGGGTGTGGAAAAAAGGGAACTCTCCTGCACTGTTGGTGGGATTGTAAGCTAGTACAGCCACTATGGAAAGCAGTGTGGAGGTTCCTTAAAAAAGCTAAAAATAGAACTACCATATGACCCAGTAATCCCACTACTGAGCATATACCCAGAGAAAACCATGATCCCAAAAGAAACAAGTAGCATAATGTTCATTGCAGCACTATTTACAATAGCCAGGACATGGAAACAACATAGATGCCCATCAACAAATGAATGGATAAAGAAGATGTGGCACATATATACAATGGAATATTACTCAGCCATAAAAAGGAATGAAATTGAACTATATGTCATGAGGTGGATAGACCTAGAGTCTGTCATACAGAGTGAAGTAAGCCAGAAAGAGAAAAACAAATACTGTATGCTAACACATATATATGGAATCTGAAGAAATGGTACCGATGAAACCAGTGACAGGTAAGAGTGGAGATACAGAAGTAGAGAATGGATTTGAGGACACAGGGCTGGGGTGAGGGGCAAAGGGGAAGTTGGGACAAGGTGAGAGAGTAGCATAGACATATTTACACTACCAGCTGTAAAGTAGATTGCTAGTGGGAAATTGCTGTATAACAAAAGGAGATCAACTTCATGGGAAATGCCTTGGAGGGCCAGGATGGGGAGGGTGGGGGGGAGTCGTGGGAGGGAGGGGATATGGAGATATGTGTGTAGATGCAGCTGATTCATTTTGGTGTACCTCAGAGACGGGTACAAGAGTGTAAAGCAAATATATCCCAATAAAGAGTTTAAAAAATAAAAAGAACAAGTAACCATTAGCTGGGGAGAAAGAGAAGGAAAACTCCAGGCTGAGGAAACAATAAGTATGACGAACTTACAGATCAATGAGCACGGGTGTAGGAAAGAGATGAGGAGGATGGCAGCTCTGGGTGAAGATGGAGAAATCAGATTTTGGGCCATGTTAAGGAGTTCGGCTTTACTCTGATGGGAATAGGATTTACTAAAGGATTTTAACAGGCATCAGCATAACTATATTGCCACTTTACAAACATCATTCTGACTTCTCTGAAAAAATATTTTCAGAAAAAATGAGAAGAAACTAAGGTTTAAAACTTTGAGACTTTAGTTGGGAGGCTACTACAGTAGTTCGATTGTGACATGGAGGTAGCCTGGCTTGTGGATGTGGCGGTAGGAATGAAATTAATAGGATGGTTTCAATAAATACATAGAACAGAAAAGTGGCAGAACTTGCTGATTTGCTGGATAGTGGGAAGTGAAGGAAAGAGAAAGGACAGGAATAACTCTCAGGATTTTAACTTGGGCTTCTAGTAGATGATGGTGTCCTGTATTCATAGCAGAAGCAGCAATGATTAAATATACTGAGTAGTTGTTGGTGGGAAAATGGATTAAGGTTTGGACATGTTTCTTGGAGATGGTCATGCGATACTCAAGACAGGTTAATATATTGTCTAAGCCAAAGATGTAGATATAAGAAGCATTGATATTTAGGTATAACTAAAGCCGTGGAAATGGGTGAGATCTAAATCTGTATATTGCATGTTTTGAAAGACTGGACAAAAGTATGAATTCCGGCATCAGATTGACTAGTTCTGATAGATTTGAATCTCCATCCTAACACTCATCAGCTGAAGTAGCTTGAGTAAATTTATTAACTCATGTCTAGTATTCTTATTTTTTAAAGGGAATAATGATATTATACATCTTATGGAGATACCGATAGTATATCATTAGTTAAAATATATTAAGTACTTAAGACAGCATCTGGCAGAAAAGCACACGCTCAATAAATGCTAGGTTACCATCATCATCATCATAATCATCCCCTAAAAGAGTATTGAGTAAAAAGAAGTTCTGGACAGAGTTATGAGAAGCTTCAACATTTAACACTCAGGAAAGAAAAATGAAGATTGTGAAAAGAAGCCAGAAAGCAAGAAACCGGAAGAGACCGGAAAACATGTCCACTAGGCTTAATAGCATGAAGGTAATGTTTTACCTCAAGTACATCTAAGCAAAATGGTGAGAGAAAAATCTAATGATTGTGTTTGAGGAGTTGACGAAAGATAAAATGGAGAGTATACGAACTCTTTCAAGAAGTTAACTGTGAAAGCCAGGTAGCTGGAATGACAGTGGGGTAGGCAAAAAATTTAAATACAGATAGGAATATTCTAATAATAATGGAGAGATTGAAGATGGGGAAGTGAAAGTGGGTCATGGAAAGATAACTGTCGTCAAAGTCTCTGGAATAGAAAAATGAGGCTGTGCTCAAGTACTAATAGGACAATTGGGGAGGGACTATAGATTTAGCTGAAAAGAAATATAACTCCCTCCTTGTAATAGAAGGATAGAGAAAAGAAGTTAAAATTTAGGATTATTTATAAATTTGGTTGTTAAAAACATGGTAATTTTTTTTCTTTTATTATTTTTCTGCTCTCACTAAAAGCACGAGGCAAAGAACCCGAGGTTTGCAGTTTGAGAATATTAGGGAGATTTTTTATTAACAAATGCAGAAAATTGAAGTGAGAATCACATACAGATATTTTGCTGATTATAAAGAGTTAGTAAGTAAAATTCTGAGATCCATGATCATGAATTTTTGGTAGCATCACTGTGCCCTAATATATAAGATTCTCTAGTTTTGCTTTGCTACACATGGATAAGGTGGCCAAATTTATTCATCCAGAGTTGAGATTTTTTTGATAAGTGTTAAATAATTACAGAGGACTTAGGAAATATAGGTTTAGTCATTTATTCATGGAATCTAATTTGTATTAGAAAGGGAGTGATGCTAGGAAGATCCTGTTGGATGGGTAGAAATAAGAAGGGTTGGTAGGCTAGCATTCTCCTTGGGCTCTGATGATGGAGGTGACAATTTTAACAAGTGAATAATCTGAAAGCAAGTGTGATGCATTAAGACAGTGGGATTTCAAGGCTAATGTTTGGAGAAGACTAATAGATTTGAGTGATATAAAAGTACTGGGTGTGGTCCTGGGGCCAGAACCCTGTTTGCAGAGCAGGATTTCCCATCAGTTTTGCTCACATGGATTTCAGCCCTTGATCACCTGCTTGTGGGTGTTTCGGTGCAGCTCACACATTGCACAGCCTGCATCCTGGGGTACGGTCAGTAGAGGTGAAGTGGAAAAATTATTGTAGTTGAGAAAAACTGAGGAACTGGTGTAAGGAATTGGCCATCAATGAATTTTATAGTCTAGAATGATGGTAGGACTTGAAAGTAAAAGGAAAATTTTAACGTGGGTACCAAAATATCATGAGGAAAGATGAGTGATTAGATGCTCATGGGTAACAGGGAGACAAGGAGGATTTGAATGGCTACCTCAGATCATATGAGACTTGGTTTCCCTGAAACAAACACCAACCTGTCCTCCTCACACAGAAGTAGTTAGGCCATTGTTTGATTTTTATTCAGTGAACATTTACATAACACCATATCTCAAGAACTGTTCTAACTTCTTTAGAAATATTAACATATTTAATCCTCATAACAATCTCATGAGGACCATTCTCATACTTAAAACCGCACTCCTTTGAGTAGGACCCGGACCCACAATCCCTTACTTAGGCAGGACTTGAACTGACCGTCTTTTAATTGAAATGACTCACTTGGTGTCAGGATTTGCTGAAGCTCAGGATCTTTTGTCTCGATGCAGAAAGAATTCAGCACGAGGCAAAGTGATGGGCAAAGAGTGAGTTTATTAGCACAGGATGCTTGTGACAGATATAAGCGGGCAGGTAAGGGAGCTCAGCCCGAGAACAAAGAGGCTACATTTTCATAATCAAAGGAAAAGTGGGGAGGAGAGATTACTTTCCTCCTCATTTTTGGGCAGATGTCATGACTTACATCATTACTTCCTCCTTTGACCTGATGTGGTCTAAGGGGGATTGTCATGATGCTATTTAAATCATATGTATATTAGCAGAAGGGTGATAACTTATACTAAAATATGGTCATTCATCTACGGTCTTAGTATAATGTCCCCTTTTCCTAATTTCTTTCCTCTTTCACCTATATTCCTGTCTTGGCTACAGGCAGGAATGCAGCTTTTCCCAGGGTCAGTTATCTTATATTCCTCCCAATGTAGAATGCAGGTCTTGTGTCCATTTTTCTGTGGTAGTGGCCTTAAGTAAGTCTGCTTAGTTTCAAAATGTCCTGATTGTTGCTTAGCTGCCAGATGTTTGGGGCATTTTCTGGTTGCTGTCTAGCTTATTGTGATCTCCTAAAGTTCCTCTGTATCTATCTTCCCCTGCTGTGTAACTATCTTATTATATCTATATCATACCCATTTAACAGATGAAGATATGTAAGCCCCAAAAGTTAGGTAAGTTGTCTAAAGTGATGTAACTAGTAAAGAGTGGAACTGAGCTTCAGCCCACTTGGTGACACAGGGAGAGAGGAAAAACGAGAGAGAGTGAGAGAGGGAGAGGGAGAGGGAAAAGCCACTTCTTAATTAGGCTACAGGGGTTGTGGAAAGTGGAGGAGGATTCACTAGTATTTACAGTTAGTACAAATAAACATTCAATGATTAGAAATATGGTGAAGAGACAGGCACAGATAAAGATTATGGGAGAAAAATCACAAATAGAAGGTTGGCTTTAGAAAAATAATCTCACATGGGGAATAAGAGCAAAAAGGAGAAAATGTCACCAAGAAAAAGAAAAGGTAATGCACTCTAAATAGTGTTTGAAAAGTCCTTTGATAGAAAGTAAAAGTTAAAACAGACAGGTTTGTGCCATGATCTGAAATAGGGTTTGGAGTTGCTGTGTTTGGTTGGGGCTTTTCCCTCCATGCCACAAGAAGCTGATATAAACGATTCCTATTGCAGGATGAGAGTGGTGGCCTTGGGGTCCAGCACGCGAGTGGGGAGTCTGGGTGCTGGACTGTAATTGGAACAGACTCACCATTCCATCACAGCAAAGGGCACATTCTCATGGCCCTGTTCACCACCCTCCACTGCAGTGTGTCTTTGCTAGTGTTTACTTTCTGTTTCACGATAGGTGGATGGTAAATTTCCATTGTTTTTGTCACACTAAAAATGGTTAAACCACATTGCTTTCTGTTCCTCAACCTTCTGTGTGTTTGGGAGAAGAGACTGCCAGGCAGTTGTTGAATAAGGTTCTTAAGAACCTTAATAAGAGCTAAGCCTCAAGCTGTCTCTGTGACTAATCAAATACAAGAGATTAGTGGCACCACTGCGGGGACACTCTGCGCCAGGCCAATACTTAGCGAAAATTTTAATTTTTCATGAGGAAGAATCCAGACTTCCCACTGTTAATCTCACATCCAGATTGGTTTGCCTTTTTTTTTTTTTTTTTTTTTTTTAAATAAAGCAGTAAAAGTCACTGGGGAAAAAAGAGACACCAAGAGAGAAAGCATTCACAAAAGGGCTAAAGCAAAACTTAGAAGTCACAGAATAAAGGACCCTGGGAGTAGTCTAATCAGAAAAGTGCAGGGCAGTCATACCACATCTGCTCTTTTCATAGCCACAGCAGACCTCCAAGAGTAACTCTGGTGTTCTTCCTGCTGATCACAAATCTGACCCTAAAACACTAAAAATGGAGCTTCAGATAGCACCAGAAAATTAACATATAGAGCTGGCATAAATTATGACATTAATTTGCCCTCAATGAAGTATTATCTCTTCATCTAAGAGAAAAGGAAACTGAGAAGAGGAAAAGATGCTAAGTGATCAGTATAAGTCCAAGTGAGTGAGGGAGAAAGTCAGGACTAGAACTCAGATCCGCCCACTGCCCAATCTTGTCTTCTGCAGACCATCCCCAGTTCATCCATGCAGTAGCTGACCTATCTTTTCATGAGGGAAGAAGCTATAAGTGTTATACAGGACTTTTCCTAACAAGAGGAACAAATGAAGTCTTTCCTGCAGACCAAGTCTCCTTTTCTCCTCTTCATTGATTGACAGAACCAATCTCAGGAATGAAAAGCCAGTAGACGGCTCCTCTCATGTAACAGATGTGATATGTGTCTCAGTAGTGTAAGTCCAATACTCTCTTCTTTTTTTAAAAAAAAAATATTTATTTATTTTATTTATTTATTGGCTGTGCTGGGTCTTTGTTGCTGCACACGGGCTTTTTCTAGTTGCTGAGAGCAGGGGCTACTCTTCATTGTGGTGTGCAGCCTCCTCATTGTAGTGGCTTCTCTTGTTGTGGAGCACAGGCCCTAGGCGCGTGGGCTTCAATAGTTGTGGCACATAAGCTCAGTAGTTGTGGCTCACGGGCTCTAGAGCACAGGCTCTAGTTGTGGTGCACGGGCTTAGTTGCTTCACGGCATGTGGAATCTTCCCAGGGCAGGGCTCGAATCCATGTCCCCTGCATTGGCAGGTGGATTCTTCACCACTGTGCCACCTAGGAAGTCCTCCAATACTCTCTTCTGAAATGCCACCTCCAATAATTGGAGGTCCTTCTGCTTTGGACAGAGCTTTTTTAATTTTTTTTTTTTTTAATTTTTTACCCGCTTTATTGAGGTAGAGTTGATTAAATTATATTATACTTAAAGTATACATGATGATTTGATATGTGTATACACTGTGAATGAGTCCCACTATTGAGTTAATCAACACATTTTTGACTATAGTCGATAATACTGTATTGTATAATTGAAATGTGCTAAGAGTATAACATGAATGTTCTCACCAAGGGAAAAAAAAGAGTAAAAATGGCAAGCGCTATATTTTAAACTTCATAGCGTAAAACTTACTAAGATTTTACCAATTAGTTGAAATTGTGAGGGTGGGACATGTATATCTCTTGGTGAGAAAAGAGAAATAAAATGGAAATAAAAAAATATGGCATGTTTGACTTTTTGCTTCACTGTTTTGCCATGCCCAAGCCCTCCCCTCACTAATCCCCAGGCTTATTCCTAGGAGTACATGGAATGGTACCAAAATATCTCTTGGGATTGAGGCTTTCACAGTTGAAGTAACATTCATTTTCTTTCAAGAATAGTGTGATGTCAGATTGTGAAGATTACAATGATTTGGCACTCATTTTATTTTAGGACAATGTACATCTTAACCCACAGCTTTCCCTGTTCTTGAGTGTCAGCCTTATAGAGAGTGTTATCTTTTTCCCCTTTTTCATTATCACTCTGAGCTGTGCTTGAAATGGACCCTAAGAACAGGATTCTGTCTTTGCCAACTCTTATTTTCTAGCACTTAATTTGTTCTAGAAAATGCAAATGTTCCCCTGTACCTTAGGGATAACCTGGAAGTGATGTTATTCAAACACTGTAACTGTATCTCCTCAGATTTTCTTCTAGTTTTCTTATATTTCTATTTTCTTTTTCCTATTCCATTATGTGCATTATGCTTTCAAGAAGTCTCAAATCTTTTGGGAATTTGAAGGTGAGGGGGATAAATACTGCCTTCCTTCCAAAAGATTCTTTTCACCCTTAGGCTATCTCTGAATCATGAATATTTAAAAATAATTGAAATGCCTGCTAATAATTGATAAGCAGGAAAAGATTTCTTTTATTTACCTATACTCTCATAAATTTTGAAATAAAAATATTTTTATGTGTAACAAAGAGCTTAATAAATTGGACAATGTTGAAGAGCCATGAGAGTTAAGTTTGAATATAGAGGATAGAAGTTATTCATCAGTATAATCTAATGGTCCACATCCTCCCTGTGAACAGCTCGTATCTCTAATATGTTCTCACTCTCAAGTGCTGGTGATTTTTATGGTCTTTTCTCTCAATATATAAGCAAGACCTTTTAATTTTGAACCTAGGGTTTGGAATAAAAGGAAATGGGTCATGGAATGTCACAGAGCATAGAGACCTTTTACTGCTGTCCATTAAAATTCCTTTTTCCTTCTGTAATTATGCAGAAAATTACCCTTGGCTTGAGTTTCAATTTTCCTTCAAAACTCTGCTTTCCCACCACCAAAATTCAATTAATCTGTTCAGCAACTTTTTCAGTCCTTATTCAACAAAGCTTTTCATGAAACTACTATAACTCTTAAATTTTGTGCAAAGTGCTATCAGCTCACACATAAACCAGCCACTGCACCATGTAATGTACCTCAGAGTTCAGGGTAGGAAAAACTACTGGTTGAATGCCAAAAGTAGAACATTCAGGTCAGAATTTTTTTTTAATGGCCAGAAACTGTAAGTAATCTCAAAAATTGCAATTGTGGAAGGAATAAATACAGCATAGAAAACCTGCCAACACTGAAAAATGAAGGAACTGCGGTTACAGTACATGCAGCAATGTGAGTGAACATTAGAGAAAATGTTAAATGAGAAAAGCCACAGAAAAAAAAGCATACTACATAATTCCCCTTTATGTGTATTTTAGAAATTGGCAGAACAAAACTATGAATCTTAGGAAGGGAAACCTAAATGTTAAAAGAACAAAGAAAAGTCAGGAAACTATGAATCATAAATGTTACAATAATGGTAATTTTTGAGAAAAAAAGGAGACCATGAAGTTTAAAGGTTTATAAAGAAAGATGCGGTGCCCTTGTTCATGGGTCCAGATGTTTGTTTTATACTGGTTTATGAGGTTGTGCATATTGCTTTATTTTAGATGTGTATTATTTTTCAAAATAAAAATATTTTTACAACAGAAAGTGTAACATATCCTAAAAAATGACATATGTGTTTATTACATGTCTTTCATAATAGAGTCTATGTTCTGTGACAGTGGAAACTGCCTTGTTCAGTCTTGGATACTCAATGCCCAGCACTTAGCATCATATGCTTAACATTTCCATTGAATAAATGAATGAGTAGAAGTATTGGCAGGTAATAAAACTTGTGTGCACTGCAAGAACTTCTAGTACACAGTGTTTGTTATGGATAAAAATTATGGAGGGTTAACAATATTAAAATTTATTATTATGTTATTTATTACAGTGTGTATTATATTATATATTAAATAATTAGTTTTCTCATTAACTTCATAGTTGAACTGAAGACAGTGAAGAGTGGAAAAAGTGGGATCACAGCATCGAGAGACAATCCTCTGTACCTTTCTTACATTTCTGCATGTCTTAAAAGCGCAGACACTGCAACCTTTGTTCCAGACTATCTTCTAAGAGATGTTTATCTCCCTCCAGAACCAAGGGCAGGTTAGCCTACAGCCCATTGTAAAAGATTTGGGTTCCCTAAATTCGGGATTCCTCTTCTTTTTTTAAAAAAAAACATTTATTTATTTATTTGGCTGCCTTGGGTCTCAGTTGTGGCACATGGGATCTTCGTTGTGGCATTCAGGGTCTTTTGTTGCAGTGCACGGGTTCCCTAGTTGTGGTGCTAGGACCCTGGAGTGCGCTAGGTTTAGGAGTTGATGTGCATGGGCTCTCTAGCACACAGACTTAGTTACCCTGCAGCATGTGGGTTCTTAGTTGCACAACCTGCATCCCATGCATTGGAAGGTGCATTCTTAACCACTGGACCACCAGGGAAGTCCCAGGATTCCTCTTCTATAATGCAACCTGCTGCATGTGCAGACAGTACCCGGTTCTCTAAACACTGTTTTGTGGATATTGGCACTTGGGCAACCAACAGAAATGTTGATATTCTGGCTACTACCTTTGCCATGAGTGATGGACTGTCTTTTGTTGCTAAAATAGGAGTCTTGTGTCTTCCACACTATGTATAGAACTGTGGCAGGCTAACTTGTAGAGAGAAGGATCAGACCCTTCACAGCTCCTGATACACAAATGTTACCTTAAGGAACTTCAAGGACACTTAGAAAATCCCAATGGAACATATCAATACCCATCACTTATTTTGAAAATGCATTTTTAATAGGAAATCACCAGAAGTCCTGGCAGTTTGTTTTAATAAATAATTGCACTTACTATTTCTAAGGAAGTATTGCAAGTTGTCACGTTAAAATTACGCTTCCCTCTACCTCAAAAAAACAAGTGTTTTCAATGAAATGAAATGCTAGAAGTGAACAAGATCATCGGAAGCATGTCTTCATTACGTTCCTGTTTATTTACAAAGTGCTTGATTTCCCCCTCGTTATTGGGTTTGTTTAACTAGCTATTGAGAAAGAATTCAAGAGTTTTATTTCCTAAGTGAAGCCCTGAAAAATAATATTTCCCTACGCACAGGATTCTAAAATTGTATTTACAGCTAGTGCCTCACAAAATACGACACAAATGAATATGACCTACAGGACATTACACAGCAGGGTCTTTGGACATAAAA
Source organism: Hippopotamus amphibius kiboko (assembly GCF_030028045.1). Lineage (NCBI taxonomy): Eukaryota > Metazoa > Chordata > Mammalia > Artiodactyla > Hippopotamidae > Hippopotamus > Hippopotamus amphibius. The sequence continues at coordinate 93,245,579 of NC_080188.1, forward strand.
ATGTCAAAACAACAGGACACCAAAATGCAAAGGCTTTCACTTTTCTTTCTGAAAAGAAAATTGACTTGAAAATGAATAGAAATACTACTTAGAAACACTTAAAACTGTTAAAATAACTTCCATGAAAATTATCGATGTTCCCATTTTCCTCAGCACCATTAAATACTCAGTATCAAATTAGCTATTGCCAATGGGATTTTCCTTTAATTTTGTTTGATGGCCCATTCGTCTCATGCCATACTACTTTAATATTAGAAAACTCACTATAAATAATGAAACTGCTCCCTATTTGCCAAGCTCTTATGCCTTCCATGTCTTACGCCACTTAATCTCTAAGCCTGCATAACACTATTAATACTCTGTCACAGGTATTAAGAGATAATCACATCCTTAAATCACATTTTTCAAAATATACTTTTCTCTGTTCACTGTCACTGGTGGGTAGAGAATTATGCTAATAATTCCAAGCTCTCAAAGCTGCCTTCGTGCCGGTGGGAGGGTTTGCTGCCCTCCACAGGCAGATATTTCTGTCAAATACACACGGCGCTTTATGGACAGGGTAAGAGAGAGATTACATTGTCATTATTGGTAAAGCTACCCAGAAATGCCCCACAACTTTGAGATGGTATTGTCACCTGTATTCCTGAGGGTTACAGCTCAAATGTTTACGTCCATAACACGGAGTCCTTTTAAATAAGATTTAACCTTCATTTGCAGATATATCATAAACTATTAAATCACACCACCACTTTATTTCTCTGTTGATGGCTTCATCATCATCACAATTGTTATTTATTAAAACAGATCTGTGATAGATGTTTATTGTTATCTCATTTAAGGCTCACAGTCAACCCTTGCGGTATTAAGATCCCCACTTTATAGACTATAAAACTAAAACGCAGGAAGACCATGTGTTGCTCCCAAGGCCATATGTGTGTTTAGCAGATATCAAAGCGGATTAAAATTTAGACCTTTTCTACCCCCCAAGAACTGCCTCCATTTTAGCAGTTTCATTGTGGAATCAATAGGATTAGATGTAGGTTGGTTTACTTATTTATCAAATATTAATAGGGTATTGCACTGCCTGCCAGATTATGATTTAGACCCTGGTATTTCAGCAGTTAGCAGTCCAAGTAATGTCTCTGCCATCCTGGTGTTGACAAGTGGGAGACGGTTAACACCCTTAAATAAAAGGGTAATTTCAGCTACTGATTAGTGCTCTATTTCAGTGATCAATTACTACATAACGAACCACTCCAACACCAAGGGGCTTAAAACAACAGTTACTTTGTGTGGGTGTCACAAATCTGTGGGACATATAGGTCTGCTGTTCTTAACGCAGCTCCCTCAGGCTGCCCCCCAGATTCACACATCTAGGTCTTGGTACTGGCTGTCAGCAGACCTTACCTCTCCATACAGTCCCTCATTATAATCTAACCTGGACCTCCTGACATAAGGGATGGAGCAGGAGGGGAAAAGCAGAAGGTTGTGACTCTGGCCAGCCCCTCCTGAGATGTTTCATTCAGGCTTCCTGTCAAAAGAAACACTAGAAATGATGTTAAACATGTAAATAACACAGTAAATATAGATTAATAGTCAGATATTACTAGAGTCTTGGGGAAATACCAGAATGATGAAATTTGACTGAAATCACAAACACTAGCCTGTCATGCTATATACAGCCAGAATAAGTGAAAGCATCCTCATAAAACTAGGTTAAAAAATGGTTTTCTCCCTGTTCTTCCCCACCCTCCCAGTTTGCCTCATCTCAAAAATACAAGATTTAGTGTCCTTCTAGCAAAAGAGAGCCAATTTTTAAAGCAATCTCAATACCTCTTCTGTAACTTGATTACCTTTTGTCTTTTTAAGTCCAATTAAAATTCGCAACACTGTGAAAGCTACTGGGTGGGAATCAAGGCAGGAAGGAAACCAGGAGGGACACCTGAGAGGTAAGGTCACCCCACATAGCTGCTAGAGATGGGATTCCAGCCATGGGAAATGGAGATCCTAGTTCCACATGCACCAGACCCACCCATAGAGTCGAGGCCAGGCGTGTAGCCAGAAAAAGATCCCAGCAACCATTGTGCAGATGTAAGCCTGCCCACCTGCAAGCAGCAGGATAACAGCCATGACACAGTTCCATCATCTACTGTTACGCTTAGGACACTCTAGAAGCACGCATGTGGGCAAAGAACTGGGACAGAGGGAACAGACTGTGGAAGGAAGGGAACAGCACTCAATAGCTTAAATAACAGAAACAAAAACAAAACTGCTTCCTTAGCTAGTAAGGGATAGATGTGCTCATTCATCTCATGCTTTTCTTTTCCTTTTTTTTTCCACTCTCAGTATGAAGAATATTTATTAAAGGAGAAAATAACTGTTGGCAAGGATTTGGAGAAACAGAAACCCTTGTATAGTCTGATGGGAATGTGAAATGGTATAATCCTTTTGTAAAAATGTTTGGCCTGGCCTAAGTTAAAAACAAATTTACCATATGGTCCAGACATTCCATGCCTTGGTATGTACTGAATAGAAGTTAAAACCTATGTCCATGCAAGAGCTTTGTTTGTGAATATTTATGAGAGCGTTAGTTACAGCAGGTAAAATTAGGAACAACCCAAATGTGTATCAACTTGTGAAGGAAAACCAAAATGCGGCATATCCATTCAAATGGATACTATGCAGTAATTTAAAAAATAGTAAAGTACTGATATACGCTATAACATATATGGATGCAGCAATGTTGCTAAGTGAGAGAAGCTGGTCACCAATTACACACATGTTGTCAAATTCCATTTCTATGAAAAGTCCTGAAAAGGCTAATTTGTAGGGAAAGAAAGTAAATTTCATGGGCCTGGGGAAGGAAATGGGGGTGATTGCCAATGCACATGAGGATTTTATTAGAGTCAAAGAAATGTTTTAATACTGGATTCTGATGATGCTTGCACAATCCGTGAATTTACTGAAAATCCTGGAATCAAACTTTCAAATGAGTGAATTTCATTGTATGTAAATGCATATCTTCAAAATTATCTTCCCTGCCACTATTCTGATTCTAAGGAATTATTTCTCCCCCCTGGATTATTTTAATGTCTTGCTAAGTGGTGGTTTGACTTCTGCTTTGTTTTCTTAAATATGTTTCCAACACAATAGCAAGAGAGATCCTGAGAAATACATAAGTCAAATCATATCACTGCTTAGCATTAAACTTTCCATTGGCTCCAGTCTTGAAGAGAAAGGTCATTTTCTCCTAGTGGCCTTTAAATCTTTACCTGCCTAATGCCCTTGTTACCCACCTGAGTTAGTTATCTGCTACTTCCCCCACCGAAGATGCTTAACTGTATCAAGCACATGCCTAACACAGGGCCATAACCTGGAATTCTCTTATTCCAGATTCTCAGTGTTTTACCTGACCCTTCGAATATCCTAGTCACAAGTAACCTTGGGCACTGAGGCCTTGCATAGCTATTGCCTACATTTTTCTATCACATATTCTGAAGCTTCTCTCCCTCTTTCATTTTTTCATTTTTAATTTTTGTACATCTTTTTTGGAGGGTAATTGCTTTACAATGTTGTCTCAGTTTCTGCTGTACAACAATGTGAATTAGCTATATTTATACATATATCCCCATATCCCCGCCCTCTTGAGCCTCCCTCCCATCCTCTCCATCCCACTCTTTCAAGTTGTCACAGAGCACCAAGCTGATCTCCCTATGCTATGCAGCAGCTTCCCACTAGCTATCTACTTTACATTTTGTAGTGTATATATGTCAATGCTACTCTCTCACTTCATCCCAGCTTCCCCTTTCCCTCTGTGTCCTCAAGGCTGTTCTCTACACCAGCACCTCTATTTCTGCCCTGTCATTAGGTTCATCAGTACCATTTTTCTAGATTCCATATATATCCGTTAGCATACATTAGGTAATTGTTTTTCACCTTCTGACTTACTTCACTCTGTATGACAGATTCTAGGTCCACCCACCTCATTACAAAAAACTCAATTTTGTTCTTTGTATGGCTGAGTAATATTCCAGTGTATACATGTGCCACATCTTCTTTATCCATTCATCTGTTGATGGACATATATGTTGCTTCCATGTCCTGGCTATTGTAAATAGTCCTGAAATGAACATTGTGGCACATGTATCTTTTTGAAGTGTGGTTTTCTCAGGGTATGTTCCCAGTAGTGGGATTGCTGGTCATATGGTAGTTCTATTTTCAGTTTTTTAAGGAATGTTCATACTGTTTTTCATAGCAGCTGTATCAGTTCCCTTTTTGCCACACCCTCTCCAGCGTTTATTGTTTCTAGATTTTTTGATGATGGCCACTCTGACTGACCTGAGGTGATACCTCATTGTGGCTTTCTGATTTGCATTTCTCTAATGATTAGTGATGTTGAGCATCTTTTCATGTTTTTGTTGCCCATCTATATCTTCTTTGGAGAAATGTCTATTTAGGTCTTCTGCCCATTTTTGGATTGGGTTTTTGTTTTTTTTCATATTGAACTGCATGAGCTGCTTGTATATTTTGGAGATTAATCTTTTGTCCATTGCTTTGTTGGCTAATAATTTCTCCCATTCTGAGGGTTGTCTTTTTGTCTTGTTTATGGTTTCATTTGCTGTGCAAAAGCTTTTACGTTTCCTTAGGTCCCATTTGTTTATTTTTGTTTTTATTTCCATTACTCTAGGAGGTGGGTCATAAAGGATCTTGCTTTGATTTATGGTGTAGAGCGTTCTGCGTATGTTTGCCTCTAAGAGTTTCATAGTGTCTGGCCTTACATTTAGGTCTTTAATCCATTTTGAGTTTATTTTTGTGTATGGTGTTAGGAAGTATTTTAATATCATTCTTTTACATGTGGCTGTCCAGTTTTCCCATCACCACTTATTGAAGTGGCTGTCTTTTCTGTATTGAATATTCTTGCCTCCTTTTTCAATGATAAGGTAACCGTATGTGCATGGGTTTATCTCTGGGTTTTCTTTCCTGTTCCATTGATCTATATTTCTCTTTTTGTGCCATTAACATACCATTTTGATTACTGTAGCTTTGTACTATAGCCTGAAGTCAGGGAGCCTGATTCCTCCAGCTCTATTTCTCCTTCTGAAGATTGCTTTGGCTATTTGCGGTCTGTTGCATTTCTATACAAATTTTAAAATTTTTTCCACTAGTTCCATGAAAAATGCCATTGGTAATTTGATAAGGATTGCATTGAATCTTTAGATTGCTTTGGGTAGTATAGTCATTTTCACAATGTTGATTCTTCCAATCTAAGAACATGGTATATCTCTCCTTCTGTATGTATCATCTTTGATTTGTCCCCACAGTGTCTCATAGTTTTCTACAAACATGTCTTTTGCCTCCTTAGGTAGGTTTACTCCTAGGTATTTTATTCTTTTTGTTGAAATGGTAAATGGGAGTGTTTCCTTAATTTCTCTTTCTTATTTTTCATTGTTAACATATAGGAATGCAAGATATTTTTGTGTGTTAATTTTGTATCCTGATACTTTACCAAATTCATTGATTAACTCTAGTGGTTTCCTGGTGGTATCTTTAGGATTTTCTATGTATAGTCTCATGTCATCTGCAAACAGTGACAATTTTACTTCTTCTTTTCCAATTTGGATTCCTCTTATTTCATTTTCTTCTCTGATTGCCATGGCTAAAACTTCCAAAACTATGTTGAATAGTAGTGGTGAAAGTGGACATTCTTGTCTTGTTCCTGATCTTAGAGGGAATTCTTTCAGTTTTTCACCATTGAGAATGATGTTTGCTGTGAGTTTTTCATATATGGCCTTTATTATGTTGCTATAGTTTCCCTCTATGCCCACTCTCTGGAGAGTTTTTATCATAAATATGTGTAGAATTTTGTTAAAAACCTTTCTGCATCTCTCAAGATTATCATATTTTTTTTCATTCAATTTGTTGTTATGGTGTGTCACATTAATTGATTTGTGTATGTTGAAGAATCCTTGCATTCCTGAGATAAACCCCACTTGATCATGGTGTATGATCCTTTTAATCTGCTGTTGGATTCTGTTTGCTAGTATTTTGTTAAGGATTTTTGCAGCTATGTTCATCAGTGATATTGGCCTGTATTTTCTTTCTGTGTGTGTGACATCTTTGTCTGATTTTGGTATCAGGGTGATGGTGGCCTCATAGAATGAGTTTGGAAGTGTTCCTCCTTCTGCTATATTTTGGAAGAGTTTAAGCTGGATATGTGTTAGCTCTTCTCTAAATGTTTGGTAGAATTCGTTGTGAATCCATCTGGCCCTGGGCTTTTGTTTGTTGGGAGGTTTTTAATCAGTTTCAATTTCAGTGCTTGTGATTTGTCTGTTCATATTTTCTATTTCTTCCTGGTTCAAGTCTTGGAAGGTCATACTTTTTTAAGAATTTGTCCATTTCTTCCAGGTTGTCCAATTTATTGGCATATTATTGCTTGTAGTAGTCTCTCATGATCTTTTGCATTTCTGCGGTGTTGGTTGTTACTTCTCCTTTTTCATTTCTAATTCTGTTGATTTGTGTCTTCTCCCTTTTTTTCCTGATGAGTCTGGCTAATGGTTTATCAATTTTGTATATCTTCTCAAAGAACCAGCATTTAGTTTTCTTAATCTTTGCTATTATTTCCTTCATTTCTTTTTCATTTATTTCTGATCTGATTTTTATAACTTCTTTCCTTCTGCTAACCTTGGATTTTATTTTTTTGTTCTTCTTTCTCTAATTGCTTTAAGTGTAAAATTACATTGTTTATTTGAGATTTATGTTGTTTCTTGAGGTAGGATTGTATTGCTATAAACTTCTCTCTTAGAACTTATTTTGCTGTGTCCCATAGTTTTTAGGGTGTTGTGTTTTCATTGTCATTTGTTTCTAGGTATTTTTTTTCCTCTTTGATTTCTTCAGTGATCTCTTGGTTCTTTAGTAGTGTGTTGTTTAGCCTCCTTGTGTTTGTATTTTTTACAGTTTTTTTTTTTTTTTTCCTGTAATTGATATTGAGTCTCATAGTGTTGCGGTCAGAAAAGATGTCTGATACAATTTCAACTTTCTTAAATTTACTGAGGCTTGATATGTGACCCAAGATGTAATCTATCCTGGAGGATGTTCTGTGTGCACTTGAGAAGTGTCTCTGTTTTTTTTTTTTTTTTTTGGATGGAATGTCCTATAAATATCAATTAAGTCAATTTGGTCTAATTTGTCACTTAAAGCTTATGTTTCCTTATTTATTTTCTGTTTGGATGGTCTTTCCACTGGTGTAAGTGGGCTGCTAAAGTCCCCTACTATTATTGTGTTACTGTCGATTTCCCCTCTTATGGCTGTTAGCTTTTGCCTTATGTATTGAGGTGCTCCTATGTTGGGTGTATAAATATTTACAAATGTTATCTCATACTTTTCAATACCTGTCTTTCTACAGACATTCAGGATGTGTGCATACAAGCTGCCATAAGTTTTTATGACTCAGAGGAGGAAACTGAACTGTTGAGTCCCTGGCAAAGAAGAATAGAGGTGTTAAATTTTTAATAGAAAATGTCAGAAAAACAATTCTGCAAAAAGAATTGTCTTGAGAATTGACATATGTTTAAAACCTACCTTGGGTTGGTGAAATGATAAAAAGTGAATTGCATCTCTGAATAAAGCTTGATTCACATAGAGTTCTAGATAGCTCATATACACTGCTATTTCTTTCTTTGATAATTTAAAAAACCTGCTAAAGTCACCCTAATCAGAGCCCCCCTCGCCCCTGCCCAATGCAAACACACAAGCTAAACAAAACAGGGAGAGGAATTTCTTTTAATTTTTGGGTATAAACTGCACTTGGATTTGGCAGTTCCCTAGGAAACTCAGAACTCATTTTGCATAATTTTCAACAGATAGTTCTTTTAGCAAAAAGTGTGCAGGGTTTTATTAAAGACCACAGTCATTTGATCAATAAAAGTGTATATACATTTGAGAATGTTAATTAGAAGCATTATATAATCATCATTTTAGGGATTCATTTACTTTTTGGATTCAGATTGGTTGCAGGTATGTTTTCTTTTTATTTATTTCTTTTTTTTTAAGAGCTTTTATTGAGATACAGTTTACAGGCAATAAAGAGCATATATTTAGAGTGTGTAATTTGGTATCCCAATCTCCCAATTCATTCCCCCCCAACCCTCCCCACTTTCCCCACTTGGTGTCCATGTGTTTGTTCTCTACATCTGTGTCTCTATTTCTGCCTTGCATTTCCTCTTTCATAGTTATTAGCATTTGCCTTACATATTGAGGTGCTCCTATATTGGGTGCATATATAACTGTTATCTCCTCTTTGCAGATTGATCCCTTGATCTTTATGTAATGTCCTTTCCTGTCTCTTGTAAAAGTATTTACTTTAAAGTCTACTTTATCTGATATGAGTATTGCTACTCCAGCTTTCTTGTGATTTTCATTTGCATGGAATATCTTTTCCCATCCCCTCACTTTCAGTCTGTATGTGTCCCTAGGTCTGAAGTGGGTCTCTTGGAGACAGCATATATATGGGTCTTGTTTTTGTATCCATTCAGCCAGTCTGTGGCTTTTGATTGGTGCATTTAGTCCATTTACATTCAAGGTAATTATTGATATGTATGTTCCTATTACCATTTACTTAATTATTTTGTTGTTGTTTCTGTAGGTCCTTTTCTTCTCTTATGTTTCCCACTTAGAGAAGTTCCTTTAGCATTTGTTGTAGGGCTGGTTTGGTGGTGCTGAATTCTCTTAGCTGTTGCTTGTCTGTAAAACTTTTGATTTCTCTGTTGAATCTGAATGAGATCCTTGCTGGGTAGAGTATTTTTGGTTGTAGGTTCTTCCCTTTCATCACTTGAAATATATCATGCCACTCCCTTATGGCTTGCAGAGTTTCTGCTCAGAAATCAGCTGTTACCCTTATGGGAGTTCCCTTGTATGTCATTTGTCATTTTTCCCTTGTTGCTTCTAATAAATTTTCTCTGTCTTTAATTTTTGTCACCTTGACTAATATATGTCTTGGCATGTTTCTCCTTTGGTTTATCCTGCCTGGGACTCTCTGCACTTCCTGGACTTGGGTAGCTATTTAATTTCCCACGTTAGGGAAGTTTTCAACTATAATCTCTTCCAGTATTTTCTCGGGTCCTTTCTCTCTCTCTTCTCCTTCAGGGACCCCTATAATGTGAATGTTGGTGTGTTTAACATTGTCCCAGAGGTCTCTTAGGCTGTCTTCAGTTCTTTTCATTCTTTTTTCCTTATTCTTTTCCGCAGCAGTGATTTTCACCATTCTGCCTTCCAGGTCACTTATTCGCCCTTCTGCCTCAGTTAATCTGCTATTGTTTCCTTCTAGTGTATTGTTCATTTCAGTTATTGTGTTGCATATCTCTGTTTGTTTGCTCTTTAATTCTTCTAGGTCTTTGGTAAACTTTTCGATCTTTGCATCCAGTCTTTTTTCAAAGTTCTGGATCATCTTCACCATCATTATTCTCAATTCTTTTTCTGGAAGAGTGCCTATCTCCTCTTCATTTAGTCATTTTTCTGGTGTTTTATCCTGTCCCTTCATCTGGTACAAAGTCCTCTGCTTTTTCATTTTCTCTACCTTTCTGTGGCTGTGGTTTTCAGTTCCACAGAAGGAAATACTGCTGAGACTGCCTGATACTGCTGTCTGCTCTGTTGTGGAGGAAGCTATCTAGGAGGCTCATGGGTGCTTCCTGATGGGATGGACTGATGGTGGGTAGGGCTGGGTGGGCGGAGCTCAGTAAGACTTTAATCTGATTTGGTGGGCAGAGCTCAGTAAAACTTTAATCTACTTGTCTGCCAATGGGTGGGGCTGTGTTCACACCTTGTTGGTTGTTTGGCCTTAGGCTACTGAGCACTGAAGCTTACAGGCTCTTTGGTGGGCTTAATAGTAGACTCTGGGAGGGTTTATGCCAATGAGCACTTCTCAGAACCTCTGCTGCCAGTGTCCTTGTTCTTTGGTGAGCCACAGCTGCCCTCCCACCTCTGCAGGCAACCCTCCAACACCAGCAGGCAGGTCTGGTTCAGTCTCCTATGGGGTCACTGCTCCTTCCCCCTGGGTCCTGGTGAGCACTTTTATGTATGTCCTCTAAGAGTGGAGTCTCTGTTTCCTCCAGTGCTGTGGAGGTCCTACAATCAAATCTCACTTGCTTACAAAGTCTGATTCTCCAGAGATTCCTCCTCCCATTGCTGGACTCCCAGGGTGGGAAGCCTAAAGTGGGGCTAGAACCCTCACTTTAGTGTGTGGACTTCTGCAATATAACTGTTCTCCAGTTTGTCAGTCACCCACCCAGCATTTATAGGATTTGATTTTAACCCGATTGCACCCCTCCTACCATCTTATTGTGGCTCCTCCTTTGTCTCTGGATGTGGGGTGACTTTTGGTGAGTTCCAGTGTTTTTCTGTCAATGATTGTTCAGCATTTAGTTGTAATTCCGGTGCTCTTGCAAGAGGGAGTGAGCGCACATCCTCCTACTCCACCATCTTAATCTTTGACCTGGTTGCAGGTATGTTTTCATTGGTAATTTTTTTCTTTTTAAAATTTTTTCTTTATTGAGGTGTAACTGATGTACAACATTGTATAAGTTTAAGATATACAACATGTTGACTTGATACATTTATGTATTGAAATATGACTACCACCTTAGCTTAAATTTAAACAAATGCCTCTTTATCATGTTACATAACCAACATTTCTTTTCTTATGGTGAGAAAATTTAAGATCTAGTCTCTTAACAACTTTTTTCAAGAACTTTTATTGAGACATAATTAACATACAATAAACTGCATGTATTTAAAGCATAGAATTTGATGTTATTTTCTTATTAGTAATGTATATATGGTAATCCCTGTCTTCCAATTCATCCCACCCCAAACCTCCCTGCTTTGCACACTTGGTATTTATGTTTGTTCCCTACATCTGTGTCTCTTTTTCTGCCTTTCAAACCAGTAGATCTGTACCATTTTTCTAGATTCCTCATATATGTATTACTCTATGATATTTGTTTTTCTCTTTCTGACTTACTTCACTCTGTATGACAGACTCTAGGTCCATGCATGCCTCTACAAATGTCCCAATTTCATTCATTTTTACACCTGAGTAACATTCCATTGTATATATGTACCATATCTTCTTTATCCATTCATCTGTTGATGTACATTTAGGTTGCTTCCATGACCTGGCTATTGTAAATAGTTCTGCAATGAACATTGGGGTGCATGACCTTTTGAATTATGGTGTTCTCTGGGTATATGTCCAGTAGTGGGATTGCTTGGTCATATAATAACTCTATTTTTAGTTTTTCAAGGAACCTCCATACTGTTAACCATAGTGGCTGTATCAAGTTACAGTCCCACCAACAGCGCAAGAGGGTTCCCTTTTCTCCACACTCTCTCCAGCATTTATTGTTTGTAGATTTTCTGATGATGCCCATTCTAACTGGTGTGAGGTGATCCTCAGTGTAGTTTTGATTTGCATTTCTCTAATAATTAGTGCTGTTGAACAGCTTTTCATGTGCCTCTTTGCCATCTGTATGTTTTCGTTGGAGAAATGCCTATTTAGGTCTTCCACCCATTTTTGGATTGTGTTGTTTGTTTTTTTGAATGGAGCTGCATGAACAGTTTGTAATATTTTGGCAATTAATCCTTTGTCTGTTGATTCATTTGCAAATATTTTCTCCCATTCTGAGGGTTGTCTTTTCATCTTGCTTATAGTCTCCTTTGCTGTGCAGAAGCTTTTAAGTTTTATTAGGTCCCACTTGTTTATTTTTGGTTTTATTTCCATTACTGTAGGAGGTGGGTCAAAAAAAGTCTTGCTGTGATTTATGTCAAAGAGTGTTCTTCCTATGTTTTCCTCTAAGAGTCCTATAGTGTCTGGCCTTACATTTAGGTCTTTAATCCATTTTGAGTGTATTTTTGTGTATGGTGTTAGGGAGTGTTCTAATTCCATTCTTTTACATGTAGCTGTCCAGTTTTCCCAGCACCACTTATTGAAGAGGCTGCCTTTTCTCCACTGTATATCCTTGCCTCCCTTGTCATAGATTAGTTGACCATGGTTTATTTCTGGTCTTTCTATCCTGTTCCATTGATCTATATTTCTATTTTATGCCTGTACCATATTATCTTGATTTCTTTAGCTTTGTAGTATAGTCTGAAGTCAGGGAGTCTGATTCCTCTAGTTCCATTTTTTCCCTTCATGGTTGCTTTGGCTATTCGGGGTCTTTTGTGTCTCCATACAAATTTTAGGATTTTTTTTTGTTCTAGTTCTGTAAAAATGCCGTTGGTAATTTGATAGGGATTGCATTGAATCTATAGATTGTTTTGGGTAGTATAGTCATTTTCACAATGTTGATTCTTCCAATCCAAGAACGTAGTATGTCTCTCCATCTGTTTGTGTCATCTTTGATTTTTTTCACTAGTGTCTTGTAGTTTTCTGAGTACAGGTCTTTTACATCCTCAGTTAGGTTTATTCATAGGTATTTTATTCTTTTTGTTGCAGTGGTGAATGGGATTGTTTCCTTAATTTCTCTTTCTGATCTTTCATTGTTAGTGTATAGAAATGCAGAGACTTCTGTGTGTTAATTTTGTATCCTACAAATTTACCAAAATCATTGATTAGCTCAAGTAGTTTTCTTGTGGCATCTTTAGGATTTTCTATGTATAATCTCACGTCATCTGCAAACAGTGACAGTTTCACTTCTTCTTTTCCAATTTGGATTCCTATTTCTTTTTCTTCTCTAATTACTGTGGCGAGGACTTCCAAAACTATGTTGAATAGTAGTAGGGATAGTGGACATTCTTGTCTTGTTCCGATCTTAGAGTGAATGCTTTCAGTTTTTCACCACTGAGAAGGATGTTTGCTGTGGGTTTGTCATATATGGCCTTTATTATGTTGAGGTAGGTTCCCTCTAGGCCCACCTTCTGGAGAGTTTTTATTATAAATGGGTGTTGAATTTTGTCAAAAGTTTTTTCTGCATCTATTGAGATGATCATGTGGTTTTTATCCTTCAATTTGTTAATATGGTATACCACATTGATTGATTTGCATATATTGAAGAATCCTTGCATTCCAGGGATAAACTCCACTTGATCATGGTGTATGTTTTTTTTTAATGTGTCATTGGATTCTCTCTGCTAGTATTTTATTAAGAATTTTTGCATCTAAATTCATCAGTGATATTGATCTGTAATTTTCTTTTCTTGTGTATCTTGGTCTGCTTTTGGTATCAGGGTGATGGTGGCCTTGTAGGATGAGTTTGCGAGTGTTCCTTCCTCTGAAATTTTTTGGAAGTGTTTGAGAAGTATGGGTGTAAGCTCTTCACTAAGTGTTTGATAAAAATTCACCTGTGAACCCTCTGGTCCTGGGCTTTTGTTCATTGGAAGATTTTTAGTCACAGTTTCAATGTCATTACTTGTGATTTGTCTATTCATATTTTCTATTTCTTCCTGATTCAATATCAGAAGGTTATACCTTTCTAAGAATTTGTCCATTTCTTCCAGGTTGTCCATTTTATTGGCATATAGTTGATTGTAGTTTCATTGGTAAATTTGATTTTAAATTGGAAATGTTTATTTTTAGAAGTAAGCAGATATTCCTTACTGTCATGCATGTTCAAGGTGAGCCACCAAACACAATATAGTGGGGCAAGAATGAGGTGCTTCATCTCTGCAAGAGTTACTGAATCACGGGTGGTTGTTCACTGCTCAAAAGATCAGTACTCGCGAGAGGAAAATGTTAGTAGTAAGGAAAGTTGCTTTTTATCAGAATGCAGGAAATCTGGGGAGATGGTGGACTCAGAGTCCCCCAAAGCCCACTGCTGAATTTCCACTTGGCCATGAAAGTTTTTAAAGGGAAAAAAGGAAATAATTTCAGTTATTCATGGAGATAGGGGGTCAGAGATGTCACCAACCCCACTGTGCGCAGGCTTCTCAACTCCTGTGATCTCCCTTTAGATACTATCTTGTTCACACAGTTTGTTCATGAGATTACTGGAGGGGAAGCTAGAGAAGCAATCTTGTCATCTGTTAATTGCTTATTCCCCATTTCTAGTTTTTTGACCTATGGAAAGAACCAAAAGTTTAGGCAGGTGTTGTGTGATCAAAAGATTTGAAAGATGAACTTGGGCCAGAAATGATTACAGCATAGGGGTGCCTGGTTTAAGGTTAGTGACAAGAGAAAGTGGTGTCCTGCAGAGAGTTCTTTCCTGCCAAAAGCTGATTATACAAGCTATTTATAAGCCTTGAAACCTGTTTGCAATTGAATTCACTTAGAAATGCTTAAGAATTGCCATTGCATAATTTGTTTTTGTTTTCTAAGTTTGTGGAAAGGTATAGCAAAAAAATTCTGGGATTGTTGCCAAGTGTAGCAGACAATTATTTTTAATGCTATTGGTTAATAATAATGTTTTGGGTTAATGTGAATAAGAATATGAAATTGAATTTATACTATGATTCTGAAAGTTATGGGGATCAGAAAACTAGGATTTCAATTGGCTTTCCTGGTTAAAAATTTATCTTGCTTCAAGTTTAGCATAAGCTACTGAATGATACCCAATGGAATTTGTTTGTTTGAGGCCTGGTTTGTGTTACTGAGAACTATAAGGCCTTTCCTTTTGCACCTAGGAGTCCTATGGCCAGACCTCAGGTGTGTACTTGTGCTCAAAATTGGACCTTTCCTCCCTTCCAATGTAGCATTTCAGATGTTCTCAATATGCTGACAATCTTGAGGCCAGAATGGAGGAGTCACATTTCTCCCCATGTACCTGATGCTGTTTTGTTGTTTTTGTTTGTCTGTTTGCAGCTTGAGAACAGGCTAGTGAATGACAAATGGAGTCTACATACCCTGTATTATAATATCATGATTCCCCATCAGTGTTATTACTAGTCGTTTCTATGAGTTTGCTTGGGTTCTAGTGATGGGAACTCAGAAACCAGGACAAATTCTCCTACTTTTCTTGTTGTTATGGTCCCAAGTCGTGGCTTCTGTTGACAATGAGAGCCCTTCGCTTTGAGCATGGCTGTGCTCTCCCTGGATGGCCACTGCTGTTGCCATAGTGTGTTGGGAGGAGACTCTGCTTTGGGACACTTGGGAATGGAATGGTCCATTACCATCTGGTGAAATCTTAATCCAGGGTCCAACAGGAATAGGATTAAATGGCCTCAATATGTCTCCCAAACTATGTATCATTCAGTTTGAGCAAGGCCTGTGGTACATCAACAGTCCAGGTCAAGTGGGAAAACACCAAGATAAGACAGTTCCTTTCTGTTTCCTCATCTTCAAAGCTTGGAGCCCAGTCTCTCCTGTGGCTCCTCCTTGCTAAGAAGATTTGAAAAAACAAATGTGAAACCACACTCCTTCTCAAGTGAAACTCGAACCCAACTGTACCTCAGGTTGGGGCTTGAACCCAAGATCCCTGACTTAGAAGGGGACTTGAACCCACTGTCTTTTGATTGAAACCACTCACCTGGTGTCAGGACTTACTGAAGCTCAGGTTCTTTTGTCTAGATGCAGAAAGAATTCAGTGAGGCAAAGTGATAGGTGAGGAGTGGGTTTGTCAGCATAGGATGCTTGTGAGAAATACAAGCGGGCAAGCAAAGGAAGACAGCCCTGAGAGCAAAGAGGGTTACATTTTTATAATCAAAGAAAAAGTGGGGAGGGAGAAGATCACCATCTTCCTTATCCTTGGGCAGACATCAAGGCTTACATCATTAGTTCCTCCTTTGACCTGATATGGTCTAACCAGGGTTATGGCACTATTTAAATCCTATGTATATTACTAAAAGGGTGGTGACATAGACTAAAATATGGTAATTCATCTCAGATTCCAATAAAATGTCCCCTTTCACCTAGTTTCTTTCCCCTTTCACCTATATTTCTGTCCTGGGTACATGCAAAAATGTTACTCTTCAAGGGCCATTAAATTCCTGACTTCATGTAACAAGGTTCAGAACCCATGTATGTTGTCTTGTGTTTTAACTATCAGGGTTTGTGGCTTGAGTGTGTCTGGTGCTTGGATGCAAGCTGATCTTCCTTCAAGATAGAGTAGATTGTTGCTAGGTTACTGGATTATTTTCTTGAGTGGTCATTAGCTTACAATAGTCTCCCAAACTTCCTTAAAATTCCCTTTCTGTCTTTAATCCACTGGTGGGATTTCTACACTAACTAATTATCCTACTTATCCCTATCAAATGTAGTAAACTAATGCTGTGACATCACACAATAGTGAAAAAATTGAAAGCTACCTACATCAACATAGGAGCGTCTTAATATTATAGCACTGAAAAGAAGAAAGACTTAGAAATATCTACAGCACACTTCCTTTTATATGAATTTTCCAAACTAAACAATATACTAGACAAACTGAGTATATAGTGCTTAAACTTATACTTAAGCAAACTAAAAAATAATGTTTAAAATAAATGTATAGATGTGAAAATATGAAGGAAGAAAATGAGAATGATTAGCAAACAGTTCAGGGTTCCATCCAGAGACAGAAGAGGATGCGCTCAGACCTGGGCTCCCAAGTGCCTTAGGGCAAAAAGTTATGTGCATGTTCCCTGCCTCTGTGGTGGGAAAGCCACTTTCCCTTACTCGCTTTGCAACTATATGTGTGTATTCATACATTATTTTATTTCTATACCACATTTCACAGTTTTAAAAAAGAGTAACAGTATAGAAAGCAAATCTGAAATGTAATACAAAGGATGAGCAATTAAACTAACAAAAAATATTGTTTTTTAAAAAGAAAATATGTTAATCCCAAACTCCTAATTTATCAGCCCACTCTTTCCCCTTTGGTAACCATAAAATTGTTTTCTAGGTCCGTGGGTCTGTTTCTGCTCTGTAAATAAGTTCATTTGTATCTTTTTTTTTTTTTAGATTCCACGTATAAGTTATATCATATGATATTTGTCTTTCTCTGTCTGACTTACTTCACTTAAAATATACTCACTACTATACATAAAATAGATAACCAACAAGGACCTACTATATAGCACAGGGAACTATATTCAATATTTTGTAATAACTTATAAGGGAAAAGAGTCTGAAAAAATTATATATATATATATGTACAACTGAATCACTCTGCTGTACACCTAAAAGTCACACATTTAAACCAACTATTCATATTTCAATAAAATTTTTTAGAAATTAAAAAAGATAGGACAAGGAGGAAAGAGAGAAGTGAGATTTTTGAGATATTATGCTCAGAAAACAGATTTTAGCCTGTGAGGAAAAAGAACTTGAGCAGAACTGGTGCAACAACTACAAGTAATTTTTGTTGTTTTTATTGTTACTGTTATTGTTGTCATTTACTTTGTGCTGCGCTGTCAGTTGTGTTATGGACTGTGCTGCAGATTGCTTTGTGCCTTTTCTTATTTTGTTGCAGAAAAAAATGATCCCACGAGAAACCAAGCACAGCACTTGGAGAATTGGAGAACTCAGGTTTATTGAGCTGGTGGACCCAGACGAGCTAACGCTACAAAATTCTGGGGCCCCGTTTCAGGGGAGTCTTCTCCTTATATAGGTTAAACATACAGCTATAATTGGTACAAACTGATTGGCTACAAATTACTATAGGTCATGGGCAGTTACAGAGCATGGGAGTTGCCATGGGTTACACACATAGTAGGGGGTCCTAACAGGAACTTGTAGGAGCCGGACATTCCATTCCTATCAGAACTAAGGTCACAATTTGCATTCTCATATTGGTTGCAGGTTGAAGTTAATAGTCACTTAACAAGTCTATGTGCAAAGGGTCTCAAACAAAGGCTTGGGGTGGGTGCCTGAAAGTGAGACATTCTTCCCTTATCTGATCACTCTTAGTAATTCATTTTACTGTTTAACTGAGAGTGGCGAGCAGACCTTTGCAAGATAGAGAGTAAGCAATTACAAGTATGGAAGTTTCAATTTCCTCATCAATTTCCACCAGCTATATTATATGTCCACTTGATGTTGCCATTGGGGAATGCTGGTTTATGTGACCAGTTACAGATGCTTATTCCAAAGGCTGAGAAAAACCAATACATAATTGCTGAGCTTCCTGAGCTTTTTGATATGCTAGCTGGACTCTCCATGTTGTCTGTTTTGTCTCGTTGTGCTCTGATTTTTCACTCTTGTTAATTTGAGGGAACACATACAGGATAAAGGGTGTGTGTTGGCAGAATGACAGCCATAGTGGAATTTAGCATGATTTTATGTAAAAGGCACCTAGCCACATGGGAGAAAGAAAAGAAACTTTTGACATACAACAAAGTATGTGAGTTTATTACTACTGGAAAATAAATTACCCCAAGGTTCATCATTGACAGGTGTGATAAAGAGGTTGGCAGACTACATGGGGTAGTTTTGTAGGACTTCCTCAAGAGAAATAAAGAGTTAAAATATCAGATTTATCTCCTGCCTTACAGAGCTGTGGGACAAAGGCCAGAAAAAGCCTTTTTTTAATTTTTTATTATGCCCTAGTATGAAATATCTGTGGTGGGAGCCATACTTATAACATCCTATGTAAAACACAGCCCTAGGTCACATGGATTTATTTCCTTTTGTTAAGATAACCTGAGTATGTCAATTAAATATTTTCCAAGTCTGTCAGAAGTATGCTAGTTATTGTCAGCAGTATTTCAGTTGTAGTGTTGCCCTACCCCTCTCCACCAAGGCCACTGCAAAGACTCTTGCGATCTGTAAACTCTATAGTTCTAGCAGCATCGTTATCCTGGTAAAGTAACATGATGGTATTTACTGGAGTTGTGCAAAGTGGTGGCCCTGGGCCTCTGAGCTCTATCTTATAAAGCATAACATATGAGATATACCCAGACAAGCTCAAATCCTATAGAACACTGTGTACCCCACAAAGTGTGATGGGCAGGGCTATGGTCTGAATTGTGTCCTCTATCCACACTCATGTATTGAAGTCCTAACCTCCATATGCCTATGTGAGAGATAGGGCCTTTAACGAGGTGATTAAGGCTAAACAAGGTCATTAGGATGGAGCCCTGGTCCAAAAAAAGCTTATTTCCTTATAAAAAAGGAAGAGACACTAGCGCCTTCTCTCTCTCTTTCCATGCCTGCTGAATGAAGCAGCCACATGAGCACATGGTGAGAAGATGGCCAACTACCAGTCAAGGGAAGAAGCCTCAGAATGAAACCTACCCTGCTGGCATCTTGACCTTGGACTTCCAGCGTCCAGAACTGTGAGAGAGAAACCTCTGTCATATAAGCCTTCCAGTTGGCAGTTCTTGTTATGGCAGCCTGAGAAGAATAATACAGGTAATAAAAATTTGACTAATGATTTTATTTTTACTTAGAATGCTACCCACTTTACTACTCTCCATCTACTCGCAATTTCATAATATGCATCTTTTGCATCCTTAAAATCCAAGTCAGGTGACCTCATCCACAGTGCCTTTCTTGATCTTTCCTTGAATGCTAGCACTTGAAATCAACATGAATGTTTCCGCCATTCATAACGTATGTTCCAGTGGTCTTTGTGTGTAATTATGAACATTATCACTATTCCTGCTGTTATCCTGTCAGTAACAAGAAGTTACTCAGAACATGAACTTTTCTTTCTTTCATATCGAATATATAGGCATGTTTTATGAGCCCTGTGTCAACACTCTGCTTGAGACTGACCGCATCACCTCAGATACACCTTCATCTGTTGAATTTTAACTACCACCACCTGTCATTCGGACTTCAGTAGCCTCCAAAACACTTATCTTCCTCTGCGCTAGTTTCTTTATAGGTCACTCTTTTCAGAGTCCATTGTGATCTTTTTAAAATGTAAGTCACATAGCATCACTTATCTGTTTAACCACTAGCAGTGCCATCTTGCTGGAAATCACAGTAAAAAATCGATGGTTGTCCAAACTGGGATAATGTAATCTATCTTGTTTGGTCATTTCAGAAATGAGGGACTGAGAGTCTCAGAGTAGGCAAGAGTCTTCCTGAGTCACATTCAACATATTAACTGCAGAACTGTGACTATGCTAGACTCCAATGCTGTTCTTTTATCACACCAAATGGGTTACAGTGTTTCCTTTTGGTAGGGATAAAAGAAAGACAATCTTTGAGAAGGCAGAGTTTAACAGAAGGAAATGCCTGGTTGGCCTATAGAAATTTATGACGGATAACATCTTTTATTTTGTCTTCCAGAATCTATCGAAGAGCATGAGTTTCCATTATGTGTGTTTTTCATTGCAGATTAATTTATACACTTCATGCAAATTATAGGCATGATTAAATAAATTAACATTAAATTCATTTGTTCATTCACCCCTCAACTTTATTCTATCTCCTAAGTCCCAGGTATTATTTTAGATGTTGGAGAAAAGCAGTTAACAAGATGCACACATACATGTAAATTCAGTTAATTAAATAAATTACAAAAATTAATTGGTTTGGAATATCAATCAAAATTGAAAAATTATACAGTGATTTACATCTCTGCAATGGACCAAAGACAGATAACAGACAGAAACTTCATAAAGAATGGAGTATGTTAGATCCTAGTAAGTGTTGAAAATTAAAATCAAATAGGGAAGAGCTAGGAATAATTTGGGGGTGAGAAAAGTGGTATAATTTTAGGTCAAAGGGGTATAATTTTAGGTCAAAAACCCAGGAAAGTTTTCTGTGACAAGCCTGTCATTTGACTACAGGTCTAAAAGAAATGAAGGCTCAAGAGGAATGGGTTATGGGGATATACATATAAACACAGCTGATTCACTTTGTTGTGCCAGTTTCTGCAATTATACTCCAATAAAGAACTGAAGGAAAAAATTTAAAAAAATAAAAGAAATGAAGGAGTACCTGAGGAGGCAGAGTATAGCATAGCCGAGCCAGTGCAAAGGCCCTGAGGCAGGGGCATGTCTTCACTTTTAAGGACAGGTTAGTCAGCATGGCCAGAGCAAACTGGATGACCAGGAGAGGGTGCTAGAGAGATAGAAAGACACCAGGTCATGTGGAAAGTCAGAGGTTGGTTTGGGACTTCAGCCTTTTCTCTGAATGGGATGGAAACCCATGCAGGTTCTGAGCAGAGAGGCAGGTCAAACTTTCCCTTCTCAAGCAGAGTGAAGCAGCACAAAGGAGATGCAGGGGGACAGTTTGTAGACCATTACAATAACCCAGGCATCTGAAGTGTGGACATTTCCAAATCACCTCCACAGAGATCCCATCTAATACTGTAGAGTGTCCAAGTAAAAATCACTCACCTAATCTTGTCTAGGTAACCAACCAGACTAATACATCCTCTCTATAAACAAGTTAAATGTGTGTACAGGAGCTTCCTAGGTGGCACAGTGGTTAAGAATCTGCCTGCCAATGCAAGGAGACATGGGTTTGATCCCTGCTCCAGGAAGATCCCATATGCCATGGAGCAACTAAGCCTGTGTGCCACAACTATTGAGCCTGTGCTTTAGAGCCCTTGAGCCACAACTATTGAGCCCATGTGCCACAACTACTGAAGCCTACGTGCCTAGATCCTGTGTTCTGCAACAACAGAAGCCACAGCAATAAGGAGCCCGGGCGGCACAACAAAGAGTAGCAGCACAACAAAGAGCCCCTGCTCACCACAGCTAGAGAAAGCCTGCATGCAGCAATGAAGACCCAACACAGCCAATAAATAAGGGAATAAATAAATAAATTTATTTTTAAAAAATGTGTACAAAAAGAGAGTCCTTGTTTATATGAAAACCAAGTGAAATTCTTTGGAAAAAATGATAAAAGTAATTTGCTTTAAAAATACCATTGAATTAGGTAAAGAAGATGGTTTTAAAGACTAGGGGAGGGAAAAAAATCCAGAAAGAGGCTTTACTCAGATGCTTTGTAAATCTAAGTAGAGTGTCCACTTTCAAGTAAACCAAACAGTGCAAATATTGGTAAATTTATGTGCAATTATTTATTTAATTAAAATAAAATATCTAAGCCTAACTCATTATCTTTAAGTGATTCTCTGTTTTAAGTATATGTTTTCAATTACTCAATCTCTACTCTTTACTCCTGATAAATAGATGGTTTCTACTGGAATATGTATAACATCAGGTAATAAAGTAAAACTGAAAAAATTTTGGAATTTTTATTTGAAAACAATGACAGAAAAATTAAATAGTGATTGATTTATCAAGAAAACATAGTACTATTGAAGCAAGTCTTGGCCATAGACTGTTATACTACATTCAAATATGCCTTAGCTAACTGAAAATCAAACTTTAAATCAGAATTTCTATGATTCCATCTTTCCCCATAGAAATGGAAACTAATGAATATAAAAAACATGTAAAGCTAAACCTATCAAATCAAAACAAAACAAAACAAAACATCCACTTGTTCCTCACAAATGTCCACAGTGTTTTATGTCAGAATTGTGAATATTCAAATGATATATTTTAAAAACCTGTGAAAGCTAAGAATTTTTAGAATATAGAAAACAGTACTTCAATGGCTAATAGTCAAAGGTTTTATATTCAGTGTGTTTTATTAATGTACCACAATACTTAGGGAATATTATGGTCTTCCACAGACAACCTTTCTAATTGAAGGGTAATTATGGACATTGTACAATAAGTGATCCAAATGTAACATAAATGCACTCCTAGTACATCATTCTGCTGAATAGATACATGTCTTTGATTGAATCAAATCTACCCTTTAACCTAGATGCGTCCCTAACTCTGTCAAGTTTGAGGTGCTGGTAATCTGGCTACACAGTATCCCTGCTGGATTCAGACTCCTCCTCAGGACATTTTTTTTATATCCAACAGAGTTATGTGAAGTAAAGAGTATAAAGATTTGGCACAGTACATAGCAAATAATAAGCATTTGATCAATAATACCTACAGATGTAAATTTTTTATAATTTTATTTATTTATTTTTTGCTGCAGTCTTGAATTTAAATTTTTAGGGCAGACTGGAAGGCTGGAAAGTCAGGCAGGAGCTGATATTACAGTCTTCTTATTCTCCAGGAAACCTCAGTATTGCTCTAAAGGCCTCCATTGATGAGATGAGCCCCACACTCACTATTGAGGTTTACCTCCTTTACTTGAAGTCAGTTGACTATAAATGTGAACCACATCTTCAAAATACCTAGACTAATATTTGATTAAACAAACTGAATACTATAGCCTAGTGAAGTTAACGTGAAATTAACCATCGCATAATGCTAAAGCATCCATAGACAACATGTAAACAAATGGTGTGTAGATGTTGCCACGATCCAAGGTCCAAAAAGATTTGATGTAGTTTGGATTTCATATACTTTTCACGTCACAAATTATAATTACTTTATTTTTTCCTAAAACACTTCTAAGTATAAAAACCATGCTTAGTTCATGGATAGGCCAAACAAAACCAGATGGTGGGCCAAATTTGGCCCAGCAGGTATAGTTGCTGGACTCCCTGCTCTGGAATGATGTGTTGCATGTGTTAACTATATTAACAATACATATTATAATTTTATTTGTAATAGCATTGAGCAACATTAAGAGAGGTTTTGGTAATACATCCAAACTTAGAGCAGTATAACATAGAAATAAGAGAATGGCATTGATGTCCAAAATAGGCTGTACTCTTGAACCAGGATTTGCTAGCTGAGCACTTTAAAGCAATAGTTTAACCTTTTTAAACCTCAGTCAGTGTTTTGTACATTTCCCTGATAAGCTAAATGATATAAAGAAAAAAATTAAATTGGGATCTGAGCATCTGAACAGAATAAGCACTAAGCAAATGGTAGTTACTGTGATCTTCAATGCTGGCATCTTATGGCCAAAACACTGATCATGTAATTATCAGTGTCAGCAATTTCATGCCCCTGACAATGTAAGGGAAGCATTACTAAGAAAAAAAAAGGGAGTATTGCATATGAAAGACGTAATTGAATATATTCTTAAATTGGCACATAATTTTATAATGAAACAAACAATGTTTTCAAAGTATAAAAGACAAGATCTTTATTAGTAGTGTCTTCATTTTTCACATATATCCACTTGAATTCTCCAAAGTCTCTTAAAATCAAACAAAATCCAAAGTATGTATTTTTTTCACCCTTCCCAACCTTTATCTGCCTTTCAGCATCTCCTTGCTTCTGCATATTTATAATATATAGAGAGTAATTCCCCAGCTCTTGTGCTCACCCCATGCTGTGGGCCAACTCTTTCCTTGAAAATACCTGTGAGGGGAAAATAAACTTCCTTCCATTGGCTCTGTTTAAAGTGAAATCACATGTGCACATATTCTTTTTTGTTTTTTTAAGCTCTTTATTGGAATATAATTGCTTTACACTGTTGTGCCAGTCTTTGAGGTACACCAAAGTGAATCAGCTGTCTTATATACACATATCCCCATATACCCTCCTTCCCACGACTCCCTCCCACCCTCCCTGTCCTGGCCCTCTAAGTCATCACCCATCATCGAGTTTATCTCTTTATATTATGCAGGAACTTCCCACAAGACATCTATTTTACATTTGGTATTGTATATATGTCAATGCTATTCTCTCACTTCGTCCCAGCTTCCTCTTTGCCCACCGCCCACCCTGTGTCCTCAAGTCCGTTCTCTGCATCGGCATCTTTATTCTTGCCTTGTCACTGGGTTCATCAGTATCATTCTTTTTTAGATTCCATATATATGAGTTAGCATATGGTATTTGTTTTTCACTTTCTGGCTTACTTCGCTCTGTATGACAGACTCTAGATCCATCCACCTCACTACAAATAATTCAATTTAATTCCTTTTTATGGCTGAGTAATATTCCATTGTATATATGTGCAACATCTTCTTTGTCCATTCATCAGTTGATGGGCATTTAGGGTGCTTCAATGTCCTGGCTATTGTAAATAGTGCTGCAATGAACTTTATGATACATGTCTCATTTTGGATTGTGGTTTTCTCAGGGTATATGCCCAGTAGTGGGACTGCTGGGTCATATGGTAGTTCCATTTTTAGTTTTTTAAGGAACCTCCAAACTGCTTTCCATAGTGGCTGTACTAACTTACATTCCCACCAACAGTGCAGGAGAGTTCCCTTTTCTACACACCCTCTCCAGCACATATTCTTAATAAATGTCTTCTTGTATAACTAGTTTTTCTGCACACTTAAAGAATAATTTTCTTCATCCATGAATCTGACCATTTCAGCACTCACAATTTTAGGTAAATAATGTCCTATATGACATTTAAATAATCTGTCATGAGCTTTTAACATCCATTTTTAGTCTCTCTCTTATCTACTTGTATGTTTCTATATATCAGAGAATCATAATTTCCACACATAACTCTCTTAACCTCCTGAGACATTCCAAATTGAATTTCTCCTTCTGAAATGAATGACATTTTGGTACTGACATCAACCCTCCTTCCTTCAAAACTCTCCATAATCTGTGTCTTCCATGATGGCTTTACACTCCAGCAACTGCTATAGACCTCAGTACCCTTCTTTGTGCCCCACATCATCTTCCTTCCCATCACACTGGTACCTAAAATAAGATTGACCCCAGGCTTGAGAAAAGTTAACCATTATTCATTAAACAAAGACCTGCTGCTACCAAACCCTAAGTCAAGCTCAACTGTGTTGCCACTTACGAGGATTAGTTCATCTGAGACCTTTTTGTTCAATTGACCCTTGAACAAAGTAGGTTTGGACTGTGCAAGTGCACTTACACTTGGATATTTTTCAATAGTAAATACTAGAGTACTACATGTTCCAAATTATACTTGGATTAACCCTTGCATTGCTCAAGAGTCAACCATATGTATAGATTATTAGATACTAAATAAATCAAGTGTAATTGAATAAAAATATAGTTGCTTTCATTCCATTATTTGTTTTTATTGGCAAAATAAAACTTATTTTATTATGGGCACAAATATAATATTAGTTCTTTTACTCCTCTGTCATTTTTCTATATGCTTTTCTAGCAATTTCCTTAGATTCTGCCCTCAGCTGCTCTTTCTATACTCCTTATTGTCTTTTCATTTGGTCTTTAATTTTAATCTATAACCACCTTTCTGGAATTTTCCGAAGGCTTTAAAAAATGTAAATAATTTGCTTTTTCTGTTTACCTTATATATTCCTTGCAAACTACAATTTCAAATTAATTAAAAATTTTATAGTAATGAAAACTGTGCTATAAACATTCTGAAATGTATTACTGAGCCACATGCATTTGATTAACCAAAGAATTATTGCTCTATCTAGTATATTGTAATGATTAGTTCAATCTAGAAAACAAAACAAGACATTTTGCAACCAGACAGCTCCATAATATCAAAGCAAGGATTATTTTTATCATTTTATTTGGACTCTAACATTATTAAATCAGCGCTGATTTTTCCAAAGCAGAGATGTCTGGTTACCCTGATTTAAAGTGAGGTGACACTGAAATGCAGAACCAAAGTGGAGAAACTCCCATAATTTGTGTGCCACAGATAATTCATCACAATTCAATTTGGAAATATATGGTGGCAATGGTATGAAATCAATTGTCAAAAGGCAACCTGGGGTTCTAAGAAAATAACATCTAATTCACATAATATATGATTTTCATTATTGCCAGGTCTCCTCACCAAGTCAAAAAGCCAAGTAAGCTTATTCATTTTTATGTGTCCCCCTTCTTAAAATATTAAATATCTTAAAGACTTTATAAACATTAATATTTCAATAGAATAAAAGATATTAACCTACATAAACAATTTTCAAATGTTTTGAAGTGACTTTGCATATCACTTGATATACTAAAGAGGTGATTATTAAAACAAGAATCACCAAAAAGTTCTACCTGCCAACATTCCTGAGTTAAGAAATGTTATAATTGTAATCTTCTTGTCAATTCAGAATGTTATCCTCTGAATATTTTTTCTAATATCAGAATATTTTATATACTAAACAAATTGTATTTGTGGACTTTATCTCTGATCATTCTTTAAATTTAAAACATTAAGGTGATGTATTCTTGAAGTAAAGAGATGAGCATATTACATGTGTTATATACATGTATAGGACTACATGTATAGATACTTAGCACAAAAATGAAAATAATCACAGAAAGGTATTGATTGAAAGTTGCAAACAATTATAGAGGACCAATGTTTGATTTAGGTGGTCCTCCTATAGTAGGCTTTATGTTTGCAATGAATAAAAGCCCATGCAAATTAGTGTAAAAAATAAATGTGAAGATGTAACACACAGCAGGTGTGTGCAGTGCCCCCTCCTTGCCCCCTTGATATCAGCACAGCTGTCGTGGGCTGTTCTGGGCTCATTGCCACCCTCCCACCTCTGTGTTGCAAGGTGTCTGCTTTATTGCCTAGTGGCTGCCCCCACAGTCAGGACAAGCCACCCAGCCCACACAGCAGAACCCAGAGTGCAGGAGACGGGTGCCCCTCAGGACGAAGC
Source organism: Hippopotamus amphibius kiboko (assembly GCF_030028045.1). Classification (NCBI taxonomy): domain Eukaryota; kingdom Metazoa; phylum Chordata; class Mammalia; order Artiodactyla; family Hippopotamidae; genus Hippopotamus; species Hippopotamus amphibius. The sequence goes on from NC_080188.1 coordinate 93,272,953, forward strand.
CCGCCAAGGGAAACAGGACTTGCCGGGTCATTGCCTTAGCTTCCTGGTCTTCGATGAGAAACTGTGAAATATGTACAGGCTCCTCAAAAGGCTCCCGAAGGAAGTAAACAGCTTTTGCCATGGTGGGATCCAGCTCCCTTATCAGCTTTTCTCCTCCTTGTCCCATTCTCTCCTTTAATTCCACTTCCTGGAATCACTTCCTAAATAAACTACCTGTGTCAAGGCCATGTTTCAGGCTCTGCTTTCAGTGGAATCTGAGGAGTCAGGACACAGAACTCACTCCCAAATTTCAGCAGGTTCTCATGGGGTTTGAAAGAGCACCAATAATGTACTAATCTCTCAAAAGGGTTCTCTCTTATGTTCACCGAAAAAAAATGCACAACCTAAAAGCTGAGAATTTTGTTTTATTTGGCAGACATGCTGAGGCCTCAAGCCAGGGACACAGGCTCTCGGATGGCTCTGTTCTGAAGAGGTAAGGGAGGAGCCAGGATATATAGCAGTTTTTGCAACAAGGTGGTAGGAACATCAAAAGATTACTATTAATTAAAGAAAATCAGGTATCTAAAGTTAAGGAATTTGGTACTTTTCTATGTATGGAGAGATGCAAGAGTCTGGGCTTATTGAAAGAATTCCTTTGATGGGTCCCTCAGCTCTCTAGGGCCAGTAACCTGTGCTCTCCCATCCTGAGTCCCTTCAGGGTGCACATTGGGGTCAGCTGAGTGGCTGACAGCTTGATAGTCCAGCACCCTTTGTTTACTGATTTGGCAGGAAACATTCTTAGTTTCCACTTATGTCTCCTTCTCTTGAGAGTCTCTCCCTCTGTCTCTGCCTTTGTCTCTCTTTCTCTCTCATTTTTTCCAAAGCTGAGCAGTTTAATTCTCTTTGTGGCTTGTTTATCTTCTATAAATCCATATAATCAAGGTGTCATCATCTAGTTCAAGCAGCTTGTAAACATGTGGTCCTAAACAAAGACAATTTTGTCCATGAGAAGAATTTGATTAACTTTAACTTTTTGATATGTTCATAAATAAGTAGAATTCTTAGTGTAGAACTTGTGTATATTTTTTGGACATGCCTTTATTCCCTGCCTATTCCTATGATTATTCCAGGAGATAAATGCCATATTTTTTAAATTATTTACCTGTGGTTTGATTATAAATTCAGCAATAAGAGCTATTATTTACCATGTATTAAAGAAAAGTATTAAGTGAAGTAAGACAGAGAAAGACAAATATCACTTACATGTGGAATCTAAAAAAATGATACAAATGAACTTATTTACAAAACAGAAACAGACTCAGAGACATAGAGAACATACTTATGGTTACCAAAGGAACCATAAGGAGTATGGGAATAACAGATACAACTACTATACATAAAATAGATAAGCAACAAGGACCTATTGTATAGCACAAGGAAATATACTCAATTTCTTGTAATAAATCATAATGAAAAAGAATCTGAAAAAATATGTATATATATATATATAGTTAAATAACTTTGCTGTACACTGCAAATAATGCAACATTGTAAATTAGCTATACTTCAATAAAGAAATTTCGACTTCAGAAACACTTTTCCAAATACTAGGAGATATATTTAGTTGATATACATACAAACACACACAAACACACACACACACAAGGGTGAGTCAAAACTTATCCGCAACCTCAATACATAGACAAATGCTAACAGCCATAAAAGGGGAGATCGACAGTAACACAATAATAGTGGGAGACTTGAATACCCCATTTACATCAATGGACAGATCATCCAAACAGAAAATAAACAAAGACACACAAGTTTTAAATGACACATTAGACCATCTCAACTTAGTTGATATTTATAGGACATTCCATCCAAAAATGACAGAATACACTTTCTTCTCAAGTGCACAGGAAACATTTTCCAGGATAGGTCACATCTTGGGTCACAAATCAAACCTCGGCATATTCAAGAATATTGAAATCATATCAAGCATCATCTTAGATCACAATGCCATGAGACTAGATATCAATTACAGGGGAAAAAATTGCAAAATATACAAACACATGGAGGTTAAACAATACACTATTAAACAACCAAGAAATCATTAAAGAAATCAAAGAGGAAATCAAAAAAATCTAGAAACAAATGACAATGAAAACACAACAACCTCAAATCTATGGGATGCAGCAAAAGCAGTTCTAAGAGGGAAGTTTATAGCAAGATCTACCTTAAGAAACAAGAAAAATATCAAATAAACAACCTAACCTTACACCTAAAACAATTAGAAAAAGAAGAACAAAGAAACCCCAAAGCGAGCAGAAGGAAAGAAATCATAAAGATCAGAGCAGAAATAAATGAAAAAGAAAGGAAGGAAGCAATAGCAAAAATTAATGAAACTAAAACCTGGTTCCTTGAGAAGATAAACAAAATTGATAAACCATTAGCCAGACTCATCAAGAAAAAAAGGGAGAAGATGCAAATCAACAGAATTAGAAATGAAAAGGGAGAAGTAACAACAGACACTACAGAAATACAAAAGATCATGGGAGACTACTACAAGCAACTATATGCCAATCAATTGGATAACCTGGAAGAAATGGATAAATTCTTAGAAAAATACAATCTTCCAAGACTGAACCAGGAAGAAATAGAAACCATGAACAGACCAATCACAAGTACGGAAATTGAAATTGTGATTAAAAATCTGCCAACAAACAAAAGCCCAGGGCCAGATGGATTCACAGGCGAATTCTATCAAACATTTTGAGAAGAGCTAACACCTATCCTTCTCAAACTCTTCCAAAATAGAGCAGAAGGAGGAACACTCTCAAACTCATTCTACGAGGCCACCATCACCTTGATACCAAAACCAGGCAAAGATGTCACAAAAAAAGAACATTACAGGCCAATATAACTGATGAATATAGATGCAAAAATCCTCAACCAAATACTAGCTAACAGACTCCAACAGCACATTAAAAACATCATACACCATGATCAAGTGAGGTTTAGCCCTGGGATGCAAGGATTCTTCAATATATGCAAACCAATCAATGTGATACATCAAATCAACAAATTGAAGGATAAAAACCATATGATCATCTCAATAGAAGCAGAAAAAGCTTTTGACAAAATTCAACATCCACTTATGATAAAATCTCTCCAGAAAATGGGCATAGAAAGAAATTACTTCAACATAATAAAAGTCATATATGAGAAACCAAAAGCCAACATTGTTCTAAATGGTGAAAAACTGAAATCTTTCCCTCTAAGAACAGGAACAAGACAAGGGTGTCCACTCTCACCATTATTATTCAACATAGTTTTGGAAGTTTTAGCCGCAGCAATCAGAGAAGAAAAAGAAATCAAAGGAAACCAAATTGGAAAAGAAGAAGTAAAATTGTCACTCTTTGCAGATGACATGATATTATACATAGAAAACCCTAAAGACTCTACCAGAAAATTGCTAGCACTGATTGATGAGTTTAGTAAAGTAGCAGGATACAAAATTAATGCACAGAAATCTCTTGCACTTCTATACACTAACAATGGAAGAGCAGAAAGAGAAATTAAGGAAACTCTCCCATTTACTATTGCAACAAATAGAATAAAATACCAAGGAATAAACCTGCCTAAGGAGGCAAAAGATCTGTATGCAGAAAACTTTAAGACACTGATGAAAGAAATCAAAGATGACACAAACAGATGGAGGGACATATCATGTTCCTGGATTGGAAGAATCAACATCGTGAAAATGACTGTACTATCCAAAGCAATTTACACATTCAATGAAATCCCAATCAAATTACCAATGGCATTTTTCACAGAACTAGAGCAAGAAATCTTATGATTTGTATGGAAACGCAAAAGACCCTGAATAGCCAAAGCAATCTTGAGAAAGAAAAATGGAGTTGGTGGAATCAACCTTCCTGACTTCAAACTATACTACAAGGCCATAGTGATCAAGACAGTATGGTACTGGCACAAAAATAGAAAGGAAGATCAATGGAACAGAATAGAGAACTCAGAGGTAAGCCCAAACACATATGGTCATCTTATCTTTGACAAAGGAGGCAAGAATATACAATGGACAAAAGACAGCCTCTTCAATAAGTGGTGCTGGGAAAATTAGACAGCTACAGGTAAAAGAATGAAATTAGAACACTTCCTCATACCATACACAAAAATAAACTCCAAATGGATTAAAGACCTACATGTAAGGCCAGACACTATCAAACTCCTAGAGGAAAACATAGGCAGAACACTCTATGACATCCATCAAAGCAAGATCCTTTTTGACCCGCCTCCTAGAATCATGGAAATAAAATCAAGAATAAACAAATGGGACCTAATGAAACTTAAAAGCTTTTGCACAGTGAAAGGAACCATAAACAAGACTAGAAAACAACCCTCAGAATGAGAGAAAATACTTGCCAACAAAGCAACAGACAAAGGATTAATCTCCAAAATATACAAGCGGCTCATGCAGCTTAATAACAAAAAACAAAGTAACCCAATCCATAAATGGGCAGAAGACCTAAAGAGACATTTCTCCAAAGAAGATATATAGATGGCTAACAAACACATGAAAAGATGCTCAACATCTCTAATTATCAGAGAAATGCAAGTCAAAGCTATAATGAGGTATCACCTCACACCAATCAGAATGGCTGTCATCCAAAAATCTAGAAACAACAAATGTTGGAGAGGGTGTGGATAAAAAGGAACTCTCCTGCACTGTTGGTGGGAATGTAAGTTGGTACAGCCACTATGGAAAACAGTTTGGAGGTTCCTTAAAAAATTAAAAAAAAGAGCTACCATATGATCCAGTAATCCCACTACTGGGCATATACCCACAGAAGACCATAATCCCAAAAGAAACATGTACTCTAATGTTCATTGCAGCACCATTTACAATAGCCAGGACATGGAAGCAACCTAAATGCCCATCAACAAATGAATGCATAAAGAAGATGTGGCATATTTATACAATGGAATATTACTAAGCTATAAAAAGGGATGAGATGGAGCTATATGTCATGAGGTGGATAGACCTAGAGTCTGTCATACAGAGTCAAGTAAGCCGGAAAGAGAAAGACAAATATTGTATGCTAACTCATATATACGGAATCCAAAAATGGTACTGATGAACTCAGTGACAAGACAAGAATAAGGACGCAGATGCAGGGAATGGACTAGCGAAGTTGAGATTTGGGGGGCCGGGGGGTGAAGGGGAAGCTGAGACAAAGTGAGAGAGTAGCATAGACATATGTATACTACCAACCGTAAAATAGATAGCCAGTGTGAAGTTGCTGTACAACAAAGGGAGATCACCTCAAAGATGGATGATACCTTAGAGGACTGGGACGGGAAGGGTGAGGGGGAGTTGAGTAAGGGAGAAAATACAGAGATATGTGTATAAAGACAGATGATTGACCTTGGTGTACCTCAAAAACTGGTACAAGAGTGTACAGCAATTATATTCCAATAAAAGAAAGAAAGAAAGAAAGAAAGAAAGAAAGAAAGAAAGAAAGAAAGAAAGAAAGAAAGAAAGAAAGAAAGAAAGAAAGAAAGAAGGAAAGAAAGAAAGAAAGAAAGAAAGGAAAAGAAAGAAAGAAAGAAAACTGGGCGGAATGACTGAGAAGGAAACATAGTAACAGAGGTCTTTCAATCCAACCGTTACCTGATGCTTCAAGCTTCCTTATGATATTCTGGTTTAAGGGGGTGTTCTATGAATAGACAATAGTACAATAGACACTTTGTTCATAGATAATTCATATTTAAGCAGTGTTTCTCTGTGATAATTTCATTATATTAATAGAAATAAATAGTATTGGAAGAAAAAACAAAAAAAATACAAACAAAGCAAGACAAAAAAAAAAAAAACATCCACAATCTGGCTTAGAATTTATTTTAATTAACTTTTAGAAAGGACAAATACATCATTTTTCAACATAATCTCCTTGCTTTTCATAACACTTTGTCCATCTGTCAACAAGCTTTTGTATTCCCTCATTAAAAAATGTTTTAGGCTGAGTCACAAGCCACAAATGCACCGCTAAATTCACTTCTTCATCAGAAGTGAATCTTCATCCTCGTAGAGCTGCTTGCAGGGGACCAAACAGGTGAAAGTTCAATGCAGCAAGATCAGGAGTATAGGGAGGATGCTTTAACACCTCAAAACGGAGTTTGCATAGTGTCGAGAGTGTGGGCAGAAGTGTGCAGACGTGCACACCCTCAGACCACAAAAAGCAAATCACTGCATGCTGCTCTTCTTTTGTGCAAATCACAGTGGGGCATCCATTTTTGCTCACACCACAGTTACAAATGAACTGATGTAACACGTTCACACCTGCCCAGCAGTGACTGGGGAGACAGTAGCCCTGAATGGAAAGCACTGATAAGACAGTGCTGCCTACAGAAGGGTTAATATAACCAGAGTGCAGATAATTTTTGACTCACCCTCATAAATGTTTGTCATGTTGGAGCACAGTAAGCTGATTTTTTCCCCTACGGCATTAAATTAACTTTGTTTTCCTATGTTTGTACTCTTCAGAAAAATACCACCAACAGTTCTTCATTTTTCTTTGCCTAAATGTTGTATATCATTTTTGACATTATTCTGTCTGTACAAATCAGTAAGATGTTAACAAACTTTTACCTTGGACATTTTTACATATTTAGACTTTTGAATTGTTAACTAGGGGGCATGAATTTTAAGGAAAGATTATTTTAAATTGCTTATTAACTATCAATCATAGCCCCATCTTCCACAGAGCCAACATGGAAAGGCCTCAAGGAATTTAAGAGTCAACAGCCTTGATTTCGGATTTAATTCAGCTGCCAACCACAGGCCAGACCAACGGAATGATTCAATGTGGCATCTTTCATCTGACTGCCGGCCCTGGGACCACAGCCTAATGTTTACTATCACCACCCCTGTGATGAGCCCTCATGCTCTTAGTTTAGTACACAAAACTCCCTGATTAACAGGGCTCTGATGTCTTCCACACCATGGTTAGAGACCTAGACTTTGGCCAAATCTCTCTCCTTGATAAGCAACTACCCTTTGAGGAGGAGAGACGTCAAGGAGCTCACGTAACCCAGCTCACTGCTGCCACCTTCCGGTCTTGAGTATTAATTCTGACTGCCCCAACCGACCCATCCCATGTGGGCTTTAGCCCTTAAAATTTGTTTCATAAAACTCAGATAAAAAAGAGATTTATTTGATTTTGCGTTTAAAGCTTGAATCTCTAACAGGGCCACATGCCCCTTATTATCTTGCCATGTTATTATATTTAAGGATTATTTTAAACTTCACTAACTGGCACAATGTAGTCACAATAACACAGCTTTCTTCTTTGTCTCATCTTGACAGTCAACTACTCCGAAGTAAATACTGCTGACTTTATTTCTAAATTATTGTACCTACTGTTCCAGTTAAATTTACATTCTGTACCAGAGACTCAGAATCTGCTGAGTAGCACTGACATGTCAGTGGGAGGTTAGAACTCTGATGTGGACACGCATTTCCTGAACCAAGGGTACTAACATGGGTCTAATGTGCCTTGAATGGCTCACGGGCTCATGGCCAAGGACAAATGTGATGTGGGTGGACAGCTAGTGAAGGAGTCTCGGCTCCATCCCAAGCATCCCACGCATTCTGTGGACGCAGTAGAATGTTACTGATAGAACCGTGGCTGTCACATCTAAAGTGTGGAAAAACATGGAAGAATAAGACCAAAAACTGTCAATAACGTCAGAAGGATTAAGATTTTCATTCAATAGTCAACAGTGAATCTCAGCCAGGGAGAATATTTTCTTCTTTGTGGCACAAATACTTACCTCTTGCAAAATGATGAAAATCCAAGAATACTGTCATATGAACTTTAGCTTCTTCAACAGAACTGCAGACCCAGTTGTGCCCTCTCTACACCCAATGCAGAGTCTCAGTTCCATCACCAAGAGTGGAAGCCAGGAAGGGGCACATTTCCTTCTCTAGTAGGAGGTCAAGTCTTGGCCCAACCCCAACTACAGAGATCAGTCTGTAGGACAAGTGATTACTTTTCAGAGTCAGAAGCAAACAGGTTAAAGCAGGGCTTGTAAACTTGAATGCCTGGAGGGACTAAGCTGGTAAGCTAATCAAGGAAGCAATTGCTGCTATGCAATTTAACTGTAGAATGGTAATAAAAATGGTAAATGATCTGATACCTCAGTGTTGAAGGAACAATAGAGAGTGATGGTCAGTAACTGTCACAAGTAAAAAGAATTATTACCTGAGTGAGCAACCCCAAACCTTGCCATCTAAAAATGTGGGCTTAGTGTATTAGAGGGTGTCTGTTCGGCAAAAGTCATTATTTTGATTCTTTAGGTGAATTTTCCTGGAGTTAACAACTAAGGCGATTTTCTAAACCAGCGTGAGAATCCCAGAGAGCTCTCTGACAACTGGTAACTCAGAATAAAGGCTATTGTCTTCTTAAGACATCACCTTCTCAGGGTTCTGTTCATTTAATGTTTCTTCCTGTGGTTCCACTTGGAGTCTTTTAACTTTTGAGCATCTCTCTCTGAAGGTCTGATGTGACTTGGTTTGACTCCAATTTAGGATGATCACTGGCCTCAGGAAAACTGCCCAGGTGTAAAGGAGGCACTATCTGAACCCAACACAGCTCTTCAGAAAACTGTGTTGGGATTTGGGACTTTCCTGGTGGTCCAGTGGTTAAGACTCTCAGCTTTCACTGCAGGAGGCATGGGTTTGATTCCTGGTTGGGGAACTAAGATCCCACATGCCATGCAGTGCGGCCAAAAAAAACCAAAACAACAAAAACAAAACAAAACAAAAACTGTTCTGGGGATTTGGACCAAAACCTTACAGGCTCCATGATCTTCCCTCAAATGCCTCCTTAACTGAGGCAAAAGTAGTCAGCTGGTAATAAGTCAACTATTCCTTCCTGTCAGTCTTTTTTAGTCTTTTCTTTCATTTTGCATCAGTAAAATAAACATCTAAATCCTATAAAGACAAATAGAAAATTATCATGGACAATTTTTTCCCACACCCTGTGTTAATAGTAATATCTACATACACCAGATTTATGGTAGACAATGTAATTATGGCACACATGTGTCAAAATACCATGCAGTGCTGGTCTCACACACCTGTGCTTGACCGTGGACCATGTCAACTGTCTGTTGACACGCAGTCCTCCGTGGATCTCCACATGGCTTGTTTGTGAGGCATTTACTGTCCATGTTGAGATTAAACCATCGCAGATGCTTGCCCAGTGAACAGCTTGGAAGACAGAGACAGTAGCTCCATCTGAAACAAAGGTAGACCATGCCTCTGCCCATTATAAGACATGTGTGTTCCGAAGTTCAACACACCGCAGTACTGAGTTGACATCCATTGGGCCTATTCACATCACCCCCGTGAGTCTGGAGGCCAAAGAAAACTGACACACATCTGCTGCTGTTGCTGAGTGCTTTGCGCCTGGCTGAAGTTTTGTGTCTGGTATCAGCATCCATGAAATGTTGGTACCAACCTTCTCAGCTTCCAAGGAAGGAAGAATCTCAGACACTTCCCAGGGCTGGATAGCTCAGTGCCTGTCGCAGAATGCTGGCCCGTTATGTGCTGCTGGCCCTGCACTCTTGGTCCAGTTTGCCCTTTCTACTTGTCTGACCTGGGATTCTGCTATTGTTCTGCAAGCTAGATGTTCGTGTCCTCCACCCACCTGCCACTAGTGGACTTTAGAGTCATTCTCAATTTTTGTTAATTCTTCATGGCAATGGCAGATGGCAGGAACTGTGAGTCCCTACAGAGGCTGAAACAGCACATACTTTTGCATCCTTTCACAAAACTATAGAATAATTTAGTACTCCCAAATACATACTTATGATAGCTCTCCTTTTTTTTATAATCCAGGTAGCAGCTATGTTCTCCTTGCTTCTAATGACTGAGATGATTTTACCCCAACAAACTTGCCTTTCACTATTTGCAGAAAATCCAAACCATATTCTTCCAAACTTTTCTCTGAATCTTTAAGTATCATGTGTCCTTCTCTGACTCTGCTGTCCTATTTTCTCTTCCAAGTCTTGCAGTTGTTTGTTTACTGCTGTCCTTGAATGAACTCAGATATGACACTGAACCCCCTTATTTTGGTTTTCACTGAGGGTAAAATATACCATATGAAATCAATGCACATGTATGAGATTTACTAAAAGTTTAAAGAAGGTTTATGCCACATCAAAGATACAGGGGTTAGGAGATCATTTTGTCCTTGCAGTTATGGAGTGGATATCCAATACCCACTCTCTAGTCCAGTGAGTACGGTGCCTATTTTCAATCTGTATCACCCTGAGGTCCCCTCCCTGCATTCCTCTGGTGTGTGCTGAGCCCCAGGACACTGGAAGCTGCGTCAGGGTTCACATGTCCAATAGGAGGCAAAGCCAGAGGCCGGAGCTTAGTAGAGAGAAGGCAGATTCTCTCTTCCCTGCTCCCCCTCTACCTCACCATCGTCTAGCAGAAGTGACATTCTCTATGGAAACCCACAGGTCCTGTCCAGTCCTCTTAAGCAGAGGGTGCCGAAGGCTTAGTGCCACTGCTGTGCTTCAGGGGCCTCACCATCCCTGTTGATTCCCTGCCCAAAGTTCTGAAAACCTCTTCACTAAGCCACCGGTAGTTAACTTTTTGAATGAATCATCTGTTTGCTTCTGGTAATCCACCTGATATGTCCAAGCACTTAAAACACATTCCTTTAAATCCCAGTTTTCCAGGGGGAGCTAAAGCTCAAGGGGATTAAGTGATTAGCCCAAGAGCACTCAGCCCCCAAGGGGAAGATCAAGGACGTAACTGTGAATGTGTTGTTTCCAAATCCTGCGCTGTTTTTACCATGTCAGGCTGCCTCTCCAACGGTGCTGTATAATTCAGCTGCTTGGTTTCAATAACGGATATGCTCTCACAGCAAGGGCATGCTCTAACATGCTTTTCTAAACATGATTCTATTGCTTCTGCAAAATTCTTGATGTTTACAAGTTGAATAACACTGAAAGCTCCATGTGAATTTTGTGCAGTCTTGAAGGATCTACATGGTTTTTACTAAGTTAATAAATAAACTTTTTGGAAAAATATAGTCCAGATATCATTCAATTATTGCTCTGTGTCTCCCCATAGAGCATTTATTTCTCATCCTGAATGAAGCAGAATCTAAAGGCAGGAGTCTGCAAAGTTTTCTCAGTTAATTAATCAGAATTTAGATTAAAAAAACCTGTATTCATAATTATCTCTGTCCATCACTTTACTAAGAAAAAATCTGAGAGACAAGTGTAAGATTTAAAGTAAGGAAAACAAGTACTAGAGTGTCAGTTAAAGATACTCTTGAGGATGATTTTAGGTTTGCTTTTATTAGAACCTGCCAAGGAAGCCTTGGACAATCCAGAGAAAAGCCATCAAGGCTGGTTTCAGGAGGATGAAATTAAGGTTGGTCTCATTAGTTGTTCAGGAACACAGACTAGATCACCATTCTCTGCATAGCTAGGGAACAGATGGATATCTTTGCTGGCAGGCTGACAGACACCACAGACGTCTTATGGAAATTTAAAGCCATTTACTTCTGATTTTCTTAGTCATATTCAGTCTATCCCTGTGTGTATTAATGTCTGTGCTTTTCTCTAACTCCATAAGCCTAGTTTTACTTAAAATGATTTTCTTTTAGAAATTCAGTTGATAACTTAGCCATTTTATAAGACTCTTTATTATGCCCCTTTTTGTCCTTTGCATGTATAGCATGAAAATATTGTTTCCTAACATATTTGGAGGGAAAAGCATCTCCCTCTCTTTTGGTGGCAGTACCAATTAGATACACATATATATGTTCCAATAGATACAAATACCTATAAAAATCCACCTGGCTACAATGATTCGAATAGTATCCCTGGGTTACGACGTAGTCAGTTTCCTATAGATAAGAGTGACTTACAGATATTGTTTTCAACAAATACATTTTTCAGACATTTTGAGGAAAATAGAATTTTAAAGGCTAAATAGTAGGATTTGTTGAATTTTCTGCCACATCCGATAAGAGGTCTGTAAACCAAAATGTTCAACTATAACAATAATGAAAGCATGTTCAATAATAAACGGTCAAAAGGCATGGTAAATATAGGGAACATAAAAAGGTCACTTCAAGTACCATTAAAGAACCATAAAGTATCTGTGCCAGGAGCAGCAGGACCCAAAACAAAGGAATTACTGGACTTTTTAAGCACAATCTTAGTTATCTCAGGAACTCGAGTGAGTCATACCCAGGTCCATCTTGAAGCCCATCTTGCCCTGCCCAGCACATATTATTCTTCCTTCAAGCAGCTAAGCTTTACAGCAGGGCTCAGCAAGGTGGAGATGCATCAGGTCAATGTGACAGGAAGGAAAAGCACTCCTTTTAGAGGAAAACAGTCAGCTCGCTCTTTTCCAGCTTTTGATGCTCCTAACAGCACTAAAGTTTGGGCTGCCCCTTGCAAACAAGTACCCACAGACTGTCTTTTGGAATCACCTCTCCGAGCTGCATTCATGATCTCTGCTTTCTTGTTAGAGCACAAAACGATCCTTCCCTTTCCTTTATCCTATGAGTGAACAGCTATCTGTGTACCTTTGTACAGGAGAAGGTGAGCAGGAGTGCCTATTGACATGCATGTGTGTGGAGATGTCTTTTTGTGCTAGATAGGTGATATATAGATAGATTGATGGATGGTAGATAGATGATAGATGTAATGGGTAGATAAATAGAAGATGGATAAATAGATGATAAATAGAGAGTTAGACAATATATATATAGACCTTTCAAAATTAAAAAAAAATTATGAATTGATTTTACTGCATTTTCAGAAGCTCTAGTTTATACACAAATGCCCCCCAAATTAATATGTATACCCTCTACCAAAAACAGTCCTTCATTTTTACTTTGTTGTTAGTGTTAAATTTGTTTTCTACTTCTTGACTTTCACTTCATTTCTTCCTAGATAGAAGATACCTCCTGCGGTTCTACATTTTTCTCAGGAAATTAAGAACTTCACATTATTTCAAAGTATGAAAATAATCTCTGTTATAAAATTGGGAAATCAATAAGTGAACAAAACACAGAACATAACTTTCCTTCAAAAAGTGACATTATTGAATAAACTGTGAAGTATAATTTGTTAAATTATTTCTTTAGATCTCACTGTCACTATGAAAAGAGGTTTACTTCATATTTTACTTGAGCAAACTGTCAGACTATGGTAACCGGGGGGAAGGAAGGGGAGCAGGGACAGGTGGGGAGTTTGGGACTGTTATGTATACACGGCCACTTTTAAAATAGATAAGCTGGGACTTCCCTGGTGGCGCAGTCGTTAAGAATCTGCCTGTCAATGCAGGGGACATGGGTTCCACCCCTAATCTGGGAAGATCCCACGTGCCATGGAACAACTAAGCCTGTGCGCCATAGTTACCGAGCCTGTGCTCTAGAGCCTGAGAGTCACAAGTACTGAAGCCCATGCACCCTAGAGCCCATACTCTGCAACAAGAGAAGCTACCACATTGAAAAGCCCAAGCACCGCAACTAAGAGTAGCTCCCACTTACCAAAACTGGAGAAAGCCGGTGGCAGTAGTGATGACCCAACTCAGCTGAAATATATATATTAAATTGATAACCAACAAGGACCTGCTGTATAGCACATGGAACTCTGCTCAATATTATGTTAACAACCTAAATGGGAAAAGAATTTGAAAAAGAATGGATACATGTACATGTATAACTGAATCACTTCGCTGTACACCTGAAACTAACACAGCATTGTTAATCAACTGTAACCCAATATAAAATAAAAAGTAAATAAAAAATAAAATAAAAGTAAAATAGGGACTTCCCTGGTGGCACAGTGGTTAAGAATCCGCCTGCCAATGCAGGGACCATGGGTTCGATCTCTGCTCCGGGAAGATCCCACATGCCATGGAGCCACAACTACTAAGCCCACGGGCTACAACTACTGAAGCTCTTGCACCTAGAGCCTGTGCTCCGCAACAAGAGATGCCACTGCAATAAGAAGCCCACACACTGCAGTGAAGAGTAGCCCCCACTACTAAAGAAAGCCTGCGCTGCAGCACGCAGTAACGAAGACCCAACACAGTCAAAAATAAAAATAAATAAATAAATTTTAAAAAAATTTAAAAAAATAAAATAGGTTAGGCAAATGAGTGCTAAAAAAATAAAAATAAAAATGTTGGATCAGAAAAAAAAAAAAACCTCAGAATGTTTCTCAGGATTCCAAAACAATGTTTAAGAAAGGTCTGTGGGGTACTTTATATAGAGTTGATATTCAAAAATTGCTTGTTGCATTTTATTACAAGAATGGAAAAAATAATAAACACAAATACACATGTGATTGAAGTTACAGCTTTCCATATAGAAAATGAAAGCCCACATAGACATTTTAAACTAATTCAGGTATTTGAATTCCATCTTGAACAAGAATAATATCCTTTGGATTCAGTATCACTTCACTTCAAAAGTTGAAGATGTTTCTTAGAATTTTAAAAAGGGAACCTTGAGATCAGCTAGTCTATTGCTTTCTTAGTTACTGAAATTTTGGCTCAATTGAAAACTTACCCGGAGCCATAAACAAATAAAAATATGTCTGATCTATTTGAAGTGGGTTCTGGAAACCTGTAATACTGTCAAACGTACTCTCCATCACCCTTTTCACAAGGCCATCAAAAGGGAAGGCTGTCAGAAGTTTCAAAAAAATTTAAAATAAAAAAATAAAAGATGAGGAAAACCCTCCAGATTTAAAAGCTCGGTTTGAACCCACTGATCTAGACCAGTCTCCTGATACAACGGTCTCATAGTAGAAGATATTAACTCCAAGGAATGTGAGTCTGAAGCCACCGCTAATTAATATCAAAGTCAGGAGTATAGGTCAATTTGTTCAGTCATTTCTATTTTTATTTAACTAACTTTATGTTCATATTTAAATGCCAATCCTCACTTAATACTTCCTTTAGGGATTCCCATGTGTTTAATAAATGTAGTTAATAATATTGTCCACTGAATAAACATCTTTTCTTAATTTTGTTATGTTATAATAAGCTGAATTTACATAGTAAGAAAGTGCATTAAGGAGTTAAAAGATAAATTCAGCAGCAAAATGAATCACAATCTTGGTACCTATTTTTCATCTTTATCCTTTCCCCTCTCTTACCCTTGATGATAAACTCTCTGAAATAGCTCTCAACCCCTGGGGCAGCTCTACAATGTCTAAAGAAGAGAGTTGTCAGGTTGAAATTTATTTAGAAGTGAGAGGGGCCAAGAAAATGCTTTATTTAGATTTCTGTTGTGTTATAGAAGGTGTGAAGAGAAGACTGCTGAAGACTAAGGGATGCCAATCCTTAGTGATTACACTCTGTAACCCTCTGACCTCCTTTCATCGTGTGATTTCCACTGTTACTCTTCATAAGAATTCTTGTGGTTCTATCTCAGTACTTTTCCCACCCTTATCTTGTGGACACATAGAGTAGACGTTACTGCTCACTTTATCACTTCATTCACTCTTTCCATTAATAGCTAAGGAGCTCTTTGATTTTTTTTTCCTATAATGTCTTATCCAGATTTTTTTAGTTTTTTTTTTTTTTTTTTTTTTTTTGTGGAAAACTTGGTCTCAATACCTTACCAACTATTTCCCAAGAAGAGCAAGCCAACTTTTATCTATCAATTTTTACCCCTTGATGACGTCTTCTCCAAACACTTATATTTTGTCAAAATTTTTAGTTAGGGTCTTCATGGACGGGAGGAGGCATCTATAACTCTAGCAAGAATAGAACATATTGGCACTTTCTGTAAAGAATTTGATCTTGATTGAGTGAAAAGTTGGCTGAGCTGGGTGAAAAAAAAAAACACTGAGTAAGAAGTTACTGCTGGCAACTCAAAATTGAGGCATGAGATTCAAAGGCATATTTTACCCAGGGCAGATGGTTGACAAACAAAGGATTAAGAAGTGAGAATATTATTAATGTGCAGGTCTACAATAGTATGGCAGGAAAGTGGAATTCAAAAGAAATTGATGAACTATGAATAGCAGGAATTCAGAAGCCATATATCAAAGAGAAAATTTAATCGTGACAAGTGTATGAGAAATACTGAAGGAAGGGGGAGATTTTTCAAGTCCATAGTTCTATAGAAAATGTAGATCCATTTTTAACAGACCACAAAAGGAGAGCTGTTCCTGGTGTGACTGAATAGATGAAGATCTATGGAGCAGGAAGGCTGAAGCTCTGTGAAAGCATTTTGAATTTTTAATTTTTTTTCTTAAAAGATCATAATTAGAATTAATATTTTGACAAAATCTCAGACATCTTCTGGTGATGGTTAAATGTATATGCAAACCTAACTAGCCACAAGATACTCAGGTTTAGCATTATTTCTGGGTGTCTAGGAGAGTGTTTCAGGATTTGAATCAGTGGACTCGGTAAAATAAGTTGCCCTCCCCAATGTGAGGGAGTATCAGCCAATCCACTGAGGGCCTGCAGAGAACAAAAAACATCCAAAGAAGGAATTTGCCTTTTTTCCCCTGCCTCATTAATTTAGCTGGGATACCTCATCTAAGCATCTCCAGCCCTCGGACTGAAACTTACACCATCAGCTCCCCAGGTCCTGAGGCCTTCAGATTGGGACTGAATTATACCACCAGCTCTCCTGGGTTCTAGTTTGCAGGTGGTAGATCATGGAACTTCTCAGCCTTCATAAATGTGTGAGCCAATTTCTCATATTCAAGTCAATCAATCAATCATCCCCTACTAGTTCTGTAGAGCACTTGACTAATACACATCTTGTATATCATAAACACAATTTTTGAAAGAAATATTTTGCTTCAACAGAATATTGCTTTTTGCTACTCAACTATTTTGACATTTAACCAAAAACACTTATTTTTTCACCTCTGCCTTAGGGATAAATTGAGTACAAGCGTCCTGCAGGCATCTGGATCACACAGATATTCTCAAAATATCCTCAAAGGTTAGTTCTTTTCTATCAGTGTTTTCCAAAATGAGGCAAACATATAAGAAATGCATATCTTATGTGTGAAAAGCTTGGTTATTTCCATCTCTATGTGAATATGCTTTATAAAATTTAAAATTTTTATTTATTTAATAAGTATTAGAGAAAAAATCACTGGCATGTCAAATCCATAATTTTATTGCTTACGTATTCATGCTTTTAACTACAAATACTGAGTCTATTTTAATAAAAATATTAAATAAACAATATTACAGTTCAAATGCAGTTAAACAAAAGTCACAAAAGTAGTAAATGACTGAGTTAAGTTTGGAATACTGAATTACATAATATTGATTCCTAAAAAGTCATTTTCACTCTGGCCTAGTTCTGGCCCCAAATTAAAGTATTTCTGTAATATAAGAAGGAAAAAATGTATTTAGTTCCTCAAGAAGAGTGCATGTCCAATGTAGGTTATGTGGAATATACTATAAAGAAGATGATTCAGTGTATAAATTGTAACCAACTACTCTTGTTAATTCTTCTCTAAATCATCAATTCTTGCATCTAAAATTGAGAACTCTCTCTGTCTCTCTATGTCTCTCTTTCACACATACACAGAGAAATAGAAGTTTAAAAGTTTCCATAGCAAGAAGAGTAGAAAACCACATCTGGGAGCTGTCACATGTATACAATGTACTTGTTGAGGAACATGTCCAATTTTGAGTAAGGACCACAATTAAAAGACAAAATAAATTATCTTACCTCATTTTGATTACTCATAGCAGAAGAAAGAATCCTTCTATTTAACTACATGTTACCACATATTTTAGGATAGTACTTTATCCTTTTCAAACCACTTTATCATATTATTTCAGAGAAGAGTATAGTGGAAGGATAATGAAAATAGACTTTGAAACCAGATAGCGACATGCTTGGTGAAAATGTGTTAACTGAAATTGTTTAGCCTGTTTCTTCATTAACCCCAAAACAGAGCTAATAGTAATACTGCCTCAAGAATGCTATTGAGAGATGTAAACATGATAACATATAAAATGTCACATGCATTTTGTTCATTAATCATATTATTCAGTCATCCCTTCACTGTTTCATTCAATAAATACTTATTCAGCACTTACAATGTTCAAACATTATGCTAGTCTTTGGGAATATGTCAGTGAACAATACAGAAAGAAACAATTATTGCCTTTTCAAAGACCAGATTCTAGTGTGGAAAGAGACAGATATAAACAGATGATCTTATTGAGGGATAAAAAATAATAAGTGTTATGGAGACAAGAGGATGAGGAGTGTGATGGGCACTGGGTCACACTGGTTAATGAGGAAAGGAAACCATAAACAAAACAAAAAGACAACCCAAAGAATGGGAGAAAATACTTGCAAACAATGAGACTGACAAGGGATTCATCTCCAAAATATACAAACAGCTCATACAGCTCAATATCAAAAAACAAACAAACAACCCAATTGAGAAATGGGCAGAAGACTTAGGCATTTTTCCAAAGAAGACATGTGGATGGCCAATAGGGAATGGAAAGAGTAATTATTAGAGAAATGCAAGTCAAAACTACAATGCAGTATCACTTCACACCAGTCAGAAATGCAGTCATCAAAAAATCTGCAAACAATAAATGCTGGAGAAGGTGTGGAGAAAAGGGAACCCTACTATACTGTTGATGGGAATGTAAATTGGTGCAGCCACTGTAGAAAACAGTATGGAGTTTCCTTAAAAAATTAAAAATAGAGCTACCATATGATCCAGCAATCCCACTACTGGGCTTATATCCAGACAAAACTATAATTCAAAAAGAAACATGCACCCCTATGTTCACAGCAGAACTAGTTACAACAGTCAAGACATGGAGGCAGCATAAGTGCCCACTGAGAGATGAATGGATAAAGAAAATGTGGCATATATCCATAATTGAATACTGCTCAACCATAAAAAAGAATGAAATAATGCCATTTGCAGTAACATGGATAGACATAGAGATTATCATACTATTTGAAGTAAGTCAGACAGAGAAAGACAAATATCATATGAAAACACTTATATGTGGAATCAAAATAAAATGATACAAATGAGCTTATTTAATACAAAACAGGAATACTCTCATAGACATATGAAACAAACTTACAGTTACCAAAGGGGAAGGTGGAGAGGGATGAATTAGGAGATTGGAACTAGAATATACTCACTACTATACATAAAGTAGATGAGCAACAAGGACCTACTGTATAGCACAGGGAACTTTACTCAACATCTTGTAATAAACTCTAATGGAAAAGAATCTAGAAAAGAATACATATATATATATGTATGTATATATATATATATATATATATGTATGTGTGTATATATATCTATGTATGTATATATATGTATGTATAACTGAATCGCTTTGCTGTACACCTGAAACTAACACAACGTTCTAAATCAACTATATTTCGGTAGACATTAAAAAGAAAAGAAACGGCTCCATCAAGAACGTGAGAATTGAGCAGAGATTTCAAAAAGGTGAGAATAAGCCACATGGGTTTCATAAGGAGGGTATCTCAGGCAGCAGAGAGGGCAAGAGTGAAGACCCGAGGGTGGAGGACACCTGGTCTGCCTGCAGGAGACGTGAGAGATTTGATGGGGTATAGCAGAGAGATCTATGGAAGGCGGGCACACAGAGTCCTGCTGATAGACCACTCTAAGGACTGTGGGAAACTACTGGACAATCTTGAGCACCAAAGTGCTGGGATCTGATCCATATTTTTAAAGGTGGGATGTGGGTAAGGGCGCAAGAAGGCAGACCAGTGAGGTGTCTAATGCACTGCCTCAGGCATGAGATGAAGGTGCTTGCACCAAAATGACAGCAGGAAAGGTGACTCATAAAAATGATTAAAATCTGAAAATACTTTAATGGTCATGCAACATAATTTGCTGACAGATTTTATGTGAATTATGATAGAAAGCAAGATAATAGAAGAATAATGAATTCTATATTTTCAAAGCTAAAATTACTACCAGCCTACCATCCCTACTTATAAGTGCAGAAAAATAAAATCTAAGTAGAGTAATGAGACTTGACAATGAAGTACAATTAATTTGTGGTACAGCTAGAATCCAGGCATCCAGACTCAAAATCTACATTTTTTTCCCCTGTACCTACTTTGATTCTCAATGCAGTGTTTATGCCATTTAACCTTAAACCATGAGCATTTGTCCAATCCAAGCATATGAAGTCAGAATTTCTGGAAGTCTGCTGAGTAACAGCTGCCTTCTTCAGTTTACTGTTTTCACATGAGATAGTATAAGATTATCAAAGGGTTCACAGATCTGATAGGAGGCAATCTCACCACTTATAATGCATTTGCTCAATTGCTGAGGCTGAGGAATGACTGTTATGATAAAGTGAGAATAAACTAATCCTCTCTCGAGTCAAAAGAACAATTCTGGATGAAAATGCTTTTATTTTTCTCCTTACTTTTTATAAGCTCCATGGCCATGGGAAACAAATGAAAAATGCTGTGGAAAAGCTGAGACAAACAACTCTCAATGCAGCTGTGTGAATTTTTGTGCTAGTGGCTCCCACCCAGCTCCTTCTCCTTGAGAGGGTAAAACTTCTCATTTTATACAAGAAAGCAATTTGTCCTAAGAGTCCTTGAGTTAAACCTTGGAATAAAAGGAAGTTCAGACACTATTTGATGAGTCTTAAAAGCAATGCAAGTCACATTCTCAGGTCTGTGTCAATTGATGTGGTGGTAAATTCGCAAGAGCTCTTTCCCATGGTGACCTCTGATTGCAGGTAGCTTTCAGAGCTGAAGGATGATGACACACCAGAGTTATAAGCATCCTAGAAGGCTATGGGGGCAAGCTGTTGGCAGCAAACTGCACCCACCTGGTTCAGTTCATTATGAATTGGCTGAACCCACTTCAGGCTTTCTGTACTTGAGTTTAGCAGGAAAAATAGTATGTTGAAGTGAGTTCCAGGAAAACAGCCAGTTTCAAAATTAAAGCAATCATTGAGACTTAAGTCTTACAAGTTAACCAATAGTGTTTTTCTAACCTGGATTTTCCATATACAACCCTTGGATCATAAGGTCTGAATAAATCTATAATTATAAGACAACCTTATGCAGCCTCTATAAACACTTAGGTGACCGTGAAACACATACCAAGAAGAAAATAATTTTTTTGTAGTGAGAATGAGACAGTGACACAAAAGTAATAAAATTGGTTTTTATATGACATTTATAAAGATATATCACATCAACTTGTGGCTGTGCCTGTGCAAATCTGTTTTGTAGACAATTTAGATGGCTGAAAAGTGAACTAGGATTGCCAGTAATAGAAAAAAAATGAATATAAAACTTAGAGCTATTTCTAAAACATTACTGAGGAAAATTAGATTGCCAGATAAAATACAGAATGCTCAGTTCAACTTGAATTTCAGATAGACAATAAATAATTTTTAGTATAAATATGTTGTAAGTATTGCAGTTTTTTAGTTTGTTAAATATTGCATATTTTAGTGTTTAGTATTTAGTATTTTAGTGTTTAGTATGCAGTGTTACTTATTGCATATTTAGTATTCAAGTATGTTCTAAATATTTCATGGAGCAGAGTTAAACTAAAAAATTAGTTGATATCTATATGAACTTCAAATTTAACTAAACACACTGTATTTTTGTCTGCTAAATCTGGCACACCTAGATGGAAAGGGGGTCCTCTTGAAAAAACCAGCAAAGTTTTTGAGGGAATACATTTTCCAGGAATTTGGGAAACTTGATTGAGTCTCTAATCAGCTGTGTGATTTTGAGCTTGTCTGAATCTCAGTTTTGAGCTGTCAGTTGTCATTTAAAGTATTATTGGTTTCAATTTTATGATGTATAAATATTCAAAACTAAGATGTCCTGTTATTTGAAAACTGTCATTCTGGATTTTCAAGCTAAATACCACCAGAGACTACTAATTGAGACCTTATAGGAGCCATGGAAAACATTATATTTATATAGTGCTTGACCCCTGTATAATCTAATGACACAATAACATCAGTGAAATTATCCCACATTTTGGAGGTGGGAACTCTGCTTCAAAGTTTAAATAGCTTGCCTGGAGAACACAAAGCTACTAAGTGGCAGATCCAGGATTTAAACAGAGATTTTGATCACAGGAACACTCAGTAACACTGTAGTACATTCTTTCCATCCATGCTTAAGTCGGATCAGATAACTATTCAGCCTTTTTCATTGCCTTAAATTTATCTTATAGTCAACTTTGGATGTATTTATTTGCATGAAAAACAAAAACAAAGTAGTGATTTTTACCATGTGTATAAACAGAAAATTTAGATCAACTGCCATTTTGCCAACTTGCCTGGAACTCCAGCAACCTTTTTCCCCTTGGTAGTTTTATTTCCTCAGAGGCCTCACTTCAAAAGAAAATTACCAGCCGGTTGGCAGAGCCCACATTAGCTTCATTTGTCTGGCAAATCATCCGTTGAAAGACCACAGATTCACAATCTGAATCAATAAAGACACAGCACATGCTGTAGTGCCCACCAATTTGCAATGTGGCTGGAGAATGGGAAATGTCAAGTGTATATTAAAACAAGAAAACAATTAGAACTGGAAGAACAGCACCAGGTATGGGGCTCCCTGGGAAATGGTCCCCAACAATGAGTGGAACTAGAGTGATGGCAAATCGGGGTCCTTGGAAGCCTGGCTATATTATCTTACCTGGGGCCCTCTTTCAGCTGCTGGGGTCTAGACAAGAACTGACTAATAGGAACCCCTGAATGAGTCATTTCAATAAATAGAAGAAACCCACGTAGCAATCAACGGTAGGTGTTATTTGCCTTCAGGTCTAGAGACATAAAGTCATAATGCATTATGATGGGAAAATAACATTCCACAGTCTAAGCCAGCTATTTAACCTGTGTTGTGTGACTCAGCAGTGGACAAAATAGTATCAAAAAACAAAATAAGCAAAAAAGCTAGCAAAAAACACGAAACCACTATGGAATTTCAGCTTAATATCTAAACAATATTCTGTGCTTCCAGAATTAGACTCTTCTCTCTTTTAAAGCCATAAGTGAGACAGAGATTTGGCTCAATTCATAATTAAATACTTTCTTTGGTGCCCATTTAAAAATTAATTATCTACCTTATATTGCTATGTTTTTCATAATTACCTCTAAAAATTATTGGACTGTAGTTGCAGAGAACAGAAATTGCTCCAGTAAATATAAATATATAAGAATTTACTAAAGATTTAGTGTCTCGCAAAATTGTAGGGAGAAATGAAGAAACAACCACTAGGTTGAGCTTCCAGAAGGAAATTCTACCATCAGGAAGCCACCCTGTGAATCTGTTACCACAGCTGACAGCTCCCTAATCTGCACCAGCAAAATGGACCCCCGGCATCCTGCCTCTCACCTTGCCTGGTTACAATCCAAGTCTTAGGAGACTATGCATTTGATTGGCATATCTGTCATCAACCACATGGACATCAAAGAGATCTGAGAAAAAGTATCATCTGCCTTTCTGTTCTCTGGCTGAAAGTCAGTAGGAATACATGTTGAGCTAAGTAACTCACAAACTTACTGTAACTACTGAATACTTTTACAAATACAAAATGCTTTTATGCCTTGGTAAGTTCCTAAATGGGTAAACACAATTTCATGCCTATTTTATCTGAAACATTTTATCTGAAATATAATAGTGACATTTATTTAAAATGCTTTTTTTAGATAATTGAACATACAAAGATCTCACCTAAGAACCTCACTGACAATTGAGTTATCAACTGCTGTGATAAATGTAAGGCTTGCTGGTAATAAATTTAAAATACACAGCATTTATCATTTTGTACATATATACAGGAAAAGAGGGAAATAACTGCATCATTTGATAATCTTCATGGAAAAAAGAATTGATCAACTCATTCTGTTATTAAAATAAATTCTTAACGTCATTTAAATACTTCAAGACTAATTCCCAAATTTGACCTTTCCCATTCTTTTCTGAAAGAAACATAGCAAAATGCTTGTAATGAATTTGGAAGTATTCTTTCAAGTGGGAGTGAGACTAGATTCTTATGTAGGGAGAATAAAAGAACTGTACATAACATTATATTGATTGGATACAGTTGTTAGTATTTTAAACTAGAAACATATTTTTCTAGAATTTTAATAACTTCACAAAGTTATTAAAATGTCCTACATAAATCTCAGTATGTATACCAAATTCTTATGAAAGTAAAACAATATACTCATAACTTTGCTTGTGTTTATTCCATTTGTTTATTTTTAGATATTCTCTTAATACCAAAAACTTTACCTAATAATACCAAAAACTTTACCTATTCTCTTACAAATACCAAAAACTTTACCTAAGAACAATTGTATTGTTCTTATTACTTTCATCTTTATCTCAATAAATTATTTCATGAAGCTTTTAAAATTAAGTATAATAGATTGCCTTTGTGGATTTAAGATCTGCTATTTTAACATGCAGTAGTGTGAAGTTTAACTAAAACTGAAAGGTAACGTTAGAGTTGCCCTCAAAAATGGCCCACATTAGCCAGACAGAAAAAGTGAGAAAACCACATGTGAAAATTATATGAAAATCATAACTTATGATGTGCTCTAGGATGTGGTGTGCTGGACCACCCATAGTTATCATGGCACAAGTGTCCAGGGTGTGCTGGGGTGTGATGGTAGACCACGCTGGAAAGGTACATGGGACAGATCTTGGAGGTTTGAGTTAGACCTGCTTACATTTTGAATATTATCATGAAAACAGTGGGGAAACATTGAGAACTATTCAACTGAGGGAAAATGTATCATCAGAGGTGTAAACTATGGTTTTGTGCTTTCTAAATATCACCATTTAGCAGTGATGGGATGATTTCAGAAGTGCTATAGAGAAAATAAGAACAGCAGCTAGTTGATTAGATTGGAAATGTTATGGCTTAAAACTAGGAGAGGAGAAATAAGATGAAGAATGTCATAAAATTCAAGGAATACATAGGGAGAAAAGAGACAGGACTAGTAAATAATTATATATGAATGACAAACATAAGTTAAAATGAGTCTCAAGTCTATACATCGATTGAGTAGATGGTAGGGTAATCATTTTGGGGTGTCAGATTGGTAGATCATTCTACTATCCTCACAGATCATTTTTTACCTCTCTCTCAAAAAACAAACAAATACCTTTCTACTAATAATTATTAAATTCTAAAAAATGGGGTAGAGTGAAGAGACTATAATAATTGGTCTATGTGAGATCCAGGAGTCAACTAGGCTCATACAATCCAAAAGGATCTAGGTAAGTTTTATTTGAACACATTCCATTCTCTGTGTAAAGTTTATCCCCATACTCTATATTTTCACAAATTCCTAGAGTTCCAGTTGTCCCATGGTCACCGTTGACTTCAGCTCTCTGTCTGCTGAATTCCTTTTTTCTTCTATACATCTTGTTTCTAATACCAACTATACATAAACGCAATTCTGGGCAGGGGAGAGGGGAAGGAATCTATATATATTTACCATATAAATATATATATATTTACTGTGTATAGATATCAATACTGAATTTTACTGCTCTTTTATGATTTATATCACAGAAATTTCAAAACTGAATATTCAGCATCTCAGTTTTTAAAGGTCTTTCAGTGGCTGTGCTATGTTTCTTGTTCAGTTATTCATTCTCTATTCTTTTCTCTTGCTTTTGCTCCTTCCTTTCCAGGGATAGAAACCTACAAATTAATCCAATTTCCTTGTGGTGAACAAATAAGCTCTCTCTACCTCATTCTCTAACCCATGGCCTAATCTCCCTCCCTGCATCCAAAGACTGGGATGAGATGAGAAATTAGAGTCATCAAGAGATTAGTTTCTCACAAAAGTGCCACATTTCTTCCTCTTTGTTCTATCACTAGAAATGCATTATGTGTTGCATCTCCTCTTCCAGATATTTATATTGCTTCATCTTTTGCTTGTTTTTGCAATACAAAATACACATGTAGAAATTTCAGTGTGTGATACTAGTCAAGTGCTTTTATTATGTAGCTTTACAAAAACCTTCAGAGCAAAGAAAAATGAAGAAATAAATAACTCTTTAAAATGTGAACCGTTCTAAACTAAAGTGGAAGTTCCATAAGAATAGGAAACTTGTTTTACCTTTGTTCACTGCTGTAGCTCCAGTATCCAGAATTCTGTTTGGCATAGGGTAGAAACTTAATATGTATTTGGATGATTGAACACATTATATTTAAAAATAGAGCTAGCAACTATCACATCTGATCTCTCCCCCTATGGCTATCTTATAGTTATCTAAAGAGAAAAAGCTTTTTTTAAATCATGTATAGGGTTCAAATTTAGTGAATGTACTTTACCGTACTGTAAGACTCATTTAACATTTCTTGTGTAGTAAATACTTCTGAATTGAAACAGAGTATTCCATTTTCCCTGAAGTCATTAGACTTTCAACATAGCTTCTGAGCTTTGCTGGTATGAACCCAGCACACTCTTCTCCAGAGGACACTCATTCTTTGTGGCTCACAGACCTACCATTCTAGCACTTTTCTCCTCAATTTTAAGAGCATCAATATGTTTTCAAGCAAGTCCACAGCTCATGCTTCTTTGTGACCAGGAGAATGTTACATCAATCCACTGCACTAAGCAGAAGGAAGATGTAAGTAAAATATTTACATGAATAGAGTGTCCAAACACAAAATTAGTGAGCTTGCTGCCGCATGGCACTGCCAGCTGTAAAAAGCATTACCCACATACTCTCAGGATTAATGACTCAAGTTATTCAGGTTGGTTTCCTTGCGGCTGTAAAAAATTGCCACAAACTTAGTGGCTTTAAACAGCAGAAATTTATTCTTCCATAGTTCTAGAAGCCAGAAGTCTGAAATCGGGGTGTCAGCAGGGCCATTTTCCTTCCAAAGTTTCCAGGGGACAATCATTTACTTGTCTCTCTCAGCTTCTAGAAGCCCTGGGCATTCTTTGACTTGTGGCTGCATCATTTCCATTTCTGCCTCTGTGATCACATTTCTTCTTTTCTCTCTTTTTTCTTGTGCCTCTTATTAGGACACATCATTATGTTTAGGGCCTATCTAGATAATTCATGATGCTTTTCTCATATAAAAATCTTTATCTTGATTACAGCTGTAAAGACTCTCTCATCACTACACCTAAGGTAAAACTTTCAATCCCAGGTCAAATTTCTGAGACTCTGTATGTATATACTAATGACTTGCTTCTACAAGAAGATTCCCAGCATCAAACATTCACACACAAATTTATAAATTATCATAGAGATTACTAAGACAGCAAAATAGAATGGTATATTTGTAGGTATATTTTAATCTACATAAGCTATAAGACATAAGTGTGTGAAATGATAAAATATCAGTTTTAAGTTCTCATCTTTGCAAGAGTGTATGTAAATGGTTAACTGTAGCAATAAGCAAATTATTATATAAAATATAATCATTTTATACATAAAAGTGGATATTTACATTTGGAAAGATATAAATCATGAAGAAACATTCAGGTTGCAAATTAAAAACTGTCAACTGACTCATGCTTTAATTGGACTCATCCTAAAACTAGCCCAATTTTTCTTAATTTTTATTATCCACTAAAATTCTAAATTAGGATTACTTAGTCTATGGAGTAGGCAATCTTTTTCTCAGTAAGCATTGCTTTTACTAGTTAGTCAACTTATCTAAATCAATTTTGAATTGAGGGAAAAACACATCAAATTGAAAGGGAACAAATAAAGCACAGCTTATTTCTTGCAAATGACTGAAACATTAAAAAACTTTCTCTAAGCACATTATCATTCATTTAAAAGTTTGGACAACTGTGGAAATGAACATGTTCCTTGGTGTATTGTATTATTTCATTTGAACTTAGAAATGGCCAAGCTGATGTTTCCACTTTTTCTCCCAAAAGCATCTTGAGGGAGACCATCCCTCTGGACTTGTCAGTGAAAGAGGAAATGCTCCTTTGTTTTTTCCTCAGATCTTTGTTGTAGTATAATTGTTTTAAAATGTGGTGCAGTTTCTGCTGTACAACAAAGTGAATCAGCTGTACTTACACATATCTCATTCCTCTTGAGCCTTCCTCACCTCCTCCCTATCCCACCCTTCTAGGTCATGACCAAGTATTGAGTTGATCTCCCTATGTTATGCAGCTGCTTCCCACTAGCTATCTATTTTATATATGGTAGTGTATATATGTCTATGCTACTCTCTCACTGTGTCACAGCTTCCCCTTACCCCTGTGTCCTCAAGACCATTCTTTACATCTGCATCTTTATTCTTTCTTGTCCTGCCCCTAGATGCATCAATACTGTTTTTGTTTTTGTTTTTGTTTTTATAGATTCCATGTATTTATGTTAGCATATGGTATTTGTTTATCTCTTTCTGGCTTATTTCACTCTGTATGACAGACTCTATGTCCATCCACTCCACTGCAGATAACACAATTTCATTCCTTTCTATGGCTGAGTAATATTCCATTGTATATATATGCCACATCTGCTTTATCTATTGATGGGCATTTAGGTTGCTTCCATGTCCTGGCTATTGTAAATAGTGCTGCAATGAACATTATGGTACATGTATCTTTTTGGATTATGGTTTTCTCAGGGTATGTGTCCAGTAGTGGGATTGTTGGGTCATATAGTAGTTCTATTCTGAGGTTTTAAAGAACCTCCATACTGTTCTCCATCATGGCTGTATCAATTTTCATTCCCACTAAGAGTGCATGAGGGTTCCCTTTTCTCCACACCCTCTCCAGCATTTATTGTTTCTAGATTTTTTGGTGATGGCCATTCTGACCAATGTGAGGTGATACTTCATTGTGACTTTGATTTGCATTTCTCTAATGATTAGTGATGTTGAGCATCTTTTCATGTGTTTGTTAGCCATCTATATGTCTTCTTTGGAGAAATGTCTATTTAGGTTCTCTGCCCATTTTTAGATTGGATTGCTTAGTTATTCGATATTGAGCAAATCTGATATTTGGTATTTGGTATTTGATATTTGATATTGAGCAAATTTAGTAAAGTAGCAGGATACAAAATTAATGCACAGAAATCTCTTGCATTCCTATACACTAACAATGAAAAATCAAAAAGAGAAATTAAGGAAACACTCCCATTTACCATTGCAACAAAAAGAATAAAATACCTAGGAATAAACCTACCTAAGGAGGCAAAAGATCTGTATGAGGAAAACTATAAGATACTGATGAAAGAAATCAAAGATGACACAAACAGAAGGAGAGATATACCATGTTCTTGGATTGGAAGAATCAACATTGTGAAAATGACTATACTACCCAAAGGAATCTACAGATTCAATGCAAATCCTATCAAATTACCAATGGCATTTTTCACAGAACTAGAACCAGAAATTTTACAATTTGTATGGAAATGCAAAAAACCCTGAATAGCCAAAGCAATCTTGAGAAGGAAAGAGAGAGCTGGAGGAATCAGGCTCCCTGACTTCAAACTATACTACAAGGCTACAGTGATCAAGACTGTATGGTACTGGTACAAAAATAGAAAGGAAGATCAATGGAACAGAACAGAAAGCCCAGAGATAAACCCACGTACATATGGGCACTTTATCTTTGAGAAAGGAGGCATGAATATACAATGGAAAAAAGACAGCCTCTTCAATAAGTGGTGCTGGGAAAATTAGACAGCTACATGTCAAAGAATGAAATTAGAACACTTCCTAACACCATACACAGAAATAAACTCAAAATACATTAAAGACCTAAATGTAAGGCCAGACACTGTAAAACTCCTGGAGGAAAACATAGGCAGAACACTCTATGACATACATCAAAGCAAGATCCTTTATGACACAGC
Organism: Hippopotamus amphibius kiboko; assembly: GCF_030028045.1. Classification (NCBI taxonomy): domain Eukaryota; kingdom Metazoa; phylum Chordata; class Mammalia; order Artiodactyla; family Hippopotamidae; genus Hippopotamus; species Hippopotamus amphibius. The sequence continues at coordinate 93,302,862 of NC_080188.1, forward strand.
TCTTAGAATAATGGAAATAAAAACAAAAATAAACAAATGGGACCTAATGAAACTTAAGAGCTTTGGCACAGCAAAAGAAACCATAAATAAGACAAGAAGACAACCCTCAGAATGGGAGAAAATATTTGCCAATGAAGCAAATGACAAATGATTAATCTCCAATATATACAAGGAAGTGCTCATTTTGATCATGGATGGTCAGGGACTGTTTCAGAGATCACCCTGACTTGTGCTGAAGCATCTGTGGTCCTCAGTTCTCTCACCAATAATTAGATGAGATTAAATGACACCAAAGATGCCTTAAAATATAAGATTCTGTGATATAGTTTTTAAAAATCACATGCAAGCACTAAAAGAATGAGGATTACTAATAAATATACATATATATGTATCTGGTATTCTTGAGTTATTTGTAATAAATTATTCAAAAGTCATTTCAGTATGATACATTTGTCATTTGGAAATAATAATGACTGAAAATAATGAGCTATTAATGTCTAAGGCAAAGAACTTAGTACCTTACATGAATTGTCATATTTAATCTTCATAACATTATAAGTAGGTAGAAATTTTAATACTGTACAATGTTATAAAAAACTTTATATATATATATCAGCTTGTGTGTGTGTGCGTGTGTGTAGAAAGAGAGAAAGAGAAGAAGAGAGTGAGAGAAAGGAAGGGAAAGGGCCTGGGAGAAAGAGAAAGGGAGGAAGGAAGAGAGGGATGGAAAGAGAAAGAAAATCAAAATAATTTGAACGATGTTTGTTTAATTGCTGTATACATCCTTTAGTTCTGGGGAAAACATACACACAAAAGTGATCAGTTATAAATATCATTGATTCCTACCATGTGCCAAGCCTGGAATGTGAGAAAATTTTCCCAAGCTTTCCCAACCATGAAGCCACAGAGCATAAAATCAAATGTCAATTTCCCTGGCACAGAAATCAAGTCACTTCATTGCTATGCTACACTGCTTTTTACTGTTTCAAGATGGTAAATATTTTACATACACATTTCTGACTGTATTTCCTTTCCTAAAAATAAAAAACATAAAAAATCTAGTTAAAAATAAGGTCAATAACAGACTGTAGTATACCTGTAAATTTAATTTTAAGCAAACACTACAAATAGAGATTAAATCAACTAAAGCTTAATGCTTACTTTAAGTAAGAAATGAGCCCAATAGCTATTGTTCAAACTGATGAAATAATATAATATGTATAATCTAAAAAACAATTATATTTCAATTAAGAGCTCTGCATCCTGGCTGGGAAATAAACAAATTCCCATAACTCATCAATCTGTTCTTGTATCAAGAATGATCTTATCTGATTCTGATGTCATTTTAGCACTATTGACACGTTGGTGGTTTAACTTATGTTTTAAAACTCTTTTTGAGCAGGAAAGAGTTGATCTCATTTTTTTTTTTTTTTTTTTTGGGAACATGAATGCCAAAAATCTTAGGGTCAAAAATGCTTTTCAGGTAGGTTGGTGCCAAATTATCATTTAATAAATAGTCTATTCTGAACCAAGTTCTAAACAGAAAAATTATACCTTAAGCCACAAATTGAACTGAAATATCATCATATAGAGAAAATGTATTAGAAGCAAAATGTGCTCAATTTCAAATGTTGGAAATGTTACATTTGGGGAATATATTTTTCCCTTGAAGATATTAAAATTACCTTCAATAAACATTCCAAAGGAGTGTGTTGCAGTTATATAGTGTTTGCTTTCTTCACAACCTCCATCATCACATTGCACAGGATCATTTGCTTACAAATGAAATCAAGCTAAAATGAACATCCGGGGTAGACTCAATGGTGTGGAGGGAGGAGTTCTGAAAAAGTCAGCACAAAGGATGTAAATTAACAGAAAAACTGTTCCCACTTTTGCCTAAGAGCATTGTTTCTCAAGCTCTGCACCACTGACATTTTGGTCTGGTTAATTCTTTGTTATGGTAGCCTGTCCTGGTCACTGTGGGATGTTTAGCATCATTCTTGCTCTGTCCACTGGATCCTAGTAGCAATTTCCCACCCCTAATTTTGACAACCAAAAGTTTCTCCAGACCTTGCCAAATTGAGAAACTTGCCTTAGAGGAAAGGGTTAATGGCTGATTTTTATGGAAAAGAGCAATATATCTAGGACTGTTTTTGATGACTGGCTAATGAAACTGGGAATGCAACATGTTACAAAGATCTTTGCCTCTTTTCCCTTTGGCACTTTTATCCTCAACTCCTTTTCTCCATATCTGATGGAGCCATTAAAGATGTTTCCTGATTTTATAAAAACTAATATTTTCCTATCATATGGATTTAAAATACCAAACTTTGTGCATACACATATCTTAAATACTCTTTCCAAACTTTGGCTACCATATGTCTTTTCTTGTTTTCCCTGATTTTTCCCGCATGGACATGTCAAGTAAATGCTTTGAGGAGCTTTCTATGTAATAGATTGTTTTTAATGGTAGGATGAAGTAGAATTATTATAAAACTATGTATGGGGTATGAAGATTAAAACAAGCAGACCAAAGAGTTCTATAGAGTCATACAGATGGCAATTAAAATTAAGAAATACTAATAATTTTAATATTTGAAAAAGAAACCACTTTAATTCATATGACAACTCCAAATTATTTTGAAGTGATCTGATTTTATGTTTGTGGTCAATATAATAGAGAAGAGAATTTTAATTTAGGTAGATGTTTTTCCAGTGCTCATGTGAACATATTTTGAGCATCTTGGGAAACATCATTACTTTGAAGTCAATAATGTTCCACTGAAGGAATAATTTATGAAATATCATTTGTGATAAAATTAAAAATGATAATTTAAAGGCACTCCACATACAACTCATGATTAATTTAGTGTTAGTAAATTAAAAAAAAATTATACTAACTATAAGAAAAATTATAATTGAATGGTAAAATGTTATAAAAAATGTGTGCTATGATATTTTTATCAATTGTAGAACTCTTAGGTTGATTCTCACATGTATTTGAGAAAAATAAAATGTAGAATGATCAAGCCTTCCCTAGAAACTCAGACTGACTGTGTCATAAACTAGTTTTCCAATATGTTGCAGAACAAACTAACAAAATTGGACCCTGCAGACAACTCTAAAGAGTCAAACCATTTTTCAAGAAGACACATCTCCCTGGTACTGACTGAAAATGAAATTTGGAGCTTATCTAACCTTTGAAGGCTCCTTTAGGCACCGGAGAATTAGTTCAGGCTTACTCACAATTAGAGCTCTTCCCAGAGGGTTAAGACACCTGTGGTTCACATCAATACACTATTTGAATTTTCTGCTTCAGTTGTGTATGAAGTTTGAGTTCTTACAAATGCAATTTATTTAAGTGAGCAATGATACAAAAACCCAGATGTATTCAAGAAGACTTTAGAGCATGGAAATAAATATTTATTATTTATTGTATGTATTATTTTATTTCAAAATATGCTTTATTTTTCTCTTGATGTGTGTGAGCTGTGTTTCTCAGCAGATTACCTTATACACCACTTCACAGTGAATTTGAAGCTATTAGGCTCAACCATATAGCTGCCTCCCATTCATCTTTCACCATGCAAATAATCCATCACCTCTACATTTTTTTTTCTTTTCTCAGAAGATGCCATTTATCTGTCCTGTAGCTGCATCCCTCTACATGAGTTCCATACATGCGTGCCTTATTCACAAGGAGTGAACACTAATGTGAGCTATGGCCTTGATTAATAATAATGACTCAGCACTGACTCATAAATGGTAACACACCACATGAACCCCTTAAGGACACTAATCAACGTCTTTGACCTAATTTGCATTTTAAGACAAATCCACACATTATTTTCAAGTGTACATAAAGCAGCCACTGTTATACTATACTCTGACTATAAAATGAATCTCAGTGAATTTAAGAGGTTTAAAATTAATATAAAATATGTTTGCTAACCACAAAATATTAAACTAAAATAAATAACAGAAAGATATCTAGAAAGTTCCAAAATGTTTGGAAATTAAAGAACACATTTCTAAATAATCCATGAGTGAAAAAAAGAAAATCCCAAGGAAAATTCAAAAATGTTTTTAACTCCATGGCAATGAAAATGGACTAGATCACAACTTGCAGGAAGCAGCTGGAGCAGAACTTGGAGGTAAATTCATAATTTTAAATGCTTATATTAGAGGAAAAACAGCCTAAAATCAATTATTTTTACCTTACCCACCCTAGGAATCTGGTAAAATAAAAGAAAATTAAGCCAGAAATAAACAGAAGAAACATGTAACAAAAACAAAAATCTGTGAAATTCAAAACAAAAAAAACTAAAACCAATAGAGAAGTATCAAAGAAACCAGCAGTTGGTTTTTTGAAAAGATTAGTAAATGTTCCTGACCTGAATTTAAGTTAAGAAAGATTTTTAAATAATCAGGAAAAGTAATAAACAGTTTTTTGCCTACACTAGGGGTGTGTAACATTTGGGGGTCATGAATACCCTTGTTCCAGTTATTAACATACTGCCTCTCAGCTTCCATTGCCTGCTTTGCAAGAATGGAGCTGGACCCTGTATATATTTCTCCTTTTCCAGGTGGCACAATAGTAAGCTTTGCCAGTAGAGGGCACTGGAGGCCAGTAGAGGGTCCTTGGTCAGGTGTGCTTGTCTAGGCAAATTCCTGCAGCTCATGCAACTTTCCCAGGAGTTCAGCCCTACAGCACACATGGCTTCTGCAGTGTCTAGCAGGGATTTCCTGGCATCCACCTGAGTGGCTTCCCAAAGGACTGTCACTGTCTCAGCATCTGCCATGAACTGCTTCTCATCACCACCTTGGAGAATTATGCAGCAGAGTGCTATCAATCACAAATGGCTTCCCTACAACCTCAAGTGGCTTCACAGTGGAATGTCATCAGCCCACACAGCATCTTCCAACAGACAGCTTCCCCCAGGATCCCCTTGTACAACTTCACAGATTCTGTGAGTTTCAGGATCCAGTGTCCAATCCAATGATGTCTAGATTTCAGCCCTGGGTGAGGGTCAAAGGTAGGAAGGACTCACTTATCCCTTGGAGCTCTATCTTAACCCTAGGATTGGTGGACATTCTCTATTTATATTTTCTTTAGAATTTTATTTACTCCTTACTAGCCAATTCATTACTGCTCCAATTCTTCTTATAGTTAATAATTTTTTATATTAAACTTTCCCTGTTTGATTCATCAATTGATATTGTCTCCTGATCGACCCTTGACTGATATACCCTATGCAGCTTGGTGAAACCTACAGACCCATTTCATAGTGATGTTTTAAAATGCATTAAATAAAGTACATGAAAAATAAAAAATATATTAAATGTGAACATCAAATAAAATATTTAAAAATACTTTTTTGTGGTATAGTAATACATAAGCTTCTAGATACTACACTAGACATACTGTAATTTCAAAGCAGTGAGGTGTTTAAATAATATTTCAAGAAATCTTTATCAGCCCTAATGTGATAAGAACATAGCTTTAATTTTTGTTGTGATGGGTTGAAATAAAACACCCCTCTTGTGTTTCTCCTTTACTCTCACCCTAATAGCATACTCAGAACACTTTGACACCAGTTGTGCCAAATTCTCTGTACATCTGAGACCAACAGAGGGTCCTATAACACAATTCAGTTCTGATACTAACTGGAGTTAGTACAGACCCCACAGGTTAAAGGGTCATCCATATGGGACTGTCCCCTACTTCAGATGCCAGTTGCAAGTAGTGGGTCCAGGTTGCCCAGCTTCTGCCCAACTTGGTTACAAGTGAGAGGTTCCCATGACCTTCCTTTTTGAATTCACTTGCTAGAACAGCTCACAGAACTCAGGGAAGCACTTACACATGTTCACCAGATTGTGATGTAATAGAGGATGTGGCTAAAAGATACAGATAAGCAGGCATAAGAAGAGATACACACGGTGAGATCCTGAAGGGTCTTGAATGCAGTAGCTCCCAGGCCCATGGAGCTGGGGCGCACTGCCCTCCTGGTACATGGCTATGTTCATCAGCCTGCAGGGTGTTGAGATTTTTATGGAGGTCTCACCACGTAGGCATGACCCATCATAACTCCATTTCCAGCCTCCCTCTTCTCCTCGGAGAATGGACTGGAGCTAAAAGTTCCAGCTCCTAACCACGTTTTTGTCTTTCTGGAGACCAACCCCCATCAAGGAACCCACTCAGAGTCATTTCATTAGAATGAAAGGCACTCCTATCACCCAGGAAATTCCAAGAGATTTAGGATCTCTGTATCAGGAACCAGGGTCAGAGACCAAATATTAGAACAAAAGATGGTTCTAGTGCTTTTTTTCACTTAGGAAGTTACAAGAGTTTTAGGAGCCCTGAGTCAGGAACTGGGCATAGAGACCAATATAGATGTATATATTTCCTATATTTCACATGTGACAAAAATCACAAGTAATATTAATATCACTGTGGTGTGTTACCTACACACATAAGTAAAGAAAATGTTAATTGATTATTAGAAGTTAATAGTAATTTAGAGGTATTTTTTTCACATCCAAATTTGACACCCTTAATTTTGTACACAGTCTCCTTCTTGAGACCTCTTAAGTAACACTTATTTCAATCAACAGTGAGATTTGGGTTTCCAGTAATGATAATTTAAGCCAACGTTTATTCCAAAAACAAAAATAAGTTCGGCAAAACATAAAAACCATCTGTAGAAGGGTATTGGACAGTTAATAAGATAGTAAAGAATCATGGGGGAAAAACTGGGAGAAAAAAGAAACCCATAGAAGTGAGCCCAGTAATTAAGGCTGCATTGACCTATGATTTTATGTCAATGATAAAAGAGGTGGCAAAAAGGACAAGAAACTGACCACAGTTTTTGACTGACCTATGACTTCAGGGGGTCAAAATTGGAGTTCACGGACTTCCTAGGAAGGAATTATAGTAAACTACTGAGGCTTTGGGTTGCAACCCTTAGAGATTAAACCTATGAGTAAGAGTGAACAGGAAGCAGAATGCCCTATTCCTTTATAGGAAGTAAACCCACCCTTGAGTCAACTAAATCTCTGATTGTATTAAATTGGTCAGGAATTGTTAACATCTAGCTAATTTAGATGCTGGCCAAAAGTGCAACAAAATCTTCTTTTTGGGAGAACAAGATCTTTTGTATATTCTAAGTTTCTCTAGAATTTTTCACAAACAGTGCCTAACACACAATAAAAATAACCAAGTACGGAAAACAAGGCACATGATGAAAAGTCATACAAAACAGCAGACTTTAGCATGAGATTCACAGGAGACCCAGGTATCCAGGGAATGGAGGAATCCAATATTGATGTTAAAATAACTACATAAGTTCAAAGAAATAGAAGATAAAGTTGAGAATGTCAGTCATAAACTAGAAACTTTTAAAAATAAGCAAACAGAAATGTATAAACCAAAAATATTATAAATTATGTTAAGAATCCATTGAATGTGTTTAATTGCAGAACAGAGAATTAATGACTGACATGTAGGTCAGGTGAAAACATGCAGAATGAGGCAGAGAGGTATAAAAAGATGGGAATTACAGAGAGGTCATGTGGGACATGAGGAAATGCCCTAGCTTATGTTTCATTAGAATCTCAAAATGAGAGGAGATAACAAATGGACCTAAAGGACTATTTCAAGATAGAAGAGCTAAGAATTTCCCAAAACTGATCCAAAAATTATTCATATTCATACATATTCAGGTGGTACCATGAACATCCTATAAGATCAACAAAAACAAACACTACAAAATAACCACACACACACACACACACACACACACCTTTAACAACATTATACATGCTTTTTTAATTACATCATTTATTGAAACCCAAAGTCAGAAAATCTTTAAAGTAGCTCAAGGAAAAGAAAAATAGACAAATTTTCTCCAAAGAAGCAAATATATATATATATATATATATATATATATCTATCCAGAAGATAATGTAATATCTTCAGTATATTGATTGAAAGAAATTAACTGCCAAATTAGTATTCTATATACTGTGAAAATATTCTTCACAGATGAAATGAAAACATTTTGAGACAAAGTAAATAAAGAAACACCAGATGAAGTGGAAATGAGAAGAATATGTATCTCAGTACATGCCATTTTTGCTGGTTTTAAATTCTGTATAAATGGAGTCAAACAGACTGGCCAGCTGGCTTTTATGGTTGAAGATTTTTTGTCATATTAATAGATGATAATACAAATAGTCCCAGCCTGCCCATCCTCATTGCTGTATATCTTACTGTAAGAATGTACCAGAACTTATTCTATTATATATTCTATTTTTTTAATTTATTTCATTGAAGTATAGTTGATTGACAATGTTGTGTTAATTTCTACTGTACAGCACAGTGATTCAGTTATATACTTATATCATATATATGCATTCTTTGTCTTATTCTTTTCCATTATGGTTTATAATAGGGTATTGCATATAGTTCCCTGTGCTATACAGTAGGACCTTGTTGTTTCTCCATTCTCTATATAATAATTTGCAAATTCTATTATAGATTCTATTTTTAATGAGATTTCTAATTTCTCCCCCACTTTTAAGTTATCTTTTAACATGACTTTTGATGTTCATATAAATACATTATCATGTATAACCAGAAATAAAATCACTGGGTTTCATAAAATGAGTTGGAAAATTATGATTTTTTTCTCCCCTAATCTAATTTCTGAATAAATATGGGTAAAATTTGTATGGTTTCTTCCTTAATGTTTTATATAAGTCATGAATGAAGCCATCTGGTCCTGGAGATTTCTTCATGGGAAGATTTTAAATGATGGCTTTGATTTATGTAATACTTTTATAATGTTTTTCCTAAAGTATAACATACATAGATAAAAACACACATTTTTTAAGCATGGAAGGGTGAAATCAATAAGGACATCTATGAAGTTTGAGTTTCAGATAGTGTATTTATATTAAAGCATAGCCTTGGACAACTCCATAATCTCTTGGGTGTTCTCATTTGTGCCATGAAAATAGCTACTTGACTTTCAGGGCTGTGTTGTGTCATAGACTACGTATGTAATGATTATAGTACCTACTAAATGGGAGTTATTATTAGTGTTCTCTGTCTTAGGCACAGATGGAAATTGGTGGTAATCATCCTTAGTTAGAATGAAAATAATTCCTTATGAAGTCACAGTATCATTACTTAATCTTTTACTTAATGTTTAGAGTTAAAATTTTTAGTAACAATAATTCAGCTTGACATTCCGCATGACTTAGTCCTTTTACCTCCCCCATGAACAAGGTAAACTGACACTTTCATAAAGACAGCCTACCATTTTGGGCCCTTGCGGAAGTAATGCCTTGAATGGGGAAAGGTAGATCTTGAACAGAAACTGTGGAATTTCTAAGAATAAGCATTTTAATTAAAAAGATATTAAATATGCTTGTAATGCTTAAAAATTTCACAACCTATTTAAAACAGAACTGTCTTGATGGGTGATGGAAATTAATATAAGAAGAACTGGAAGAAGCATATACAGGAGGAGATAGCACATATAGGGTTAGGTAGTTAGAGAGGTGAGAACACAGATAAGTATATTTGCAAAACACACACACAAACACACACACACACATACATGGAGAAGGAGAGCAGAATAAATGGTGAGAACACAGAATCAACAGCAAGACACTATTGCCACGTGGCACCTCTACACTGTGAAACTCAAGCTGAGATTCAATAAAAGAAAGAGAATTGGTTGACAGAGTGCCATGGGAAGGCAAGTAGCAGCGGCAGAAATTCGACAGAAGATGCGTTTAGCAATAAGATGTTTGAGGGCTTTAGTAGGAGTGAGTAAACACACGATGCACAAAATGTGGAAAGTCCTGCGTGTGTCCGTCTGGACGGCAAAAGGGACCAGCGAGCATCATATTAGAATCATATGATTTCTCCTACAGTTTTTAAACTTTACAATTACTTCATTACCACTTTATTCATGAGTTAATATATCTCTACCACTCTGATTTCAAAATGTGTGTAAAAAGAAATATTACCCATTGAAAGTAAAGAGTTTTATTCTCAGAAAACTGCATATACACTCCAACAGGGGGAAGAAATACCATGCCTTATAAAAATTAAAAATTTGATTTCTTTCAGAGATTTCTTTCAGGGAGAGCTTTCTTCTCTTCTCCCAAAAGAGAATCAAAATAAATTGAAGAGAATTCAATTCCCACTAGTTTAGATTCTAGGCTCTTATCCATTCAGTGGGCCAATCACAACTTGTGATTTCTGTATTCTTCATAAAAGAAGGAAATGAAACATCCTTCCTCATCTAATGGATATGCAAGAAGGTATATGCAGCATCACAAATTTTAATGAGAATTTGTGGTAACCAGCCACATCATGCCTTATTCTTAAAACAGATACATAAATTTGAATGCCCTTTAATTTATTGTTCCTTTACTCCCAACAGTTTCCCTGCTGTGCTGTGAAACACCACTTCACCTCACTTCAGTCCCACCAGCAGCAACCAGTTACACACAAGCTTCTATTCACTTCAAGCAGAGTCAACCTGACAGATCTGGGCTTGGTCAGTGTTTCAATAGCAGATGCCTCCTGCCCTCAGGACTGCTCTTACCACACGGGGACCTTCTTGGCACTCAGCAGACATAGTCGAGGGAGATACACTCATGGTACATGCTTGGCTGATGGACGACAAGGAACAGTAGGTAAAGTTTTCTTCCCTTTTTCCTTCAGGGAGACAATTCACAGATACATTTCACAAGGCTCCTTAGAGGAAGATCCTACAGGATTAACACCAGTCACCCTGAGGGTGAACAACTTGATTGTGCATTTTTATGTGACTTTTTCTCCTTCTCTGTGTATTTTTCAGTCCCTCAAAACTACTTGCTGGGAGCATATTCCTAAATGAACTCTTGTAACACAAGGCTTTGGTGCAGCTCTGCTTTTAGAGGACCACGCCAGCTCGCCTTTGGTGGAGATCTTCTGTCACCTGGCCTCAGGCTGCCTGGTCAAACCTTCTTCACCAGGTCCTTGAATCACTTTAGTAAATGTTCTAGAGTTTGTCCACCTTTCAGGCTTGGTTTACAGCCCCACCAATGTTTCTGCTTAGATTTGTTTACTGTATTCTTTACTTTTGTCCCTTGAAAAACAAACAAACACACTTAAGTCCTTTTCTCTGCCATTTAAGATTCCCCATTAAAGACTCTGGCTTCCTTTCCTGATATTGGGTCTGCACCTAACCAGGGGGAGGAACCAGCTGGCCAGCTGGCTTCCCACACATCACCCAAGAGAAGCACTCTCCCACCTGCCTGACTCAAACTGCATCATCCTTACCAGGCTGGCTCTGCTTCCTAAATGATATCCCCTGCTAGGGGAAAACCATAACCTACTTTTGTTCAAAAGAAGAGCAAGAACAGCACTGAAGTTTATTCTTCAGTTTCCAGTCTTTGAAGTCTATTTTATTTTCTCATTTTTTTTCCTCTTCTACCCACAATCTTGAGCTATTGAATTAAAAAAGTGGTTAAAATAGCTATATTTTAATTTGAATATCTAAACTTTCCCTTCTTAACCTCAAGTCACATCTGTTCTTTAAAACCCGAGGCCTCAAGATTTTGCCAGGCAAAAATTAAATATATAACACAGCTATAATAACTGTGACTTGCAAAACGCTTTTGCATATGTAATCTCATTTGATTCTCCCAAAGTCATAATCATAGAGAGATGGTACAGGCAGTAACATCTCTATTTTACAAATGAAGACATTGAAATTCAGAGAACAGAATCACATGTGGCCACAGTCATCAGGTTGGTAGTAAATATTGAAGCCAGGATGTGAACTCAAGTCTGATTTCCTCGTCAAATGCTCTCTCCACACACAAAACAGATCACTGTTCCGCTGATGCCATCCGATGCTATAGTGAGTCACCCAAACCAGACACCTCCTCCTCCAAGAAAACATGGTGAGAAAAAAGTCATCAGGCACCTTCCCCATGAAGGAGGGAGAGCATGAAACAGAAATGTGTTCAGTTTTGTGAACAGTGCTGTCATCTTTGTTGATGGCAGCATTTTTAAATAATCAGAAGTCAGTATCCTCTCTCCAAGAGCTTTGTTTGCTGGCGAGTTCCTATGGTATCCTGGAGGTATAACGATGCCTGGAGTGTTCGTAATGAACTTTGCATACATCAGTGTGCTTTGTAATTAGAATCACCTGCAGGTCCTCACAGATGACATTCATTCTCTCTTTTTTCTAGATACATTTCACTTTCATGGTGAAACCTTTCATAGTGGCTCCCCTACCTGGAGCAGGGTTATCAGCGCTCAGTGTTTGACAAGACAGGGCAATCATATTAACCTGCGATAAAAAAAAGAAAAATAATGGCATTTGCAGCAACATGAATGGACCTAGAGATTTTCATACTAAGTGAAGTAAGTCAGACAAAGACAAATATCATATGATATCACTTACACGTGGACTCTAAAAAAAATGATACAAATGAATTTATTTACAAAACAGAAACAGACTCACAGACACAGGAAACCAACTGATGGTTGCCAAAGGGAAAGGGAGGAGGGATAAATTAGGAGGTTGGGATTAAAAGATACACACTACTATATATAAAATAGATAACCAACAAGGACATACTGTATAGCACAGGGAACTATACTCAATATCTTGCAATAACCTATAGTGGAAGAGAATGTAAAAAAAAGAATAAATATATACATATATATGTATGTATATTTATAACTAAATCTCTTTGCTGTACACCTGAAACTAACACAGTGTTGTAAATCAATTATATTTCAATAAGAAAACAAACAAAAAAATCTGCATAGCAGTAAAACAGAGCCCCACTCCTTTTGCCTGGGAGAATGGGAATGGACTTCAGAGACTACTAAAAACTTTCATTGGCCTGGAATGAACACACACAGAAGAATTAGCTTCTATGGCATCATTGAATAATGCGCCTTCAAAGATGAGGGAAAGCAACTTTTTTTTAATTAAGAATTTAGCTTTCATATAATTCCTCAGCTAAAGGGATATTGCAAAATGGAATTCCTAATGCCACCATGAAAAAAACTCTAAGAAACATTCTTTTAGTTTCTAAAAATCTGGATGTAATTTCAAAACTTTTTGGTTTCTGGTCAGTTTGATTTCATAGGCTGCAAACTAAAAGTCATTTTTAATTTATACACTTTAGTTCTCTATATCTCAACAGTTTAAGACCTACTGATTTACTCTTCAAAATGCCTCAGACCTTTGCTATTCCTGCCACCCTTACAGAGTGCATTCTAGTTTATCCCTGATAGCTGGCTAGAATAATGCCACAGAAAAGATAAACATTTCAGAAAGAAAGCCTGAACTAATCTTGGAGGTTGTATTTTTCAAAAGATACATACTAAGAAAAACTGCTAATGGAAAGAATAAAATCTTAGAGAAAATATAGTTTTAGAAGATTAATTTTTTAAATGACATTAACTATAATTGGGAAACACAGGAAAGTGAAATTCCAGAAGTCATTGGTTTTCAAAGTAAACCATATTCATCAATTTTATCACCCTGTTCTGGTAGATAATTTTCACCCATACTGACCCCCTGCAGTTCTTCAGGTCAGCTATTTCTAAGTGATGGAGGGAAGGGTGGGACCTTTGGATCCCGTGGTCATCACACGTTGCTGCACCATCTCTGCCAGCAAGTCCTTTAATTCATGAGATCTCATGTCAATACATCAGTTGTTCTTAAGTTCTGGGATGTTGTTCTGCACACCTAGCACAGGAGAAAGAGAAGGTGAGCCTATCACTCAAATATGTATCAACAGAACTGGCTACATACTTTGTGGGACACAGTGCAAATTGAAAGTGCAGCCTCCTTTGTTCAAAAATTTGTAAGAACTTCACAACAATGACATCAGAGCATTAAACCCATGGGTCACAAACCCATGAAGAGGCCGACCTTGCATATCAGATCTGATAAGGATGAATTTACGCTCTCTTCAGGTGTAGAAAGTGTTGACTGCAAACAAACAAACAAACAAACAAAAACCTAAAAGTTGAATTATATTTTACTTGGCAGACATAACTGAGGACTTAAGCCTGGGACACAGCCTCTCAGACAGCTCTGAGAGAGTGCTTTGAAGAGGTAAGGGAGGAGTTTTTGCAACAAAGGCTAGGTAGTTGGAACTTCAAAGTTCACTGTTAATTAGAGAAAACCAGACATCTCAAGTTAAGGAATTTAGTGCTTTTCTATGTATGGGAAGATGTAAGAGTTAGGGCTCACTGAAATGTTTCCTTTGGTATGCACCTCAGCTACCTGGCCAGTGTCCTACTTTTCTGCATCCTGAGTCCACTTAGGATGCAGAGTTGGGGGCAGCTGCAGTGGCTTGATGGCTGCAGCATCCTGCGTTTCCTGATGTGACAGGTATTTTTACACTAACAAAAGGTCTAATATAATGAACTCACTTTCAAAGATTAGCTGGCATCCTTGAGAGATGACACCACCTTGAGCATTCTGAGTTGGTCTCTGTTATTAGCAAGTCAGGCTTCAGCAGCAGCAAGAGCTACATCAGCCTCGGAGAGGAAGCCCAGGCTACTAAGCCTATAGTCTCCATTATTGGCTCCTGGACACTAAGCTCATGATCCCATCAAGCACCAGGGGGTCAATAAGGCAAGCTGGTGACACACTGGTGACAGGCTGGATGCTGCAGAAGCTTTCAGGTGTGCATTAATTTGAGACTCAAAGATCTGACCACTTTATAGGTCCAGCCACAAGCCTGTTCCCCCAGATGTTCCTATGTTTGTCTGCTCATTTCTGACATAATAAATTTTTTTTTAATCCAACAAGTTTGGGAGTAATGTGTTATGTAGCAATAGACAATTAATACAATGCATAAAGAGATTTATTTATTAATGTTGCAACAGGGAAGAACAAATCTGACTCCATATTTGATCTGTTTGTTTTATTTTAACTCTTGTGTTCCATTGCTTTCGCTACCAGTTAATCACTAAAGGGATATTGTCTATAGCTTAGAATGTACATAATGGCCCATCTCAGGGAACCCTGCCTTGCATACCTGAGCTTAAACTAAAATACCTTTGTTCTGCCTGACCAGGCCCACTTACAAATGGTTATAGGAAAGAAGAAATTAACACATCCCCCCCAGTGTCTGGCTAAAACCAGGAAGTATTTGCAATTTATCCCCTTTTTTATTTAATCTCCTCACCTTCCCCTCTTTGTTCTATAAAAGAAACTAGCATCCAAAACCAGGCAAGATGGTTGTTTGGGACATGAGTTCATCATCTTCTCCATCTGCTGGCTTTCCAAATAAAGTCGCTATTCCTTGCCCCAACACGGCATCTGTTGGTTGACTGGCCTATCATGCAGTGAGCAGTATGAGCTTGGAGTTGGTAACAACACTTTCAGTCCCCTTACCCAACCCAACATAAATGAACACATCTACTGGAACAGTGACTGGTAGCAGAAAAAAGGTCCTGTCCCTCACGGAGGGAGGTATAAATCAAACAAATAATTAGGTTAAATGTTTATTTTTTTAATTTTTATTGAGATATAATTGACATAAAATATTATATTAGTTTCAGGTTTACAACATAATAATTCAATATGAAGAAAAAGCTCACCACAAGAAGTCTAGCTAACATCCATCACCATACATAATTACACTTTTTTCTTGTGATGAGAACCTTTAAGATCTACTGTCTTAGCAACTTTCAAATACACAAAGTAGTATTATTGAGTATAGTCACCATACTCTACATTACATCCTCAGGATTTATTTCATAACTGGAAGTTTGTACCTTTCGACCCCCTTCACCCACTCTGCCCACCCCTCCTCAAAATAAGTTTATCTTGTTTGCGCTCTTCATTGAGCTCATGGCTGAATACGATTCTCTAATTCTTTCTTTAAAGTGTTTGAAACATCCTTAACTAAATAAACCTTGGTTTCAGTAAATCACATCCCTTTAGTCAAAACAATTTATGGAGAGATAATCCACATCTGATTCAAGACATAAAGAAATGTAGAAAACAAGGCATGTACTAGCACACTATCCAACTTTAACACAGATAATGAGCATTAGAGGAAAGAATCAATTTTGAAACTGAGAAGAGACAGGAAGAAATCACCACTGTTCTTAATCACATTTCTGAGGGTCGGGAGATTCTTTGTCACTTGCTTCCTATTTCACTTGGGAGATTTCTTTCTTTAACTCTTTTTTCCAGTTTTTTGTGCCTATGGAAGTTCCTATTAAACCTTTGAAAAACCATCAGCATAGAAAATAACAAAGACTCCTCAGTGTTGCTCTTGAAAAATGGGAAGGATTGCCTGTTTGTGATTTACTGAAGGAGACTCTCGTAAAGCATATGGGCCTCAGCAGGGCAGCCTGGAGAACTGACTGCTCTCTAGTGGGAAAGATCAGTTCTGTGTGGTGAGTGAGTTTTCCTTGAAGGGTGACTCAGGGAAAGATGTGGAATACACAAGCATTTTATATAAAGGGACTTAATGTAGAAAGAACTAAGAAAATGGTAGAAAATATTTTTTAATTTAATTTTTTTTATTTAAGTATAGTTGATTTACCATGTTATGCCAATCTCTGCTGTACAGCAAAGTGACTCAATTTTACACACATAGACATGTGTCTAATTTTTTTAATATTCTTTTCCATTATGGTTTATCACAGGATATTGAATATAGTTCCCTGTGCTATACAGTAGGACCTTGTTGTTTGTCCATCCTATGTATAATAGTTTACATCTGCTAATCCCACACTTCCAGTCCTTCCCTCTCCCTCCCCCACATGTCTCCCTCTTGGCAACCAGAAGTCTGTTCTCTATGTCTGTAAGTCTGTTTCTGTTTTGTAGATAGGTTTATTTGTGTCATATTTGCAAATGATGCCACAGACAAGGGCTTAATCTCCAAAATATACAAACAGTTCATATAACTCAACAACAACAACAAAAAAAACAACCCAACTGAAAAATGGGCAGAAGACCTTAATAGACATTTCTCCAAAGAGGACATACAGATGGCCAGTAGGCACAAGAAAAGATGCTCAACATCACTAATTATTAGAGAAATGCAAATCAAAACAATAATAAGGTATCAGCTCATATCAGTCAGAATAGCCATCATTAAAAACTCTACAAATAACGAATACTGGGGAGGGTATGGAGAAAAGGGTACTCTCCTATACTGTTGGTGGGAATATAAGTTGGTGAAGCCACTATGGAAACAGTGTGGAGGTTCCTCAGAAAACTAAAAATAGACTTACCATGTTATCCAGCAATAGCCAAAACATGGAAACAACCTATATGTCCATGGACAGATGAATGGATAAAGAAGAAGTGGTACGTGTATACAATGAAATACTACTCAGCCATGAAAAATAATGAAATAGTGCCATTTGCAGCAACATGGATGCAACTAGAGATTATCACACTAAGTGAAGTAAGTCAGAAAAAGGAAGACAAATACCATAGAAAAGAATTTTATTCAAGGGATTAATATAAAACTTCAGAGAAATCACTAAGAAAAGATAATAATATTGAGTACAACATTCAGAAATCATCTATGCCAGTGACATCAGAGAATGGACAACTGTGAAATGGAACAAGAGACTCTGCAGAAACAGATGTGTGAAATTTACAAAGTTGCATTTGAAGAATGATTTGAAACTAAAGGATTTCCACATGTTTTCTCCAATTGTAGTCTTATAAAAATGCTGTGACATAAGAAAAGCTGGTAGAATTTTATTACAGATGAGAAAAAGTGAGATCCTCTGAGGCTAAGCAACTTGCCTAAGAAAGAATAAATAAGATTTCTTGGCATTAGTCCTTTATTAGATTTTTTCCACATTATTTATCATGACACTAAATTCTATTAAACTTCTATTTTAGGGCCTCATGGAATTATGTCATTTATTAATTTATTTTCATGAGTGGAATTTAGAAAGAGAAGAATTTAGAAGAAGTGCCTGTCATAAAACCTTCTTTAGGAAACTTTAGTCTGTTCTGCAAAGCTTTGCATTACTTCAGGATGTCAGAAATGGTTTTTCACAGACATTTTAGAACAAGATTATTGATTCCAAATATTATTTTTAAACTATTGTTATTGACCATATATTTTGGTGTATTTTTTACAATAATGCAATAGTACATTTTTTTTTACTTAACGAGGTAAACTGAGGTTGCCTCTGATTTCAGTATCATGAAACAAATTAACTCAGTTATTAAATGAAAAGTTAGGTTTGGGGAAATCTAATGTGGCAGTGTTTGTGTTTTGTACATCTCTAGTTTTTGTTTCAAATTTCAAAAATTAGGCCAGGCCATCTGCTCCATTCTGTGGAGCTGAGTGGGCAGAGATGGCATTCAGAACGGAGATCGAGCTGCCTGCTGGTGTGGGAGAGAGAAGCTCAGAGCCTTATTTTATTTGATTAAAAAATAGATTCCTGTGACATTTATTGCACACAAGAGTTTGTAATGATAGGATTAATATTTGTACACCAATTTCTTGGTTAAGCAAGATGTGCACCCATTTGAAGTAGGACGGTTAAGAAACTGGATGTTGCTTAAAAAATTAAATTGTAAAAGGACAAGATATTGAATAAATCCTGAGGTAGTATCCAAGATGGTCAAATCCAAGCATATAAACATGAGGAAAGCACAATTTAATAAAAAATTTAGAATTGCAAATTATTACTTTGGAATAGGTTTTGGATAATAACCTGAAGATAGTCCCATACCACAGTTTTTCTAATACTCTGCTTCTTCCATTGTCTTCAGGGCACACAGTCAACCTCTCTTTCTCCCTCTCTCTGTCTCTCTCTCATTCAAACTCTCTAAGAAGATGGATCTGATTGAGTCAGTTAGTCATTAACATGGGGTACCACTTTAGTGCAGAGATAGGACAGCTCACCTGACAGACTATTGATAACTGTTGATAACTTTTGTTTCATCATGTAAATGACCAACTTTGAACCAGGTAGTGATGTTGAGTCCACTCACCCTTGCTCCACAAAGAACATTGCAAGTTACATGTCAGAAATCTCCTGTGACTGCTTTGGTTCAAAATGGGTCAAAGAAACTAGAAATTACTTTTAGGCTTTAAAATTTGTCAATGTAAAAACACAACATCAGAGAAGCTGTAAAAGCATATTTGAGGATATGCTCTATCCTCAGAATGAGTGGCAAAATAGAATCTACTTAAATGGAAAAGGAAAAAAAAAAAAGGTAGAAAGTAAAATGGACTCATCCTACAGCTTTCCAAGTGCTCCCAGTGTGGAATCTTATGCAAACCTGCTTTCCATAAGGAGATGTGACATTTAATATTTCCAGTTTTATGTTCTCACCTTCAAATTTTATGCATCTTAGGTCCTATTATTAAGACATTCAAACCTTTACTAATCAACCAAAAATCAAAATATAATACAGGATTAATGGATAATTGTGGCTTAATGGGTTAATATTCCCATGTTTATTTTTTTGAGGAATTCAAGGACTTAACCCAAATACTGTAATAAGGACATTAGACACTGTGATGGAACTTGAAGACATGTTGTGTTGATGGGAGACCATTCCAATCAAATAATATCACTTGAGTGGTAGTATTATAAACTTGTGAGTTGTATGGTGGCAATAATAATGCTCCCACTTTTTTAGTCAATGGTATAAGCAACTCCAATATCACCACAATTACTATATAAATGCAATGCTAACACTGCACATCACCAAGAGATTTTAGATGTTTCAAAACTCTCATATGTTTCTTAATTTTATTTCACAGGGTTAATAGGAGATAAAATATACTAAAGCACTAAGGACAATCTCTGGCATATATGATAAATCAATATATATTAGAAGACTTGGAATCTGAAAAATCTGAGGCTGAAAGTAATGAAGTTAATCTACCAAACTTATAAAGCTAGATAATGGAAAATCTGAAAAAAGAATCCACATCTCTAAAACACTTGCTGCATAATTCTTTCTGATTTTCCATCGGGCTGCATTTCATTAGCCCAAAGCTATTACCTCCTCCCTGACTCCCCCAATATATTGCAGGATAGTTTGGTTTGTTTACTAATACTTCTAACTTTTTCAGTACTAAATGTCTTCCATATTGAGAAAAATGATTGCTTTCAAAAATTATACTTCAATTTATTAAATCACTTTTATCTTTAATCTAGTCAAAGTGAAGTTTTCAGGATGTTTCATGAAAAGATAAACACATCAGAAATATAGCACTTCTATTTATTTTAATAAAGTTTAAATATTACCCTACAAATTTGCCCTTGCTGTGTATAAGGTTTAGCTAAACATAAGCTCAAAGTTTTGCCATTAACTTGATATTTGGGTTAAGTTCAATCAATAGATCAATGACCTTTTCTCTTATATGCCATAGTGTATAAGAAAAGGTTAAGGAGATTAGGTAGAGGAAAACTAAGATATAATGGAGAGTAAGAAAAGAAGCAATTTCTCTCAAGAGAATTTTTTTTATTTATTAATAATTTTTATTGGAGTATAGTTGATTTACAATGTTGTGTTAGTTTCAGGTATACAGCAAAGTGAATCTGTTATACATATATCCACTCTTTTTTAGATTTTTTACCCATATAGACCATTGCAGTGTATTGAGTAGAGTTTTCTGTTCTATACAGTAGGTCTTTATTAGTTGTCTATTTTATAAATAGTAGTGTGTATATGTCAGTCCCAATCTCCCAATTTATCTCTCTCCCCCTTTCCCCCTGGTAATTATAAGTTTGTTTTCAACATCTGTAACTCTATTTCTGTTTTGTAGATAAGTTCACTTGTACTTTTTTATTTTTTTTTAGATTCCACATATAAGCAAAATCATATATTTTTCTTTCTCTCTTACTTCACTCAGTATGACAGTCTCTAGGTCCATCTGTGTTGCTGCAAATGACATTATTTTGTTCTTTTTTATGGCTGAGTAATGTTCCATTGTATATATGTACCATATCTTCTTTATCTATTCCTCAAGAGAATCAAAAAAATATTTTGAGCTAAATGAAAATGAAAACCCTACTTATCAAAATTTGCTGGATACCACAAAAATTTTATGTGGACATTTATAACACTAAATGCATATGTTAGAAAATAAGAAAGCTAAAAAACAAACAAACAAACAAAAAAACTGAGCTTTCATTTTAGGAAACTAGAATGAGAAGAAGAATTTTACCTTAAATAAGCAGAAGAGAATTTTAAAACAGGGCAGAAATCAATGAAATTGAGAACAGGAAGCCAACAGATAAAATTTTTAAAAAATCAAAATCTGATTCTCTGAAAATATCAATAAATTTTATAAAACTCTAGCCAAACTAAGATTTAAGGAAAAAAAAAAAGACACAAATTACCAGTATCAGAAATTTAAGAGAAAGTGTCACCGCTGACTACATGAACATTAAAAGGAAAATAACAAATTCTATGAACACCTCTATGCCCACAGACTTGCTGCCTTAGATGAAATGGACAAATTCCTTAAAATGCACAAAGTACCAAAGCTCACACAAGAAGAATGAGCTCTATAGCTGTTATAAACATTGAAGCAGTAATTTTTAAATATTCCAAAAAAGATAGCAACAGCCCCAGATGTTTTTCACTGGTGAATTCTACCAAATATAAAAGAAAGAAATGATACACATTCTTACAATTTCTTCCAGAAAATGGAAAGAAGGAACACTTCATAACTGTTTGTAAGAGGCCAGCATTAACCTAGTGTTAAAATCACATAAAGATATTCAATGAAAAGAAAGCTACAGACCAATACACCTCATGAACATAGACACAAAAATCTTTAACAAAATTCCTTTCAGTGTAAGTTTCTGGTTAGTGTGAACCACAAGGAGAGTCTCCTCATATTTTGAAGAGTGCAGGGTTGGTGGCTGCCTTTTTGTCACATATGTTAGCTTTGCTGATCTGCTGACTTAACCTCACTGGCGTGAAGCAACAGCTAGACCAGATGTGTGGGTTTGCTTGGTGACAAAAGGCCTCTGTAGGATACCCTTATCATCAAGGACAGAGTAACAGAAAGGCAGACAAGTTTCAGCCCATCCCTGTAGGTATAAGCTCATGCTGGTGGGGTTCCAGCCTGTTCCTGATCTCTCCCTCCTGACTCCTGCTCAGTGTACCTCAATTTCCAGCATCAGTCAAGCTGAGACAGTCTTGCAAGAAGTATTTAACTAGTGTCCTCAATGGTGCAAGTCAGTTACGTGTGATACCTATACATTATACATATAAAATATCTCTACTGGTTCCGTTTCTCTGATTGAATCTCTTTGATGTAAGCAGTGAACTCTGATCTCAATATGGGACCAAAGGAAGCACCAAAGTTAAAAGGAAAACAAAGTAAGACTCCTTATGACATCATTTTTAAATGTTATAAAAATATATATACATATAGACCACTTAGTTTTAGAAGCCAAAGGAAGAAGAAACCTTATATATCAACAATGTCAAATGCACCACACAGCTCTAAACTTTGGATGGTATCTCTTGGGTATAGTTATTATAAAATCATTCAGCATCTCAGTTAAAGAAGTTTCATTAGATGTGTAAGACATATTGCAGTTGATTTCAGGAATATACAGGACGTGAGAATCGGGGCTAGCAATTATTGACACTTGTTTCAATAAAAAATTAGAAAATTTATATAGTAACTGGAGCTATTACAATAAACTTTTAAAGACTAGAAAATCTGGTGCATGTATAGGCTGAATGGAGAGAATTAGACAAGTAATATGGAATGTATGTGATAAAAATGTAATAGAGCATTATTTCAGTGGGAGTAGGAGAAAATTAAGTCTGGGTATACATGGAGGTTGGCTTTCAACACAATTCATCCTCTGACATTGGTGACAAGACATGTCCTAACAGGGGAGAGGAGAAGGAGAAGAAAACTAAAGCACTGCATAGAAGGGAAGACTTATCTTCCACCAAAAGTACCTCTGATGCATAAAAAAGATTCTGATTGGTTTCAAGACCTGCTTCAGAACAAATGATGTCACATTTAGGTTTTTCCCTAAAATTTCACACATGAAATCAGGCAAAAACAAATTCCAAGTTCAGTCTAGAAGGGAGAAAAAAATTTGCCTTAGGGTAACTACCATGAGGGCAAGGGCCAGTCACCTACTTTTCCTAATATTATTTACAAACAAAAAAGTGTCAGGTCTTTTTCTCCTTCCCCTTACACCAAGTAGGAGGCAATGTCACCCTCTAAGAACTGTATCCTTGTTTCTGTATAATTTAATCAGCTGACATTATTCAAAAGAAGTGAGAGTCTGTTAAAGGAAATGTATTCATGCTTTTCACTGAAGAGGTACAAAATCACATCTGAAGTTTCCTGGAATATCAAAAGTGGAAGAAATATCACCATTCAGGTGTTTGGATCCTATAAATGAGCAATGAGGTGTAGGAGCAGGACCCACAACATTTAGATACTACATCTGCTGTGCCCTCAAACTATTCAACACACACTTAGACTCAAAAATAGCCATATGTTTATTAAAACATTTGTAAGACAATTTTAAACTAGGTCTTAATTGCTGCCTAGAGATATTATGGATATTATGGAAATATCACATATCTGAAATGATTGATTTTGCTGATTTCTGCTACTGCTGCCAAAGAACCACTTACCTCTGGGTATAGTTGATTCCTTTCCCCCTCAGATCTATAGCATTTGGGTTTGTAATATAGGGCTTATTTACATAGGTAAAGTATAGCTCAACCTTCAAATTAATGAATACACCTAGGGAACAATAACTTGCTTTATGTTAAAAAAAATAAGCTAAAAAATTATAAACAGCTGAGATGAGATTGGAGTCTGTGGTGCTTTCTTAATGATAAGATCAAAAAGACTGTATAAAAATTCCTCAGAAAAAGTAGTTTGTAATTAACCCCTGCTCAAAACATGAGACATTTCTATGCAATGAATTAAAAAAAAAGTAAAATAAAAGCAAAAATTAAATTAGTATCTTAACAAAACAGCAAAATGCCAGACAGATAAATGTTTGCTGCTGCTGTTTTAATAATTAGTTATTTTTTGTTTAATTAATTGTTTCCGGCAATGTTTCTTGGCAAGCAGATAGATAAATGGACTTTTTGACTTAATTTAGTAGGAATACATAGATATTAATTTTTTAGCCATTCAATAACATTTTCTGAGCCACTACAATGATCCTGATGTTGAAAATGTAGAAATAGGTAAAATACAGAACTCACTGCCCAAAGGGGATACCAGAGATACAAACTAGCAACTAGCAGGTTATGCAATATGGCTTCTCAGGTCCTCCTTGCCACCCATACAGTCACCTTTTATGGCACTGGGATGTTACTACATGACTGTCTCTCCATAGTACAATCACTTTTGAAGAGAAAAACTGCATGTGCGAATACTATACTTAGTGCCTAGTGCAGTAACTGGTACCTAACAACAGTTAATGAATGTATAAGGAATGAATTAAATCCTGAAACTTGTGGTTCTGAACAGTTCCACAAAGAATGGAATAGGAATTTCCTTGGAAGAAAAAGGAGAAAATTACATGTTCAAACTATGGTAGAAGAAAAGTTTGAAACCAAGAAATCCAACACGAGAAGATGAAAGAGTGTCTTGGGAAAAATGGCACCTGCTAGGAAGAAAAGATTGGTGAAGTTTAGGTGGTGAATGGGCTGGTGTGCTGTGCTACAGAGTCAAACTTCTTCCTGTAGACAACAGGGAGTTACTGAACATAAGAGTGATGTTTATGTAAGTAAAGAACATTGTCTGTTTATTATTACACTGTGGGAAAATGGTCAGTATATCTTCACTAAGTTTGGGGGATATAGTTATGATGGACTATGAAAATATAGACTTTATCCCATACTCAAAATTATGAGAGGAGGGGCACTTTTGAGGACTTCCCAAACAGAATAGTTTAAAACTGAGTTATGACATAAGCCTGGTATTATTTTAATATGGGAAGATATGGCATATCTATCAAGATGTGATAGATAGGGAGGGAGAATTTACTTCAGATATAAGCCCTAAATTGACACTCATAAAGACATAGTACCTTAGCAGGTAGTCTAGGCCTTGATCTTCCAACAGCTGGTCCTTGAAGCTATGTTCAAGTTAAGATGTTAAAATAAGATCATCAAATGTCACGATTCAGATGAAGGAGGAAAGCATGGACATAATGTATTCTTATTAGGAAAAGTTCAGAAATAAAGGGTCATACACAAAAGATACAAAGATGACATAAAGAAGCATTAGCTGAGACTGAAATATAACATGGAAAGAAAACACTAAAATCACTTTTTATTTATATGTTAAAAAAGAACAACAATCAGCAATGAATAGGGCAATTCTATTCCACTCATGGTATACTGACTTAGCCCAAAGTGTTATTACCCAAATTTTATTACGCTACCATTCTTCTTTGACAATAAAATCTTTGGCAGGCTTACAAATGCACATTAATGGTGAAAATAGGAAACTGAATGTCTCAGGTTGATATTACAAGCGGTCACCTAACTACTCTAAATAAAATATATTTTTTTGTGAAACAGTGTGTGTACCCAGCAGAAGACAGACACCAAATGAATGAAAATCAATGAGGGGAAGTAAAAAAGCCTTCAACAAAACAAAGCAAATTCTCTAATAATGATACATTGGCCTGTAGGTGGGATTGCCCACTTTTACTCAGGATTTCTTCCAAAGTGAAAATGGTCACGTGAAAGCTAAATGGCTTCTTGGTGATGCTTCTGCCAAAGAGAGCCATGCGTCCAGCTCTGAGACTGTGGTTCTGTCAGCCACTAATTCTAGATGTGCAGGGTTTAAATCAAAAGTACCAAAATTTTAGGTTAACTGAATATATTTCTCCTTCAGTAATTAAGATTATGGGCCAAATGTATATAAACCAATAAAGACATGTATCAGAGTAAATTTATTTTTAATGTATTTGTTCATTCATTCACCTAACAAATTATAAAGTTACCTAGATAATGAACAAATGTTAAATTATTTCTACTATGTGAAGTACATAATATCAGGCAAGAAAAGATCAAAATTAATTTCATAGTAAAAAGAAGACACATAACCAAATATCCAAACACAAGTAACCAAGTCTTACAAGATACAAAGAAGGGTGTGCATTTAGTTGGAAAAGAAAATATTTTTGGAGCAGCTGGAATTTGATCTGGGTCTTGAGGATGTGTATCTTCCAGTGGATCTGGTTGTGAAACATGTGGGAGGAGAGACCAGTAAAAGCAAAGGCAGAAGAGAAATATTTAATTTTACTAAACATCAGGTACAGCTTGTAAATAAGGCAGGAATGTCATTCCTATCCAGACAAGAGAGTTACTCTAATTCTGGGCAAATAGTTTGGACTCATAGGTAGTGGAGTTCTCTTTCAGGAGAAAGCTTTGGTTGGACAGCACTTTTTGGTTCTTGATTTTTGTTTTTGTTAGTTGCATCACACAGCTTGTAGGATCTTAATTTCCCAACTAGAGATCAAACCCAGGACCTTGGCAGTGAAAGTATGGAGTCCTAACCACTAGACAACCAGGGAATTTCCAGGACAGCAGTTTTTGAAATTTCAAATATATACGAATTGACAGATGAGAAAAGCAGATTTTTGTTCTCTCCTTAGATTCAGGGGAAGAACAGAAAAGCTTAAAGGTCTTCACCTGATGGTTATTTTGCCTGCATTATCCCATTTTGTCCTAAACATCTGTGAGCATTCCACTACCCATCTTATACAGAAGAGGGAACTAAGGTTCAGAAATGCTAGATCACTTCTTAGGGACACATGGTCAGTATTTGGTGGAGTCAGGGTTTGAATTCATATCTAACTTAAGCTTTAGTTTCTTAAACACTACTCCATACTTCCAAAAGCAGTGACAGTGAGGATGACAAGGAGGGTAAAGTTAAACAAAACATTCATGAGGGGAATATCCAGAAAACTGCTCTGAATGGTGAGAGGAGGGATTAAGGGAAAGGCACACCAAAAACTGGAGAGTCGCTATACACCCAACTAAAACTTTTCAAAGATAGAACTGACTTTTAAAATAAACAGAAATTATCCTTAAGTGGGATGTATATGTCTGACTTTTTCTTTTCATAAACAAAATTTTTTTCTAGAGAGACTGTTTAGCTTAATGAGCATATTCTTATTTAATATTTTCATGCAAATCCATTTGTGATAAAAATCAGTTCCCAATGGACTGTCCTTATGCAATATTTAAATTAGTCCTCTGAATAGTGAATATATGATAGAGGCTGACTTATTCATCTCTGAACTTTAGAGACTCAAACTAAGTAGGAAGAATATAATCCTGATGCCTTTATCAAAAATCTCTCCTAGAGACAAGAATATACAATGGAGAAAAGATAGCCTCTTCAATAAGTGGTGCTGGGAAAATTGGACAGCTACATGTAAAAACATGAAATTAGAACAATTCCTAATAATGTACACAAAAATAAACTCAAAATGGATTAAAGACCTAAATGTAAGGTCAGATACTATAAAACTCTTAGAGGAAAACATAGGCAGAACACTCTGTGATATAAATCAAAGCAAGATCCTTTTTGACTCACCTCCTAGCATAACGGAAATAAAAGAAAATAAACAAGTGGGACCTAATGAAACTTAAAATCTTTTACACAGAAAAAGAAACCTTAAACAAGACAAAAAAAATAAACCTCAGAATGGGAGAAAATATGCACCAATAAAGCAACTGACAAAGAATTAATCTCTAAAATACAGAAGCAGCACATGCAGCTCAATATCAAAAAAAATAAACAACCCAATCCAAAAATGGTTGGGAGACCTAAATAGACACTTCTCCAAAGAAGACATAGAGATGGCCAACAGACACATGAAAAGATGCTCAACATCACTAATCATTAGAGAAATGCAAATCAAAGCCACAATGAGGTATCACCTCACACCAGTCAGAATGTCCATCATTTAAAAATCTAGAAACAAAAAATGTTGGAGAGGGTATGGAGAAAAGGGAACCCTCTTGCACTGTACATAGGAATGTAAATTGATATAGCCACTATGGAGAACAGTATGGAGGTTCCTTAAAAAACTAAAAATAAAACTACCATATGACCAAGCAAACCCATTATTGGGCATATACCCTAAGAAAACCATAATTCAAAAAGATACATGTACCACAATGTTCATTGCAGCACTATTTACAATAACCAGGAAATGGAAACAATCTAAATGTCCACTGACAAATGAATGAATAAAGAAAATATGGTACATATGTACAATGGTATATTAGCCATAAAAAGGAACAAAATTGAGCTATTTGTAGTGAGGTGGATGGACTTAGAGTCTGTCATACAGACTGAAGTAAGTCAGAAAGAGAAAAACAAATACCATATACTAATGCATACATGTGGAATCTAAAAAAAAAAAATGGTACTGAGGAACCTAGTGGCAGGACAAGAATAAAGATGCAGAAATAGAGAATGGACTTGAGGACATGGTGGGGAAGGGGAAGCTGGGATGAAATGAGAGAGTAGCACTGACATATATACACTGTCAAATGTAAACTAGATAGCTAATGGGAAGCTGCTGGATAGCACAAGGAGATCAATTGGATGCTTGGTGATGACCTAGAGGAGTGGGATAGGAAGGATGGGAGGGAGGCTCAAAAGGGAGGAGATATGGTGATATATGTATAAATGCAGCTGATTAACTTTGTTATATAGCAGAAACTGCACAACCTTGTATACTCCAATAAAGATCTGAAGGAAAAAATAATAAAAAAATAAAAATCTCTCCTAGGACAGAGTTTATTAGCTGAGGATTCATAGACAATGCTCTAGCAGCCCCTGTTTTTCCAGTCATCCAACAGAAGAGTTCATGGAAAAAAAGATTAAGTGGAAAGTTGCAAGCTGTTATTTTCTCCCTGGGGCATGAGAGAGAGTAAGAGAACACAGAAGTAAAGTAGCTGCATGGAAGAGATCTGTAACAAATATTCCTTCATTAAGTCCTCTCCCTCAACATTTGTCTCCCTCTCAAAACCAGATAATACAGCATCTTACTTAAGATATAAATCAAGAAAGGGAGATATTATGCCAGAACTCAGAACTCTTGCAACATTCTACCCCATATGTTCAAATTTTGTAATATACATACACCACACACACACACACACTCATTCACTCACTCATACACAGATTATTAACACTGTGGTCTCTTCCCACAAGGTCATCAGTAGATCTGACACTAGTAGGATCATATAACAATACCAAAATTGTTACTTCAGTATCCACTGAGGATCTCACTAGAGAATAATATAAGAATATCAAATAAGTTAACTGTTTTATCAATATAAATTTTAAAAAGAATGTAATACATGGTCATTTTATAAAATTCATAGAATGCAAAAATCACCACAAGTCCTAGTACCTGAGAACATTGCTTTTGGGGTCCTTGTTTTCACTTGTCCTTTAAAACTAAAGACCACAGGGCTTCCCTGGTGGTCCACTGGTTAAGACTCCAAGCTCCCAATGCAGGGGGCATGGGTTCGATCCCTGGTTGTGGAACTAAGATCCTGAACAGTGCAGCCTAAATAAATAAATAAATAAATAAATAAATAAATAGAAATAATCATTAAAACAAAAAATAAAGACCACAACTCACTGGAGGGCTGTGAATGAATTATGAGAAAATTCCATAAATGAATGGAATGAATTATGAGAAATTCCATAAATTTTGCTTTTGCTTATGGCAAAGAGCTCCTTGCTACTAATATGCTAAGTGAATTACTAAGAATTACTAAAAGTAAATACTGGTTAACATTTATTGAGGGCTTTCTACATGCCAGGCATTTTTTACTTGACCTGTTCACAAATTTTTCTCAGCAAATATAAATCATGGAGCCAGGATTCAAACCCACAGAGTCTACCTCCAGAACCCTCAGTATTGCTGCCCAATGGCACTGAATCTTTCACACACAAACATGTGAAATGCATTTTACAAAACTTAAGTAATGTGTAAATACCAGAGAGTTTAAAAAAATTTTCTCTGACAGTGTAACTGAGTCTAAGCTGGTACTGCTCACCACACGACAAGCCAATAATAAAGAGAGGAGTTGTTGGGGCAAGGAATAGCGGCTTTATTTGGAAAGCCGGCAGACCAAGAAGATGGTGGGCTAGCCCCCCAAAGAACCACCTTGTTTGAGTTAGAATTCAGGCTCCTTTTATACTAAAAGGGGAGGGAGTAAAGTCAAACACTTTCCAGTTCCCATCAGCCTGCAGAGGGGATGTGTTAATTTCTTCCTCCCTGCCTTCATTCTCAAGTGCGCCTACTCAGGATGTTTCCTGTGAGCTAAACAAAGATATTTTAGCTTAGTGTTCATTACCTGGGAAGCAGGGTTTCCAGAGATGGGCTATTATGTATAATTTAAGCTTACAGGTGACATTCCTTTAGTGATTAACTTGTAATAGATTACCAAAGTTTCTTCCCTATTACAACAGTAAAAGTCAGTGTTACTTTTTCATACCAGACAAAGTAGCTTAGTGTCAACAATGGATTGACATGGACACTGGATTTAAAGACACAGATTCAAGCTGGTCCTGCCATTTTCTAATCATGTGTGGAAAAAGAGATGTGTACACTGGGAGGCAAATGGGGGTAGAGTGTGTTTATCAGTTCAACAAGCATATTCCTCCTTCCTGGCACAGAGCAAGGCTACATTTTTCAGCATTCCTCAAGGTTAAGTTTGATCATGTAAAAATGTCTCAACAACAGGACATGCACAGAAGGGAGGGTGTCACAGCAGTGGAGAAGATATTTAAGGAGGAGCATATCTTTTCCACTGTCCTTAACCCAGTCTCCCAACTTGATATAGTGAACATAGAAACCTTAAGAGACACAGTTTGAGGAGAGCAGAGGCATAAAATGGAATGAGCTTGAACCCTGAACCACTACTTGGAAGAGAGGCCTATAATTCTATTACTGAATCAAACTTGGGTCCACTCATCCAGGCACAGTAGAGCCAATCTACGGACGCTGGGTTTTGGTGAAGGAAAGTGCAGTGTTTATTGCAGGGCACCAAGCAAGGAGTTCAGGACAGCTAGTGCTGAACAACCCCAAACTCCCCGAAGGGTTTCAGCAAAGCATTTTTAAAGTCAAGGTGAGAGAGGGGTGTTCCAGCATGTGCGATCAGCTGGTGCACAGTTCTCCGATTGGTTGATGGTGAGGTAACAGGGTGGGGTCACAGGGGTTAACATTATCAATTCTTAGGTGCCAGTAAGTCTGGGAGCTACATGCTCATGGTCATCACATAGTTTCTTCAATTTGGTGGTGGTTTCAGCATCAGAAAAACAGCTCAGGAAATGTGCATCAGACATGATTATCTAGGTCCTTCAGGGAGAGCTATGGCAGAAGATATGGGGGAGGGGTCTGTCTTAGGAAGGCCCCATAGGATCCTGCTCTGCTACAATTTCGCAGCACTTGTCATCAATTTATATGAGCAAGAAATAAACATTTATTGTTTAAGCCATTATACATGTTGTTTGTTTTATACAGCAGCAAACATTACCCTGGCTAACACCTCATTTATAAGGTTCTTTATTACAGTCCTGTTAAACATAAACATTATTGCTGGAGTTTCAATCCTAGCTCCACCACACATGCTGTGTGATCTTGGGCAACTCAGAAAAATTCATTGAGCTTAAATTTCTTCATTTGTTTAAAAAAGAGAGAGAGGGAGAAATTATAGTAGCATATATCCTGAAAACTTCCATGAAAATTAAGTTAATATTATAAATCCCTTGGCATAGTGCCTACCCTATAATTAGCAAAAAATAGTGATATTACATTCCACATGATTATGAAGCTATTTATAATAATAAGTAGTTTTTTTAAAACCTCAACTCAAATAAGCTATTTATTCATTTCACAGTGTCCTCTAATTCAATTATATAAACTTTAGCTTTTCCACATTAATAGCATTTCTAAAGAAAAACAAAACAAAACAACCCCTGAGCTTTTGATTAAAAACTTCTGGATTGAATGCTCAAAGTACCTTTCACTCCCTCCTGCCATTACAAAAATTACGGAGAAAAGATTTTTAAAAGAAACCATAAAGCCACAAAAATACAAATTAAACAGGAAAGGAAATAACCATACAATTTTGATGTCTGGAAAGTGAAGGAATGGGTGGTAACTAACATGTAAGCCAGCGGTGTGGAAAGCTGAGACAGCCCATTAACACCGTGGAATCTCAAGGACATAGCACCAGCTACCTCTGGGACGGGACAATGGAAAACAGCAGGACTGGTTAAAGACTCTAGGAACATTCAAAATCTTAAATGTTCTTCCTACTCTGTGTGTCTGAATAAAGTCCTCCACCCCACACGGAGGCAGAAGCCTGAAGAGTTATTTCCTAGAGACATTAAAACAGAGGATCCCAACACTGGGGACTATTGGTCATAGCTGACAGAAAAATACAAAAATGTTACCAAGCAAACATAGAGACCTCCATGAACTAGATGCCCAAAACTGATACACAGAACTTTGGCCACCAGGCTTGTACCAGCTCCCACAGCACATCAGAGATAAGAATGACCAGACTCTTGTTGCCAAAATTCAGCCCTGTACACCGGGGGCAAACTAAGTCTCAGAGTTTGGGCTGAAGTAGAAAGAAATAGTTTTATTGCTTTGCCAGGTAAAGGGGGCCACAAAACTGTGTGTCCTGCCCTGAAAGGGGTAGTGAGGAGTTTTCTAGTAATGATTCAAAGAAGACATGATCAGCTCATGGACATTCTTCTGATTGGTTGGTGGTGAGGTAAGTGGGAGTCAGCATCATCAACTTTCTAGTTGCAAACTCTCTGGGCTCTATATGCTTGCGGGCAGCATACAGTTAACGTCTTCCACCTGGTGGGGGTTTCAGTATCTGCAAAACAGCTCAAAGGACATGGTTCAGAATATCTTCCATCATCCTTGAGGAAGAACTAAAGGTCCTTGACTTTGTGTAGGGGGTCTGGGAGCTGGAACATGGGAACCAGAGAACTGGTTCAGGGAGAGAAACATTGTTGGCTGTGGGGAGATGGACTGAGGGGACAGGAGGGAAGAAATCCACAGCAGAGAATGCCCACTGCAGAGAGCTAGGTGGCCATGGTGGTGGGGTGCTGCTGCTAACTCACAAGCGGGGGGGAAGGAGACACTGTTGTAACCTCTCTTTTGGCACCTGTGATGAACAAAGGGAGGCCCCCTCTGGGCCTGGCTGTCTTGCTTGACTGTTTTCCTTTATTTCTGCATTTTCTCACTTCTCTGCTGAAATGTATTCTTTGACTAAAGTTTTTCTACAGACAAAAGGCAGGTGGAGGACATGGGTGGGGGTCTATTCTGGGAAGGTCTTATAGGATCCTACTCAGTTACACTATGAGAGTATGTAAAGATAATGAAATTTGGAGATAGTCAATGAATCATCCAGTCTGATTACCTTTTGACAAAAACCCAGTCAATGTGCACACAGACCTAAATCAGCTTTTTACTCTCACACTCATGTAAGCAGAAAATGAAATAGTATTAGATATTTGAAGAAAACCTGTAACATATAAAGAACAAAACAAATATAATTGAGGGGGGTGGAAGATGGCAGTGAAGTAGAAGGATATGGAGTGCATCTCTCTCCACAGATGCATCAGGAATACATCAAAAGATGCAATAATTCCCACAGAAAACCAGCTGAACACTAGCAGAAGACATTGGACACCAAAAAGGACTGCAAAGATCTCAACATAACTAGGTAGGACAGAGGGGAAAAAAGAAAAAATGAGAAAGAGGAGGAGAAGGAGAAGAAAGGAGAGGGACAGGTCCTACACCCTGGAGTGGGGGGAGGAGACACTGTTGTAGCCTCTCTTTTGCACCTGTCACAAACAAAAGGAGTCCTGGCTGTCGCAGTCGACAAGGGATAGAAAAAGCCCCCTGTGGGGGCTGGCCTGGTGTGCCTGTGGCCAAAAGCCAGAAGAATGTTGCAGAGAAGGACATCTCTGGAGACAGTCCTGCTCATACCCTCTGCAATTAGCCCCACTGCTGCTGCCAGGGCTTCTGCAAGCCAAGCAGGGCACTACTGCTGACTTACACATGGGGAGAGGAGCCACTATTGTACACCCTCTCTCGCCAAACAACAACGCCTACAGATGCACAATAAAGGAAGCTCTGCTGGTTGCAGAGTAATACAAAAAGTTCCTGAGAGCTGCCCATCAGGCGCCTTGAACTGGGCACCAGTAAAGAACCACACTAAAGCCAGATTTCCTATACCCATGGCCACCAGCATCCCTGAACATTCAGCATCACCCCTGGGGCTCCTGTGATCCAAGCAGAGTGCTACTGTTGAGTCACACACAGGGAGAGGAGCCACTATCAAAGCCTATCTCTCTGCACACACCTGCATCTGCAGATGAACAATAAATGAAACCCTCACTGAGGCAGACCCAAAGAGCTCCAAGGCAGCCTCAGGACCAGATTCTGACAGTTAGGCCACACGCAGAAGCAAGGACAAAATCAAAGCTTAACACCAGTGATGTGGGTACTACGGAAGAGGTTCTAAAATCTTTCCATCAGTTTTACATGCTGCAGACTAAACCCCCTGATCAACTAAGTAGACTCTATGACTTTGGAATATCTGAGTAGACAATGAATGTTCCCACAAATGAAAAAGGTCTAGCTTTGGCAGCTGTAGACTGTGGGAGCAAGCACACATAGGAATTGGGCCAGATCAGAGCCTAAGTGGACCTCATAGGACCCACAGCATGTCCAGAGTCCAACCCAGAGGCACAAGTGGGCCCTTGGGGAGGCAAAGGTAGCCAGAGGCTCAAGGCATGTACAAGGACACATAGCTGAGACCCCACAGAAACAGAATTATTAGTAATTCTATTGATCTAATCCATTCTGTGGTCAGTTCCAGGTTTTTTTTTGTTTTTGTTTTTTTTTTAATTATGATCTTAGTCCTAAGGGATTTTCACATTTTATAACATATTTTTCATTCTATGTTCTACTTTTATTTTTATTTTTAGCCTCTTTATATATCTCTATTTCTAGCTAGCTTTTTGTAGTGCTGAGCTTATCTCCTCATCTTCTTCATCTTTAATACATTTCTATTTTATTTTATTTTTCCTTTTTGTTTTTATATTTCCAGTCATACTATGTTCTTCTGTTGCTCTGTGTTATATCCCTTTTTATTTTATCTTATTATACTTTTAATCAATATTATTGGTCTGGTCTGTTTCCTTGCTTTATTCTTCTGATGACACACTGCTTTGATTTTTGTTATTAGGTTTTGTGTTTATCTTAGTTCTAATTATAATTGTTTGATTTTGTTTTGGGGATCTTCAGTCTATCTGGTTGTTTTCTTGCTCTTTGTTTTATGTGTTCCCTGTTTCTATATGGCCTTATTATATTTGGTCCTCGTTTTCACAATTTCCCTAGTACTTTTTTTTTTTTTTTTTATTGTTGATTTTCTCTTTAATTGTCTGATTGTGTTCTGGGGTTCTTCTGTCAGGTTGTTCTAGTGTTTTATGTTCTATTGGGTTCTGTTTTTGTGTTCCTTGTACATGTACATGTTTCCTTGATTAAGTATTTGTTTGTTTGACTTAACCTTTTACCATTAGTCTGGGACTTGGATAGTCTGTTTTGATTCCCTTTATTGCCAGGATGAGCAACCTCTACAGTCTGGATTCCTCAACTAGAAGTCAAGTAGGAGGCTCTGGGGAGGGAGCAATGAATCCAGGATGCAAGACCACTAGAGACTCCTCAGCCACAGGGAAGATTAACCACAGAGAATTCTCACAGATGCCTCTATCAGAGTCTAAGACCCTGGTTTGCCCAACTGCCTACAACTGCCAGTGCTGGATAACTCACACCAAACTACATGCAAGACAGGAACACAAACCCACCCATCAGCACACAGACTACCTAAAGCCATTTTAAGCTCACAGATACCCTAAAACACACCACCTGACATGGCCCTGCACACCAGAGGGGAAAAACTCAGATACACACCAGAAAGCAGGCATCAGACTCTCCCATCAGAAAGCCTACTCAAGACACTGGATCAACCCCATCACAGGGGGCAGAGAACAGAAACAAGAGAAATTACTATTAGGCAGCATAGGTAAAGGAGACACCAAATACAATAAATTAGATAAAATGAGAAAACAAAGAAACACCTTGCAGGCAAAGGAGCAAGACAAAAAACCACAAGACCAAATAAATGAAGAGGAAAGAGGCAAATTGCCTCAAAAAGATTTCAGAATAAGGATAGTGAAGATGATCCAAAATCTCAAAAACAAAATAGAGAAAATATGACAAACATTTGACAAGGACCTAGAAGAACTAAAGAGCAAACAAACAGTAATGAACCACACAATAACTGACATTAAAAATACTCCAGATGGTGTAAACAGAAGAATAACTGAGGCAGAAGAACAAGTAAGTGAATTGGAAGCCAAAATGGTGGAAAAAACTGCCACAGAGCAGGAAGAGAAATTAAGGAAGCAATCCCATTCACCATTGCAACACAAAGAATAAAGTGCCTAGGAATAAACCTGCCTAAGGAGGCAAAAGATCTGTATGCAGAAAACTATGAGACACTGATGAAAGAAATCAACAATGATACAAACAGATGGAGAGGCAGACCATATTCTTGGATTGGGAGAATCAATATTGTGAAAATAACTATATTACCCAAAAGAATTTACAGATTCAACACAATCCCTGTCAAATTACAAATGGCATTTTTCATAGAACTAGAATAAGAAATTTTACGATTTGGATGGAAACACAGAATACCCTGAATAGCCAAAGCAATCTTGAGAAGGAAAGATGGAGGTTGAGGAATCAGGTTCCCTGACTTCAAACTATACTACAAGGCTACAGTGATCAAGACAGTATGGTACTGGCACAAAAACAGAAAGACAGATCAATGGAAGAGAATAGAAAGCCCAGAGGTAAACTCACACACATATGGTCACCTTATCTTTGACAAAGCAGGCAAGAATATTCAATGGGAAAAAGACAGCCTCTTCAATAAGTGGTGCTGGGAAAATTAGACAGCTACATGTCAAAGAATGAAATTAGAACTCTCCCTAACACCAGACACAAAAATAAACTCAAAATTGATTAAAGACCAGACACAATAAAAAGTCAGACACTATAAAACAGAGGAAAACATAGGCAGAACACTCTATGATATACATGAAAGCAAGATCCTTTTTGACTCACCTCCTAGAAAAATGGAAATAAAATCAAGAATAAACAAATGTGACCTAATGAAACTTAAAAGCTTTTGCACAGCAAAAGAAACCGTAAACAAGACTAAAAGACAACTCTCAGAACAGGAGAAAATATTTGCCAATGAAGCAACGGACAAAGGATTAATCTCCAAAATATACAAGCAGCTTATGCAGCTTAATATGAAAATAGTAAATAACCCAATCCACAAATGGGCAGAAGACCTAAATAGACATTTCTCCAAAGAAGACTTGCGGATGGCCAACAAACACATGAAAAGATGCTCAACATCACTAATCATTAGAGAAATGCAAGTCAAAGCCACAGTGAGGTATGACCTCACACCAATCAGAATGGCCATCATCAAAAAATCTGGAAATAATAAATGCTGGAGAGGGTGCAAAGAAAATGGAACTTGCTTCCACTGTTGGTGGGAATGTAAATTGGTACAGACACTATGGAAAACAGTTTGTAGGTTCCTTAAAAAGCTAAAAATAGAACTACCATATGACCCAGTAATCCCATTATTGGGCATATACCCCAAGAAAACCATAATCCAAAATGAAACATGTAGCACAAAGTTCATTGCAGCACTATTTACAATAGCCAGGACATGGAAGCAACCTAAATGCCCATCAACAGATTAATGGATAAAGCAGATGTGGCACATATATACAATGGAATATTACTCAGCCATAAAAAGGAATGAAACTGAGCTATTTGTAGTGAGGAAGATGGGCCTAGAGTCTGTCATACAGAGCAAAGTAATCCAGAAAGAGAAAAACAAGTACAGTATTCCCACTCATGTATGTGGAATCTAAAGAAATGGTAGTGATGAACCTAGTGACAGGGCAAAAATCAAGATGCAGATGTAGAGAAAGGACTTGAGGCTGCAGGGGAGAGGGGTGTTGAAGGGGAAACTAGGATGAAGTGAGAGATTAGCATTGACAAATATACATTACCAAATGTAAAATAGCTAGTGGTAAGCTACTGCATAACACAGGGAGATCAACTCAATGATGGGTGATAACTTAGAGTGCTGGGATGAGAAGGGTGGGAGCGAGTTGCAGGAGGGAGGGGATATGGGGATACATGTATAAATACAGCTGATTCACTTTGTTGTACATCAAAAATTGGCACAACAGTGTAAAGCAATTATATTTCAATAAAAATAATTGGAGAAGCAGAAAGTAGAGAGAAAGAGGAAAATTTCATATATACATATACATATAAAATATAGTACATATATATTATCTTCAAGAAGATAAGAAAAGGTATTTAATCACCAAACAAGAAAAAAGTTGTGATTTTAAGCAAAAAATAAGAACTTAGAGAATAAGAGAATAGTGCTAGGTATTAAATTTTGGTAGCCAAAAAAAAAAAAAAAAATTCAACAAAAGATTTGGAAAAAAATATATAAAGATTTTAGAGGAACTGTCTCAGTAATGTAATAAAAAGATAAAGAAAGACAAGGAAATTTTGAGTGATTTTAAAAATTAGAGTAATATTTAAAGAGGTGCCAAAAATGTGTTTCAAGAGTTTCAAAATAAGATAATGGCAAACTGAAGAAATCAACAGTAAAATAATGCAACAAACATTTCCAGAACTAACTCAATTTTCAGTTAGAAAGAATCCACTAATGGCCCT
This sequence comes from Hippopotamus amphibius kiboko, assembly GCF_030028045.1. Taxonomy (NCBI): domain Eukaryota; kingdom Metazoa; phylum Chordata; class Mammalia; order Artiodactyla; family Hippopotamidae; genus Hippopotamus; species Hippopotamus amphibius. Next base: position 93,341,791 of record NC_080188.1, read on the forward strand.
GCAAATGGTTTAAACTAGAACCAAACCAGTAAACATCACTGTAAATCTTCAGAACAGTATAGAAAAGAGAAAATCTTGAAAATTTCCAAAAAGTAAAATTTACGTTTTACAATGAGGTTAAAATTAATAATAGAATTAGATTTAAGAATAACAAAAAATGGAACACTGTCTGCAAAATCTAGGGAAAAATTATTTGCAAATCAAACTATAATAAGCCAATTTGTTAATTGAAAGTAATAGCAGAAAGAAGATATTTTTAGACATGGAACATCTCAGCAACAGCAACAAAAATACCTATCATGAAGCCTTTCTTGGGATGCTCCAGGCAGAAATACTCCATTAAAGCAGAGAATTTAAGAAAGTGGAAAGTCTAAAATCCAGGAAACAAAGGAAACAAGAAAAGATAATGCTAGAGAGACTTCCTAGTATGAGGTTGAAGGGATGCCTAAAACAATACCTCTGTAGCTGCCTTAAATCATCTATTTCAGATTAGCATAATCAGAGGTGATAAAGCATTCAATTCAATTTAATTCAGCTAAGTGAAGTTAGATACTGTTTAAAAAAATGGCTAGAAGAAATTTATATTCCAAACATTAAAAAAGTTAAGTAAACATGGATATAATAGTCATGGTTTTTTTCTGTTTTATTTTAAATGTCAAACTTGTCTTAATGAGGTTCTACCAACATATGTTCTCTTTAATCTTCATTAAATCTTAAGAATTAAAAAAAATGGCTTTAGTCCCTTCATTCTCAAATCTAAATAATACTAAATCATCCAGCCTCTCATCAAACTAAATTTATACTGATATTTCATTAGTAAATGATTCTATTAATTAAAAGTATTTTTTAAACCTGGTTTTCTCTAGCTTCAAACATACAGCCCTTTTTCTCTGATCTAGATAGCAATTTCTCTTTTACATGATGACATCAAATACACAGCTTCCTATCATATTTTTTCAGATAAGAAAAATTGCAATGCCTAGGGATTACAATTAGCATCTTAATATAAAATAATCTCTTTCAGGTTAACACTAACTTAATTCCAATATTATACAAAAACTTTTCTCTAATATACCTCTGTTCCTTCCCCTATCCTTTGTGTTATTATCTTTATACATTATAAGCCCAGTAACATAGTTTCATAGTTATTGTTTTATGAATTATCTTTTAAATCATATAGGTGATGGAAAGAGTTACAAATAAAATATGTTTAATACTGCCTTTTATATTGACTCATAGGTTTGTCTTTATTGGTGCCCTTTATTTCTTCCTGGGGATTCAGGTTATCAGGTGGTGTCCCTTCATTTCAGCCTGAAGAACTCCCTTTGCTACTTCTTGTAGGACAGGTCTTTTAGCAGTGTGTTCTCTTGGTTGTTTATTCAGGAATATCTTGATTTCTCCTTCGTTATTGAAAAAGTTTTGCTGAGTAGAGAATTCTTGGTTGACAGTTGTTTTCTTTTTTATTTTTTTTTAATCACTTTGAAGTTTCCATACTTCTGCCTCCTGGCCTCCATGAGAAGTCACCTGTTGATCATATTGAAGATTCCTTGTACAGGAAACTTGTTTGTTTGTTCATTTGTTTTTCCTGCTTTCAAGATTTTCTTGTCTCTGACTTTTGTCAGTTTGACACTGATTTGAGTGGGCGTGGATCTCTTTGAGTTTACTTGAAATTTGTTGAGATTCTTGGACATGCAGATTAATGTTTTTCATCACACCTGGGAAGCTTTTGGCTATTATTTTTTCAAATAGTGTTTATGTCCCTTTCTCTTTCTCCTCTCCTTTCAGCAGAATCCCCATTATGTATATATTAGTGTACTGGGTGGTGTCCCAATGTTCTCTAATGTTCTCTTTATTTTTCTTCATGTTTTCTTCTGTTCCTCATACTGGAAAATCTCTATTGATATATCTTAAAATTAAATGATCATTTTCTGTCAAAACAAATCTGATGTTAAACTCCTCTAGTGAATTTTTCATTTTAATTATTGTTCTCTCAACTCCTGAGTTTACATTGAATTCCTTTATATTATTTCTTTCTATTCATTGATTGTGTATATTTGGGGAGACATAATTGTTGTACTTTCCTTTAATTTTTCAGACATGGTGTGCTTTAGTTTGCTGCACATGTGCACAACAGCTGTTTCAAGGTCCTTGTCTACTAAGGACCACGTCTGGGCCTCCCAAGGGACATTTTCTGTAAGGCTGCATTTTTCCTATGTATGTAACATACTTTACTATCTCATAACTTTTGGTTGAAAACTGGGCATTGTGCATATTATATTGTAACAACTCTAGTATTTGTGCCTTTCCTCAGCCCCAAGGCTTATTTTTGTTGCTGTTATTGATATTTTTCTTGATAGTGCTTATTTTTTTAATGACTGTTCTTGACTAATTCTGTAGATTCTCTATTCCCTGTGGTATGTGGCCACTGAGTTCTTCACTAGCATTTTTGAAGTACTTATGTTTATTTTTAAGCCTGGTTTGCTAGGGTTCAACCCAAGGTCAGTATAATTTGGTAGTCAGCCAATGATGAGATAGAATTCTTTAAATACTTGCCAGCATCCCTATCACTCTTTGGCAAGGGAATTTGTGTGAGAAGGCATGCCTTCAAATTTTAGGCAGCTTACAAGACAGTCTTATCTTTGACTTTCTACTCGCACAGGGTCTCAAATTCAGACAGAGATGAGTGACTGGAACCCACTCCTTTCCTGTGTCTTTCCTGGGCAAATCCATGCACGTGAGTGTAATTTTCTCAATCCCAGGATCGTGTTGGAAATGTTCAAATCTCCCTATGGTCATCTAGTTCTCTTGGATTTTTCCTTTAAATTTTTGATGGGGCTCTTGTTTTTCCATCTGAAATCACAGCCTTCAGCAGCCTCAGTTCTGCCAGCAGGCTGCTATTATTATCAGACTGCTATGCTCAAGGGAAAGAGCTTTTTGCACTGCACTGAGCTCTGAGTGAAATTAAATAGCCACAACACCTTAGGAATGGATATTTTCCAAAAGGCTACTGAGAAAATACTGACAGTGCTCTGAGAATGGGATTTTTAACATAACTCATAAACAGATGCATTTCTACCTTTGGATGCGAGGCTACTGTCTTCCATAAGCTACCACACCACTGGAACTAGAGGTGGAGAGGTGGTGGGGTAGCTTGAAATTAAATACTACCAGCTCTGGTGACTTACAAAGGTTTCATGGATAGATGGTTTTCAGTTTTTTTGGTAGTTTGGGATAATTTTCAGAGTTATGAAGTGGTTGATTTTTGTTGTTTTGTCATTTTTTCATTGTTTTTGTGGGAGAGTGATTCACCAAGGTCCCCAGAGTGCCAATCCAGGAGTCTTTACTTTCTTACACTCCCATCTCACCCCCAGTGGCTTGTAAAATTTAGTATTCCAAGAATAAAAGTCCAAACACTTTTGCTCACTACTGCATCATTAGAACTAGTACAGTACTTTACACAGAAATTTCTCAAAGAGAGAGACTGAGATAGAAATATAAGTAATATATAGATTAGTAGAGAAAGAGAAAAAAAGAAAAGATACATGTGTATATGTATGGGCACTTCCAAGTATAAATAATTTCTATAATATACAAGATATTAAGCAGTGAAAACATCTGTAAAATGAAAGTTAGTGGAGGAAAATACATTTGCTTTTACTTTTTGGAGAACCATGAATTATACCTATATTTAATATACATACATTGATAAATGGATGGATAGAACTAAATTATCCTCAAAAAAAATTTATAACTTTTACTTTCTTGATTACTTTCTGTACAAATTCCTTGTTGATGCTTATCTGAAAATATGGCTTTTACAACTCAATAAAATATAAAATACAAAAAAAAAAGCAAATTGAGCTATTACTTGGTGTATAGTACAATATGACTGGTTTTTCTAATTTAAAGTTTGTCTTAATGATGAAGTCCTTTGGGAATTTTAGTAATATAATATCTGAAGGAGACTCAAGATATATGCTCTATAGAAAGAATATATTTTGGGGTGCCACTGAAATGCATAGAGAATACAGAAAACATGGGTAGGCTTTTACCTAGACCTTAACATTCCAGGTAGATAAAGGTGCAAAGAATCAAGGTGTGCTTCTCCAGGACAGTAGTTCTCAAAAGATGGAGATCTTTTTTGGGGGTATACAAAGTTAAAACAGTTTTTATAATAATATTAAGATATTATTTGCATTTTCACTCTCATACCCCTTAGAAAAACACAGAGGGGTTTTCCAAAGGCTATCTGTCATGTGATATCACAATAGTTTGAATTCAGAAGCATATGTGAGCATCCAGCTATTCTTGTATTAAGCCAGACATTAAAGAGAGTTGCAAAAAATGTGAAATAACACCACTTTCCTCAATAAATCTTGGTCTGGAAATTATAGCTATTTTTTAATAAAAAATTTATCTATATTAACCTGTCATGGGTTTGCTGATATTTTAAAGTAAATTATTTTTTAATTTTAATTTATAATATGGATAATATTGGTATATATAACTATCATTCATAAAAAGCTCTTTGAGATCCTCAAGAATTTTTATTAGTGTAAAGAGGTCCCAAGACCAAAATTTTGAAAATTGCAGAGCTAGATCCATCAGCCAAAAAGGCATTATAAATGAAAAAATATAACCTACAGGAAGAATTTATTTACCAAATACAAAATTTAAAAGAGAAAGAGGGAGACCATAGAAAGATGGAGGAGTAGAATGTGGCGATCAACCTCCTCCACATAAATTCGTGAAAAATACAGCCACTTGGGGAGTGGCTCCTGAAGAACACCTCCCGAATGCCAACAGGAGACCTCAGACAGCCAAAAGGCAAGAGAAATTCCACATAATCAGGTAGCACAAAGGAAAGAAGGGAAAAAAAAAGAGACAAAGAATTCTGAGGAGACTGGCCCCGCTGGGAGAGAGCTGTGAGGTGGGAAGGCTCCCACATATGGGGGAGCCCCCTCGCTGGTGGGGAAGGACAGGGGGAGCCACAGAGCACCCAGAAGAGAGAGCACAATGGCAGGTCTGCTGAGGGCAGAGTGGAGAGATTCCCAGAGGAGTCAGGCAGCACTCCCCAGCCAGAGAAGTTAAGCTGCTCACCTGTGGAGGAGGTTGGGGCTGGGCGCCAAGGCTAGGGCTAAGAAGAACAGTCCCCAGGGAGAGACCGTGGGTTTTCTGCATGAGAAAAGCCTGGCCAGGTGGTGCACCAACAAGGTAGGGAGTTTGGGGAAAAACCTGACAGACAGAGAGGCAGGGGACTTTTGTCTCAGAGTGCTTGGGAGGAAAATCCCTCTCTATGAACCCACAGGCGGTGGCAAAGTGGCTTGACTCGTGGCTGCTGGCTCCAAAAGTCTGCAGCTCTGAGCCCCTGCCAGCGCCGTGCACTGCTGGGTCCTGCCAAAAGCCTGCCCACCTGCCCTCCTGCCCTGTTTCCCCTCCCCTGCCGCTGTGCTGCCAGCCTGGGGGCTGCTGGATGAAAAAAACTAGCCAACACTGTGCCCCACCTGCATCATGCACAGCTGAGTCCCACTGAACAACCACTCACCTGCCTTCTACCCCGTCCCCACTGCCCCACATCCCATCCACCCACAGCCACCAAAGGTCCTGTGTGTAAGGCAAGTTATTGGCCAAACACTCCTGGCAGCAAGGGAAACCCACCAAAATCTCAGGCTCACTGAACTCTGCTGCTACAAGCAATCCCAGGGATTTTGCCCACAATAGGCTTGAAAGAACCTGCACCTGTGGATCACCTGATTCAACAAGTGTTTCTACAATAGAGACTGCAGACATAGGGGACAACTGGGGACTGTGGGGAAAAATGCACACAAGACTAATACCAGATCACAATCTGAGCTCTTCACAGTCCTCTTCACAGCAGGGGCAGAACCATACCTAGAAATATTGGAGGAAATCTTTGGTATGTTTATCTTGTTTCTGGTTTTAGGTATGTGTCAGTTAAACTTTTAATATATAGATATGTGTATGTAAATTTGCTTGTAAATGATATGAGTACTTTCTTCTTTCTTTGCTCTCTCATTTTCTCCTCTCATTGGATTCATTTCCTCTCCTCTTTCTACAAGTGTGCACATCTCCTTGTGTGATTTTGACTGATTAAAGCTGCTTTTAGCACCAATCTTGGGGACCTGTCTGCCCTCTTCCTTTCTCCCCTTTTTTCTTCCCCTTTTCCTTTGCTCTCCTTCTACCTCCTTTTTTTCCATGCCATCCCACAGATCTCAGTAAGACTACCATATCCCTCCCTAACTCCAACCTGAAGTTTCAAGTGAGACCCAAGCACCCTCTTTCACCCCATCTTGCCTGGGTGGGGAACCGACTCCTGAGAGCAAACAACACACAAAGTAGGGACCCAAACTAAAACTGATCCCCAAGGTCTGCAGGACCAAAGAAGAAAAAGAGAAATAGCTGCAGAAGGAGTAGATTTAATGCCCACAATAGGATTGAAAGAACCTGCATCTGTGGATTGCCTGATTAGATGAGTGTTTCTACAATAGAAACTGCAGACATGGGGGACAACTGGGGACTGTGGGAACAAGTACACACAGGACTAATATCAGATCACAATCTCAATTCTCCACAGTCCTCTCCACAGCAGGGGCAGAGCCATACCTAGAAATATTAGAGTAATTTTTGGTATACTTATTTTATTTCTGGTTTTAGGAATTTGTTAGTTAAATATTTACTGTACATATGTGCATGTGGATTTGTTTGTAATTGGTATGAATACTCACTCCTTTCTTTTCTCTGTTCTCCCATTTTCTCTTCTCATTGGTTTCTTTCCCTTGTCTCTTTCTGCAAGTGCAGGTGTGCACATCTCCTTGTGTGATTTTGACTGATTAGAGTTGCTTTTACCACAAATCTTGGGGATCTGTCTGCCCTTTCCCTTTCTTCCCCTTTTCTTCCTTTTTTTCTTTGCTCTCCTTCTAACTCCTTTTTCTCTGTGCCGTGCAGCTTCCAGGGTCTTGGTGCCCCAGCTGGGGCCAAACCTGGACCTCCAAGAGAGCAGAGCAGAGTCTAGGACATTAGACCACCAGAGAACTCCTGACCACATGGAATATTAATCAGGAAGTGCTCCCCCAGAGTTCTCATTCTCAACAACAAGTTCCAAACCCAATCAAAGTCCAGCAAGTCCAGTGCTTGACAACTCAGGCCAAACAGAAAAGAGATAAGAGGAATTTCTACTAAGCAGAATAGGGGAAGGAGACAGCAAGCATGATAAATTAGAAAAAATGAGAAAACAAAGAAACACCTTGCAGGCAAAGGAGCAAGATAAAAATCCACAAGAATAAATGAAGAAGAAATTGGAAAATTGCCTGAAAATGAATTCAGGCTAATAATAGTAAAGATGATTCAAAATCTCAAAAACAAAATAAAGAAAATACAAGAAACAGTTAATAAGGACCTAGAAGAACTAAAGAACAAGCAAACAGTAGTGTACAATACAATAACTGAAATTAAAAATACTCTAGATGGTATAAACAGCAGATTAACTGAGGCAGAAGAATGAGTAAGTGAGTTGGAAGATAGACTGGTGGAAATAACTGCCACAGAGCAGGAAAAAGAAAAAAGAATAAAAAGAATGGAAGACAGTCTCAGAGACCTCAGGGATAATATTAAGTATACCAACATTCAAATCATAGGTGTCCCAGAAGAAGAAGAAAAAAAGAAAGGGTCTGAGAAAATATTTGAGGAGATTATGGTGGAAAACTTCCTCCACATGGGAAAGGAAATAGTAAACCAAGTCCAAGAAGTGCAGAGAGTCTCATATAGAAAAAACCCAAGGAAAAACATACCAAGGCACATATAAATCAAACTAACAAAAATTAAAAACAAAGAAAAAATATTAAAAGCAGCAAGAGAAAAGCAACAAATAACATATAAGAGAAAACCCATAAGGGTAACAGCTGATCTTTGTGCAACAGCTCTGCAGGCCAGAAGGGAGTGGCAGGGGATAATTAAGTCTTGAAAGAGAAAAACCTACAGCCAAGAATACTCTACCCAGCAAGAATCTCATTCAGATTTGATGGAGAAATCAAAAGTTTTACAAAGTAAAAGTTAAGAGAATTCAACACCACTAAACCAGCCTTACAACAACTGCTAAAGGAACTCTTCTAGACAATAACAAAAGAAAAGAAAAAGACATACAAAAACACAGCCAAAACAATTAAGAAAATGGTAAAAGCAACATACATGTCAATAATTACATTAAATGTTAATGGATTAAATGCTCCAACCAAAACACAAACTGGCTGAATGGATAAAAACACATGACCCTTATATATGCTGTCTACAAGAAACCCACTTCAGACCTAGGGACACATACAGACTAAAAGTAAGGGGATGGAAAAAGATATTCCATGCAAATGGAAGTCAAAAGAAACCTGGAGTAGCAATACTCATATCACACGAGTTAGACTTTAAAGTAAAGACTATTACAAGAGACAAGGAAGGACACTACATAATGATCAAGGGATCAATCTAAGAAGATGTAACAATTGTAAATATCTATGCACCCAACATAGGAGCACCTCAATACATAAGGCAAATGCTAACAGCCATAAAAGGGGAAATCAACAGTAACACAATGATAGTAGGACTCTTTAACACCCCACTTTCACCAATGGACAGATCATCCAAACAGAAAATAAAGAAACACAAGCTCTAAATGAGACATTAGATCATCTTGACTTAACTGATATTCATACGATATTCCATCCAAAAGCTACAGAATATACTTTCTTCTCAAGTGCACACGGAACATTCCCTAGGATAGATGACATCTTGGGGGGCATAAATCAAGCCTCGGTAAATTGAAGAAAATTGAAATCATATCAAGCATCTTCTCTGACAACAATGCCATGAGACTAGATATCAATTACAGGAAAAAAAACTGTAAAAAAAATAAACAAATGGAGGCTAAACAATATGCTATTAAACAACCAAGAAATCACTAAAGAAATAAAAGGGAAAATCCAAAAATATCTAGAAACCAATGACAATGAAAACACAACAACCCAAAACCTGTGGGAAGCAGCAAAAGCAGTTCTGAGAGGGAAGTTTATAGCAATACAATCCTACCTTAAGAAACAAGAAAAATTTCGAATAAACAACCTAACCTTACACCTAAAACAATTAGAGAAAGCAGAACAAAAAAAAAAAAAAAAAAAAAAAACCCAAAGTGAGCAGAAGGAAAGAAATCATAAAGATCAGAGCAGAAATAAATGAAAAAGAAATGAAGGAAACAACAGCAAAGATCAACAAAACTAAAAGCTGGTTCTTTGAGAAGATAAATAAAATTGATAAACCATTAGCCAGACTCATCAGGACAAAAAAAGAGAAGACTCAAATCAACAGAATTAGAAATGAAAAAGGAGAAGTAACTACCGACACTGCAGAAACACAAAAGATCATGAGAGAACACTACAAGCAACTATACACCAATAAATTGGAAAACCTGGAAGAAATGGATAAATTCTTAGAAAGTACAATCTTCCAAGACTGAACCAGGAAGAAATAGAAAATATGAACAGACCAATCACAAACACTAAAATTGAAACTGTGATTAAAAATCTCCCAACAAGCAAAAGCCCAGGGCCAGATGGATTCACAGGGGAATTCTATCAAACATTTCGAGAAGAGCTAACATCTATCCTTCTCAAACTCTTCCAAAATATAGCAGAGGAAGGAATACTCCCAAACTCATTCTATGAGGCCACCATCACCCTGATACCTAAATCAAAGATGTCACACACAAAAAAAGAAAATTACAGGCCAATATCACTGATGAATATAGATGCAAAAATCCTCAACAAAATACTAGCTAACAGAATCCAACAGCACATGAAAAAGATCATACACCATGATCAAGTGGGGTTTATCCCTGGAGTGCAAGGATTCTTCAATATATGCAAATCAATCAATGAGATACATCATATCAACAAATTGAAGGATAAAAAGCATATGATAATCTCAATAGATGCAGAAAAAGCTTTTGGCAAAATTCAACATCCATTTATGATAAAAACTCTCCAGAAAATGGGCATAGAAGGAAATTACCTCAATATAATAAAAGCCATATATGACAAACCAACAGCAAACATAATTCTAAATGGTGAAAATCAATGCATTCCCTATAAAGATGGGAACAAGACAAGGGTGCCCACTCTCACCACTATTATTCAACATAATTTTGGAAGTTTTAACCACAGCAATCAGAGAAGAAAATGAAATAAAAGGAATCCCAATTGGAAAAGAAGCAAAGTTGTCACTCTTTGCAGATGACATGATAATATACATAGAAAACCCTAAAGACTCTACCAGAAAACTGCCAATGAATTTAGTAAAGTAGCAGGATACAAAATTAACATACAGAAATCTCTTTCATTCCCATACACTGACAATGAAAGAGCAGAAAGAGCAATTAAGGATATACTCTCATTTACCATTGCAACACAAGGAATAAAATACCTAGGAATAAACCTGCCTAAGGAGGCAAAAGACCTGTGTAAAGAAAACTGTAAGACACTGATGAAATAAATCAAAGATGATACAAACAGGTGGAGGGATATAACATGTTCCTGAATTGGAAGAATCAACATTGTGAAAAGGACTATGCTACTCAAAGCAATTTACAGATTCAACACGATCCCTATCAAATTACCAATGGATTTTTCACAGAACTAAAACAAGAAATTTTACTATTTGTATGGAAGTGAAAAAGACCCTGAATAGCCAAAGCAATCTTGAATAGGAAAGATGGAGGTTGAGGAATAAGACTCCCTGACTTCAAACTATACTGCAAGGCTACAGTGATCAAGGCAGTATGATACTGGTACAAAAACAGAGATATAGATCAATGGAACACAATAGAGAGCCCAGAGATAAACCCACTCACATATGGGCACTTTATCTTTGACAAAGGAGGCAAGAATATACAATGGAAAAAAGACAGCCTCTTTAATAAGTGGTGCTGGGAAAATTAGACAGCTACATGTCAAAGAATGAAATTAGAACACTTCCTAACACCAGACACAAAAATAAACTCAAAATGGATTAAAGACCAGACACTATAAAAGTTCAGACACTCTAAAACTCTGAGAGGAAAACATAGGTAGAAAACACTATGACATATATCAAAGCAAGATCCTTTTTGATCCACCTCCTAGAATCATGGAAATAAAATCAAGAATAAACAAATGCATCTTCCAATCTCGAGTTGGACTCCCTTTGTTATACAACTTCCCACTGACTATCTATTTTACAGTTGGTAGTACATATATGTCTGTGCTACTCTCTCGCTTCATCTCAGCTTCCCCTTCACCCCCTGCCCCCTTCCAAACCTCGAGTTCTCCAGTCCATTTTCTGTATCTGTGTCCTTGTTCTTGTCACTGAGTTCATCAGTACCATTTTTAGATTCCATATATGTGAGTTAGCATATTTGTCTTTCTCTTTCTGACTTACTTCACTCTGTATGACAGACTGTAGGGGGGGGAGTCAAGGAAGGGAGGGAATACGGGGATATGTGTATAAAAACAGATGATTGAACTTGGTGTACCCCCCCACCAAAATAATAAATAAATAAATAAAATTTAAAAGAAAGGAATAAACAAATGGGACCTAATGAAACTTAAAATCTTTTGCACAGCAAAGAATCCATAAACAAGACTAAAAGACAGCCCTCAGAATGGGAGAAAATACTTTCCAATGAAGCACCTGACAAAGGATTAATCTCCAGAATATATAAGCAGCTCAGGCAGCTTAATACCAAAAAAGCAAATAACCCAATCCATAAACGGGCAGAAGACCTAAAAAGACATTTCTCCAAAGAAGACATGCAAATTGCTAACAAACACATGAAAAGATGCTCAATGTCAGTAATCATTAGAGAAATGCAAGTCAAAACCACGATGAGGTATCACCTCACACCAATCAGAATGGCCATCATCAAAAAAAACTAAACACAATAAATGCTGGAGAGATTGTGGAGAAAAGGGAACTCTCCTGCACTGTTGGTGGGAATGTAAGTTGGTACAGCTACTATGGAAAACACTTTGGAGGTTCCTTAAAAAACTAAAAATGGAACTACCATATGACCCAGCAATCCCATTACTGAGCATATATCCAGAGAAAACCATAATCTGAAATGAAACATGTACCATAATGTTCATTGCAGCACTGTTTACAATAGCCAGTACGTGGAAGCAACCTAAATGCCCATCAACAGAGGAGTGGATAAAGAAGATGTGGCATATATATACAGTGGAATATTGCTCAGCCATAAAAAAGAATGAAATTGAGTTATTTGTAATGAGATGGATAGACATAGAGTCTGTCATACAGAGTGCAGTAAGCCAGAAAGAGAAAAACAAATACTGTATGCTAACTCATATATATGGAATCTAAAAAATAAATAAATAAATAAGGTATTGATGAACCCAGTGACAGGGAAAGAATAAAGAAGCAGGTGTAGAGAACGTACTTGAGGACATAGGGTAGGGAGGGTGCAATGGGGAAGCTGGGACGAAGTGAGAGAGTAGCTTTGACATATATACACCACCAAATGTAAAATAGCTCATAGGAAATTCCTGCATAACATGAGGAGACAAACTCAATGATGGGTGATGACTTACAGGGCCAGGATAGAGAGGGTGGGAGGGAGCTGCGGGAGGGTGGGGATATGTGTATAAATGCAGCTGATTCACTTTGGTGTACCTCAAAAATGGGCACAACATTGTAAAGCAATTATATTCCAGTAAAGAGCTTAAATAAATTTTAAAAAAAAGAATAGATGTACTCTAAAAAATAAAAAAAAATAAAAAAAAAAATAAAAGAGAAAGAAATTACACAATCTCACTATGGTGAAATAATACAAAATCAAGTATCCATAGCAAAAGAAACTAAACTAAAGATACTCTGAAATGAAGACACATGAAATGCTTTATTTTTTAAACATGTAAGTCTCTAAAAATATTGCAATAAGTACTTTGGATGAACAGTAAGAATCAATAATATTTTAAAAGACAAACTTCAAAATTAATTTTGACAAAACTTAGATATTTTTCCTTCAAGACTGTTAAAATCTTTATTTGAAGATTATCCAGCATAGAAAAATTCTGAAATATCATAGAAAATAAAATTACATCAGCCTATAAATTGGCAAATGTAATAATATACTGTGAAGTATCTTATTGGCTAAAGAAATTAAAATCTATATAATGATTTATAACTATTTATCCCCCAATAACATAAATTAGTCAATTGAAAAAAAGAAATATGTATGTGTTCATGTGTGCCTGTGATTGTGTGTGTGTCCATATGTGTTGTGTATTTTTTACTCAGAGGTAGGATGTAGTCTTCAATCTATTTTAAAATGTCATTCAGCTACCTTCCTTCCAACTGGCTTGAAACCAAAGGTCAGATGAATGAAGGCGATGAGTTTCTGTGGAGCTTTAAAATCATCCACACTCAGGGGATCCTGATTTTCTAGTCAGGAGGCTAGATTGTTTTGTTATTTTGGAAGAAATTATTCCCCTTAGCGCAGAAGTAAGAAGAGCCAAATATTTACCTGAATAGTGACTATTAATTAGTCTTTACATCAAGATGACAGTACATGAGTACAGGGCTACATTGAGAATATTTTTTAAATGCTTTGAATTTAGCAATGTTAGCCATCAGGTCAAGATGTGTTTCATGTCATAATCAGTAATTCTTAAACTTTAATGTGTATAAGAAGTTCACTTGGATCTTGCTGAAAACAGTGTCATAGGAATTCCACCTTTAACAGAGTCTCTATGGACAGTGAGGTGGAAGCCTAGGAATCTACATGCTCACAGGCACCTGAGCTGATTCTCATACCTGTGAATTAAGTAACAGGTTGAGAAAAAGTTCCTGTAAAATCTCAATATTTTAAAGCTTTAAAGTTTTAAAACTTTTCATTTAAGTTTTGAAACATTGGTTTGTAAATGTAATTTAATATATTAAATTTATTGAACATTAAATGGAATCATATTAAGAGACTTGGGATAAGGTACATAATATGCAGTTAAAAATCATTTCAATACTTCAATCATGATAAAGTTATCCAACATTATAAATATGCATAATATACATGAATGTGTTAAAAATAGTTTCAAGTCATTGATCAAAATTAAGTTATTCAACTGTTAAACTAATGGTTCTAGTTTAATGATTTGTCAAAGTTTAGTTAAATCAACAACACCTTGCTTTTAAAGGCTAAACTCACTTGGGGTTGAATGTCTATTCTTTAATAACATTATTAGTTCTCTCCTTAAGGACTTGGTTTTGTATAGTACATGTAAATATAAATGTTTAATGTATTTTTGATGGTCTTAATGTTTACGAAGACATAAAACAAAATGTGTATTAGGTAAGCTATAGGACAACTATTTAAAGTTTGTGTAAATTCTATCAGAATATTACAGGACCTGATGGCCTAATAAAATAATATATGGGTGAGTCAAAAATTATCTGCACTCTGGTTATATTAAAACTTCTGTTGGGCTTCCTAGGTGGCTCAGTGGTTGAGAACCCGCCTGCCAATGCAGGGGACACGGGTTCGATCCCTGCTCCAGGAAGATCCCACATGCCGCAGAGCAACTAAGCCCATGCACCACAACTATTGAGCCTGTACTTTAGAGCCCATGAGCCACAACTATTGAACCCATGTGCTGCAACTACTGAAGCCCATGCACCTAGAGCCCGTGCTCCACAACAAGAGAAGCCACGGCAATGAGGAGCCCGTGCACCACAATGAAGAATAGCCCCCACTCACCACAACTAAAAAAGAAAGCCTGCACATGGCAAAAAAAGACCAACACAGCCAATAAAATAAATAAATAAATAAATTTTTAAAAAAATTAAAAAAAAATCTTCTGTTGGCCACAATGTCTTATCAGCACTTTCCATTCAAAGCTACTGTCTCCCCAGTCACTGCTGTGCAGGTATGAACATGCTACTTCAGTTCATTTGTAACTGCAGTATGAGCAAAAATGCATGCCCCACTTGTGATTTGCTTAAAAGAAGAGCAGCATGCAATAACTCTTTTTTTGTGGTTTGAGGGTGTGCACATCCACACACTTCTGCCCACACTGTCAACACTGCAAAAACATCATTTTGAGGTGTTAAAACATCCTCACTATAGTCCTGATCTTGCTCCATCGAACTTTCACCTGTTTGATCCCCTGAAAGCAGCCCTGTGAGGCTGAAGATTCACTTCTGATGAAGAAGTGAAGACAGAATTGCATTCATGGCTTGCATCTCAACCTAAAACCTTTTTTAATGAGGGAATATGAAATCTTGTTGATAGATGGACAAAGTGTATTAAAAAGCAAGGAGATTATATCAAGAAATGATGTATTTGTCTTTTCTGAAAGTTAATTAAAATATATTCTACAGCCAGAGTGCAGATAATTTTTGACTCACCCTCATAATTCTTTAACATACATTAAAGTCTTTCTTTTTAGAACAGTGACTATTCTTTTCCTTCAAGCTTAACACATTTCCTTTTTAAAATAAATAATTCATAGTTTATTTGACTTAGACTTTGATCATTTTTAGTAAAGTATGAATCAACTCAAAACATTTAACCAATATTTCACTGAATATCTACTACATGCAAGATGGGGGACATGCACAGAGTTAATAACTTGTGTATATTTTAAAACCAAACTTAAACACATATATCTAACCTGTGTGTGTGATAAGTGCTTTAATGGAGGCATAAAGACATGAAAATAGAGAAAAAATATCACTATGTCCAGGAGAGGCATGGAAAGAAGGCATGGAAAGCTTTGTAGACAATTGCACAAAGGAAACTACAGGAATTCCCTGGCGGTGCATGGTTAAGATGTGGTGCTCTCACTGCTGGGGACCAGGGTTCAAAACAAAGAGATTGCACAAAGGAAAATAAATTTGACTTGGACTTTAAGGATTAATTGGGATTTTGGCCAACCAAAACATATAAGGACAGAACGGATAACAGGATCAAATGCATGCAGTCTAGAAATTGTGTCATATGTGTCAAAGGAAGTGTGACGTATAAATAACACCCATGACATGGAAGCAGGATAAGATGAGGCTGGTCATGTTGGTTAAGTTCAAATTCTGAACAAGCATTAAAAATAATTTTTGAAATTATGATTTGTGTCTTTTGACTGCTTAAAGTCATAAAATAGTTTTAAAGGCAAATCAGTATAGTGGTATGTGTACCTTGGAAATATTCGTCTAGGGGCAGTCTTAAGAATTAACCTTAAGAAGGGAAAAGCCTGATGCAAGGAGGCCATTAGGAGAATAATATTTTAATAGGTATCTGAATTAGGACAGTAGTGGTAAGAAAGGGGGGGGGGGTTGAGGAAAGAAGAGAGAGAAGAAAAGAGAGAGCAAGGAATGAAGAATGAAAGGAAGGAAGGGAGGAAGGGAGGATGGATTTCACAAACATTGGCAAAGTAAAATTAAGATAAATTAGTGCCTTCTTGTATATAAGAAAGATAAATTTGACTTAAAAAAACTTCTAGCTTAAACAGTAAGGCTAATTTTAGTGCCTTAAACATCTATTGAACTTAATTTGTTTTCTTTTAAAAAACTTATAATATTAAGATGATATGTTCTGTTTCTCTACCTGTTGAAATGTGTGAAGTTACAGTTTTCTTGTTAAAACAAAACAAAAAAACCTATTTGATTAGTTTACTCCTATGCATTAGACATTACTTTGTTTTATTTCCAAATTTTCTTAACATCCATTGCCATTTTGCCTCGCTGTTTCAAATATCTTTTCAGCATTACTTTAAAAATAATTCAGATTTATTATAGTTAAAGCTTTTTTTGTACTGCTATCAGGCAACTATAAATTGTTAATGACAACATCTCACATGACTCAATAGCTGAGAACTTGCTAGCCTTTTGTGTTGCATTTGTTTCTATTACCTAGCTGATTCTTATTCCCTCTAAGAGAAGCCTAGCACAACCCCAACTGCAGAGGCAGATGACAGCCATGTGTGTTTTCTCAGGACTGACCCATGCCACCCCCTCCTCAGCCATGGCTGATCGTAATGTCCTGCCTGGCTGGAAAACAAGAACTGAGCCAAATTACTTCCCTTGGAATATGAGCTAAGTGACTCCAAGACAATAAATTTGGTTAATAGAGAAATCTGGAGCTGGAAGTTTCAGTCCCAAATCAAAGATATAAGAGCAAAACCAGTAAATACCCTGAGGAAGCCAGTCAGGAGAGAAAAATGGAGTGAATAACAGAGGAAATTGGAACAATCTTAGAGAGAAGGACAGTGAGTGGCAACACAGCATATGAAAGGAAACCAGAGCATTCACTGCAGCTGTTGTCTTCTCAATTCTGTCTAAAAGACCCCCTTTTTAGAAGTAACTGCATGTATATTCTGCTTCTTATATCCAAACTGCTCTAAGCAACGCTTTCCACAAATCTCTTCCAACTCTCCACTTCTAAGGAATTAAAATATGCTTAAACCCCATTCTCAGAAGCATGGTAGAGGATGAGGGGACACACGACTCTCCCTGGTCACAACTGATAGAAGGATACAAGGTGATAACCAAGCTTTTGTGTTTACTTTTTTAATTTAATTTTTATTTTATATTAGAGTGTAGTTGATTTACAATATTG
The DNA here is from genome assembly GCF_030028045.1 of Hippopotamus amphibius kiboko. NCBI lineage: Eukaryota > Metazoa > Chordata > Mammalia > Artiodactyla > Hippopotamidae > Hippopotamus > Hippopotamus amphibius. The sequence goes on from NC_080188.1 coordinate 93,359,453, forward strand.
TGTTAGTTTCAGGTGTACAGCAAACTGATTCTGTTATACATATACATATATCCATTCTTTTTCAGATTCTTTTCCCATATAGGTTATTAGCAAATATTGAGTAGAGTTCCCTGTGCTGTTCCCTGTGCTGGTCCTTGTTGTTTATCTATTTTATATACAGTAGTGTGTGTATGTTAATCCCAAACTCCTAATTTATCCCTCCTCCCCACATTTCCCCCCTGGTAACCTTAAGTTTGTTTTCAAAGCCTGCGAGTTTGTTTTGTAAATAAGTTATTTGTATTTTTTTTTTTTTTTAGATTCCACATGGAAGTGATATCCTATGATATTTGTCTTTCTCTGTCTGGCTTACTTCACTTAGCACAATCTCCAGGTCCACCCATGTTGCAGCAAATGGCAGTGTTTCATTCTTTTTTATAGCTGAGTAGTATTCCATTGTATATCTGTACCACATCTTCTTTATCCATTCATCTGTCAATGGACATTTAGGTCTATTCATCTCTTGGCTATTGCAGCTAGTGCTGCAATGAACACTGGGGTGTGTGTATCTTTTTGAATTATGGTTTTCTCTGGATGTATGCCCAGGAGTGGAATTGCTGAATCATATGGTACTTCTATTTTTAGTTTTTGTGCTTAGACTAAGTGCATTTACATTATAGATATTATCTATAACCTTTTCTTATTTACAATACAATGTAAGTTCAGAATCTCTATTTAGTTTTCTAAAAGAAATGCAAAGTCCTTCCATGACCTGTACATAATTGTTCACTCTTGAAGCATGTTAGCTCTTTATTATTTGAGTGAAAAACAAAAAAGAACAAAAAGCGGATGTTTTCCAGACACAGTATTTTTGAGCTTTAGAATAAAGTCAATAAATATTATGAATCCCATCGTAGCCTGAGAAAACAAACCAACATCTCTCCAATGTGGAGACCTGCAGCTTTCAGGTCCCCTTACATCATAAATCACCATAGAAAATTATGAGCTTTTCTTTGGGAGTTCTGAAAGCATTTCTAAAGGATAATTGCATGATATTAAAAAGCAAAGCAATTTTGACTTGACTGAATCAGCCAACTGGAGCTATGTCAATGGGGGAAGAAACTGTCATCAGAGGAGACATTTTAGAAGACTAATTTTAATTCTACTAATTGTAGTATATATTTTTCTTATGAGAGGAGACCATTTTGTTAAAACATGGGATAAGAAAATTCAAGTAAAATGTCAGCATCACATAATGATTTTGCTCTGATATTTCTGAATTATAACATGAATATACTGTAACTTCCATATTTTAAGCCCTACATGAATGTAGGTGAAGTAAATATCTAAGTAAACTACATGTATATGTCCAATAAGTACTCAAGTCATACAAATTGTTAGCACTTATTCCAGTGACTGCCTAGCAACTGTCAAGCCACATAATGAAATTTAACACGTCACATCTCACATTTTACTCTGAATGATATTGCCGAGCTCGAAAGTTTTATCAGGATTGGGCTAATAATAACTTTTTATATTTTCCAAAATTGTAAACTTGCAAAAGATAAATCTTAAGGTTTTTTTTTTTTTTTAAGTCCTACAAATTCTGAAGGTATTACACAGTTCCAAAATATTTTGGGTACCAACTCTTTCCCTGGTGATCAATCCAGCTGGTGGAATAATCCATTTTAGGGCTTTGTTCCCCCACAAACCATCAAAAAGAATGGACATGTGGAACAATTGTCCCTGAAAACTAACTGGAAACTGGCAGAAAGTCTCCTGTACAACCAAGGCTGTAAGAAAGATACATATGTGATAGGATAGGAAGGGAAGGAAAGCATTTGGGTCAGGACCTGTGCCCCTGGGAGGGGACTCAGAGGAAAAGAAAGGATACATGGGTGGAGACCTGCCACAGGGAGTGAGCAGTTTGAGCCTCAGTCCTGGGGTCCGCAGACATTGGGGAGAGGAGCCCCTTTGCTCATTGGAGGGCTGGTGGGACCAACAGGAGGGCAATGGAAATCTTGAACTCTGCTCCTGAAGAGCACATGTTGGCATGCCCCTGAGGCAGGGCAGAGAGAAGTCTGCTCTCATGGCTGCCAAGTTTCATGCAACCACCTCGGCGCACACTCCAGCCCAAGCTGAGCAAATGCTTAGGCTTCGCTCACTCCTTGTCATATGCGGCACTGGATCTGGGGTGGCTACAGCTGGGAGAGTACTCTACCATGGGGTGCAGAGGTGACCCAGTTCCAGAGCAGAGCCTGCACGGGGCAGTGGTGGCCACTGTTGGCTCTCACTCAAACAGTGCATCAGAAGCTTCCCAGATCTCTGGCAGTTGACACTCTACCACAGCTCACCCCCAATACATGCAAAGAGTCCACACAGGTCCTGTAGATCCACAACAGAGTGGAGATGGCAGGAGCTGGGGGCAGTGATAGGCTGTGAGGGACAAAGGGGACTTGCACCTGAGGTTGCACATGAGCAGAGCAAGGGAAACAAATACCAGCAGCTGCACAGGCAGTGCACCAGAGACAGCTCAAACCTCTGTATGTGGCCAACACAAGCCAAGAGGCCACATGGGCCCCCCTTGCTTCAGTATTCTCTCCCTCTGGGGCAAGGATCCCAGTGCGGAGAGAGTGGGAAACATACAGCTTGTGTCTGACCTCAGGGATTCTGCTCCAGCAACATGGGATCAGATGCCACCCCTGATAGGGCAGTGATGGCCGCCAAGCATAGAAGTCCTGCCTCACACTGGGCTACAGCTCTAGTCCCTTCATCTCCAGCCCCACCTCTTACCAGGGTGATAGCTGCCAGCACACCCTGGGGGAAGATGCGACTGGCATCCATCACATCAAATCCAAACCTCCCACCAAAGCATTGGGCACACATGGTCTGCAAAGGCATGCTTCCACTTAAGAACACATCTTAAAGACTGCAACAGGTAAATGCTTGACCTAAATTCAAAGAGGCAGAGAAAGTTAATCAAAATGAAATGGCAGAAACTGCTGTCAATTTAAAGAGTAAGATAAAATTAAAAAAAAAAAAAAACCTGAAAAAATAATGAAGCAGAAATAAACAATTTACCAGATATAGAATTCAAAAATATGGTAATAAAAATGTTAACTAAATTAGGGGAAAGAATAGATGTACACAGTGAAAATTTTAAGGAGGAACTGGAAAATATAAGATGACCCAATCAGAAATGAAGAATTCAATAGCTGAAATAAAAAACACACTACAGAAAAGGAATTTGCAGATAACATGATCTTTATATAGAAAACCTTAGTCTCTACCCCAAAACTACTAGAACTAATAAATGAATTCAGCAAAGTTGCAAGATGCGAGATAAATATACAGAAATCTGTTGATAAATATACAGAAATTCTTCTCTTTCCTCTGATTCCCCTCTCTCATATATATATATGAAATATACATAGGTTTATTTCCCTAGAGAACCCTGACTGTACATTTACCTTGATGGAAGTCAGTATTTAAGCAATGTTCAGGTTTACCAAAATCTTCTCTCTTTAGCTCTATGTGTATGTTAGCAAAACAAACAGTATCAAATATATGATACTGAATGATAGTACCTCACAGATATACTACCTAAAAATTGTCCTTTTATAGTAGTTTCTTTTCCTTTTCCTTTTTCTTTTTTGTAAACTGGTATTTAACTTATGGATGGGTTTCAGTCTAATTAAGAAGTTCTCTAGAACCTTAAACATTTAAATAGATGTGTCTGTCTTCATTCATTTTCCTAAAAGTACAAATGAAAATGAGTGAGTTTTGTGCCTGAATTATCTAAATTGTCTGTCTGTATTTACCCACACTAAAAATATATGCTTAATTTGGCACATTTCATCCAAGATAAAGAGATTATTATTCAACATCTATTTAAAATAGGAAAAATATATGCCAAGTTTCAGGAAAAATAGTATGTAAAAAGTATATTGAGGGCAACTGTAAGGAACATAACATTACATCACTCAGTGGATGACATCAAACTTATTTCCAGTAAATATTAAAATTTAATCTAAAATATTAGCCCACAATCATGCCATTCCTTTCTTTTGTATACAGATAGAAAATCAAATACATGCTAATATTGTGCGAGTTACAGTGTGGGACATGGGGTGGGGAAAATAAGGAAGAGTTCAAATATAAAAAAAAAATCATCCTTGCCATATTTATCAGACCTATTATAATTACAATACAGAAATCTACCTGAACTAAGTCAGTTTTACACAAAAGATTTATTGGCACATGTAAGCAAACTTTTTCAAGGACAGCAGTGTACCTGGGCCACAGGGTGACAAGATCAAAGGACTTGAAAATTGCCAAGATCCACTACCTCTACCTCTTGCTCTTTTTTCCTGCATGCATTCTCTTTATTCAGCCAATCTGGTATTTTTCCACTGGTTTAGAAATGAAAGCACCAAAATCTTATTAATATTGTTCATGTTTCTTCTGAAAAAGAACTGAAAACCTTTTTGTCTAATGTTAATTCTAAAAATTTCCAGAAAGTGTTGTTATTGGCACAAACTGGATAAACTTCCGTCTTTGAACAAATAATAGTAGTCAGGGAGGTGGAGTTTTATAATGGAGCTGACTTGGGTCAGGTACTGCTTCCTGGACCAATCCCTGTAGACTCTGTAGCTCTACCAGAATCAGATGATTGAAGTGACAGCAGTAATATATCCAAGAACTAAGGGGAAGGAGCATGGGCAGAGAATCATTAGGTGTCTACTACACTGTCCTCAGAAGTTAAAATAATTGAGATGGCAGACAGAACATGCTATTAACTTTTAGATTGGCATCTTAAGCCATCAATTAGCTTTCTGATATAAAACTTGTTTGGAACACACCTAAATACATCATATTTCTGGAATGGAAATAAAGTGAATCATGCCCAGGGCATAGAGACAAATTAGAACTGTGCCGTTAGAGGGCTGAATCGCCTGTATTCAAGGAAATAATTGCCATTTTCTCAAGACACCTAATTTGACAGCTTGCAAAGCTCTACCACACCTGATGCTTATGATCTTAACTGTGAGAGCACAGCAGAGATCACCATCAACAAACAATACATCAAAATATCTCAAGGAACAGACTCAAAATGAAAGATTCTCATACAATAAAAAATGAAGTGCTAATAAATAAAGAAGATCAAAGTTGTGGTATCTAAAATGGCACAATCATTTCCCCTGAATTATGTTCCAGAAAATAAATAACATTTTAAAAGGAACACAGCATTGCCTGCAGAGTTTGAAATTGCTGCCTCCAAAAACATTACTTCCTGTTGATATCAATTTGCCTCAGGGGCAAGAAGTTTAACCAGCAGTTCGTCCCCAGCAGAGTACCAACATTGTCTGCTGATGACCAAGGCTGTACACATGGTCAGATTTTGGGTCAAGGCTTTGTTCCATAGCCCAGACGTTGTGTTCTGCTTGCAGCCAATGGCCCAGTCACTAAGTGAGCAAGTATCCAACATGGTGCTCTTGTATCTAAGCTGACAATGTTTGTGCTGCTTCCAACTGTTTTAGTATTCTCCACATGAGAAATATTCCTCCCTTACTGAATACTTAAGGCAGGAGTAAGCAATTTCTAGAGGTCATAATCCATGATCATGAGTATGATATTTCTTATACAGCAGTTTTTTGTCTTAGCCACATTCATTAACTCCCAAGAAGATCAAAAGCACTCTTGTCACATGTTTTGTGGAAGCTTTAACCATCCCATACCATACAGGAAAACCTCCCAGAGGATAGTGAATGTGAATTATTCATCTTGTCATTCTCTAGCACAGATCCTACTAAATAGTAAGTACTTGACAAAGTTGTGTTGATTACATAAATACAATCAGCTCTTCATATCCACAGATTCTGTATTCATGGATTCAACCAACCACGGATTGAGATTTTTCCAAAAATTTCCAGAAAATTCCAAAAAGCAAAACGAATTTGCTCTATGTTGACAACTATTTACATGGCCTTTATATTGCATTTACAATTATTTATGTAGCATTTGCATTGTATTAGATAGTGTAAGTAATCTAGAGATGACAACGTATACAGAAAGACATTCATAGGTTATATGCAAATACTATGCTATTTTATGCAAGGGGCTTGAGCATCCACAGATTTTGGTATCTGCATATCTCTGGGGGTCATGAAACCAATCTCCTGCAGATACCGAGGGGCAACAGTAAATGAATGGCACTTCCAGCTAGGAAGAAATAACCCCAACAGAAATGCAGAGGATGGTTTTCCACAATCCAGTGGCAACTGTATCCATCTTTAGGTTTAGATGTACGTTCATTGTATAAAAACACAGTAATAATAGATGTTAATTATGACTCATCCTTTCATTGCCTTGACTATTAACAGAAAACAAACAACAACAACAACAACAACAACAACAAAACAAGCAGAGGGCTGTTTTATTTGTCCTTCAAGAGATAACAATGGCTTGGACATAGTGGTAGCATCTGAAGGGGTGAGAAGTGGACAAGTTCTGAATATACATTGAAAGTACAAACAAAAAGATGTTCTCATGAACTAGACATGCTGTGTAAGAGAAAACAGAGGTGTATACACACACACACAAGCACACACACAGGGATAGACAGAGAGATGAATAAACAGAGATAAAGATGGAGACAGAGGTATGTCAGGAAATGAGATAACAATATAGATGTAATCAGCACATTATTTCTACTAAAATCAGGAGACCATGAAGGTAGGTAGAGAAAAGAAGCATCTGAGGGTCAGAAACAACATTCAGAGAGGTGACTGAAAAGGACCTGTCAGTGAGGTAGGAGAAAATTCAGATAAAGTAAGTATTTCCATCAGAGAAAATAATATATTTTGTTAAATATTGCTTGTAACTCAAGTAAAGTGAGGACTAAAAATCAGTCATTGTTTTTGTCAAATAGAAGTTATTGGTAACCTTGCCACGAGTGTTTCAAAAGAGAACTGGGGAGGAAAGTCTCCTCAAAATATTCCTTAAAGAGAATGTGGGAACTTCCTAGGTGGTGCAGTGGTTAAAAATCTGCCTGCCAATGCAGGAGACACAGGTTCAATCCCTGCCCCAGGAAGATCCTATATGCCACGCAGCAAATAATCCCATGCACCACAACTATCGAGCCTATGCTCTAGAGCCTGTGAGCCACAACTCTTGAGCCCCTGTGCCACAACTGCTGAAGCCCATGTGCCTAGAACTTCTGCTCCACCACAAGAGAAGCCACCACAATGAGGAGCCCTCACACCACAATGAAGAGTAGCCCCCACTCGCTGCAACTAGAGAAAGCCCATGTGCAGCAATGAAGACCCAACACAGCCAATAAATAAATAAATAAATTTATAAAAAAAAAAGAGAGAGAGAGAATGTGAGGAAAGAGGACGCAGTTTTTTAAGCAATGCCCATGATAGGCTTTGCTATAAGAGATCACAGAATATGGGAAGAAAGGGATGCAGGGGCCAGAGGGAAGTTATTCTGAAAGGCAGGAAGGTTGCAGGATGTTTGTGTGATACTGAATAGGTGTGAGGAGAGATAGATGAAAGATAAAGAATGTCATGGGGGTAAAAGCAGGAGTAAATTTGCAGTGAGTGCTCACAATGTTTTAGGGACAGTGCCAAGTGATTTCCTTGCTTTCTCTAATTATTAAAACAACCCCTGAGGTAAATAATATTATGTCATTTACAGATAAGCACATGTATTAGAGAGGTTTGGTAATGTGCCTAAAGTCACACAGCTAGTAAGAGGCAGAGCCAAGAGTTAAACTGAGGACTGTTTTGAAATTCCATGAGCTTGATCTATCATTATCTATAGATAATGAACTTTGTCAAGCCACTAAAGTCATTAATTTTATCTGAACTCAGGGCCATGGAATTTTTTATGCAGCTTTCCAAGTACCCAAGAATTAACTTTGGTTCTAAGAGAAGAACCACGGGTAACATTTTTTGTTTGCTTGTTTTGTAAATCTCAGCTACATAATCTTCCATAGTCAAGCTATAGAAAATATGTACATATAAATATTTAGTTATATCAACTTAGATATAGTGTTTAGATGTTAATCTCTGTCCAATTTTTCAACCGGGACAACACAGTAGAGTTAGAGAGAACTTAGCCACTTATTTCCCAGAGTCACGTATCATTATTGTGGATACCAAGGCAAGAGAGGCTGAATCATTTACCCATGATAAAGATGGAATTAGACCCAGAGAACAGAGGGAAAATTCATGGAGAAATTAAAATAAATACATTTTTCTTTTCTCTTTCTTCTCAACATGTTACATACGCTTATTTTAAAATGACCAACTACTGAGAATGAAATCATATCCTAACCAAATAAGAAAGGTAAAAAGTTGAAGAATCAAAACTCAAGGAAGCTATAAATTGGAAAAATTTGCTTTGACTATTACAGATGAAAGGTAAGAGTCTAAAGCTTAACTGTATCTTTTATTTCTGAGGTAGAACACGTTAAAAAAATTCAACTGAGTACATTTTAAAGATCTTATTGGCTTTATTCAATGATTTGTGAATTGGGCAACATCCCATTTGCAGATAGAAAGATGCTCTAAAAAATGAAAGTTGAGACCCAGCTACATAAGATTATAAGTAGAAGGAATCAAGAACAAGGAAAAATACTTGCAAAATGTGGATTGGATTTGTTGCAGCAAGGTCACTTTCCTCCATTGGATGGCAGGGGTCTACCAGGCAGATGACCTCACCAGTGTTGGTCAGGTGATTCCTGATTGACTGGGTTAACATTTCATTTCTGGGAGAGATGAAACTGTAATTAACTAAGTCTCAGTTTGGTGATGTGGAGCTTAGCATAAGTGACTCCCTTTGGGGGCCTTTTGTTATGTTTTTAACAATTACCTTTTATTGATCAGACTCAGCTTAGAAATATGATCAAAATTTATAGCACTAGTGCCCTTCCCAACTACTGCTCTGAAGTTCTCTCAGTTTTTGCAGATCCTTTGTGTGGTAGTCACAGGTCAAGAGACATTTTGCTGAATCTCCGAGGTGTTCACAGGTCACCGGTTTGGGTCCACATTTTTGGTCGGTCATTCTCTTCATCCTTTTTCTGATATTCCACTCTTTAGAACATAGAGACAGTTGCTTGGTGGTTACTGACTGAACCTGCATTTAAAGCTCTTGAGAGAATACAGATCAGTAGGAAGACTATTATAATTATCATTAAGTAAGGTAATTCCCAAAGTCTAGAATGCACTTTAGAGCCATGATCCCTAAAAGACAAGCCAATCAGAATCAAATAAGTAATAAATAAATGAATAAATACATGAATAAATAAAAAAATTTAAAAGTCACTTTCTTAGGCCAAGTAATCTTATGTAGCTGTGTCTCAACTTCCCCAGAAATGTCAATCCAGGAGTAACATGTGGTGTTGGCCACACACAGACAGACACCTCCTTGCTCAGCTAAAAAATAATCAAGGGCTTTCTTATTATCAAGAGCAACCTTGGCCAGAGAGTCTAGGAACTTTGTTGGACAACTATAGTTTTAGCAGTAGATTCTGCATTATCTTCAAAGTTAGAGATTTCTGATCATAGTCTCATTTCCACTTATTTCTAACCAAGGAAGTCAGAATTTGCCAAAAGAAGTGAATCCTGAATCATGAATGCCTTCTGGTATGTCCCTTCTGACTCAACAGGGTAGTTGACCAATGTGATGTCTCAGTTTGGCTGTGGACAATTTAGGGGCACAGTTGGATAACCTAAGAGTCATTGCCTGGTCATGCATCAGCCATCTAGACATCCAAAGACCCAAGGAGGATAATAGCCACCACAGACAAAGGTAAATCCTGTCAGGGTATAAACAACTCTTGCCCAAATGGCACTAGTAATGGGTTTATTTACAGGAATTTTTGCATTTGTTCATTCAAACCAGGGGTCAGTTAAGTTTTCAGTATATTCAGGAAGTAAATATCCTAGCCTAAAAAAAAAAAAAAAGTTGCTTTAATTTCTTGTAAAGACAGGTACTGATGGTGAGATTTTTTTTCATTATTGGGGGCAGATCTGATTTAGATAATCATAAGAGCATGGGGGTGCAAATATACTGTGGTTTGCAAAGGTATTCATGTCTAATTGAGCAAGTACAATTGTAATAATTGAAGAAAGGTAAAAACAAAGCACTGGGTGTTCTTGCCATAAAAGTCAGACTCAGTAGGTGACTTCTAAGGGAAGCTGATTGCAGTTTACAGTGTCATTGGGAATGGAAGAAAAATCAGTCACAGGGAAAATGGATTGGAATTTTGATGACAGATCCAGCAATCTAAAAGCTCCGCCCCACCACCCACCCCTTAGAAATGGCCTGAGAGATACAAATGATGGTGTTACATTTCTAGGCCAATGCCAGAGTAAAAGAAAAAAAGAAAGAAAAAAAGGTTTCATTTTAGTTAAACTGTGAAGTCTTGATCTGGTGTCTTGGGTAGAAGCTGTAAAACACATGAATTCATCAGCTTTCTTCCTTTTCAACTTGATTTTATGGTGGCCAGTGTGAGAGGAGAATCGAGTATTAGAGGAGCCCTTTTCAGGTGGGACATGTGTGCCCAAGGCTCAATGCCTTCTGGTTTTGCCAGAGTGTCTACAGTCAGAAGCACTTGGTAAGGCCCCTTCCAACAAAGTCTAAGGGCTGTTTTCCTCTGATGATGTTTCAAAAATACCCAGTCACTAGGCTCCAAACTGTGACCAACAGGATACTTTGAAGTGGGATCTGGGAAGGCTTCTTTACCCTGTTGATGACAGTCTTCAGCAAAAGACATTAAAGACCTTCAGTATCTGGTCATGTTACCATTAGATGACAAAGGATCAGCAGAGAGCTGCATTCCGATAGACTTTGGTCTGTGAGTGACTGTCTCATATCAAGTGAGTTTGAGACAGTACTTTCAGCCAAGGAAGTCCAGTAGTTTCAGCAGGTGTATAAATTTAGAGTTTAAAGACCCCATTAATTCTTTCAACCCTGTCTGTTGATTGAGAGTGTTAGGGACAGTGGTAATTCCAGGAATTTTGCAAGGTTTTTGTTAAAGTTTGTATGATTTACCCAGAGAAGAGAATGCCTAAATCACTAGAGATCATAGACGGTGCATTCCAAGTGAAAACACATTTTCTAATAGGTTTTTTCGGTTTGTTTTTTTGGTTTTTTGGTTTTTTTGCCACTGTGTGGGCATTAGTCTTATGGCAGGGGAAGGTTCCAGCCCAACTTGAAAAACTACCTATGACAACAAAAACGTATTGACAACCCATCTTGAGTGACAGTTTAGCAAAGTCCAGTTACAGGTGCTCAAATGGTCCAGAGGGAAGCAGTTTGAGGCCTCTGGAAACAAAAACAGCTTTTCTGGGATTATGAAATTAAGAGGTCAGACATTGATGGTAAGTTGCTTTTGCAATTTTATACAAGTCTCCCCACCAAAGCCTATTTATAATTTGAGTCACCTTAGCTGTACCACGGAAGGTGAAAGCGTGCAAACTGAAAGATAGTTTGCCAGGGAGCTGGGGGAACCAAAGCGGTAGTCTGGGGTTTCCCACAGCCCCAAATTTACTACCACAGATTACCCATTGTGATTCCTCTGATTCAAGAGCAGACTGTTGTCATGTCACAGGACATCAGGATGGTGAAAGTCTGGTGACAAGGGGTCTTTTTGCAGAAGCAGCATGGACGTCCCATCCACATATGCCATAACTGTCTAGATTCTGTTGCTGCTGCTTTTGCATGAAAATCAGTCACACAGGGCATTTCCCTGACACTCAGGTTCAGTCTTTTCAGTGTGAACCTCAACTCTGATAACAGCAGTCTTAGAAGGTAAGACAATAGCAATAAGAAGGTTATTCATTTACTGTCCATTTTCTATTAGATCCCAGAGGACATAAGAAAACCTTTCATTTCCATAACATCCTGCAAATCATAGATGACCTCAAAGGCACACCAGCTGTCAGCATAAATATTAACAGTTTGTCCTTCTTGTACCTGGCAGGCTCAGGGCATGGAGATTTGCTTGCTGGGCTGATTTAGTGTGTGGGAAATTTACCCTCTCAAGGAGTTTATATTGAGTAGTAACAGCACAGCTGTTAGACAGCAAGAAGGTGACAGTGGTGAAAAGACAAGAGGGGACCCAACCATCTAGGGATCCTCCCCTGACACTACCTAAAGTGAGTGAAACTATGGTCAGGTGGTGGGCAACTTATCCTGACAAAGAGGGAGCACAGTAACACTTGGGAATGTCCCCGGGCTGCGCATGCCCAGACTAGACAGGTGTATGACCTATAGTAACCCCAAACTCATTACACCATCACTATAATAAAATCTACATGTAGTTTTGCCTTCCCAATGCCCCCGTGGGCTTTTCTTAGAGAATCAAGGGTAAGGGCATGGGCAGTAATGAACTTGCTACATAACTTGGGACTGTCATGATTGGGACTGTCAGTCAAATAGTGATCCCCTGTCACTCACCCATGATCGCACTCTGCCTCCTCTCAGAACACTCCTTATAAACACCTTTAAGCCTGCAGAAGCGGGCTGGTTTCACTTCACAGAAACAGCCTGCTGTCCCTCTGAGAAGGTAGCTACACTTTAAGAAATTTTGCTTTGTGCTTAAGCCTGAAGAGGTAGTCTGAAATTCTTTTCATGCTATCACAAGGACCGAGATCATTGGTCCAGTCTTCCATTTACCACCTCGGTTGGAGCTATTTGATACAACACATGCCAACCCGGTAACATAGCCAGCTTGGAAATTCTCTTTTTCATATTTTTTTTTCAGAACTTTATAGGAGTATAATTGCTTTACAGTGTTGTGTTAGTTTCTGCTGTACAACAAAGTGAATCAGCTGTGTGTATACATATATCCCCATAACCCCTCACTCTTGAGCCTTCCTCCCATCCTCCCTATCCCACCCCTCTAGGTTGTCACCAAGCATCCACTTGATCTCCCTGTGCTCTGCAGCAGCTTCCCACTAGCTAGCTACTTTACATTTGGTAGTGTTTATATGTCAAAGCTACTTTCTTACTATGTATCAGCCTCCCTTTCCCTAAAGTCCATTCTCTAAATCTCCATCTTTATTCTTGCCCTGTCACTGTGTTCATCAGTACCATTTTTCTAGATTCCACATATATGCGTTAACATACAGTATTGGTTTTTCTTTTTCTGACTTACTTCACTCTATATCACAGACTCTAGGTCCATCCACCTCACTACAAATAACTCAATTTTGTTCCTTTTTATGGCTGATATTCCGTTGTATATATGTGCCACATATCCTTTATCTATTCATCTGTCAATGGACATATAAGTGGCTTCCATGTCCTGGCTATTGTAAATAGTGCTGCAATGAACATTGTGGTCCATGTATCTTTTTAACTAATGGTTTTCTCAAGGTATATGCAAAGTAGTGGGATTGCTGGGTCATATGAAATTTCTATATTTAGTTTATTTAAGTAATCATCATATTGTTCTCCATACTGGCTGTATCAATTTACATTCCCACCAATATTACAAGAAGGTTTCCTTTTCTCCACAAACTCTCCAGCATTTATTGTTTCTAGATTTTTTGGTGATGGCCATTCTGACCAGTGTGAGGTGATACCTCATTGTGGTTTTGATTTGCATTTCTCCAATAATTAGTGATATTGACCATCTTTTCATGTGTCTGTTGGTCACCTGTGTGTCTTCTTTGGAGAAGTGTCTATTTAGGTCTTCCACCCATTTTTGGATTGGATTGTTTCTTGTTGGTTTCTTTGTTGGGATGAGTTGCATGAGCTGCTTCATTTCGGAGACTAATCCTTTGTCCATTGCTTCACTGGCAAATATTTTCTCCCATTCTGAGGATTGTCTTTTTGTCTTCTTTATGATTTCTTTGCTGTGCAAAAGCTTTTAAGTTTCATTAGGTCCCATTCGTTTATTTTTACTTTTACTTCCATTACTCTAGGAGGTGGGTCAAAAAGGAACTTGCTGCAATTTATGTCAGAGTTTTCTATCTAAAAATGTTTTCCTCTGAGAGTTTTATAGTGTCTGGCCTTACATTTAGGTCTTTAATCCATTTTGAGTTTATTTTTGTGTATGGTGTTAGGAAGTGTTCTAATTTCATGCTTTTACATGTAGCTGTCCAATTTTCCCATCACCACTTATTGAAGAGTCTATCTTTCCTCCATTGTGTATTTTTGACTCTTTTTTCAAAGATAAAGTGACCATATATGCATGAGTTTATCTCTGAGCCTTCTTTCCTGTTCCATTGATCTATGTTTCTGTTTTTGTACTAGTACCTTACTGTCTTGATTACTGTAGCTTTGTAGTATTGTCTGAAGTCAGGGAGCCTGATTCCTCTAGCTCTGATTTTCTTTCCCAAGATTGCTTTGGCTATTTGGGATCTTTTGTGTTTCCATGCAAATTTTAAAATTTCTTGTGCTAGTTCTGTGAAAGATACCATTAGTAATTTTATAAGGATTGCACTGAATCTGTAGATTTTTATGGTTAGTCATTTTCACAATATTGATTCTTCCAGTTCAAGAACACAGGCTATCTCTCCAACTGTTTGTATCATCCTTGATATCTTTCATCAGTGTCTTATAGTTTTCTGCATACAGATCTTTTGCCTCCTTAGGTGGGTTTATTCCTAGGTATTTTATTATTTTTGTTGCAATGGTAAATGGGAGTGTTTCCTTAATTTCTCTTTATGATTATTCATTGCTAGTGTATAGGAATGCAAGAGATTTCTGTGCATTAATTTTGTATTCTGCTACTTTACTAACTTCATTGATTAGCTGTAGTAGTTTTCTAGTGGCATGTTAGGATTTTCTATGTATAGTATTATGTCATCTGCAAAGAGTGACAATTTTACTTCTTCTTTTCCAATTTGGATTCCTTTTTCTTCTCTGCTTGCCATGGCTAAAACTTCCAAAACTATGCTGAATAATATGGGTGAGAGTGGGCACCCTTGTCTTGTTTCTGAACTTAGAGGAAATGTTTTCATTTTTTCACCACTGAGAGTGATGGTGGCTGTTGGTTTCTCATATATGGCCTTTATTATGTTGAGGTAGTTTGCCTCTATGCCCACTTTCTGGAGAGTTTTTATCATAAAATGGGTGTTGAATTTTGTCAAAAGCTTTTTCTGCGTCTATTGTGATGATCATATGGTTTTAATCCTTCAATTTGTTAAAATGGTATATCATATTGATTGATTTGCATATATTGAAGAATCCTTGCATTCCAGAGATAAACCCCACTTGATCATGGTGTATGACCTTTTTAATGTGCTGTTGGATTCTTTTTGCTAATATTTTGTTGAGGATTTTTGCATCTATATTCATCAATGCTATTGGCCTGTAATTTTATTTTTTTGTGTGACGTCTTTGTCTGGTTTTGGTATTAGAGTGATAGTGGCCTTGTAGGATGAGTTTGGGAGTGTTCCTCTCTCTGCTATATTTTGAACGAGTTTGAGAAGGATAAGTGTTAGCTCTTCTCAATGTTTGATAGAATTCACTGTGAAGCCATCTGGCCTTGGGCTTTCATTTGTTGGAAGATTTTTAATCATAGTTTCAATTTGCTTGTGATTGGTCTATTCACATTTTCTGTTTCTTCTTGGTTCACTCATGGAAGGTTGTACTTTTTTAAGCATTTGTCCATTTCTTTCAGGTTGTCCATTTTGTTGTCATAGAGCTGCTTATAGTAGTCTCTCATGATCCTTTGTATTTCTTCAGTGTCAGTTCTTACTTCTCTTTTTTCATTTCTAATTCTGTTGATTTGAGTCTTTTCCCTTTTTTGCCTGATGAATTTGGCTAACGGTTTATCAATTTTGTTTATCTTCTCAAATAACTAGCTTTTAGTTTTTAATAATCTTTGCATTTGTTTCCTTCATTTCTTTTTCATTTGTTTCTGATCTGATCTTTATAATTTCTTTCCTTCTGCTCACTTTGGGGGGTTTTTTGTTCTTCTTTCCCTAATTGCTTTAGGTGTAAGCTTAGGTTGTTTATTTAAGATTTTTCTTGTTTCTTGAGGTAGGAATGCATTGCTGTAAACTTCTCTCTTAGAACTGCTTTTGCTGCATCCTATAGGTTTTGGGTCATCATCTTTTCATTGTCATTTGTTTCTAGGTGTTTTTTGAATCCCTCTTTGATTTCTTAAGTGATCTCTTGGTTATTTACTAGTGTATTGTTTAGCCTCCATCTGTTTGTATTTTTTACAACTTACATCTTTTCCCTGTAATTGATGTCTAGTCTCACAGCATTGTGGTCAGAAAAGATACTTTATGTGATTTCAATTTTCTTGAATTTACTGAGGCTTGATTTGTGACCCAAGATGTGATCTATCCTGGAGAATGTTCCATGAGCACTAGAGAAGAAAGTATATTCTGTTGTTTTTGATGGAATGTCCTATAAATATCAATTAAGTCCATCTGGTCTAATATGTCATTTAAAGCTGTGTTTCCTTATTTATTTTCTGTTTGGATGATATGTCCCTTGGTGTAAGTGTGTTGTTAAAGTCTCTACTATTATTGTGTTACTGTCAATTTCCCCTTTTATAGCTGTTAGTATTTGCCTTATATATTGAGGTGCTCCTATGTTGGATGCATAGATATTTACAATTGTTATATGTTCTTCTTGGATGGATCCCTTGATCATTATGTAGTGTCCTTCCTTGTATCTTGTAAAAGTCTTTATTTTAAAGCCTAATTTGTCTGATATGAGCATTGCTACTGCAGATTTCTTTTGACTTCCATTTGCATGGAATATCATTTTCCATCCCCTTACTTTCAGTCTGTATATATCCCTAGGTCTGAAGTGGGTTTCTTGTAGACAGCATATATATGAGTCTGTTTTTGTAGTCCATTCAGCCATTCTGTGTATTTTTGTTGGAGCATTCAATCCATTTACATTTAAGGTAATTAGTGATATGTATGTTCCTCTTGCCATTTTTCTTAATTGTTCTGTGTGTGTGTGTGTGTGTGTGTGTGTGTTTCTTTTGTAAGTCTTTTCCTTCTCTTGTGTCTCCTGACTAGAGGTATTCCTTTAGCATTTGTTGTAAAGCTGGTTTGGTGGTGCTAAATTCTCTTAACTTGCTTGTCTGTAAAGCTTTTGATTTGTCCATTGAATCTGAATGCAACCCTTCCTGGGTAATCTTGGTTGTAGGTTTTTCCCTTTCATCACTTTAAATATATCCTGTCACTGCCTTCTGGCCTGCAAAATTTCTGCTGAAAGTTCAACTGTTAACCTTATGGGACTTCTCTTGTATGTTATTTGTTTATTTTCCCTTGCTGATTTTTTAAAAATAAATTTATGTATTTATTTATTTATTTATTTATTTATTTATTTATTTTATTGGCTGTGTTGGGTCTTTTTTGCTGTGTGCAGGCTTTCTTTTTAGTTGTGGTGAGTGAGGGCTACTATTCTTTGTGGTGCATAGGCTCCTCATTGCCATGGCTTCTCTTGTTGCAGAGCATGAGCTCTAGGCATGTGGGCTTCAGTAGTTGCAGCACATGGGCTCAATAGTTGTTGCACATGGGCTTAGTTGCTCCACAGCATGTGCAATCTTCCTGGAGCAGGGATCAAACCTGTATCCCCTGTGTTGGCAGGTGGATTCTCAACCACTGTGCCACCTAGGAATCACTCCCTTGCTGCTTTTAATATATTTTCTTTGTGTTTAATTTTTATTAGTTTGATTAATATGTGTCTTGGAATGTTTCTCCTTAGGTTTATCCTGGACTTGATTACCTATTTCCTTTCCCATGTTGAGGAATTTTTGGCTTTAATCTCCTCAAGTATTTTCTCAGACCCTTTCTTTTTTTTCTTCTTCTTCTGGAACACCTATAATTTGAATGTTATTGTGCTTAATGTTGTCCCTGAGGTCTTTGGGACTGTCCTCCATGCTTTTTTCTTTATTCTCTTCTGTGATTGTTATTTCCACCATTCTATCTTCCAGCTCACTTACCCATTTTTCTGCCTCAGTTATTCTGCTACTGATTCCTTCCAGAGTATTTTTAATTTCAGTTATTTTGTTATCCACTACTGTTTGTTTGGCTTTTAGTTCTTCTAGGTCCTTGTTAAACATTTCTTGTATTTTCTCTATTATGTTTATGACATTTTGGATCATCTTTACTATCACTGCTCTGAATTCTTTTTCAAGTAGTTTCCATATTTCTTCTTCATTTATTTGGTCTTGTGGGGTTTTATCTTGCTCCTTTGCTTGCAATATATTTCTCTGTCTTCTCATTTTGTCTATTTTACAGTATTTGAGGTCTTCTTTCCCTTGACTGAAGGGTTGTAGTTTCTTTTGCTTCTGTTTTCTCCCCCTAGTGGTGGGGTTGGTCCAGTTTCTTGTGTAGGCTTCCTGATGGGAGACACTGGCACCTGTGTTCTAGTGGGTGGAGCTGAGTATTTTCCCTCTGATGAGCAAGGTTGTGTTAAGTGGTGTGTTTTGGAGTGTCTGTGAACTTAGTATGACTTTAGGTAGTCTGTGTGCTGATGGGTGGGTTTGTGTTCCTGTCTTATTTGTTATTTGGTGTGAGGTGTCCATCACTGGGAACTGCAGGCAGTTGGGAGGAGCCAGGTCTTTGATTCAGATAGAGGCTTCCATGAGAGCTCTAGGCAATTACTCTTTCCTGGGGCAGGTGCCCTCTTTCATTTTTCCAGTATGGACTATCAACAAACAAAATTAGATCAGAATTAGTCAAAAGAAAAAGTATCACAAATCAGATCATAGTGTCACAAAATGGGACATTATTACCTTGCAGTTATGAGGTTTGACCTGGTCAAGCAGTGGTAGTTATATAGAATTAAGAAGGTTGCAATATTTAAAATGCAGGAAAGGTGGTAAAAGCAGAAGGATCTCACAGGAGATTAGTCTGCTTGAGAGAAATGCTGAGTCAGTTCAGAATTAAGAAGGCCTCGGTAAGCCTACGGAGATTGTTAATAAATGTCATGGCCTAGGGGTAAATTCAGTATGGCCTCTACTAACTTTGCAACTGCAGCTATAGCCTTAAGGCAGCTGGGGTAGGTACAAGCCACCAAATCAAGTTGCCTGTGTTGAGGTAGTCTACCAGTACCATTTTTCCAACAGCATTTACTCATTCATTTTTCTGTATCACATTTTGGAAATTCTTGCAATATTTTAAAATTTTTAATTATTATTATATTTGTTACAGTGATTTGTGATCAGTGATCATTGATTTTACTATTGTGTTTTGGGATGCCACAAACTGCACCCATATAAGACAGCAAACAACTGATTGTTAGAATGACAACAAAGGATTTACAATATAAAATAAACTTAGCTGATAAAGCATCGGCAGTGTTTGAGGGGATCCATTCCAATTTTGGGAGAAGCTACTGTGGGAAAAATGGTATCAAACGACATTGCATGCTACAGAGAAATCATTCATGAAATAGTCAATTGATGCAGTAGATTTCACTGTCTTGTTTTGAAATATTGCCACAGATGTCCCAACTATCAGTGACCACCACCCTGATCAGTCAGTAGCCATCAGTGTCAAAGTAAGACCTTCCACCAGCAAAAAGGTTATGACTCACTGAAGGCTCAGATGATAGTTAGCATCTTTTTAGCAATAAAATATTATTTAATTAAGGTGTGTATATTTTTTAGACATAATGCTATTGCACACTTAATAGACTACAGTACAGTGTAAACATAACTTTTATATGCACTGGGAAACCAAAAAACACTTGTGTGATTTGCTTTATAGCCCTATTCACTTTATTGCAGTAGTTAGGAACTGAAATCATAGTATCTCCTACATCAGCCTGTATTGGCTATTGGGATCTACAGAGACACTGAAAAAGGCTGAACACAGGTCCACAACAGTGAACTATTTTGAATCTGGTGACAAACTTGTGACAAAATGGTGTTCAAGTTTGGAATGACTGGGAAATGGAAAATAATTACATCATTATAATAACTACATCATTAGTAGCTCTCAAGTCTTTTTTTTTTTTTCTCATTTTACTCATTTATTTATTATTTTTTGAGGTATGCCAAGTTCAGTCATCTGTATTTATACACATATCCCCGTATTCCCTCCCTCCCTCGACTGCCCCCCACCCTCCCTGTCCCATTCCTCTAAGGCATCATCCAACCTCGAGTTGGACTCCCTTTGTTATACAGCAACTTCCCACTGGCTATCTATTTTACAGTTGGTAGTATATATGTCTATGCTACTCTCTCACTTCATCTCAGCTTCCCCTTCACCCCCCCGCGCCCCCCAAACCTCGAGTTCTTCAGTCCATTCTCTGCATCTGCGTCCTTGTTCTTATCTTGTCACTGAGTTCATCAGTACCATTTTTAGATTCCGTATATATGGGTTAGCATACAATATTTGTCTTTCTCTTTCTGACTTACTTCACTCTGTATGACAGACTCTAGGTCTATCCACCTCATGACATATAGCTCTATCTCATTCCTTTTTATAGCTGAGTAATATTCCATTGTATATATATGCCACATCTTCTGTATCCATTCATTTGTTGATGGGCATTTAGGTTGCTTCCATGTCCTGGCTATTGTAAATAGTGCTGCAATAAACATTATGGTACATGTTTCTTTTTGGATGATGGTGTTCTCTGGGTATATGTCCAGTAGTGGGATTACTCAACCATATGGTAGTTCTATTTGTAGTTTTTTAAGGAACCTCCAAACTGTTTTCCATAGTGGCTGTACCAACTTACATTCCCACCAACAGTGCAGGAGAGTTCCCTTTTCTCCACACCCTCTCCAACATTTGTTGTTTCCAGATTTTGTGATGATGGCCATTCTGACTGGTGTGAGGTGATACCTCATTGTGGCTTTGACTTGCATTTCTCTGAGGATTAGTGATGTTGAGCATCTTTTCATGTGTTTGTTGGCCATCTGTATGTCTTCTTTGGAGAAATGTCTATTTAGGTCTTCTGCCCATTTGTGGATTGGGTTATTTGCTTGTTTGGTATGAAGCTGCATGAGCTGCTTGTATATTTTGGAGGTTAATCCTTTGTCCGTTGTTTCATTGGCAACTATTGTCTCCCATTCTGAGGGTTGTCTTCTTGTCTTGTTTATGGTTTCTTTCACTGTGCAAAAGCTTTTCAGTTTCATGAGGTCCCATTTGTTTATTCTTGATTTTATTTCCATAATTCTTGGAGGTGGGTCAAAAAGGATCTTGCTTTGATGGGTGTCATAGAGTGTTCTGCCTATGTTTTCCTCTAGGAGTTTGATAGTGTCTGGCCTTACATGTAGGTCTTTAATCCATTTGGAGTTTATTTTTGTGTATGGTGTTAGGAAGTATTCTAATTTCATTCTTTTACATGTTGCTGTCCAATTTTCCCAGCACCACTTATTGAAGAGGCTGTCTTTTGTCCATTCTATATTGTTGCCTCCTTTGTCAAAGATAAGTTACCCATATGTGTTTGGGCTTACCTCTGAGTTCTCTATTCTGTTCCATTGATCTTCCTTTCTATTTTCGTGCCAGTACTATACTGTCTTGATCACTATGGCCTTGTAATATAGTTTGAAGTCAGGAAGCCTGATTCCACCAACTCCATTTTTCCTTCTCAAGATTGCTTTGGCTATTCAGGATCTTTTGCATTTCCATACAAATCGTAAGATCTTGTTCTATTTCCATGAAAAATGCCATTGGTAATTTGATTGGGATTGCATTGAATCTGTAAATTGCTTTGGGTAGTACAGTCATTTTCACTATGTTGATCAAGTCTTAAACAATATGCCATCCTCTCCTTTTAGGTTTCTGGACTGGTGGGATGGATGTATTACAGGGGCTGTTTCAGAGAATGATTTTCCCCCAGGCCATTGGGTCTTCCACTATGGGTGTGAGGCCTTATGTGGCCTCACACTTTAATGGATACTGAGGTAATTTGGAGTTTTAGTTATGTATATCTGAATTTTTATATGTTGTATACTTTTTATTCTCCCAATGTCAGTATTAGAGTTAGTTCATAGATATTTGGGCACCTCGATTAAATCAAAAAATATTTTGCTGGAGTTCTTCCTCTTTCATACCAAGGACAGATTGTAAGAAACATAAAAGATCAGCTTCAAGCTGGTCAGAAAATTCTAAAGTGAGTTCTCTATTGGAGGCAAAACATATTAGCCCTTTAAATTTGGGGAGGCCATCTCTACCAAACAGATTAATAGGGCTGTGTCACACAGAAAAAAAGGAATGCCTTTCAATGAAAGGTCTCAGAGTCATTTGCACTGGTTGGGATAGAAACTGAATTTAACTAGATACCTGCACTATGGAAATTTATCATTCACTTTGTGGGTTTTGTGGTTCTGTAAGAGTGGGGTTTAAAGTAGAAAAGTATAGCTCCAATATCTGCCAGAATTTGGCTAGGTTTTCCATTAATTTTAATTTTAGTTTTCCCTTGGTTGTTTGAGGCAATTACTAATAGCAGATTACAGGAAAACCCGCAACATCTCATCAGCTCTGGGAAGGGTACACAGAGGGGCTGCCCTCTTTGGGGGCCAGATATTGCGGCCTTCAAGTTGGTGTTAAATAATCTACATAAGGCCTTTGAAGACAATCTTCTTTCCAATGCTCCTGCTGACAACAAATGAGAGACTTATTCCTGGCCAGTGTTTGATGATGGACCCCTAGGAGGTGGTGCAGTTGGAGAAAACCAGGTGTTTTTTGGTTTTTTTTTAAATTTATTTATTATTTTTTGTGGGGGGCGGGGGGTGAAGGGGAAGCTGAGAGGAAGCGAGAGAGTAGCACAGACTTATATATACTACCAACTGTAAAATAGCCAGTGGGAAGTTGTTGTATAACAAAGGGAGTTCAACTCGAGGATGGAAGATGCCAGGTGTTGTTTTAATTTTCTAGCCTTAGATCCCTTGCAGCTGTAGTGCTAATAACTTGGCAGACTTTTGTTTTTGGTCCTGTTCCAAGGTCCTTTCAAAGTGCTCAGCTATGGTCATGAGTTCAGTCAGTCCTGTGGCTTCCCACCCTATTTTCTGCCTTCTAAACAATACACTAACCTCAGGAGATAATCAGTTTACAAATTAGGCAGCTAGAGAAGGCTGAGGAACTTCATTTGTTGTGTGGAACCCAAAAGGCCATAGGAACAGAGCTTTCAGACAGGCTTTGAAGTCAGCCACAGATTCATCTTTCTTTTGTTTGCAGGTTTGAACAATGGACCAATTTGAGTGGGCAGGAAAGACTAGAAATGTTTTTTTTAAAGATTGGTTGCTATTTTGCAAGCTTCTTCTGACCTGTAAGGGAGTCATATTTAAGACTGAGAATCTCAAATATCCTCACTGGGGTTTTGCCATTCTGCCTCCAGCATCGGTTTTGGGGCTTCTCCAGGTCCCACCAGCATGTGCATAAGGTGATAAAGACCTAGCGCCCTGGGGTCATAGGCCCCAATAAGGATTCTAAATATTTCAGAAAACTTTTGAGGACCCTCCCTGGGTTCAGGAAATTATTTAACTATGGCCCATAATTTGGTCTTTGACCAAGGCAAGATAGATAACTGAATAGGATTGTCTGCAGCCTTTGGTGGTCTTATTTTAAAAGGTAACTGTTAAATAGTCTCTTCAGAGTGGAAAGGCAATTCAGATAGGGGATTAGTAGAATGTGAAAACTCATGTAAAGGAGGAAAGAAGAGAGAAGTAGAAGTCATGGCAGTCTTATTTGTCTTTTGTTTTAGGTACCTCTTGTGCCTTGAATTTTTCACTAGCCTTTTGCAACAACTCTTTCCATAAAGCTATTTTGGAATCCTGAAACTTTTTGGAAGCTTCTGCTTGTGAACTAAAATAGGTATCCCATTCTGTTTGTTTGGTTTGGGACCCCTTGCTTTCAAGTACACTTCTTAAATGAACCACCTTGGAACATTCATCAGAACATTCCTCATATTGGTCACTGTAATTCTAGGTTGTCTTTAGAAAGATTTTGCCATTTTTGTAGATATCTACAGCTTCTGGGACCATTGTTCTTAGACACAAAAGAAGCAAATGTGCCAGAAAGTGGTGTGCTCATTTCTTTGAAACTAAGCTTTTGGTCTCTTGGAGCCAAAATTAATAACTAAGAGGGATATGCTGCTGGGTTGGGAATTTCATGCTGTTTTACAGTGTTTGCCCCTGCACAGGAATTTCTTGTAGTTGGCAGATAATCTGGTGTCAATCTAAACTATCCTAGGACCAACTTATCCTAACATAGGAGCCTTAGAGTTAAGTGGTGAGTGCTCTAACAGCTTTTAAGTGCTCCACCTCTGCCCACAAATTTTGTAGTTTTTGGCTTCCAAGATTTCCATTAACAATAAAATTTACCTCTTGTGCATAATAACAGATACCAACAGTAACCAAGGGAACAGAGCTGTGGACACCAACAGTAACCAAAGAGATGGTACTGCAAACTCTGTGAACTGGCCAAGAGAAGGCCTTAGGTGCACACAACCAGCAGTTCCCAATGTGGAACTGGGGTCTGAACCAGCAGACCCTAACAAATGGACTGCAGACTGAACCAAGGGCTAGGGGATGGGGTTTGGGGTGAACCTTCAGCTAGCTCAAGCTGACACACCCTACACTGGAAATCCAATCAGGTCAGGAGATCAAAACAAAGAGAGTAGAGTTCAGAACTTAGAGGAACTTACCCACAGCCCTTGGAAACAATGAGAAAGAGAGGGCTCGTGAAGGTTCGCATGGTTTCCAATGCCTATGTTTCTCACTTTCCCCAAAGCCATTATAAGTCACATTTAGATCCCACTGCTACCACCAAAACTGTTAAAAAACAAAATTCACTTGAGTGACTTTTAAAGATACTATTGGCTTTATTCAAACATTCATGAATTCAGCATTATCCCATCCAAGGGATGAAATGGAGCTCCAAAACTTTTGCAAAATGAAATATTTTATAAGCAGAAGAGAGCAGGAACAAGGAAGTCATGTACTAGTAAAAAGTGGATTGGTTGCACCAAGGTGGCCACTATTCCTTAGGCGAAGGCAAGGGTCAGATGTGCTGGTACATCTGATTACACGGTTGTAATCAGGTTGTTTAAACCTGATTACACGGTTTAAAACTCCCTTTCTGGGAGAGTCAAAACTATAATTAAGTCTCAGCTTGGTGATGTGGAGCTCAGCATAAGTGACTACATTGAGGGCCTGTTGTCCTGTTTTTAACACATCTGAGTGATTGAGTGCATCCTTGGAGTTGGATGGACCAGGTCTAAACCTTCAGTGAGTGCCTCTGGATGTGTTGCCTCCCTAAACTCAATATCCTCATGCAGAATAATAAAGAGAGCTTTTCTCAGATTGCTGCATAGGTGATATGAGATCATTTTGATGGCGCACACAGCCTAACCCATACTGAACACTGTGCTAGATCAATTAGTTTGATTGCCTCCTATATTTGGTGTAAGAATTTCTTTTTCTTGAACACCACTGCAATTTAAAATGAATTCTGGGCTTCTTTAATTAGTTTTAAAATTAAAGGAGGTATAAATTAATATCTGAAAATGGTTCCAAAAAATCAAAAGGTTGAGAGAATTTGACACAACAAAGATCATTTTTAAACCCACATGTTCTTATTCTTTGATATCTAGTAATATTTTCTTTGCTATTAGTACTTCTGTGAATTTTAGGACTAAAACACATTTAAGTATAACTAAATATATTCAAAAACATTATTAATAGAGGATAATTTTTCTCCCTCCCAGAAGAGTGACTTAAACAAGCAAAATTCAACATGTAAAGTGGAAAAAGCCTGGGCTTTGAATCCAGACAGACATGGGATTCACTCTTTACCCCACCAGCATACAATGATTTAGTACATGGTTTTGGGATCCATTAGCCTTGCATTTGTGTACTACCAAATTCACTCCATACACTTCATTTTCATCATCTTTTAAACTGATAAAAATATATTTATCTCCCAAAGAGTTTGGTGAAAATTAACTCTAAAATTAATAGTTAATAATAACTGTATTGCATATTTGAAGTATTGCTGAGAGCAAGTCTTAAAAAGTCTCATCACATCACCAAAAGTTTATAATTATGCATGGTGACAGATGTTATGATGGTTATTGTTTTGCAATATAAAATTATCAAATCTTTATGTTGCACACCTGAAACTAATACAATGTTATTTACCAATTATATCTCAATAAAAATTTTTTAAGTTTTAAATCCACATGTTCTTAGAAATGAAGACTCTTAGCAAACGGACACTGGACTTATCCTATGAAGTTTGCAATTATCTTAAGAATTTCATAGTGACATAAAACATTCACACTGAAGTAATTGCTCAACCTCAATGCATTCTCACCACCAAAAATGCTTCATTTATTGTTTAATCCCATATATATATGCTATATATTTAATCCCATATATATGTACGCATGTGTGTGTATATATATATATGTGTGTGTGTGTGTGTGTCTGTCAAGTACCATCTTTATGCCAGGCACTATGATTCAAATAACTACTTTGCAGACACATATTAAATTTTAATATCTATCTGTTCAAAAAACATTCAAATAAGGACCATTCTTAGTACTACTTTTCCCCATATTTTGAGGGCAGAAAGGGTATCTCCAACTGCCAGAAGTAGAAATAGAGCTATAAATCTCTGAAAGTATAGTGTATTACAATCCCATCATTAGAAATGAATAACAGTGTGTTTACTTTTGTGTTTCATTTAATGAAAATATTTAAATTTTCCTTCTTCTGTCATTGAAATTCATCAGAATACTGTATTTCATAGTGGTATGTTATTAATTATTAGTGCACAACGTAAATAGCTAGTATATCAGAAATGTTAAATCACTAGGTGATTGTAACTAAGTACACCTTATACCCAAATCTCTAATAATATTTAAAATTATCCAGTGACTAAAAAATAAAAATAAAGATGAATTAATAGACTACTGTAAAAAGAATACGAAAAAAATGACCTTAGAGTAGTAGATTTTTACCCAATTACTTTCCTCACTTTTTCCTTGATTTAGAAAGATTTTCTGCTCTGCTTCCCATCACCTGGCTCTGTTGATCTAAATGGTTATCTTTAAAATAATTCTGTTTACCATTAATCCACTGTATCTGTTGAAGTTAATTTCTCACATCATTCTACAAAGCCCTTGTGTTCCCAGCAGAGTTTGCTTGTCATACAATTTAAATGCTCTTTAATCCAGCAAAAGGACCTAAATTTTCACACCATTTCTCCTTCTGGCAATATAACATTTGGCTTGAGGATGTCTCATTACTCTAACAGGTCTCTGGTTAGAATGTGGTGAACAGCTGTGCTTGCCCATATTTTCTGGATCTAGATATGAACACAGCCTCAGGTGGATACAGGAGAAAAAATACCATTTCCACCCTACAGTACTAATTCCATCAGAGAATTAAAATTTAATTTCTTTATGAAACATCTACTCAGATTACCTCTACTTTTGCCCTCTGGCTTACTGAAATCTATCTACTATCTGGCTTCACATAGTGATTTTATGACCTAAATATCAAGAGAAAAAAATGATCCCTCTGCTATGTAAAAATTAAGTTTAAGAAATTGGAATAAATAATGTTAAATTTCTCAGTGGTCTTCATTTTAGTAGTCCTTGGAGACTGAGCAAATAGATTTCTGTGCTTTAGATTATTTAGAGAGGCTTATTATTAATAAATACACTTAATTGAAGATTTCATCTCACCTCCAACTTTTTCATGTCTTATTTTCAACCTTAACCCCCAACCCCTCTTCCAATGGTATTATAACTATGTTTTACCCTTGCTGTGTTACTGAATATAGCAGAGTCATACTGGAACAAAAAGGATTTAAGCAATTCCCTTGCGTTATGCCCAATTTAAAACCATGAGGAAAAATCAACCTACCAACCAAAAAACTTACCCCTCAGGGATCCTTTACATGGATGCATTCTAAAGCTATCCCACAAGTTATCTGATGGTGACCATGTGAACAGAAAGATACTGTCAAGATACAAACACTAACACTAGATACTTGGACGTATCCAGTGTCTTATTAACTGATTCTACTCATTTCAGCAAGTGCTAATTGGAAACCTATGAGGTCTAGTTTTCTTGTGGTACTAAGAAAAATGGAAATAACTAAAACATGACCAAAGTGTCTGAACACTGGGCAAAATAAGAACAATATTCTCAATGCAGGAAATACCCACAAAATGACCAACATAGAAAGAACCTGAGCAGAAGAAGACAGAGATAAAATGGGAAATGGATGCCCTACTGGAAGTTAGTGCAAGACACGATGCATTAGGTAAAGTGAGTCAGACTATACGTGGTTTTCAAAGACATGAGGGAGGACAATTTTTTAAGGTATAAATGTATATTTTGTTTGCATTGTTGTATGTGGCTTTCCTTTGCAAATGCATATCCAAAAAAAGGAAGCCAAGCTACTTTTCAATAAAAATTGTCAACCACCTTGCTTTCCCTCACTCCAAAGTCTGACATCAAAGGAAACCTAGGAATTTTTCCTAACCTAATGGGTGGGCAGAGGACAGTTCAGTGATAGTGGTTATTTAATTTTTCACCAGCTGCAGGTATGAGCTCAGAGCAAAACACAGAGTTACCGGAATACGATACCTCTGATATTTGCTATGATATTTGCTCTGAAACAAATTTCATATTCACCAGGCAAGATAAAGAGTTTTCTTCTTCAGTAAACTTCAGTTCACAAGTTATCCAAATACACAAGACAGTTCAATAATGTAGCCAAATATAATATTGACACAAAATCCAATAACTTTTTAATCGCTAGCAATAATCAAATTGTAAATAAAATAGGAAAAAATATATCATCACAATTTCAACAAAATTATAAAAAAGTAGAAACCAACTCCAAAAACTCTACTAGAAGAAAATTGTGCATGAAAAATACTGAACTATATAGAGACTAGAATAAAGATACAGAAAATTAAAGATTTAAAGTGCTTATACGCTTTTAATCTAGTAAGTCTACTTATAAGCATTTACAATCTAAGTGGACTACAATGTTTATTGCAGCTTTGTTTATGATTGTGAAAAACTGGAAATATAAATGTGCATCAATAAGAAAATGGTTAAATAAATTATAGTAAATTAATACTAGATAGTTCCATGAAATCTGCAAGATGCATTATTAAGTGTTAAAGTAATTGGATAATACTATGTACAGTATGATACTATTTGTGTAAAAAATAGTAAAAAACAACAATATGCAAAAACTCTGTATGTGTGTGTGTGTGTGTGTATAAGTAAACTATGGTAAGAAAAATTAAAGAAAACCCAACTCAGTAGGGAGATAGTCCTTATTTATGAGTTGGACAACTTTATATTTTAAAGGTTGTTAATTTTCATCAAATTTGTCTTTAGGTTGAAATAATTCCATCAATATTTCACAATGTTTTGTGGAAATTTACAAACTGAATACTAAAATGTATGTCAAAATATATAGGACCTAAAATAGCCTACTTGGGCTCCAGATAGGTGAGCAAAAAATCAAGTTGCAGTCTTAAAGTCAATGCTGTTCAGGGTTGTCTGTCACTTTCAAACAAAGATGACCCTTAGAATGGTTGTATCAGAAGGGCCTCATGAATATCATCGATATCAAATAAATGTCTCCTCGCAGTGAGTCTCATAGTTCCAAATTACCATCCCTTTTCCTTGTAGATGAGTGGTTTTGGCCAAGCCTTTCCAATTTCCTTGGGTTCGAAAGTTGCCTTGGTTTCAGTATCTGTGACTCATAATCTGAAAACACTTTCATAGATATAGATGGTCTCCTTCCATTAATCTAAGTACCAGGATGGGTGCTAACACTATTTCACTGTTGTTACCCTTTATATTGTACCACAGCGTGATTTCTGATGAGAACTTTTTGTATCCACAGGCACTAATGTTTTCAGCATGAAATTCTGAGTATATTTTTTTCCCTGTTTGTTTCAGATTCAATTCTTCCAAACTAGTACACACAAGATCCACACTTGATCTGGGATCATTTTTAGGTGCTATTTCATGGCAGAATACAAATAAGAGGCTCAAAATATTTAGGTCACTTGTCAATCATGTATGTAACAATACAACTATCTTCTTTGGTTTATAGATTTAGTGTCCATTCCAGGCAGGAGTGGCATAATTTTACCAAGTTTCAAGGTTAAAAAGTGAATTTAGAAATATAAACCTCATATTTCTTCAAAGAAGGTAAGTATTTGTTTTAATTACATCATGATTTAGGACTAGTGGTTCCTGGTTCAGTTGTTAGTTCGGCTCCAAGGCTGATCCTTCCACAGGGAATACAGGATAACAGGACAGTGAGTTTGTCCTAGTAGAGCTGGTAGGCAATAACAAAACTTTCAGGTTAATTTCAGGTTACTTTCAGTTAGGTTTTCTTCCAGCTACTCTAGTGGAAGTTTTTGGATTACCATTTTAAAATTCATGGTAAACTTTGCTATTGGTAAAGCTTTTCCAGACAGTGATAGTTTGTCATATCCAACAATTAAGAATGTGCAGATAATAAATAAATCATAAAATTATTATTTTTTATGTTTATTTATTGAATTTATTATTTTTTTATTGGCTGTGTTGGGTCTTCATTGCTGCACACAGGCTTTCTCCAGTTGCTGAGAGCAGGGGCTACTCTTCACTGCAGTGTGCAGGCCTCTCGTGGTGGCTTCTCTTTTTGCAGAGCACGGGCCCTAGGCACATGGACCTCAGCAGTTGCAGCACATGGGCTCAACAGCTGTGGCTCATGGGCTCCAGAGCGCAGGCTCAGTAGTTGTGGTGCACCGGCCTAGTTCCTCCAAGACATGTGGGATCTTCCTGGGGCAGGGCTCGAACCCGTGTCCCCTGCATTGACAGGCAGACTCCCAAACACTGCACCACCCAGGAAGTCCCAATAAAATTATTTTTAAGAAATTCTCCATATATAATAAAATAGTTAATGGAGAAATACAGCTTTAGTGATCTCTGAGTGATCAGGGGCATATTTTAACATTTCTTCCTGAGAATATATTGATGATATTTCCCTCATAGTACCAAGATGCTAATCCCAGAGGGTGAAAGTAGTCAGTTTGTACTTATTTCAAGCACCCTGAAAAATGACCATGTTTGAATTTTTGGAAATCTAGTGGTTTGGATTGAACAAACCTGTCACTGGTAGATAACTCTTGTATCATAATAAGAAACTGACCCTTCTGAAACTCCTTCACCATCAAGATCCTAGGTGAGTATCATATTTTCACATAACCAACAGAAGGAATGGATCAGATGATAAGAATCTCAGCTAAACTGAACCAGTCCTAGAATCTCACTTTTCCTGATCACAGTGGCTGGTATAGAAAAAGGACATGTGACATATGAGGTGCCAGTCAGAACCCTTCACCAGAACTTTTAGAAACAATAAAAGAAGAGAAGCAAAATTGTGGTGCAGAAGTCCCAGTGCCATGTTGCTGCAGTGTGGAGAGTTCTTCAAGTCTCTGGTTCTAATTCTGGAGGTTCCTAGAACTTTCTTGGCTTCTGTATTAATTACCACAGTGTTTTAGTTAGTGTATAGACCAAACTGCTATAACAAAGAGAAACAAAAATTTAGTGTCTCTAACAAGGTAGGATTTTATTTCTTTCTAATGTAATAGTCTAGCTGTAGGCAAGCAATGAAGAGTGGAAATAAGATTCTGTTCCTAAATCATACATAGAAAGATTCCTTCTATCCTTTGCTCCTCCATCTCCAGGAAAAGCATCATTGTGTATGTCATAAAATCTGGCAAATACCATATCGTCTCCATAACAGAATTTATCTCGAAATCCACACTTAGCTTAGGGTGATGGCTGGGAAATGCAACTCTAACTGGACAATCCTATGTGTGCAGTTTAAGAAGAATTTTTCTATTACTAAAAGAAAGAGAAAAATAGACATTGAGATCACTCAGTTTCTACCTGACAAGGCATGTTTGTCCAATTCTTCCTTGAGTTCTCTGATTTACCCCAATTTTTTTCTCTGAGTTACATTGTGTAGGTTTCTGCAGCTTGCCAATCCAGAGAGGCAGTGGTACTGTGAACCACTTAGGTTTCAGACAATAATTCTACTTCTGGAGTAAACAAATAAATATCAATTAACTTTTACCTGAAATTTCAACTTCCCAGGCTCTGGTAAAAATGTAGTGTTTAGTTAAAGAACTTTAAACAGTTTAGAATCCAGATTTGGGAGGTTTAGAATCAAGTTCTACAGTGACTAGCTCACCTTGCTTTGCCTGAGAATTTCCTAAATTAATCAATCCTATGTCTCAGAAAGCCCCTCAATTCCAAGAAAACCCAGATGATTGGTAACCCTAAAGTATAAATTCATACCTGAATTACAGTGGGCTCCCAACTCCCATGTGCAGCCCAGATTCATTGACTGACCCGTACTCTGAGACCTCCTGACATTCAGGTCCTTAGAACTGGGATCTCAAGCTTACAAACACTCTCATGAGAAAAATAATGTCCTCTTGAAGTCCTAGACCCATGGTTGTAACTATACTCTGGTTCTTATTGGCTGAAAATGTGTTATTCCATTTGAAATACAAGCAAGAGAGCTGTCTTTTAGACTCTACCTCCCGAAACTCCCACAATCACCAGCATATAAGTTTTATTAAAAGCTTTTCAAAAACAGCTTTTAAGATAAGTTAATCTTCACATATCAGCTGTTCTCAGAGTCCCTATCACCATGGTTCATACCCTGCTTGGATACACCCATCCCTTTTTGCTGGGTACCCCTTCTGTTCATATTCTACTAGCTTGTCTGTTACCTGGCAACACAAAACGTCTGTCTGCTTGAGCTGCCATCCAGTATATCTGGTTGGCTCATTCCCCAGGTATCTGTATCACTCCACTGTGTATGACTAGGAAATCCTACTAACTTACTCTCTCGACTATTTATCTATCATTAAAATCCACTGTTAATTTTTAGTTGCAAACAAACTAAATAGCTCAATTCTTTCAAGGGACTGAGCAATGGATATTTTCTATCAGAAACAAGGCTGAATCCTGCTTTTCTATTCCCTTATGACTCAGCCTGGCTTTCCCACTATTTGGGAACCTAAATCTACTGGCACACTACTGAACTTCCTTGCAGTCCTCTCAGAGCAAACACATAGGTTTAGAGTGAATTCCTTTAGCTACTCTCTGATTCCCCAAAAAATGTGTCCACTCTATGAACAGACCACTCCCCAACATCTCCAATCTGATCTTTAATCCACATTTCAGCCTAGCAGCTGCTTTTACTTTCTCAATATGGCCAACTCTCCCTTATCTTTAGGGCTTTCATTTATATCCAAACCCTTCTTTTCCTGGGCCATTCTCCCCTTTCCTCCTCACTTGATTAACCTCCACTCATTCTACATGTCTCAAATTTAAACCCCTACTCTAGAAAATGTCCGTGATGCTCCCACCCCTCACCTGGGATAGATATCCTTTTTGGGTACTCTCCTATCACCCTATATTTTTCCTATGTGATATCCATCACTTTATAATTTGTGTATGTTGAATTGTCTTTATTCCATGTTAGGCTATTAATTCTGTAATAGAAATAAGCATGGCTGACTTAACCTCTATCAAATGCCTAATACAAAGCATATGCCTAGCATAATAAACTTCTTGGAAAGGAGGCAGAATAAGAGGGGCAGATGGATAAAAGAATGGATAGATGAGTGATCTGAAAGGGTTTCTGTTACACGTCATGGACAAAGAGCAAGCTTGGAGTAAATGACTCTGCTCCCAAGCCCTGGCCCACTTTTTTGTCTTGAACTCTCAAACCCTTTCCCTCATTTAAATGGCTGTTCTCTTCCTCCTTTTATAAGATTAATTTATTCCTTTACTTTAAGGCTTAGATCAAGTATCACCTCCACACAAAGTATTTTTCTGACCAACTATCTAAAGTGACCTCATCGGGCTTCCCTGGTGGCACAGAGATTGAGAATCTGCCTGCCAATGCAGGGGAAACAGGTTCCAGCCCTGGTCCAGCAAGAGCCCACATACCACTGAGCAACTAAGCCCATGTGCCACAACTGCTGAGCCTGTGCTCTAGAGCTTGTGAGCCATAATTACTGAGTCCCTGTGCTACAGCTACTGAAGCCTGCATGTCTAGAGCCCATGCTCCACAACAAGAGAAGCCACCACAATGAGAAGCCTGCACACCACAACAGAGAGTAGCCTCTGCTCACTGCAACAGGAGAAAGTCCATGCATAGCAACAAAGACCAATGCAACCAAAAATAAATAAATAAATAAATTTATTAAAAATAGAAGTAAAAAGTGACCCCATCTTTCATCACACATTTTAATTTTTTTGCAGCATTTATTACAATTCATAATAATCCTTCTTGTTTATTACATGCTTATAGGCTGTTCAGTCTCTTAGCACATAAGCTATGAAGGCCAGGACCTAACTGCCTTATTGAGCACTGAATCTATTATTCCCAGAAGACTGGCTGGAGCATAATATTCTTCCTCTCTCTTTTTTCTATCTTACTGAAGTAAATGCATGAATTCATAAAATTATTTTTTATATTTTCTTAACTTACATAATGTTTTCTTTATATTTATACAGTAGTTATAATAAACCAAATATTTTAATCCATTAAGTTGCAGTCCCTATTAATGTAAAAAATTATATATTTCTTAAATACGTATACTAAATTTTTAAATGTATCCACTTTTATATATGTCAATAATGTTAAAGTGTTATTAAATATGCTCTTATTAGGATCCTTAATTCAACTACTTTTAATGGTTCAAACTAGTAGCATCTTGCACACTTTCAACTCTGAAAGTCTATCATAAATACAATAGCATTTAAAGAAGACTAATAGTGGGTACAAAGCAATAGCACAAATAAGTGCACAACTATGTGTGGTGACAGATGTTAGTTCAACTTGTAGCATCAGGCAGAGAAAGACAAATACTATATGATATCACTTATATGCGGAATCTAGAAAATACAACAAACTAGTGAATAAAACAAAAAGGAAGCAGCAAAACTTCTTGTGGTAATCATTTCGCGATATATACATACATCAAATCATGATGTTGACACCTAAAACTATTGTATATCAATGATATCTTAATAAAAAAATAAAAATAAGATAGAAATAGCAACCAAAAGCTTTTTAAAGGTCTTATAGATTGAAATTTAACAGGAAACTGCCAAAAAATATGAAGAAAATGTTTGCTTACAGTGCTGAAAGGAATTATTTTTGCGAGCTTTAGTTTATCCTGAATCCAGATAACCATATATTTTCCATAATATTGTATAAAAAGGACTAAATTCTCTTTCATGTCCTTGCGGCCCTATAGGATAAAAAAGAAAAATTATACTCACTATTCTTTTAATATTTCAATTCAATGAAACTTGGTAAACCATCTGTGGATTGCTTTATGCTGCACGTTACAGAAATCTTCCTTGGAATTTTTATAAATAAGGAGGTTTGTTATCTCTATAATGAGATGCACAGAGGGAGGTGTCTCCAGAGCACATACATGAGAGCACATCTCTTCTCAGCTTTCCATTCATCCACCTTTTTGGCATCATTTTGTTTGTGGGGTTGGCTCTTCTCATCTTTCTAAGATAGTTGCCACTGTTTTAGATGTCACATACATACGACCAACTTCAGGGCAAAAAAAGGTAAGATTCCCTTCCCTGCATCACTGTTTAACATCAAGAATAGCCTTTGGTAGAAACCTTCAAACAGATTTACCAGTTGACCTTGTTGGTCAGAATTGTGTCACATGTAATTATTGAGGTCATTTTGATCAATCGTGATTTACCCACTGGAGCATAATAAAACCTGGTCCATTGCTTTATCCAACAAATACGTTCCTCCCTGATTTCTAGCTTTTGTTTATTTGTGGCATTTGGATTATTATACCTCAGTGTGAGACATACATGCCCATGACTTCATTCTCACTGAAATACATTTCCTTTAGAGGTTTAATTCTCTCACATCTTTTAGATGCGTGATGGCCACATCAAGACCACAAGATCCTATTCTGCTAAGCACGGATG
Source organism: Hippopotamus amphibius kiboko (assembly GCF_030028045.1). NCBI lineage: Eukaryota > Metazoa > Chordata > Mammalia > Artiodactyla > Hippopotamidae > Hippopotamus > Hippopotamus amphibius. Next base: position 93,395,415 of record NC_080188.1, read on the forward strand.
ATTAGACCAAGAGTGGACACATAAAACAGTGGAAACCCACAATATTATTTGTTTGCTCAGCCAGCCAGATTTTTTCCCATATCAAAAATGTGGGCAATGAGACACAGAACATGGAGGAGTTTGCTAATTTGGGACATAAGTTTATTTGGAGCTGGGGCCAAAATTGTCACTGGGGCAAGCCACAGCCACATGAAGGTCAAATTTATAGGAAATCAAAAGTGGAATCTTGCAGCAACAACAAAATGCTAGCCTACAGATTTTGAAAATAGAACAGATGGACAGAGAGGAGCCCATTATGACCAAAAGAGAAAAAGAGGCAGAGAAAGAGAAAAATTTGCACACTGACATTTGCATTTGCAATGACACAGGGTTGCAGTTCCTGAGGTGAATTATATGAAATCTCCTGTATCCTGAAAACCAGCACCCCTCTTGCTAGAATCTCTTTGGATGCTCTGTTCACTGAAACCAAATGATCTCTGTCCTGGGAACTGGACTTCCTGTCTTTTCTCTTTTGAATTGGCCAGCCACCAGTACCAAGCTAAGGTTATGAATACCTAAATTTAGTGTTTCCTATGTACATCATACTGTCAACTTTATCTTTAGAGATTTAGGACCAGAGAATGCTGGCACTGGACAGAACCTTTCGCTTGCTTATGCCACTCCTCTTATTTTGCAAAAGGGGAAAGAGACCCATAGAACTGAAGTGATATGTTGTCAGTGGAAGATGACAGTGACATAGACAGAGGCTTTCAATCTATATTCCCAACCTAGAACTGTTTACTCTACCAACCATATAATTATCTCACTTACATCTGAATTTTTCTGAAAAGCTAAGCATGCAGTACAATCCCTTCTTTACAGCACTTTGGCCAACAGCAGCAGCCACTGAGCGTGTGGACGACATACCTGCTGTTCGAGATGCTGTGCCTTTGTCTGAATCAATCCAGGGAGTCAGATCTCCCTGAGAGCTGCCACCCTATTTGTGATGCTTCTAGTTATGGCTTCCAAGCCTCAGTTAGCTGGCACTTTGCTTTATATTCTGTTGCTCTTGAAACACACCTTCTGTTGCTCTGTTCTGGTAGGTTCATGGGAGGCTCATTGCTTCTGCTTCGGTACCCTGTGCTGTACAATATATCCTTGTACCCCACTTATTGCATATGTAGTAGCTTGTACCTCTTAATCCTCTGCCCCAGTTGTAGTGCTCCCTGTTCCCCTCTCCCTACTGGTAACTGCTAGTTTGTTCTCTATATCTGTGACTCTGGGAAAATCTCATTATTTTTCTCTGAAACCCCAGCTCTTACTTTAAGAATCAAGAAATGAATACAGCATTCCTCTGGTAGAAATTTTGGTTCTCCAGGGGAATATATTTCAACTGTAGTAAATTCAAGAAATTATTCAAAGGCAGTTAGAGTGCAATTATCCTCTTGGGAAATCACAATTTCTGTTTATTTACGATCTATTTATTGTATTTCTGTGCGACAATACTGCAAGTAGTGTTACATGCCTCCTAGAGTTTTTCTGAGAGGCAAATTTAAGGTAATTAGATTGCCATTACAGCTTTGCTTTTGATTCTGGGTTATTTTCATTTTAATTTATCTTTTAACAAACAACACTAGCATTTCTCAAATGGCTGCACTTAAATCTTCACATATACTTGTTTTCTTCTTCTTGCAAGTGTAATAAAGCACATACTTGCTTTATATATAAATTAAGTAGTTTCCATAGTTCTAAATTGAATGATGATTCATTTATTCTCTTACAACCAAATTTAGTGAATGCCTACCAGATCTTAGACTCTTGGTTAAGAATGAGGGACATAAAGTTGAATAAAAGATAGTTATTCCTTTCAGGAATTATTCCCAAAGAAAATGTAGTATAAATGATTTCTTAAATGGGCTTTATTCCTCTGCTGCTATAGTCTTAAATTCAGTTTGTTAGTGTGATAGACTAAGTTGTGTGTTTCCAAAAATTCACATGCCAAAGCCCTAATCTTCAAAGTGATTCTATTTGGACATAGAGCATTTAAAGGGGCAATTAAGGTTAAATGAACTCATAAGTCTGGGGCCCTAACCCAGTAGGACTTGTGATGTCCTTATAAGAAGAAGAAGAGACACCAGGGGTGCAGGCACGCAGAGAAAAAGGCCATGTGAGGACTGAGAGAGAGGGACCATCTGCAAGCCGGGGAAAGTGGCCTCAGGAGAAACCAAACCTACCAACACTTTGACGGTGGACTTCCAGCGTCCAGAGCTGTGAAAAAAATAAATTTCTGTTGTTTAAGGCATCCAGTCTGTAGTACTTTGTTATGGCAGCCTAGCAGACTAATATAGTCAGATATTCCGTTTTTGGCCAATTGACCAGGAATTCACTCATAAATTGCGATGATGTGTGATCACTTTACCTCTAAGAACATCCTCCTTTAAAGTGTTAAAAATAAAACCGCAGCTGCAATAATATTTTAATTGAATATTCCTTTTCTCCAGCATGTCACTCTCCAGCACAAGTGGCAGGGCAGCAGTGGGGAGGGGAAGGGTCAGGTCCTTTCTTTGGCTCCTTCTCCACTGGAGCTTCCCCTCTTCCTCCTCCACTTACCCTGATTCTTCAGACTCATTTTGGGTTGGGGACAGAAGAAATGTGATGAGACAAGGACCAAATGTGACATTTCCCCTCCTGTGATATCCCAGTCATTGGGGGCCTCTTTCCTGGTGTCATAGGAGTGTCATTGCTGGGTTCCTCACAGACAGTCAGAACTGCCCTGGGAACCTCCCACTTCTCAGTCACTGACCCTGACCTGTTCTTATTTATAAAGAGGCCAGTATGAAATTTTCATGTCAACCACAACTTTTTGTTTGCTTGTGTGTTCTATTATCTTAATTGCAAGTAATTATAGTGGCCTTTTCTCCAGTAAAATAGAAATTGAAATTTATGTTTTCACTTGATCTACAAGAAGCAGACATATATTTACTATTCAGCCTAAATATATATATATATATATATATATATATATACACACACCCATACATAAATACATGTATATAAATATATGTATACATAAAACACTATAATGTCTGACATCTCCAACACGGCTCTGCCCAGTTCCATTTTCCTGTCTCTCTCCAGAAATAACATCTATCTTGACTTTGTGTTTATAATTTTCTTGATTTTTCAGTATAGTTCTGTCATCTATTATTACCTCTGTATGCAACCTCAAATAATAGACTGTTTAAGGGTCTGTTCTTAAGCATTGATCTATTCTAGGGTGGAGACTATTGCCCTTTTCCCATTTGTTGTCCCAATGAACAATGCAGCCATGGGCAATTTTGTGCATCAGGAATCTTGCTGAACCATAGGGACTGTATCACCGACTTCAGTAGGTGATGTAAGTTTTCCAGAGGAACTGAACAAATTTAAACTCCTGTCAGTAGGTAGGGGCATCATTGTTCCACATCCTCAAAAACACTTTGTACTTCAGACCCTTTCATCTTGGCAAACTTTTCAGTATGAGATGGTCAGTCAGTATGGCTTTAATATCCATTTCACTACTTAGTAATGATTTTAAAAAGAAACTTCTCACATGTTTATGGGCCATTTGTGCTTTCTGAACTACTTACTCATGACAAGTTTACTATGGATTTGTTTTCCTTTATCTCATTAATATGTAGACATTTTTATATATTTGGGACACCAATCATTTGTCAGTTGTACCTAAAGCAAATACCATTCACTGTGAAGCTTGTCATTTCACTCCTTTTATGGTGTCTTTTGATAGAAGCTCTTAGTTTTAACGAGCTCATTTACGAATCTTAGCTTTTATGGTTTATACTTTTGAGCATTACGAATAATGGATTTTTCTTTGTTATTCAATGCATAATAATTGCTGTCATTATTCTCTTTTGGGTGCTCAAATTATCAAATCTGCCAGGTGGAGACCACTTCCAGATGAGTCTTGTGTCATTTTTTATATTACCTCATTTACATTTGGGATCTTTCTAGCACAAGGTGTCTCAGCCTCACTGTGTACTTTCTTGTCTCAGGCCTGGAATCAGTCAATTCTCTAAGTCCTAGTTCTTTTGAATGATCAATTATACTTAGAAACCAAGGTCTGGGCAATGGATGTGCTAACTACCACCAAGGTGTCCTTTTAGGCCTCTATTTGTGAAGAAAAATAAAGTATAAAATATATGTTTTAACAACTATAAGACCTCACTAATATTTCCAATTCAAAATCAAGAGAGGGTTTTCTTTCTTATAGTCTTTTAAATTCATATATCCTTTTTCCTATTGTGAAAAATTCTAGTTCCTAACAACATCAATACATTCGTTTACTTGACCATATTATATATACAGAGGAGTCTCAAAATTACATTACCGACTTTGATATTAACAACAAATCCATAAGTACCCATAAGTAACGTTTAACATATTTTTGGTAGTACTTTTGTCCTGAGAATATAGCTCACTAAGGATATACAGTCAGAGCAGTTTTTTTTTTTTAAACATTACCAGAAATAATCGTTTTCTCCACATGGTTGTGCTATCAGTGTAATATGCATATACACTGGTTTGTCTGTATTTCATTTTAGGAGTGACTTTCATCCTTTTTGGATACAAATTTATCTTTGAATGTGTAATATTCAACAGTGGCAATTGCTTAATGCTTGTTTGGGAAAACACTGATTTGTTCCAGCATCATTTACATAATTGAGCATGATGAAAAAGTCTTTTCTTATACACAATACCATCAAACAGGAAACCTCACTCAGTTGAACCTAGTAGGGTAAGAATACATAAAAGCAGATATACACACAGCTGAAACATCCACCTGCTGTTTCAACTGATGGCATATTGTTAGTCCCATTCATTGACATCTCCTGTTAAAACTTTCCTCCAACCCTCCCTCCCCACCTCACAATAACACAATCTGAAACCCCTCTAAAGGCCACTTTCATGTGCAAACTTAGGTCTGTTTCACAACAGAGTGTCATGTTTATCATAATATTTACCAATTTCTTAAACATTTAACCTGTGTATAACTGTTACCACTTTTATCGTATTCCTACCCTTTTTTTAAACATGTCATTGATGAAGTTTTTGAGCGTTGTGCCTCTAACCTTGAAACAGAGCAGGATCCCTATGGGGCCCTCCTTAGTACAAATCCACTTTGTGTTCCCCCATTTCTTGTTTGTAGGAATCAGGCTTCATTCAGCCACCTTGACCTTCCCTGAGTTCCCAAGAGCAAATTCAAACAGTTGCTAATCAGGGAAGGAAGGGGATGCAGAGGCAAAGCAGGAGCAGTCAAGAAACAATTGTGCAGCCTTGGGGCAGGGTCCTGTTCCCCCTCAAGGGATACACATAACAATTTCTTTGAGTTCTTCTGCAGGGACTAAGGCACCCCACCCAGGTGGAGGGTGGCAATTTTGGCCTGAGCACAAGATTCCTGGAGCACTGCCCTGTTCTCACCACCAACTAATCAGAAAAAGCTACACACCCTGAAGCCCTCACCTCAAATTTTGCTTACAAAGACTTCTCCCCCACAGACCACTGAGGAGTTCAGGGATTTTGAGCACAAGCCACCCATTTTCCTTGCTTGGATCTGCAATAAACCTTTCTCTACTCCAACCTCCAACCTTTCAGTTTGTTTGACCTCACTGGGCATGGGGCACACAAACTTGTGTTTGGTAAAAACCACATATTTCCCACAAGCCCTGTGGATTTTATTATGCAATTTTGTATAAATCAGTGATTTTTTTTGGAATGCATATGTCTTATTATAGAAGAACTAACAAGAACCCAGGCTCTCGTTTCCATCCTCTTCACTCATTTCTACCAACTTCTTGTAGGTAACATTTTCAGTAGGTCCTGGTCGAGATTCTGCCTTATCCTTCCTGTGTTTTATTTTGAGAAATGAGCAATTAATTAGATAGTGGATAGATATATATTCTTATTTCCCCTTCTGTCTTACCAAAATCAGTCAGCACTGCTCCTTGAATTTTTTTTTGCTTAATAATGTGTCATGAATATCACTACCTATAAGATCATAGAGTTTTTCTCTCCTTTTTACACAGCTTCACAGAATTCCAATCTGAGATTGTACCACAGTTCATTGAACCAACCTCCTGTTGATGAATATTTGTGTTAGTAATCATTTGTTATTCTAATTAATGCTGCAATAAGTAATTTTGTATATATGCCATTTTGTATTTGTGGAGGTAAATTTTCAAGGTAGATGCAGAGAAGTGTGATTTTTGTGGTCAAAAATAAAAGTAGGTGCAACGTTGTTGGTTATTCATTTTGCATCAGCACTAGTAAAATATGGGAGTGCCTATTTCTTCATAATCTTGCCCTCAAAGTGGATAGACAAGCCTTTTTTGTTTGTCAATATTACATATGAAAGAATGATATCTGTGTAACTTTAATTTGTATATTTCTTATTCTGAGTGAAGTTGAGGTTCTTTTCATGTGTTTAAGGACTATTTGTTTATCTTTTCCCATGACCCATCTGTTCATAGTTTTTGTCCATTTAATTTATAGTCTTTTTCTTCTTGTGTTTCAAGAACCCTCAGTACAAAAGTTTAACCCTCTATCTGTGATATTTGTAAATTGCAAGTATATTTTCCATTTTGTGATTTTTTAATTTTGCCTATGATTTTGTTTTGCTTTAAGTTGTCACTAGCAATTTTTCTTATTTTATATAGTTGAATTTATCAACTTTTCCTTTTAATACTTTCATATGTTGAGTCATAGTTTGAAAGTCTCTCCACATATCTAAGTTATTACAGAGTTTATTTTGATGTATGATGTGAGTTATAGATCTAATTTTCACCTTTTCTCCAAATGGCTACTGGTTGTATTAACACCATTTATTTGCAAGTCTGTTTTCCTGAGGGATTTGAAATACTTCCTTCATCATAAACTACACTCCCATGAGTAACTGGGTCAACTTCTGCTTTTCTATTTTATTCTATTTATCTCTCTATTTATGTCCATTCAACACTGTTTTAATTATAGAAGCTTTTAATGTGTTTCAATAGCTGGCCTTAGCTATTCTTGCATGTTTGATTTCCCATACGGACTTTAAAATAAATGCTTAAATCCAGGAAAAAGAGTAACTTGATTATATATATGTATAAAACCAACAAGTTAATCTACATATGGATTTTTACATTTTTTAAATCTACTTTTATATCTTTCATGTGTGTTGTAAAGTACTCCTTGGGCAGGTTTAAGTTTATTCCTAAGTATTTTTTCCTTCTGTCATTATTGTAAATGCAATCTAATCATATATTTTCCTGGGTATTATTAACACTATTGCATTTTGTATGTTAATTTTTTATCTTGCTCACTTGTTATATTCTCTTATGGTTTGTATAAGCTTTAGCACTGATTCTGTTGAGTTTTTCAGGTATAGTATCATGTTAATTACAAATGTGTATATTTTCAACTCTTCTGTTTCAGTTTCTAAACATGTAACTGTTGTCTCTTGTCACTTTGTATAGACCAATACTCCCATACAATGGCAATGAGTAATAGAGAAAGTAGATATTCCTTTTTTATTCCTGACTTTAGAAGTGCCTTTGTTTTTTCCCCATTTGTTTAGCATTGAGATTGAGGTGGTTTGACTTTGAGATTGAAGCATATCATGGTAAGGAACTATCCATCAGTTCTTAAGTGTTACTATCGGGACTAGGAATTGAATTTTGTTGAAGGGTTTTTCAGCAAATGTGGAGATGATTACATGACTTTTCTCCTTAGATGTCTTAACAGGATGAGTTGTATTAATGTAATTCTTAATATTGAATCATTCATATACTCCTGGAATAAACCCTACTTAATTGTGATGTATATATTTAAAAATATGCTGATGGATTCTCTTTGCTAATTGTATTTGCCAGGGCTCAACCAGAGAAGGAATATGTGTGCGTATGTATACACATACACATACATACATATGTATACCTACACATACATATATATGTATATCTGGATAGAGATGGATGAAAAGATAAATAAGCATGTAGATAGATAAATAGAAAGACTCATAACAAGGAATTGACTGGTACAATTATAGGGGTTGGCTAAGCAAGTGCCCTGTATAGCAAAGCACAGCAAGTCAGGAAGAGGAAATCCTAACCAGACTGGACCTTCAAGAGCCTGAGCTGTGGGGAGCCTTTGAGCTCAGGGGAGGCCTGATCCCTCTTTCACAGAACTCTCCTGGTTAGATCATACCCCTCTGGCAGAATCTTCCTTTTTATTACCTTAAAAATCACCTGAGTAGGGTCTTAAATCACAGATGCAAATTCCTTTCATGGCAACACCTAGATTCATTGGATTGGATAACTGGTAAAAGTAATTCACAGTAGTCAATCTTAGGAAGATTTATAGCTTTGTTCTAGGGCAACATTTGTACAAATAACTTTCTCTGATGTTCATAGTATTGGGTTGGCCAAAACTTTCGTTTGGGTTTTTCCATAACATCTTACAGGAAAACCCGAATGAACGTCTTGGCTGACCCAATATTTGTTTTCTTTGCTTTGGCTTCTCCTACCCTTTGACTCCCAACTATTCTCTGCAGAACCATCAATGAGAGCATTCTACTCTCCTCTTTCTCTTCTTTCTCCTTTTAACCTCTTAGTTGTTTTATTTTGCTTTCTCATAGTCCATAACATTTCCATACTATTTTCCACCTATATCCCTTCTTTTGTTTTAATCTTAGATCTGCTATTAAATGTACTCAGTTCTCTGGGGCCAATTTCCCCAATCATACTGTGGGTTAACGAAGTTTGTCCTTTAATAGTTTCTCACAAAGAGCTTATATGTGCGACAATCCTTAAATTTTATTTATTAATACATGTTTGTAGCTTACATTGTCTTTCTGTAGTCTTGAAACAGCAAAAAGATCTTGCCCAGATTTAAAATCTTTGGCTCACAGTTTCTTTGGGTTTCTAGAAAATTTTGCTCCATTGTTGCCTTGCTTTTTCGTTGCTAACAAGAAGTTTCAGTTGAACAGATATTTTTTCTTTCCCATAAAGAAATCTGGTATTTTTTTTCTTTGATGCCCAGAGAATATTAATAATTTTTTATCATTAAAAACAATTAAAATAAACTACATCCTATCTGGGGCTCATTTGTAAATGTCACAAAGGATAAATTCTGTTTTATTTCTTAGTGAGCAGTCTCCCATGCATTTATTTTGATTCTTAAAATTGTATTAATTATGCATAATTAAAAATTAATTGAGAACTCTAACACATTTTCATTTACATTGTTAGTTTGAATGTTTTTAATCATAATACCAGTCTGATATGTCTATTTGTTTAAGTTGGTAACAACCTGTTCCTTTGGGCTTCTATACTCTTTAATTAAAATGAAAATGAAAGTTGAACAGCTTTTGCCCCCAAATTTAGTTTTTATCTTGTCCTAAAGAATCCTCTGGAAGCCATTATGCTTGGAATACAATTACTCTTAAATGGATAAGATTCCAACAGTCAACAATGATTGTGAGTCTTGAAGTAACCATGCTAATGAAATATCCAGTCTTTTTCAAAAGCATAAAAGGTTCCAAGAGATTAGCCTGAATTTTTTTTTTCTCTTTTAATTATTTCCATTTATGACTAAAGGGCTGGCTAAAGGACTGGCAAGAAGTAAAGAGATTTTTTTTTTAAGTAAATCAAAATAAAGCCCTCCTGCTTACTGAACTAAGCTTTGAGGCAAAATAAGCTACTATCTGGTATTTGCCAAAGGAAGAACAGGGGGCAAATAATAAATCTTGAAACTAGGAAGATTTTGAAGCATTTGATTAATGAAGATTCTTTTAAATAAAATATTTTAAATGTATGCAATTTACATGAGTATTACTTATAGGTACCGTCAGTAGGTAAGATGAGAGCTATTTGAAGATATATGCATATCTTCAGTGTTATAAACTCATTAATGTGAATGCTACCCTAGTATACCTTTTGTCTTCCCAATTTTGAATTCTTATTTTAGAAGGTTTGGCAGATAAGGATGAGTTATCTTTCACTCACTAATTTCAGCAAACAGAACTAAAATAGACATCGCTCAAAGTAGACAAAGTAGAAAGTCACTAGGAACACTCTGTAATCTACACAATTAAAACAGGAGGATATCAAGATGGAGGTGAAGGAGGACATGAAGCTCACCTTCCCCCAGGAATACATCAAAAATACATGTAAGTGTGGAACAATTCTCACTGAAAAATAACTGGAAACTAGCAGAAAGGTGCCTATACAACCAAGGCTGTAAGAAAGATACACATAGAATCAGATAAAAAGGGAGGAGAAGAAATCAAGTCAGCACCCGCCCCACAGCGGGGAAACTCAGAAGAGAGGGGAGATTGCATTGGTGGAGATCCTCCCTGGGGAGTGAGTTGTTTGAGCCACACATTGGTGCCCCAGCCCTGGGGGCCAATGCCAGGAAGACAAGCCCCCTGGGCTGATTGGGGGGCCAGTGGGACTAACAGGTGGGCTGTGCGAAGCCTGGACTCTGCAGGTGAGGAGCACACACATGCCTGCTTACCCCTGAAACAGAGTGGAGAGGGCAGATTGAAATTGCACTGTCTTCCTGCAACCACTCCAGCCCTCCTTGCTTCACAGTGCAGCTCCACACTGGGGCAAGAGCTGCCACAGCTGAGGAGAAATCTCAGCGGTGAGACACAAAAGCAGCTCAGACCCAAAGTGGCAACTGAGCAGGGTGGGGACAGTCATTACCGGCACTTACACAGACAGCATATCAGAAGCAGCCCCAGTCTCTGTTGGCAGTCTGCCCCCAGACCCAAGCTAAGTGCCCTTCTTGTCCCAGCACTGCTCCCCTCTGGTGCAAGGATGCACGTACTGGGAAGGGAGAGAGCACACACATAAAAGGAATGGAGCCAGCTCAGACCCGAACATCAGGACTTCTGCTTTAGCAACTAGGGATCCACTGCCACCCCCAATAGGGTGGTGCTGGCCACTGAGCAGAGGAGAATCTCCAGCTCACACTTGACTCTGCTTTTAGCCGCTCCATCTCCAGCCCCACCTCCCACCAAAGCGATAGCTGCCAACACACCCTGGGGAAAGATGTGACTTGTGTTCTCGTCAGATCCAGCTCTTCCACCAAAGCCACTGGGCACATACAGTCTGTATAGAGACGCTCCTACACAAAGACACGCTTCAAGATCACAATAATAGGTAGCTGTTTCACCTAAATTCATAGAGACAGAGAAACTTAAGCTAAAGTAGAAGACAAAGGAATGTGTTTCAGTTGAAAACCCTTGAAAAAACAACTAGTGAAGCAGAAAGAAACAATTTACCAAATCAAGGGCTCAAAGCATTAGTAATAAAAATGTTAACTAAATTTGGGAAAAGAGCAAGTGAACATAGTGAAAATTTTAACAAGGAACTTGAAAATATAAAAAAGAGCCAGGTATAACTGAATAATGAAATAACAGATATGAAAACTAGCAGACAAGGTGATACAGAAAAACTCGTAAGTGATGTATCTGGAAGATAGCATAATGGAAATAACCCAATCAGAGCAACAAGAAGAGAAAAAAAAAAAATGAGAACAGTTTAAGAGATCTCTGGTACAACATCAAACCTACGAACATTATTGTAGGGGTCCCAGAAGAAGAGAGAGAGAAGGGGGTTGAAAATGTACTGAATAGTATTAAGGTTGAAAACGTCCCAAACATGAAGAAGGAAACAGATATCCAGGGATAAGAAGCACGGAGGGCCCCAAACAAGATGAACCCAAACATACCCAAGGCATATCATAATTAAAATGATGAGAGTTAAAGAGAGAATTCTAAAAGCAGCAGGAGAAAAACAAAGAGTCATATAGGAGGGAATCTTCTTAAGACCATCAGCTGATTTTTCTGCAGAAACTGTGCAGTCCAGAAGGGAGTGGCTGGTTATGTACAGAGTACCAGAAGGGAAAAACCTGCAAACTAGGATGCTCTACACAGCACGATTATCATTTAAAATTGAAAGAGAGATAAAGAACTTCTCAGGCAAGTAACAACTAAAGGAGTTCATCAATACTAAATATACCCTAAAAGAAATGTTAAAAATCCTAAGTGGAAAAGGCAAGGCTTTAAGAACTGAGAATCTACCAGAGTCTTTGGGCAGTGGCTACATGGTAGTATATCCTATATTCAGTGCACTGTATACAACTAGGGATCTTTAAAAATCTGATGTCTGGTTCCTAGACCAGGATATACTGATTTAATTGTTTTGGCATGCAACATAAGCTCCCCAGGTGAGTCTAATGTGCTGCAATGTTGGTGAACATTTGGGCTGGGGTAAGGGCTCAGGTTGGAAGTGGATGCCATGGACCATTGGCTAAAGTGAAGAATCAGTTATCCTATTCAAAAAAAAAAAAAATCTAGATTATGGAGGATGGGGGTACACAATAGCCAAATAATTTGTAAAAAATTGCAGCTAGAGCCATTTATTGGCCAAGACATCCAGTGCTAAGATGAACACCTGAAGTTTGGCTAACTGTGCTGATGGTTGGATCCAGTCCTTTATCAGGGACATCCAAATTCAGGGATGGAAACAGCAACATTCCACTGACCATTGCCTCAGTACATAAATGAAGTTGATAGCATCATAAATTATAAGAACTCCCCTGATTATTGTTCACTCAGATGAACCCAAGGGACTCCCCAAGTAAACAAGAGGTCTGGAAGAGGGGTGCCCTCATCCAGCTTCGTGCCATCTGTGAGGGTTTGAGGACAGGAAAGCCACCTCCTCCTTCAGGTCCAGGTATGGCTGCATTCTACAGCAGCAAGCTGGTGGGGTGGGACTTAATGGCATAAGACATAGGGACAGCTAGATATGGAGGATCACAGGCCCAGGGTCTATAAGATCCCCTATTTTCAGGAGAGGACAGTATGTGGCCAGCAATTGCTATTCTAATGGTGGATAGTACAGGGCCTAGCACTATAGTTTCTTGCATCAGAAGCCCATGGACAATTTACCAGCATAGGTAGCCTAAAGACTCCAAGAGGCAAGAGGAGAGGTTACTACAGCCTCTACAGTGAAGGCATCTCAGAAGGCACTAACAGGAGTGCCCTATGATTTCAAATCGAACTGATTTTGGACCCTTTTCTTGGTGGGGTGCCCATTCCAGATAGGCTGATTTGTAAGTTACAGCATCAGGGAGATTAAGTGAATGCTGTAAATAGGAATATGTTGACTCCATAACTCAACAAGGGCTAAAAGATGTTGGACTTGTATCAACATTGTGGGGGCTAAGAGGGTCAATAGCTGTTTCTTGACAGTGTCAGAGATGAAGAAGCCCTCAGTTTACCAATCATTTTCAGGCATTTAAGAGAGGTGGTGTGGCCTAAAACTATGTGTGAGGCAATAGCCCATACCCTTTTTGTGAGCTACTTTGTGACTATTTATATTTTGGGGGGCTTTTTATTTAAGTATACTTGATTTACAATGTTTTAGGAGTACATCAAAGTGATACAGTTTTATATGTGTATGTTTTAGATATTTTTCTATTATAGGTTTTTACAAGACATTGAATATAGTTCCCTGTGTTGTATAGTACGTCCCTGTTGTTTATTTTATATATAGTAGTATGTATCTGTTAATCCCAATCACCCAATTCATCCATTCCCTACCCCCTACTTTTCCCTTTGGTAACCATAAGCTTCTTTTCTATGTCTGTGAGTCTATTTCTTTTGTAAATAAGTTCATTCATATCCATTCCACATATCAGTGATATCATATAATATTTGCCTTTCTCTCTCTGGCTTATTTCACTCAATATGAGAATCTCTAAATCTATCCATGTTGCTACAAATGTCATTATTTCACTCTATTTTATGGCTGAGTATTATTCCTATATATATATATATCTCACATCTTCTTTATCCATTCATGTGTTGATGGACATTTAGGATGCTGCCATGTCTTAGCTATTGCAAATAGTGCTGCTATGAACATTTAGGTGCATGTATATTTTTAAATTAGAGTTTTCTTCTTTTCCAGATATATGCCCAGGAGTGGGATTGCTAGAATATATGATAGATCTATTTTTGTTTTTTAAGTAACCTCCACACTGTTCTCCGTGGTGGCTACACCAATTTTTTTAAGGAATTTTATTGAGGTATAATTGACATACAATAAACTGCATATATTTAAAATAAATAGACTTTACATATATACTTAGTAATGTATATATGGCATTTCCAATCTCCCAATTCATCCCACCCAAAGCCCCCACCCTCCCCCCACTTTCCCCCCTTGGTGTCCATACGTTTGTTCTCTACATCTGTGTCTCTATTTCTGCCTTGCAAACCGGTTGACATCTACCATTTTTCTAGATTCCACATATATGTGTTAATATACGATATTTGTTTTTCTCTTTCTGACTTACTTCACTCGGTATGACAGTTTCTAGATCCATCCATGTCTCTGCAAACGTCCCAATTTTGTACCTTTTTATGGCTGAGTAATGTTCCATTGTATATATGTATCACATCTTCTTTTTGTTGTTGTTGTTGTTGAAGCATTTTATTTTATTTAATTATTTTTATTTAAAAAAATGTTTTGTTGGAGTATAGCTGCTTTACAATGTTGTGTTAGTTTCTACTGTACAGCAAAGTGCATCAGTTATATGTATACATATGTCCACTCTTTTTTCAATGCCCTTCCCATTTAGGTCACCACAGAGCATTGAGTAGTGTCCTATGCTATACAGTAAGTTCTCATTAGTTATCTATTTTATACATAGTATCAGTAGCGTATATATGTCAATCCCAGTCTCCCAATCATCACACTCCCTCCCCTTTGTATCCATACGCTTGTTCTCTATGTCTGTGTTGCTTTTTCTGCTTTGTACATAAGATTGTCTATACCTATTTTTTCAGATTCCACATATATGCGTTAATATACGATATTTGTTTTTCTCTTTCTGACTTATTTCACTCTATATGACAGTCTCTAGGTCCACCCATGTCTCTTCAAATGATCCAATTTCATTACTTTTTATGGCTCAGTAATGTTCCATTGTATATATGTGACACATCTTCTTTATCCATTCCTCTGTTGATGGACATTTAGGTTGTTTCCATGTCCTGGCTATTGTAAATAGTGCTGCATTGAACATCAGGGTGCATGTATCTTTTTAATTTCTAGTTTTCTCTGGGTATATGCCCAGTAGTGGGATTGCTGGGTCATATGGTAATTATATTTTTAGTTTTTTAAGGAACATCCATACTGTTCTCCATAGTGGCTGTATCAATTTACGTTCCCACCAACAGTGCAAGAGGGTACCCTTTTCTCCACACCCACTCCAGCATTTATTGTTTGTAGATATTCTGATTATGCCCATTCTAACCAGTGTGAGGTGATACCTCATTGTAGTTTTGATTAGCTTTTCTCTAATAATTAGTGATGTTGAGCAGATTTTCACATGTCTCTTGGCCATCCATATGTCTTATTTGGAGAAATGCCTATTTAGGTCTTCTGCCCATCTTTTGATAGGGTTTGTTTTTTGTTTTTGTTTTTTTTTTATATATTGAGCCGATTGAACTCTTTATATATTTTGGAGATTAATCCTTTGTTTATTTGTTTGCAAATATTTTCTCCCATTCTGAGGGTTGTATTTTCATCCTTTTTATAGTTTCCTTTGCTGTGCAAAAGCTTTTCAGTTTCATTAGGTCCCACTTGTTTATTTTTGTTTTTATTTGCGTTACTCTGGAGGGGGGTCAAAAAAGATCTTGCGTTTATCTCTGAATTCTCTATTCTGTTCCATTGATCTACCTTTCTATTTTTGTGCCAGTACCATACTGTCTTGATCACTGTGGCCTTACAGTATAGTTTAAAGTCAGGAAGTCTAATTCCACCAACTCCGCCTTTCCTTCCCAAGATTGCTTTGGCTATTCGGGGTCTTTTGTGTTTCCATACAAATCATAAGATTTCTTGTTGTAGTTCTGTGAAAACTGCTATTAGTAATTTCATAGGGATTGCATTGAATCTGTAAACTGCTTTGAGTAAGATAGTCATTTTCACAATATTGATTCTTCCAATCCAAGAACATGGTATGTCCCTCCATCTGTTTTTACCGTCTTTGATTTCTTTCAGCAGTGCCTTATAGTTTACTGCATACAGGTCATTTGCCTCCTTAGGCAAGTTTATTCCTAGGTATTTTATTCTTTTTGTTCAATGGTAAATGGAAGAGTTTCCTTAATTTCTCTTTCTGATCTTTCATTGTTAGTGTATAGAAATGCAAGAGATTTCTGTGCATTAATTTTGTATAATGCTACTTTACTAAATTCATCAATTAGTGCTAGCAGTTTTCTGGTAGAGTCTTTAGGGTTTTCTATGTATAATATCATGTGATCTGCAAAGAGTGACAATTTTACTTCTTCTTTTCCAAATTGGATTCCTTTTATTTCATTTTCTTCTCTGATTGCTGTGGCTAACACCTCCAAAACTATGTTGAATAATAATGGTGAGAGTGGACACCCCTGTCTTGTTCCTGTTCTTAGAGGGAATGCTTTCAGTTTTTCACCATTTAGAACAATGTTGGCTGCTGGTTTGTCATATATGGCTTTTATTATGTTAACATAATTTCCTTCTATGCCCATTTTCTGGAGAGTTTTTATCATAAATGGGTCTTGAATTTTGTCAAAAGATTTTTCTGTGTCTATTGAGATTATCACATGGTTTTTATCTTTCAATTTGCTAATATGGTGTATCACATTGATTGATTTGTGTATATTGAAGAATCCTTGCATTCTAGGGATAAACCCCACTTGATCATGGTGTATGATCTTTTTAATGTGCTGTTGGATTCTGTTAGCTAGTATTTTGTTGATGATTTTTGCATCTATATTCATCAGTGATATTGGCCTGTAATGTTCTTTTTTGGTGACATCTTTGCCTGGTTTAGGTATCAGGGTGATGGTGGCCTCATAGAATGAGTTTGGGAGTGTTCCTCCTTCTGCTATATTTTGGAAGAGTTTGAGAAGGATAGGTGTTAGCCCTTCTCTAAGTGTTTGATAGAATTTGCCTGTGAAGCCATCTGGCTCTGGGCTTTTGTTACTTGCAAAATTTTTAATCACAGTCTCAATTTCTGTACTTGAGATTGGTCTGTTCATATGTTCTATTTCTTCCTGATTCAGTCTTGGAACATTGTACTTTTCTTAGAATTTATCCATTTCTTCCAGGTTATTCAATTTATTGGCCTATGGTTGTTTTTAGTAATCTCTCATGATCTTTTGTATTTCTGCGGTGTCTGTTGTTACTTCTCCTTTTTCATTTCTAATTCTGTTGATTTGCATCTTCTCCCACATATGGGCAGCTTATCTTTGACAAAGGAGGCAAGAAAATACACTGGAAAAAAGACAGCCTCTTCAATAAGTGGTGCTTGGAAAATTGGACAGCTACATGTAAGAGAATGAAATTAGAATACTTCCTAACACCATACACAAAAATAAACTCAAAATGGATTAAAGACCTAAATGTAAGGGAGACACTATAAAACTCCTAGAGGAAAACATAGGCAGAATACTCTATGACATACATCAAAGCAAGATCCTTTTTGATCCACCACCTAGAATCATGAAAATAAAGTCAAGAATAAACAAATGGGAGCTAATGAAACTTAAAAGCTTTTGCACAGTGAAAGAATCCATAAACAAGACAAGAAGACAACCCTCAGAATGGGAGACAATACTTGTCAACGAAGCAATGGACAAAGGATTAATCTCCAAAATATACAAGCAGCTCATGCAGCTTCATACCACAAAAGAAAATAACCCAATCCACAAATGGGCAGAAGACCTAAATAACCATTTCTCCAAAGAAGACATACAGATGGCCAAAAAACACATGAAAAGATGCTCAACATCACTAATCATTAGAGAAATGCAAGTCAAAGCCACAATGAGGTATCACCTCACACCAGTCAGAATGGCCATCATCAAAAAATCTAGAAACAATAAATGTTGGAGAGGGTGTGGAAAATAGGGAACTCTCCTGCACTATTGGTGGGAATGTAAGCTGGTACAGCCACTATGGAAAACACTTTGGATTTTCCTTAAAAAACTAAAAATGGAACTACCATATGACCCAGTAATCCCACTACTGGGCATATACCCAGAGAACACCATAATCCCAAAAGAAACATGTAGCATAATGTTCATTGCAGCACTATTTACAATAGCCAGGACATTGAAGCAACCTAAATGCCCATCAACAAATGAATGGATAAAGAAGATGTGTCACATATATACAACGGAATATTACTCAGCTATAAAAGGGAATGAAATTGAACTACATGTCATGAGGTGGATAGAACTTGAATCTGTCATACAGAGTGAAGTAAGCCAGAAAGAGAAAAGCAAATATTATATGCTAACTCATATATATGGAATCTAAAAAAAAAAAAAAGTACTGATGAAGCCAGTGACAGGACAAGAATAAGGATGCAGATGCAGAGAATGGACTGGAGAATGGACTGGAGGACATGGGGCTGGGGGGCAGGGGGTGAAGGGGAAGCTGGGATGAAGTGAGAGAGTAGCATATATATATATATATATATATACTACCAACTGTAAAATAGATAGCCAGTGAGAAGTTGCTGTATAAAAAAAGAAGATCAACTCGATGATGGGTGATGCCTTAGAGGGCCAGGGTGGGGAGGGTGGGGAGGAGTGGTAGGAGGGAGGGGATATGGGGATATATGTATAAATACAGCTGATTCACTTTGGTGTACCTCAAAAACTGGTACAAGAGTGTAAAGCAAATATATTCCAATAAAGAACTTAAAAAAAAAAAAAGACCTTGCTGTGATTTATGCACAAGAGTGTTCTTTCTGTGTTTTCCTCTAGTAGTTTTATAGTGCTTGGCCTTACATTTAGGTCTTTAATCCATTTTGAGTTTGTTTTTGTTTATGGTGTTAGGGAGTGTTCTCATTTCATTCTTTTACATGTAGCTGTCCAGTTTTCTCAACACCACTTATTGAAGAGGCTGTCTTTTCTCCATTATATATCCTTGCCTCCTTTATCATAGATTAATTGATGCCAGTTTATCTCTGGGCTTTCTGTCCTGTCCCACTGACATATATTTCTGTTTTTGTGCCAGTACCATGTTGTCTTGATTACTGTAGCTTTGTAGTATAGTTTGCAGTCAGGGAGTCTGATTCCTCCAGCTCCAATTTTTTCCCTCAAGATTGCTTTGGCTATTCAGGGTCTTTTGTGTCTCCATGCAAATTTTAGGATTTTTTGTTCTAGTTCTGTAAAAAATGCCATTGGTAATTTGATAGGCATTGCATTGCATATGTAGATTGCTTTGGGTAGTACAGTCATTTTCACAATGTTGATTCTTCCAATCCAAGAACATGGTACATCTCTCCATCTCTTTGTGTCATCTTTTATTTTTTTCATCAGTGTCTTATAGTTTTCTGAGTATAGGTCTCTTACCTCCTTAGTTAGGTTTATTCCTAGGTATTTTATTCTTGTTGTTGCAATGATGAATGGGATTGTTTACTTAATTTCTCTTTCTGATCTTTCATTGTTAGTTTATAGGAATGCAAGAGATTTCTGTGTGTTAATTTTGTATCCTACAAATTTACCAAAGCCATTGATTAGCTTAAGTAACTTTCTCATGGCATCTCTAGGCTTTTCTATGTATAGTATCATGTCATCTGCAAACAGTGACAGTTTTACTTCTTTTCCAATTTGGATTCCTTTTACTTCTTTTTCTTCTCTGATTGCTGTGACAAGGGCTTCCAAAATTATGTTGAATAGTAGTGGTGAGAGTGGATATCCTTGTCTTGTTCCTGATCTTAGAGGGAATGCTCTCAGTTTTTCATCATTGCTAATGATGTTTGCTGCACGTTTGTCTTATATGGCCTTTATTATGTTGTAGTAGGTTCCCTCTATGCCCACTTTCTGGAGAGTTTTTACCATAAATGGGTATTGAATTTTGTCAAAAGCTTTTTCTGCATCTATTGAGATGATCGTATGTTTTTTTTCTTCAGTTTGTTAATATGATGTATCACATTGATTGATTTGTATATATCAAAGAATCCTTGCATCCCAGGGATAAATACCACTTGATCATGGTGTGTGATCCTTTTAAAGTGTGGCTGGATTCTGTTTACTAGTATTTTGTTGAGGATTTTTTCATCTAAATTCATCAGTGATACTGGTCTGTAACTTTATTTTTTGTAGTATCTTTGTCTGGTTTTGGTATCAGGGTAATGGTGGCCTCACAGAAGGAGTTTAAGAGTATTTCTTCCTCTGCAGTTTTCTGGAAGAGTTTGAGAAGGATAGGTGCTAGCTCTTCTCTAAATGTTTGATAGAATTCACCTGTGAAGCTATCTGGTCCAGGACTTTTGTTTATTGGAAGATTTTTATTCACAGTTCCAATTTCATTACTTGTGATTGGTCTGTTCATATTTTCTGTTTCTTCCTGATTCAGTCTTGGAAGATTATACCTATCTAAGAATTTCTCTGTTTCTTCTGGGTTGTCCATTTTATTGGCATATAGTTGCTTGTAGTAGTCTCTTATGATGCTTTTTTATTTGTATGGTCTCCATTTTAACTTCTCCTGTTTCATTTCTGATTTTATTGATTTGAGTCCTTTCCCTCTTTTTCTTGATGAGTCTGCCTAAAGGTTTATCAACTTTGTTTTTCTTCTCAAATAATAGCTTCTAGTTTTATTGACCTTTGCTATTATTTTCTTTTTTCTTTCATTATTTCTTCTATGATCTTTTTTATTTCTTTCCTTCTACTAACTTTGGGTTTTGTTTGTTCTTCTTTCTCTAGCTTCTTGAGATGTAAGGTTAGATTTTTTATTTTGGATTTTTCTTGTTTCTAGAGGTAGAATTGTATTGCTATAAACTTCCCTCTTAGAACTGCTTTTTCTGCATCCCGCAGGTTTTGGATCATTGTGTTTTCATTGTCATTTGTCTCTAAGTAATTTTTGATATCCTCTTGGATTTCTTCAATGATCTTTGGGTTATTTAGTAGCATATTGTTTAGCCTCCATGTGTTTGCATTTTTTACAGCTATTTTTTCCTGTAATTGATTTCTAATCTCATAGCATTGCGGTCAGAAGCTTGATATGATTTCAATTTTCTTAAATTTATTAAGGTTTGATTTGTGACCCAAGATGTGATCTATCCTGTAAAATGTTTTGTATGCACTTGAGAAAAGTGTAATCTGCTGTTTTTGGATGGAATGTCCTATAAATATCAATTAAATCTACCTGGTCTATTGTGTCATTTACAGCTTGTTTCCTTACTAATTTTCTTTCTGGATGACCTGTCCTTTGGTGTAAGTAGGGTGTTAAAGATCCCCACTATTATTGTGTTACTGTCAACTTCCTCTTTTATAGTTGTTAGCATTCGCCTTATGTATTGAGGTGCTCCCATATTGGGTGCATATATATTTATCATTGTTTTACATTCTTCTTAGATTGATCCCTTGATCATTATGTAGTGTCCTTTCTTGTCTATTGCAACATTCTTTATTTTAAAGTCTATTTTATCTGACCTGAGTATTGCTACTTCAGCTTTCTTTTGATTCCCATTTGCATGGAATATCTTTTTCCATCCCCTCACTTTCAGTCTGTATGTGTCCTTAGGTCTGAAGTGGGTCTCTTGTAGACAGCATATATATGGGTCTTGTTTTTGTATCCATCCAGCCAATCTGTGCCTTTTGGTTGGAACTTTTAGTCCATTTACATTCAAGGTAATTATCAATATGTATGTTCCTATTACCATTTTCTTAATTGTTTTGTTTTTGTTTCTGTAGGTCCTTTTCTTCTCTTATGTTTCCTGCTTAAAGGAGTTCCTTTAGCATTTGTTTTAGGGCTGGTTTGGTGGTGATGAATTCTCTTAGTTTTGGCTTGTCTGTAATTTTTTTATTTCTCCATCAAATCTGAATGAGATCCTTGCTGGATAGAGTATTCTTGGTGGTAGGTTCTTCCCTTTCATCACTTTAAATATATAGTGTCACTCCTTTCTGGCTTGCTGAGTTTCTGCAGAGAAATCAGCTGTTAACCTTATGGGAGTTCCGTAGTATGTTATTTGTCATTTTTCCCTGTTGCTTTTAATAATTTTTCTTTGCCTTTAATTTTTGTCCAGTTGATTTCTGTGTGTCTTGGCATGTTTCTCCTTAGGTTTATCCTGTCTAGGACTCTCTGCACTTTCTCAACTTGGGTGACTATTTCCTTTCCCATATTAGGCAAGTTTTTGATTATAATGTCTTCAAAAATTTTCTTGGGTCCTTTCTCTCTTCTCCCTCTGAGACCCCGATAATGCAAATATTGTCTCAGAGGTCTCTTAGGCTGTTTTATTTCTCTTAATTCTTTTTCTTTTTTCTGTTCTGTGGCAGTGATTTCTGCCATTCTGTCTTCCAGGTCACTTATCTGTTCTTCTGCCTCAGCTATTCTGCTATTGGTTCCTACTAGTGTATTTTTCATTTTAGTTATTGTATTGCTTATCTCTGTTTGTTTGTTCTTTAATTCTTTTAGGCTGCACCAATTTACATTCCCACCAACAATGTAGCAGGGTTCCCTTTCCTCCACACCCTCTCCAGCATTTATTTTTTGTGGATTTTTTGATGATAACCATTCTAACTGGTGTGAGATGATACCACATTGTACTTTTGATTTCCATTTCTCTGATAATTAGTGATGTTGATCATCTTTTAATGTGCCTGTTGGCCATCTGTATACCTTCTTTGGAGAAATGTCTATTTAGGTCTTCTAACCACTTTTTGAATTGGGTTGTTTGTCTTTTTGATGTTGTGCTGTATAAGCTGTTACTACATTTTGGCGATAAATGTCTTGCCAGCCTCATAGTTGTTTTTTTTTTTTTTATAAAGTTATTTACTTATTAACTGTGTTGAGTGTTTGTTGCTGTGCATGGGCTTTCTCTAGTTGTGGTGAGTGGGGGCTAATTTTCATTGTGATGTGCAGTCTCTTCATTGTGCTTGCTTCTCTTTTTGCAGAGCATGGACTCTAAGTGCATGGGCTTCAGTGGTTGTGGCACATGGGCTCAATAGTTGTGGCTCACAGGCTCTAGAGTGTAGGCTCAATAGTTGTGGTGTACAGGGTTAGTTGATCCATGGCATGTGATATCTTCCTGAGACAGGGCTCAAACCCATGTCTCCTGCATTGGCAGGCAGATTCTTAATGACTGTCACCTAGGAAGTCCCAGTCTCATAGTTTGCAAATATTTTCTCCTATTTTATAAATTGTCTTTTCATCTTATTTATGGTTTCCTATGCTGTGAAAAAGCTTTTAAATTTAATTAGGTCCCACTTGTTTATTTTTGCTTTTGTTTCCATTACTCTAGGATACAGATCAAAATAATAGTGTTGTGATTTATGTCAATGAGTATTATGCCTGTGTCATCCCTTAGGAGTTTTACAGTATCCAGTCTTACATTTAGGTCTTTAATCCATTTTGAGTTTATATTTGTATATGATGTTAGAGAATGTTCTAATTTTATTCTTTTACATGTAGTTTTTCAGTTTTTCCAGCACCACTTATTGAAGAGATTGTCTTTTCTTCATTGTGTATTTTTGCCTCCTTTGTCATAGATTAATTCACCATAAGCATGTGGATTTATTTCTGGGCTTTCTATTCTGTTCCATTGATCTGTCTGTTTATGTTCCAGTACCATACTCTTTTGATTACTGTAGCTTTGCATTATAGTCTGAAGTCAGGTAGTGTGATTTTGCAAGCTCCATTCTTCATTCTCAAGATTGTTTTGGATATTCAAGGAATAACTCCATTAATTTTTTTACTTATACAATCATGAAGAAGTTTATAAAATAAAATTTTTAAATACATCAGTCTGCAGCATAAATGGGTTATGGAATACTTTAAATGTATTATTAAATGCTAATGTCAGTAATAAAATTAATATGGTGAAAAACAAATATGTATGTATGGAAAGAGAAATATATTTTATAATTAGAACTTCTAAGGTTCTAGCCAATGTTTTGGAAAAACGCATTAATTACCTAATTATTGTAACAATGGGATACATGAAAAATTAGTGTGAAAAGGTTTAGTCATCAACATAGAAACTGAAAAATCATACTTTATTCCTTCCTACTTGAATTTCAACATTAACATTTTACTATGCAGGAATATGAAACGTCACATAATTTGCATATACTTGAAGAAATTAATAAGTTATAGTCTATATTTATTTATACCTGGCTCAACATATTAACCTTGAAACATTGTCAGAATAATCCTTATGTTGTTCTCAATTCTCAAGCACTTATTAGCATGCTGGAAATGACATATTAAGACTTTAGAAAAACACAATTCTGTTGATATTCAAGAAGAATTGTTTTATAGCAGTAAATTTAAACAGAATTGTAAATTGTAAATTGCCCTTCTTATAAAATGAAGTTTGTTTAATTTTACTTTTTATGTCAGCATTGATTGATAGGTGTGTTTGGCTATATATATATCTTTCTTTTTTTTAAGCAAGCAGGATATCCAAAAGCATGTGACAGAGGAAATTATTCTGAACTAACTGACCAGTGTACAAGAAAATTGATTAAGAATCTAGAGTAAGCTGTGTGCATTTATATGATTATGAACTCTCTTCATCTAGGATTCAGTGATTTCTAACAAGTTATTTATTACTTTTTCATGAGAGTGCTCTCCCTGCTTTTTTGGTATGTGTGGACTATCTGCTTATTTCATCACAATGAATAGAGAGACTGTCTTCTCACTTGCTTCCAGAGTTTGAGTCTTTTAGACTCAGTAACCAGCCATTTTAAATGCATAGGACCACTTACATAAAGGCATAATTTTCTCTGAACTCTCTATTTTTCTGCTTTCATGTTTTCTCATCCACAGGGAAAGATACCTCATATTCTGGATTTTCAAAGACACCCCTGATTTCAGTTTTATTCTTTTATGTAAATATCATTTGTTTAATGCACAACTGAATGTTATTAGAATTTATACCTTTTTTATGAAGTTTATCTAAATGTGTCAATCAAATATGACCACTTATCACATCCTTTACTCTGGTTTTAATTCTCAAACATGCACACTGTGTCCATAGAATAGTCATTTTCTGAGAGATAAGGTATACAGTCAACTGCTTAACAGAGAAAAGTTTGTACTCAACTATTAATTGCTCCTGTGCAAAGTAGAACTCATCAAGTTGCAGGGTAGAGTGAAAATAGAATTAGACATGGAATACAGTACGTCTATTTTGGAGAATGTCAATAAACATAGAACAATAATATTAGGAAATACTGAGTGCTTATCATTTGCCAAACACTTTACCTTTATCTCATTTTCATCCCTCTTAGCAGCCCTCTGACCTGAGTAATATTTGTATCACCAAACTTCAAGTGAGGTGATGGAGGAATGGAGATTCAGTCACATGTTCAGATCTGGTGAGGAGTGAGTAGGGTGAGGGTTCACACTGAGCCTGTCCATCTGCAGAGCTTGGGTTCTTAACACATGGCTGTCCATTACAGTTTCCCAAGAAATTTTACAAATATGATTTCATTTTTCCCACACAACAATCATGTTACACAGGTATTTACTCCATTTGACAAGTAAGATTCAGTGTTGTTTTGCCAGAGATCACCCAGTTAGTAAGAGTCTGTGGTAGGACTCAAGCAAAGACTTCAGATATCAAATTCAGCACCTTTTCTTCCACACCAAAAGTGTCATCTCCACTTAGTACCTACTGGGCAATCAACACAAGAATGACATTGATTTGATTTTGAAAATTAGCTACAATTTAAATTTTTATAGTTAACATAAGCACATATATAACATACACCTTTATACTTTGAGGCTGGAAGCGTGTTTCCTAACCCTTTAATTCCTTCACCCACTTAAAGCAAATCAACATTTAAAATACCAGTTCTAAAATCCTTCCCTACTTAATATTACTGTGGGGGGACATTGGCTCTTCCTGTTAAACCTTGAAAACTTGAGGCCTGGGAAATCTAAGAATCTGTAGGAAAGAAAAAGAATCCCACTGGTGAAGGCAAATATATAGTAAAGGCTGAGGATCAACCACTTAAATAAGCTAGTAAAAAGATTAAAAACACATAAAAAATCATAAAATAAACTATAACTTCCATAATCAGTAAAGGGATAAACATGAAGATGTAAAATATAACATCAGAAATGCAAAATGTGAAGGAGGAGAGGAAAAGGTGTAGATCTTTTAGAATGTGATTGAACTTAAAGGACTACATGTTTAAAACAAATAGATATAATTATAGGTCAATGTAAATGAACCCATAGTAACCACAAATCAAAAACATACAATAGATACACAAAAACTAATGAGAAAGGAACATAAGAAGAAATTACAAGAAGAAATGAACAGAGAAGAACTACGAAAACAATTGAAAAACAAGTAACAGAATGGCAGTAAGTATACACCTATCAGAAATTACTTTAAATGTCAATGGACTAAATGCTCCAATCAAAAGACATAGGATGACTGATTGGATTAAAAAACAACAACAAAAGACCCATCTATATGCTTCTTAAAAGAGATTCACTTCAGAGCTAAAAACAAACATAAGCTGAAAGTGAGGGCATTAAAAAAGGTATTTCATGATAATGGAAATGACAAGAAAGTAGGGGTTACAATATTCCTACTGGACAAAATGGAGTTTAAAATAAAGTGTGGTGGGGGGGGAGTCAGGGGAGGGAGGGAATATGGGGATATGTGTATAAAAACAGATGATTGAACTTGGTGTACCCCCCAAAAAATAATAAATAAATAAATAAATAAAAATAAAAAAAATAAAGTGTGTAACAAAAGACAAAGTATGACATCATGTAATGATAAAGGGATCAAAAAAGAAGAGGCTATTATATTCATTAATATAACAGGCCTAATACAGGAGCACCTAAATGCATAAAACAAATTTTAACAGACCAAATGGGTGAAATTGACAATAATACAATATTAGCTGAGAAATTTAACACCCTGCTGATCATTGAGGCAGAAAATCAGTAAGGCAACAATGGTCTTAAAAAACACAATAGATCAGTTAGTCTTGACAGATGTCTACAGGACATTCCACTGCAAAACAGCAGAATATACATTTTTTTCAAGTGCATATGGTATGTTCTCCAGGATAGATCACATGCTAGGCCACAAGTCTCAATAAATTTAAGAAGATAGAAATTATATCAAGCATTAATCCTGACCACAACAGCATAAAACTAGAAATTAATTACAAAAAAAAAAAAAAAGGGAAAAGCACAAACACGTGGAGACTATTAAACAACGAGTTGGTCAATGATGAAATCAAAGAGGAAATCAGAAAATAATCCAAGACAAATGAAGATGGAAACACAAATTTCCACAATCTACAGAATACAGCAAAAGCAGTTCTAAGAGGTAAGTTTATACTAATAGAGGCCTATTTCAAGAAAAAAGAAAAATCTCAAATGAACAATCTAAACTTCCATCTGAAGACATTTAAAAAGAACAAAGCCTAAAGTCAGCTGAGGGAGGAAATAATAAATTTCAGAGAGGAAATAACTACAAAGAGATAAAAAATAGAAAAGATCAATGAAACTCAGAGTTTTGTGGGGTTTTCATTAAGATAAACAAAATTGAAAAGCCATTAGCTAGGCTCATCAAGAAGAAAAGAGAGAGGATCTAAATAAACAAAATAAGAAATAAAAAAAGAGAAAATCATTATCATAGAAAAAATAAAAAAATCATAAGTGAATACTATGAACAGTTATATGTCAACAAATTGGAAAACCTAGAAAAAGTGGGAAAATTTCTAGAAAAAGACTGAATCTGGAAGAAATAGACAACTTGAACAGATTGATTACTAGAAGTGAAGTTGAATTTGTAAAAATAAACACAGAAACCGAAACTCCCAGCAAACAAAAGTCCAGGACTAAATGGCTTCATAGAGGAGCTCTGTCAAACACAAAAAGAAGAGCAAATATCCATTCTTCTCACTCTATTGCAAAATATTGAAGAGGATGGAACACTCCCAAATTCATTCCATGAAGCTACCATTACTCTGACAATAAAACCAGACAAAGGTACTATATTACAGGCTAACACCTCTAATGAATATGGATACAAAAATCTTCAACAAAATATTAGCAAACTGACTTCAACAACATACCAAAGGGATCATACAACATCATTAAGGTAGATTTATTCTAGGGATTCGAGGATGGTTCAATATCCACAAATCAATCAATGTAATGCACCACATTAACAAAAGAATAAAAATCATGTGTTCACCTCAATAGATACAGAAAGCGTATTTTACAAAATTCAACATTCATTCATGATAAAAACAAAACAAAACAAAACAAAAACTCACCAAAGTGGCTATAGCGGGAACATATCTCAACAGAATAAAAGCCATGTAAGACAAACACACAGCCAATGTAATCCTCAACAACGAAAAGCTGAAAGCCTTCCTTCTAAATTCAGGAAAAAAACAAGGATGCCTGCTCTCACTGCTTCTGTTTAAGATAATATTGAAAGTCAGCAATCAGAGAAAAAATAAAATAAAAGGCATCCAAATTGGAAGGGAAGAAGTAAAACTGTCACTATTTGCAGATGACATGATACCATATGGAAAACCCTAAAGTTTCTACCAAAACCTATTAGAACTAATAAATGAATTCAGTTAAGTTGAAAGATAAAATGTTAATATAGAAATCTGTTGCTTTTCTATACACGATAATGAACTGTCCAAAAGAGAAAGCAAGAAAATAACTCCATTTAAAATTTCATCAAAAAGAATAAATAACCTAGGAATAAACTTAACAAAGGAGCTGAAAGACTTATACTCTGAAAAGTATAAAATATTGATGAAGGAATTTGAAAATGATTCAAAGAAATGGAAAGATATCCAGTGTTTTTGGATTGGAGTAATTAATATTATTAAAATTTCTATACCCAAAGCAATCCACAGAATTAATGTGATCCCTATCAAAATACCCATGATGTTTTTTACAGAACTAAAATTAATAATGCAAACATTTATATGAAACCACAAAAGACCTCATATTACCCAAGCAATTTTGAGAATAAAGAACAAAACTGGAGGTATCATGCCCCCAGACTTTATACTACAAAGCAACAGTAATCAAAACAGCATAGTACTTGCACAAAAACAGACACATAGATCAGTGGAACAGAATAGAGATGCCAAAACTAAACCCACACATCTATTTTCAATTAATATACAATAAACACATTAAAAAAGTACAATAGAGAAACACAATATCTTCAATAAGTGGTGTTAGGAAAACTGGACAGCTACATGTAAAACAATGAGATTAAGACATTGCCTCACACCATGTACAAAAATAACTCAAAATGGATTAAATACCTAAATGTAATACATAAAAGCATAAAATTCCTAGAAAAGAAGATAGCCAGAAGACTTTTTGACATAAATCATAGCAATACTTTTTTTTTTTTGGATCTGTCTCCTAAGGCAAAAGAAACAGAAGCTAAAATAAACGGGATGCAATTAAACACAAAAACTTTTGCACAACTAAGGAAACTATAGACAAAAAGAAAAGACAAGCTACTGAATATGAGAAAATATTTGCAAATTATATGACTGACAAGGGGTTAATATTCAAAATTTGAGTACAACTCAATATCTAAAAAACAAACAACCCAATTAAAAAATGTGCTGAAGACATAAATAGACATTTTTTCCAAGGAAGATATACAGAGACCAACAGGCACTTTAAAAAAAAAGTGTTCAACATCACCAGTTATTAGATAACTACAGATCAAACTCACGAGATACCACCTCACACCTCTCAGAATGGCTATCATCAAAAAGT
Organism: Hippopotamus amphibius kiboko; assembly: GCF_030028045.1. Taxonomy (NCBI): domain Eukaryota; kingdom Metazoa; phylum Chordata; class Mammalia; order Artiodactyla; family Hippopotamidae; genus Hippopotamus; species Hippopotamus amphibius. The sequence goes on from NC_080188.1 coordinate 93,425,249, forward strand.
TTACAAATAACAAATGTTGGTGAGGATGTGGAGAAAAGGGAACCCTAGTACACTGTTGGTAAGTTTGTAAATTTTTGTAGCCACTATGGAAAAAAGTCTGTAGTTTCCTCAAAATACAAAAAATATAACTACCATATGATCCAGCAATTCCATTTCTGTGTATATACCTGATGAAATTAAAGTACTAGTTCAAAAAGAATAAATAACCTAGGAATAAACTTAACAAATGAGTTGAAAGACTTATACTCTGAAAAGTATAAAATATTGATGAAGGAATTTGAAGATGATTCAAAGAAATTGAAAGATATCCAGTGTTCTTGGATTGGAGTAATTAATATTATTTGAAAGAATCCCAAGTGTCCATCAACAGATGAATGGTAAAGAAGAAGTGGTGTACACATGCAGTGGAATATTACTAGGCCACAAAAATGAATGAAATTCTGCCATTTGCAACAACATGGATGGATTTTGAGGGTATTACGCTTAGTGAAATAAGACAGACATAGACAAATATTCTGTGTTTTCACTTATATGTGGAACCTAAAAGATAAAACAAGTAAATGTATATAACAAAAGAGAAACAGACTCACAGATATAGAGAATAAACTAGTGGTTACCAGTGGGGAGAGGGAAGGAAGGAGGGGAAAGATAGGATTAGGGGGATAAGAAAAACAAACTACAATGTATAAAATAAATAAGCAACAACTATATACTGCACAGCACAGGGAAATGTACATAATATTTTGTAATAATTTTAAATGGAGTCCACTATAAAAATATTCAATCACTATTTTACACCTGAAATTAACATAATATTGTAACTCAACTATATTTCAATAGCCAAATTAAACTTAAACATTTAAAGTTAAAAGGATAAAACACCTGAAGAAACCCTTACATTGATAGTTGATAACCATAAATTCTAAAGTAGTGTAAATTTTCAAAGTAATATTATAAAATATGAATGAAGGGAAAAACATGGCATCTGATAAGAATGACTTTCAGTGGAAGAAATTTTTAAACTCTAAAATTAGTTTTAACAAAATTTTCAGAAGTATTTTTGCTTTAAATTTCATTTGTTTAAACTCATATCCACTTAATCTAATGTATTTTAAATTGAAAATTTTAAATTATTTTGGATACCCCTATGTAAAATATTTAAAGCCCATTACAAGGAAATTACATATATAATCTATTTCAGTCATATTTATCCTAAAGAAATTCATATAATCCAATTACAATAACGTTACCGAAAATACCATGTATAATAGTTGTTTGCAGGTTGTATGAGGAAATACCTCATGTCTAGTTGCACAAAATTGTCTATAATTAGCCACTAAGAAGCTAAACATTTTTGGGAAAAATTATGTCAACAAGTTGATTGATTTAGGCTTAAATCCATGATTACAAATTACAAATAAGCACTCATATTTACCCTGTAATCCTACAAAACTTCCTTAGGGAGCATAGTTTTTATTCTCAAAAATTTTTATTTCATGTGATATCCTCTCTTTTCCTGCTATCAACATCTACTCATGCATTCTCAAATTCAATTGATTGCCTCACTCTTAAGAAAAAAATAATCACCAGAGAGAATCTCAACTATCTCCACACACCAAATCTATAGCCTATCTGCATCCTTAGTAATTTCTTGTATTGTCAAATAAAAAACAAATCTGACTTAGGTAAGGAGAGATCGTATTCAAAAGGAATATCATAATAAATGGAGGAAACCTACTGTAATAGGGAGAATACCCATAACATGAGACCTGCAAGTGCCTCACAGGTCCAGGAGAAAGATATTTTGTTTTATAAGTGCTAGAGACAAGGCTAAAAAGAGCTGGGTGTGGGTGAGTGGGTGGCTTGATTGTAATGGGAAAGTTGATTAGAAGATGTCTCCCCTTGTGGTTAGCTGATTCTTAGGAGGGGCATTAAGGAGAGACTGTATGCGAGCTTAGGCTAGGGCAAAGGTCAGGGGCATGGGGGATGTAGAGAGCAAATTTGGTCAAGTCAGTTAATAAGCAGTTTATTTAAATTGATCAGTGGGAACAAACATTTCAGCTAATCTTTTATGAAAAAAGAATGGGAATTTGGAAGGTCTTTGCCTGGCCTTACCAGAGATAACCAAAGGGGAGGCATGAATTTTATCTCAGTCTGAGTGGGAAGGGTAGTTTCTTGCAGTGAGCCATCTCCTGAAAGACAGAAGAGGAGAGGAATTTTGTAACCATTATTGTTTTCCAGAAGCATAGGACTCAGGTAAAGCTTAACTTTGTCAACATATATTTGCATCTATTAAAACAGAAGTATCTCCAGTTCATCATCTCCATTTGTTATCTCCATTTCCTTGTGTTCTTATCTCCATTCCCTTTGTATCTACTAAACATTTCTTTGATTATCTTCCCTCATTTTCATAAATGTCTCTCTTTCTAATGAATTGTTTCCAAAAACTCACAATCATGCCTAGATATATCCAATTTGAAAACAAATCAAGATGAACACCTGACCTCTTCATCCCTCTTTGGCCCTTTGGCTATATCCATATTTATCCTCTCCCCTAACCATATGCCTGCATGTATCCACGCTCCTTCTGCTCATCCTCCAACACACTACACTATGGAGCTTGTCCTTCTTCTTAGCCTGAAATCACTAATAACCTGGATGTTACCACTTCTAATAAAGATTTTTTATTTCCACAAATTTCTGTACTTCTCAGCAGGATTGGACACAAGTAACTATCCCTTCCTTCTTGAAATATTTTTTATACCACCTTCCAATACAGAACGTTTTAATCTATTTTATCCAACCTCACTGGAAGCTTGTTTTCATTCTTCAGTGTTGACTCCTTTCCTACACAACTTCCAATTATTGGAATCTTCAGTAATTTTTCAAGACTGCTTCCATTCTCACTCTAATTGCTCCCTCAATGACTTCATCCATTCACAAGGCTTTAAACACCATCTATACTTATTGATTTCAAAATTTGTACTTTCAACCAAGATGTCTTCCATAAGCTCTAGACTCACAGACACAATTTCCAAGTTGACATCTCTATTTGGGTACCAGATATTAAGAGAACTTCTTAAACCATGTGACCCAGTTCTGCTTCAATTGCTGCAGATGATACCATTGTTCTAGGAACTTGCAGATACCCTACTGATGTGACCCATCACCTCACAAGATGACTTTCAAAAGCATTCTAGTGCTTAATTTATAAGAATATTTTAGATGATAATAAATGGAAGAACACAAGAAGGGTCCCTGCTTCTACTGTGTTAATTCCTACCTGTGTGGCAGTCAAAAAGAATTCTATGACTCAATTTTAAAATGTACAATTATTTTTTCTTCAAAGAGTACAGTCAATTTGTTGAAATTGGGAGAATGTAGGCACACCTTCAGGCAACAATGCTTGTACGGAGTTGCAAGCAAAATTTCCAAAAGGGTGACTAAGAAACAAAGAAAATGCCCAAAGCAGAAAACTAGACATTCAATTCTTTCTGAAAGTGTTGCATAAGTCAACATGATCTTTGTAAGACAGAAAACGACCAATTCATATTTGTGGTTTAGGAGCTTGTGCTCTAAACCACAAGCTTCTAAACCACAAAACCAAGAATCCACACATTTGGGGAATCATCCATGTTTTTTTCTATTCTTCAGTGCTATTAATATTTACCTCTTCTGCCTTATTTCTGGCTATTGATTCATTCTTGCTGTTCTTTGATCTTTAGCAATCCAAGTTGGTTCAGCTTTCTCACTCCTTTCTGATTTTGCGTAAATTCCTCTCCTTCTAGGTTTTACTTTAACAAGCTTATAACCTTTGTTCTATTTTTAAACAGTAAGGAATAGCTGCCAAAAATTGATAGGGTTAAATAACACTGGTCACTTTGAAGTCTAATATCTAATTAAAGCTGTTTCAGAGACCATGTATTAGCTTCCCTGAGGTTTGACGAAGACAATGCCTTGAAGGCCACCATGTCTATTGATTAAGCAGCTGGATCCTTTCATTATCTGCTCTTCTTCCCTATTTGAAGACACAGGCACAGTAAGCATAAGTTCTTGGTCTCATTGCTGGTATGTACAGGAAATGTGAACATTATAGGCACTTTTCCAGTCCCAAGGTTCACATCACCTGAGAAATCCTGAACTAACTGCCTTTAGACATTTTCTTACTCTATAGTTATTTATATAATTTTGCTCTGCTTAAAGAATAAAATTCAAACCCATTAAAGCCTAGTACAGAAGGCTCTCTGTTTTCCAGTCTTGCTTTCAGTTTTCTTACGTGAACCTTTGCTCCCACAGGCCATCAGACCCCTCCCTCTCTCTCTTTCTTAATTAGCACTTGCTGTTCAATGATACCCAACATCCCTTGAAAAGCATAGCATGTTGTTAGTGATTTATTGCTCTGGGTAATCCTTTTCTTTGTTGCCTCTGGAATACAAATTAGATATGTCCTTTTCCCTTGTAACCCAAACCGTAACATCAGAATAATTATCCACTAATCAGATAAAACATAAGAAAACAGAAGTATTGCTTCTTCTTCAATTTCTGATTAGCCACAAATATAAACCATGCTCTCTGACTTATATGAATGAATGCCTCCCACACATCATCCCCAAAGAGACATTTATTTTCCTTTTATTGTGGTTGCACTTCTGAAGGCAAGGATCTCTGTCCCCAGGCAAAGGAGAATATGTGACACACATAAGAGCTTCTTAAATTTTTGTGGAATGAATGAATGAAAATGTTGGTATTCATTATCACAAGTAACAAATGGAAAAACCAGAACTTACTGGAATGATAACAAACAGAGAAGGGATGAAGCAAGGCTTGAGGATAGAAATGGAATTGGGGTTGCTCAGGGAGTCTTTATATTTAATTTCTACATCTTTCTTCCAATATGCTTCATTTTACTTTGCCCCTGATTCTTTCTCTCCCTCTCTTATTTCTCCATCTCTCCTTCTGATTCAGCTTCTTTTGTTTATCTAATCCATGTGGCATGATCCCATATCTCTCCAACTGCTTTTTGCAATCCATATTCAAAAATATAAAAATGGATCTGCCCTTCTAAGGTCAAGTATCCATCCCAGAAATAACTATGACCAATGGGCCAGATGCATATAATACAAACATAGATAAATCATGCAGATGGAGGAGGAAAATAGTTAAATTTTAAAAATAGGTTGTAGGCACACAATGAAAAGGTCTAAGAGGAATCTACTAGACAATAAATGACATAAATGAGTTATTAGGGGAAACAATTGAATAATTTTTATTTAGACTTCAAACATTGATTCCTAGACAATTTCTTAAGGTACACCAAGAACCTAGACTTCCCATTTTTCAAGTACACTTTGAATATTCTAAAGAGCTCATCAAATATTGTCCTTGTTCCTTCTTAATCTCCCAATCTCTCCTTGTGATTATAAGAAACCTCAAAGTTCATGATATTGTTACCAAATCAAACTTGGGTTCACTCACCCATGCACAGTAAATCCAATCTGCTGGCAATCATGATCACCAGGTTGTGGTGAAGGAAAGTGCAGCATTTATTGTAAGGTGCCATCAAGGAGTCCAGGGCAACTAGTGCTCAAAAAGACCAAACTCCTCAATGGATTTCAGTGAAGCATTTTTAAAGGCCAGGTGAGGGAGGGGAGTCCCAAGGCATGTGATCAGCTTAACAATTCTCTGATTGGTTGATGGTTGAGGTAAAGTAAAAAGGCAGTTAAGTTTTTCCAAATATATCCTGGTTCTGGCCAGACTCCAGAGGGGATGTGTTAATTTCTTCTATTCAGTAGGGGTTCTGGCATCTACAAAACAACTCAGGAAATGTGCATCAGATACTATTACCTAGGTACTTCAGAGAGGAGCTAATGAAGAGGATATGGGGGAGGGGTCTGTTCTGGGAAGATTGCATAGGGTCCTGCACAGTTATGATATTATCTCATTCCTGCTACACCATTTTCAGGGTTAAACTTAAAGGCTCTTTCCAGCTGAACAATTCAAATTAAAGTTTGGATTTTCTCCCCTCCCTCATGGTTTTAAACCTATAATATAATGGCTTGACAACACTGTTATTGTACCAGCTCCTCTGCCCCAGCTCCCTGCTTCCACCCCTACAACTCCTGGTGCTGTATTCTTCTATTTCCCAACCTTAAGAATAAACCTAATTTCACCACGGAAAACAACAGGCTGGTTTAAAGTACCAGCTGGTTTTGCCCGGCTCTCTGAAGTACCTCTTTTTGAAACTCAGGTCATAGTTATTGTTCCAGCTCTTCATAAACACTCATATTTAGGCCATTCTATTTGCTTTACATTAGCAGGAAGATTTTTGAATGCCTTAAGAGTGTTTTGGTCCTCTTTTAACCAATGCTTTGATTCTTCCTTACCTTCTATGTTATACTTCCTTCCTCCAGCTTCAGCAACAGTTCATCTGCTAAGAACTTTTTTAAAGTAGAGTAGCCACTATTTTTCTGCTGTTTTCCTTGGACTTTATAAGTGAATCTATTAGTACTTAAGCCAAGCAAAGTTTTAACTATTGAATAATTCTCTCACTTTTTGTGCTTAAGTGTGATCATAATTTTATGAAGACACAATATAAAAATCTAGCAGTGGATAAAGGTAACAAGACACCTACTATGTGCCCATTACTTTCTATGTACTTCATGGCCATCATCTCAATCCTTCCAAATGCCAACATCATGTAGTTAGAAAACTCCCCAATTCAAGGGGAAAAAACTGAAGCTCAAGTAACTTTCCTAAGGGCACATGACTAGCAAATAAAGAAAATCATCTTCAAACATAGATCTGGGTCACACCAAAGCCTGTGTAGCTTCTAGAACAGTACATTATCAATAAATTGCACCATTCCCTCAGTGATTACATATTCCTATATGCCCTGTTCTCTAATCTCCTGACTCATCTATCATTCTTATTTTTTTAACATGGTAATAGTAGACCATAAGAACATACAGACACAAAATGTTGTTACTTTCTTAAAAATGGGAATATCAGTACCCAATTGCTGCTGTAGCAAGTTACCAGAAATTTAGTGTCTCAAAACAATAAAAAGTTATTATTTAATAGTTTTAGTGGTCAGAATTCCAGAAATGGGTTTCATTGGCTATTATATATAGGAAGGATAAATAACAAGGTCCTACTGTATAATGCAGAGAACTATATTCAATATCCTATGATAAACTATAATAGAAAAGAATAAAAAAGAATGTATGTATATACATATATATACATATATATAACTGAATCACTTTGCTGTACAACTGAAACTAACATGACATTGTAAACCAACTATACTTCAACTAAAAAAATTAAAACAGAAAAATAAAATAGTCAGCAGGGCTGTGTTCCTTCTGCAGGCTCTAGGGAAGAATTCATTTTTTGCTTTTTCCAGTTTTAAGGGGCTGCCTACATTCCTTGGCTTGTGGCCTTGTTTCACTCTGACTCTGCTTCTATCAGCACTTTTCCTTCTACGACTGTCTCTCCTGCTTCCCTCTTTCCCTAATAATCCAGGATAATCTCCCCATCTCAATATCCTTAATCACATCTGTGTAAGGTAACATTTACAGGGTCCAGGTGTTAGAACATCTTTTGGCAGACCATTATTCTGTCTACAAAAATAGCATGAGAGCTTTCCTTAATTAAGGCAACAATGTTATGATAAGAACTATTTCTTAACAGTGTGACTGATACACATGATAATAATGTGGTATTTATTGTTTCTGGGTAGTGGAAAAGAATTTTTTTAAAAATATATGTTTAAGCAGTATATTATATTCTTATCTGCTTTTACAGTGAACCAAACTGACTTTTTAATTTTCTTTATTCACTTCTTTCCAAATTTTTTGACCATTTTCACTAATAGACATTGTAGATTGAATATGTCCTGTTATCTTGCATCTCTCCTCTCCAAGAGCAAATAGAGATGAAAAGATGAGTTTTAGTGTTATGGAAGCTGGATTGGAGAGACACGACAATTTTCTGCTTACTAACTCTTCCCCATTTGACCTTCCTCAAGCATTTACAGGGGCACATATGGGCAAATGGAAATCTCCAGCAGAAGCAGCACTTGCACCAATAGACTTACCACATGGCAGAAGCAGGAGCAATGAAGAGCAAATACCATTACAGGCAGACAGATCCTAAGGGGAAGCCATGAGTCTGGGCCACCCATGCACCTATTCCACCAATAAAAAGAGAAAAGAAGGAATGAATAAGAGCAGGTGCTATCTCCCTAATAGTCCCAAGAGGATGTGAATGGAAATTTGGGGACACATCAGAGACCTAAAGAGAGAAGAAAAGATTCCTCTGTGAATAATGTGTCTTCTGTGTCCTCCTACCAATATATGTTTCTAGTCTGAAATCAGGATAAAGAACAGAAAGCCACAAACTTGGAGAAAGTAAACAGCCCAGACCTTGCTTCAGTTTGAAAGCATTTGCTGTACAGTAACTATGGGACACATTCTTCTAGAAAATGTGCAAAGTGCAAAAATATTGTTAAAAGATAAGTTGCATAGGCTGAGGAAAGTGTGACAAGTAGTACTAAAAGACCATCAAGAGTACCTAAGATATCCAGCATAGTTTGCACCTGGGAGAAAATCAGAGAATGATAGGCAGAATGAGGTGAAGAAGATGAGAAGGAGCACAGATGACCTTGACTTGGAATGCTGAGAATCTGATGCAGGGCGTAGGAGTTTAAAAAGATAGGAAATCAAATAAGTGAATGAATGTAAATTACATAAATGAAGAAACTATTGTATAAAGATGAATTCTTTTAACATGGTTTCCTTTAGTTCCTTAAATATATTTAAAATAGTTAAAAAAATTTTTTTTGTTAACTCTCAATATCTGTGCTTCCTTGGAAACAGTTTCCATTGATTCTTTTGGTGTTTTCTTGTGATAACATATTTAATTTATCTTCTTTACTGATTTTTTTTACATCTTTATTGCATTATAATTGCTTTACAATGTTGTGTTAGTTTCTGCTGTACAACAAAGTGAAACAGCTATATGCATATCTATATTCCTTCCCTCTTGAGCCTCCCTCCCATCCTCCCCATCACACCCCTCTAGGTCATCACAAAGCACCAAGCTGATCTCCCTGTACTATAGAGCAGTTTCCCACTAGCTATCTATTTTACATGTGACTGTGTATATATGTCAATGCTACTCTCTCAATTCGTCCCACACACCCCTCTCCCCACTGTGTCCACAAGTCCATTCTCTACATCTGCATGTCTATTCCAGCCCTTGGCACTAGGTTCATCGGTACCATTTTTTCTAGATTCCATTTATAAACATTGATGTACAGTATTTGTTTTTCTCTTTCTGACTTACTTGCCTCTGTATGACAGACTTTAGGTCTATTCACATCACTACAAAAGACTCAATTTCATTCCTTTTTATGGCTGAGTAACATTGCATTGTATATATGTACCACATCTTCTTTATTCATCCATCTGTTGATGAAAATTTAGGTTGTTTCCACATCCTGGCTATTGTAAATAGTGCTGCAATAAACATTGTGGTACATGTATCTTTTTGAATTATGGTTTTCTCAGTGTATATGCCCAGTAGTGGGATTCCTAGGTCATATGGTAGTTCTATTTTTAGTTTCTTAAGGAACCTCCGTACTGTTCTCCATAATGGCTATTTCAATTTACATTCCCACCAACAGTGCAGAAGGGTTTCCTTTTCTCCACACCCTCTCCAGCATTTACTGTTTGTTGACTTTTTTATGGTGGCCATTCTGACCAATGTGAGGTTATACCTCATTGTGGTTTTGATTTGCATTTCTCTAATGGTTAGTGATGTTGAACATCTTTTCATATGTTTGTTGGCCATCTGTATATCTTCTTTGGAGAAATGTCTATTTAGGTCTTCCACCCATTTTTGGATTGGGTTGTTTGTTTTTATGATGTTGAACTGCATGAGCTGCTTGTACATTTTGGAGATTAATCCTTTGTCAGTTGCTTCGATTGCAAACATTTTCTCCCAATCCAAGGGTCTTTTTGTCTTGTTTATCACTTCCTTTGCTGTGCAAAAGCTTTTAGGTTTTATTAGATCTCATTTATTTATTTTTGTTTTTATTTTTATTACTCTAGGAGGTGGGTCAAAAATGATCTTGCTTTGATTTATGTCATAGAATGTTCTGCCTATGTTTTTCTTTTATTAGTTCCTGGCATTATATTTAGGTCTTTAACCAATTTTGAGTTTATTTTTGTGTGTGATGTTAGGAAGTGTTCTAATTTCATTCTTTTACATGTAGCTGTCCAATTTTCCCAGCAGCACTTATTGAAGAGGCTGTCTTTTCTCTATTTTGTATGTATATATGTGCATGGGCCTACTTTCTTGTTTCTTCTATTTTTACTTTTATTGAAAACTGGAAATTTTAGATAGCATAATGTAAATCCTGAAAATCAGAGTCCTTCCCTCTCCCCATCTATTTGTTGTTGCTGTTTGTTTTTGTTTTTGTTTGTTACTTGTTCAGTGAATTTCCTGGACTAATTCTGTAAAGTCTGCTTTGTCATGTGTGACCACTGATTAGCTTAGTGGTCATAGTGATCTGAGAGAGATTTCTTCAAATGCCTGAGACCAGTAAGTCTCCTAACCTTTGCCAAAGTGTTCTGTGTGCACATTAGGACACCTTCACTGTTAAGCTTTGCAGTTGACAATACTGTCTTAGCCTTCATTTTCTAGTTGCACAGTCTCAGGAGCACCAAAAGTTGAAATCCGGGGGCCTTTGCAGGGCCTAACTAAGTGAACAAACAGCCCTGGCCATGCACCCAGCTCTATGCATACATGTGTCCTTCTAGAGTCCCAGGAATACATTGGAGATTTTCCTTCCCTATGGCCCCCTCCTTATCAGCTCCTTATCCAACTTTTCTTTTTAAGCTTTTTGGTTAGCCTATTTTTTTTCCTAATTGTTATCCACCTTCTCAGCTGGATGTGAAGTTAAATGATTGTCTCTAAACAGCTTGAAAAATATTCCCAGGGAGCAGTTTTTCACACTGGGCAAGCTCCATGTCAGACGATGTAAAAACATCTCTGTAGGTGAGGTCTTCCAGGAAACCACCACACAGATCAAATAATAACAATTCTCCATGAATGGGATTTTGAAGGAGCCCCAACATGTTTATGCCTGCTCTAGTAGCTGATACATTTCTGGTGTTCACTGTGATTGTGGGCTGTTGGTTTCCAAAGTTACCACAAAGCTTGAGAGAAGAGGATGGGAATATGGCAAGTTAAAACACCACAAATCTCACTGTTCTTACTGAGATTCAGCCATTTTTACTGAATGAACACTTTTCATTTGCTATAAACTTTGGCTTGATTTCCAGAAATCTGAGAAAGTTAATTCTGACACTGGTTTTCTCATTACTTTAAAGTAGGTGAAAAAATTTGGAGGTCCTTCTCATCCATTTTCACTGATATGCCAATATAAATACTGGGTTTGGGGTGAACTATTAAAGACATGTTGTTATGTGCATTTTAAAGGCCATTATTTTATGAAAGAAGTCATTTACACTAAAATGAGAGGGTAGAAACATCCAGTGGGGCAATGGTGGCATTAAGAAAGAGATAACTTAGCAAGTAATTGTCTTGTCCTTGAGAGAAAGGATGGCAGCTTGGGCCAGGGTGTTGGTAGTAGAGCTCAACAGAGGTAGAAATTTTGAAAGACATTCAGGTCTTGCACTGAACATTAGAGAATGTGGTGAGCAAAATCATGCTCACCATGATCTTAGTCCCTTGGAGCAACTCAAGCTGTTCTGTTACTTTACACGGTAAAAGGGATTTTGCAGATGATGTTAAGATTGCTACTCAGCTGACTTTAAAATAGGGAGATTTTCAGGATTATCGATGAGTACCCAGTGTAATCACATGGACTCTGAAAGGCAGAACAGGAAGATGAAAAGGGAGGTGTGGCAGAAGAGGAAGTCAGAGAGATTCACTTCTGACACAAGTTCGTGTGCCTGATACACAGTGAAGCCAAACAAACTGAAACATGGGAGTTTGGAGCAGAGAAAGTTTTATTTCAAGGCTGTGCAATGAGACAAGGTGGCTCATGCCCTGTAAAGGCTTGAGGTCCCTGAAGGATTTTGACAAAGCATTTTTAAAGGCCAGTTGAGAGGGAGGGTGTCACAGGATACAGTGATCAGCTTTTGCACAATTCTCTGATTGGCTGATGGTGAGGCAGCCAGGCAGGGTCACAGGAGTTAACATTATCAGTCCTTAGGCTCAGGAGGCCTGCAGCTATGAGCTCATGGTCATCAAGTAGTTCTTCCATTTGGTGGGGAGTTCTCACATCTGCAAGACAACTCAGGAAATTTGCATCAAATACTACTGTCTAGGTCTTTCAGAGAGGAGCTAAAGCTGAGGGTATGAGGGAAGGCCTGTCCCAGGAAGTCTCCACAGGATCCTCTCAGTTGCATCACTGCATAACAAGGACTTGATAGGCATCATTGCTGGCCTGCAGAAGGAGAGGTCCACGTATGGGAGAGAAACTCTGAAACTGAGTGGGACCCCATGGGGCCCTCTTGGGTATAAAAGCCTTTCTGTGTCCCCCATTTCTTGCTTGTAGAACAAAAGGTTTCAGCCTCCTAGCCCTACCCTGAGTTCCAAAGGGCAGATTCAAATAGTTACTAATTAGAGGAGTGAAAGAATGCAGAAGTAAAGGAGAGAAAGTCATAAAACAATAGTGCAGCAATAAAGCAGGGTCTTGGTTCCTCTTCAAGGAATAGACATAAAAACATCTTTGGGTTCTTCTACAGGAACTAAGGCTCCCACCCAGGTGGAGGATGGTAACTTCAGGCAGAGCATAAGATTCCTGGAGCACCTCCCTGTTACCTTACCACCAACCAATCAGAGGAAGGTCACACACACTGCAGACCTGAAATTTTGCCTATAAAAACTCTTCCCCAAAAACCACTGGAGTCTTTTGAGCATGAACTGCCTGTTCTCCTTGCTTGGCCTTTGCAATAAAACTTTCTGTGCTCCAAACTCTGATATATTAGTTTGTTTGGCCTCACTGTGAGTCAGGCACATGAACTTGGATTCAGCAATTACGCCAACAATTGTGAGCTTGAGAACCAAATGAGAACCACAGGCCTGACTGATGCCTTGCATGTAATTCAGTTAGCCCCTGAGCAGAGACTCCACATGGTACCAAACCTCTGATCTACACAACTGTGAGGTCATAAAATAATGTTTGTTAATATGCTATGACAGCAACAGAAAACTAACACAGTGATGAAAGAGAGGAGAAGCAAGGATGAAAGCTTGCTTTATATGACTGCTGACTTTAAAAAAAATGCACAACATGAGAGTTGGGAGTTAAGTTTTATTTGAGGCAAAATGAGGACAGCACCCCAGGAGACAGCATTCCAGATAGCTCTGAGAAACTGTTCCAAAGAGGCAGGGGGATGTCTCAGTATATATATGGTTTTGGTGAAACGGGAAAACATGCAATGAAACGTATTGTTTACAGAAGGTAAACAAGGAGCAGTCATCACCATGAAGGATTTTAGTGTTTTTCTAGATATGAGGAGATACAAGAATTGGGCCCATAAATTTGGCTCCTGAAAATATCTATCTAAAGACCTGTTCTGCCATTTTTTTGCAGAGTACAGAGCACCTCATTTCAGCCCTGCTCCCTGAACACCGTTCAGGGGTGTTGAACGTCAGCAGCTGCAGTAGCACATGATTTAATCTTTGAAGAGGTAGATGGCATGTGCCAATGGCAAGTGCCAATTGTAATTAACAGGACATACAATTGTGTGGAATTTGGTGCAATTCTCTGAGATAAGAACAGATCGGAAACTGAGCAACTGAGCCAAGTGAGAAGAAAGGGTCATGAGTTCATTTTTGGACATGTTCAGTTTTCAAGACCTTTGGAGATTCAGGTGAAAAAAAAAAAAGTTAGGCTATTTCTTATCTAGGTCTTAAGCTCCAAGAGTAAATCAGGGCTAAAAATATGACTTTACTAACATCTAGCTATTAACTGAGGCCAAATGTGTGGATAAAATTGCCTAGGCAGAGAGCACCGGATGAGAAAAGACAAATGATTGTTTGAAGCTGTGTTGTCTCTGACTTCTAGGTATAGACAAAAACATGACTCCTCTAACCAAACCTGTATATTTGCTTTGTGTTCCCTCATCTACTTTAAGATGATTGTGTTAAGCCTGTAGTAAAGTTTGTCTTTCTTGAAACACTTCACAGGACAAGACTAACATATTCCAACAGCCTCACATTTTCCTAGTGTGCCTCCTAAAAATCTCCAGTTTAAACGCAGCAGCTTAACTACCAAATATCAAGGATGCGCAAATTAGCAGCCTGGAATACTGAAACACTGCTTCCCACACTTCCTTCAACTCAGTCAGGTCTACATTTTATGACTGAACATTTACATATGTATTCCCATTCTAAGAGCTTAACATCTACATTTTTCAAGACAACTTCATGTGAAAAGCATAGAAACTAAACCTTAGCTAGTATGGGCAAAAATGAAAACAATTGAGTGGATTTAGTCAATAAACAAATATTTATTCTTTTTATCAATAAATTTATATATTATAACATATGTATTTATATATTGTAAATTACATTTCGGTATTTACTATATTATATATTTATATAGTTAAATTTAATTTATTTTATATAATTATAAAATAGTAAAAATTAAACAATTTATATTTATATTATTTTATAATATATTATATATAATACAATACATATAATTATAATATATTCTATTATGATAGAATATGTTATACATTATAATAAAAATATATTAGTAAAAGAGTATAATACATAATATATTGTATATAATAATATACTTATACATTATATCATGTATAAAAATATAGATTAATATATTTATATATTACATTATCTATTATATATCTATATATTATACTATCTTTACTGTAAGAAATAGATAATATTAATATGTTAATAATACAATGTATAATACATTGTACATAATACCAGTAAGCATAATATATAAAAATATATTATATTTAATTAATAAAAATATAAATGTTATATAAAATATATTAATGCATTATATATAAATATAATAATACATAATATGTATATTATATCACATATCGATAATATATACAATATATTAAATATAATTATGTATAATTTTATATAATATGTGTTAGTGTATAATTATAATACATAACATATATATTGTTATGAATATATGTGTAACAATATATTAATAATATATAATAATAATATATATAATAATATATAATATATAATATATTATAATATATAATAATAATATATAATATATAATATAATATATATAATATATGTGTAACAATATATTAATAATATATATTATATAATAATATTATATAATATATAATATAATATATAATATATATAATAATATATAATATAATATAATAATATAATATAATAATATATAATATTATTAATATATAATAATATATAATAGTAATAATATATAATAATATATAATAATTTTATATAATATGTGTTAGTGTATAATTATAATACATAACATATGTATATTGTTATGAATATATGTGTAATAATATATTAATAATATATAATTAATAATATATAATAATAATATATTATATATAATAATATATAATAAAATAACAATATATAAATAATATATAATAATATATTAATAATATATAATTAATAATATATAATATATAATAGTAATAATATATATAATATTAATAATATATAATAATATATAATATATAATTAATAATAAATAATATATTAATAATATATAATAATTAATAATATATAAATGAATAATATATAATATATAATAGTAATAATATATAATAGTAAAATACATTATTATACATAATATAATATATTGTATTTATATAAATATATATTATATATGATATTCTGATATTATGTATAACTATAAATAACTGCTTAATATTATAGTATATATTATGTATTATATGTAATTATTATATGATATTACATATTATATAATTATAATTATATAATACATTTACATATAATATATTATATAGTATATACAATAATACATATATTATATCACTAAATATGATATATTATATATATTATATAACACAATATATGATATATAAAATGATATATGATATATAGTATATAAATGATATATACTACATATGTTTATAGTATATAAAATATATTATAATATATATGTTTATATACATATACAAATTAAATAAATGTTAAGTTTACTTATTTTATGTATATATACATACATAAAATAAATATATGTTAATATAAATAGATATATATATGATATATGACATAGATATATAGAAAATATAAATAATATTAATTATATTCTATATTTATAAAAATATATTATATATAATATATATTTACATATGATATATCATACATAATAAATATCACATATTATTATATACATAATAATATACAGATAATCATATATAAATATATTGCATATATTATAATATATATAGTATGTATCATATATATCATATACAATATATGATATATAATATATAATACATATTATATAATGTAAAATCTATACTTTATAATATTAAATATAAAATATGCAAAATACATTATACCATATACCGTTATATATGACACTATATAACATATACTATACATTATATATTATATATCATATATTGTATATGATATAATATGCATCATATAAATTATATCATATATATGATATGATTTATATATAATATAATATATAAAATATATATTATACTTCATATATCATGTATATCATATATGTTATATGTGATATAATTTATAAAATATTTGTGATTTATTATTGTATATATAATATATAATAAGTAATATACTATATAAGCTATATTATATGTTTTTATACAATATCTTATTTGATATTACATATAGATATTTGATATAATATTATATATTATACTCTATGTTATATTATTATATATAATATTATAATATCATAATATTATATTATTAATACTATAATAATATATAGTATTAATAATATATAATTGAATAATATATTTATTATACAGTATGCATTCATAATTATAATTATATATTTATATTTACAACTAATATTATTCACATTATTGTATATTATTTGATTATATATTTTACATATATTATATATTACATATGTAATATATTACTACATATAATATGTAACAACATATATTTATCATTACATTATGTGTTGCATATAACATTTTTATATATTTTAAAATTATATATTAATATTGTATACTATATAAATATACCTAATTATATTTAATATATATTTTATATATAAAATATAATTTTATTATAAAATAATTCACATATGTATTTACAGATAAATATAATTGTATAATATTATATTATATATAATATATTACTATTATATATTATTATTTGATATTATATTATATTTATGTTATATATAATATATTATATATTATATTTGTTCTATATTATATACTATATAATATATATTATGACATATTGTATCATATGATATATAGTATACAGTATATATTTTATCACATATATTGTATGTAATAGATATCATATATATGGTATAAATGCAAATGATATGCAATATGTATTATTTATTATGTATATTATATTGTAGTTTTGATATATATCACATAATATATTATGTATAAATATATTGTATACTTAATATTTATACATATTTATATATTTATATTTATGTATGTTGATATATATTTATATACATTAATGTTATATATTATGTATTTATATATAAATACTTAAATATTCTATTTAAATGTATTATGTTTAAATCAATTATATTGAATATATATTTATATACACTTCATCTTTATATATATAATTTTTATATATAGTTATACATAATATTAGACTATCAAATATGATATATAATATATTATGTATAATAATATATGATTACTATTATATATTGTTAATATATTATTACATATATTTTCATATCAATATACATGTTATGCATTATAAATATACACTAACATATATTGTATAATATTTTACATAATTATATTTAATAAAGTTCATATATTATGAATATATAATATAATATTTTATATATAATAATATATTAATATATATCTTATAGCATATTATATATCATATATGTATATATCATTTAATATATATGATATATACTGTGATATATATAATATATGATATATACTATATAACATATATCATATATATTAATATATTTTATAATATAATATATAGTATATTATATATAATATATATTTATTACTATAATTGTATATGTTATGTATAAAATATAATTTTATATATTACATATTTTAGCTTTATTATTATACAGATTTCATTATTATAATTATATCATTTTTATTTGTCATTATTTTATTTATTTATTTTATTATTGTTACATTTATATTTATTATTCATTTATATTATTATGTATTAAATATGTGGTTTATATAATTTTATGTATTGTATACTATATTTAATATATTAATGATATGAAATTTAGATTTTTATTATATTACTTGACTATTATTGTGTCTAATATATATGATTTTATTTGTTATATATGTAACCTATGTTTTATTTTATATTATAATATATTTTATTTATATATTGCATTATATGTTTATACTTATATATTTTTAAAAGTAATATATTATATATTGTATGACGCTATTATTATATATTACATCATACTATAATTATATTATAAATGTTTTATATATATTGTTTGAAATATAATTATATCTTATACATAACAGTTATACATAATTATATTATATTGTTCATTCTTACATAATATATAAATATACTATGTCACATTATTTCTGACAATATATGACACATCAGACCCTGCTAAGTGCCAGTTATGTGAAGGCAAACAGTGAAGCCATAATCCCCTGTCTTCCAAGCTCACAATCTCAAAGGATGCAGACACCTGGTTTACCTTTGCAAAAGGAAGAAGAGCTGAATATTCTAAGTGGGGTCTGGGTAAGGATGAAGTCGAGTTTATAAACCAGTGAAAGAAGAAATCACTCTGAGAATAACAATACTGAGGGCCTGGAATATAATAGAGTCTTTTCTATTCATCATGTTACATCATTCTCACAAGTGTACAGTTTAAATAGTTTTAGCTCCATTTTGCAGATGAGGAAATTAAGGCCTCCAAAGATATTCAAATTGTCTAAAAAAATTGAAGTAATAAAATTGAGAGCTAAGATTTGAAACCAAATCTCATAACATCAACATCTACTCTCTTTTCACTATACCATTTCGCTTCTACAGTAAAATCCAGGAAAAGGAGGTAATGGCATTTATGTCCAATTTTCTTAAAAAATTACAAAACATCTGACAATGTTCTCATTCACTCATAACACTGACCAAGTGATTCTGTGATTTCCACTTTCCTGTTTGTGACTGTTTCTCTCCACAACTGAGTCCATAGGTTTGAATACATCCTACACATTTGTAATTAATCCAATAGCATAGAAATAATATATGTTCAATCTTCATAGATATATTAAGACTGAAGTAATCAGCATTGCTTCATCAGTGCAAGTTAAGACAAGCTAGCTGCATGTTTAGGTCTGAGAGCAACAAGAAAATAAAAGAGGTGTTAGTAGACTTTTTAAAGGTAAAAGTTTCAATTAGAGTATTATATGTAAGCATACTACAACGCTGATAAGTGTAAAAGTGTTATTAGGCCAGACTATATTACAACAAACCCAACCTGACAGATTTTGTGTTGTTTATATAGCACCTCATCAACACTGCATTTCTGAAAACAAGACCATTTGAGATGGCTCAGCAGTAGGAATTATAAACCACAATGTATGGGTGCTGTTAGTAAATACGTTCCTAAAGGGAATGGCGCTTCCAAATAACATTATTTTTGAGGAAAGCTCATGTTACAGATACAGCTAGAAATGCAATTTTTAAAAATTGAATTTATAAATATAAAAAAATATTAGTGCCCATCTTGATCTATGTCTTTCATTTTCTTCTGACAGCAGTGCCACATTTGGAAACCCCAGAATCTATCATGAATAATTCATAAGCAACAACACTAGCCACCTTAAAAATCCCCGGCTTCAGGTTGGCATTTCATATGTAAGGTCGGGGAGGGAGGATTCTTTATTTTCTAGTGCAGTGGGCTAGTTTCACTTCCTCCTTGCTAAAGTGCATGCACCCAGGTACATTGGCATGGACATCCACCTGCACACACACACACAGGAACAACAAACAATTATTTCAAGCTATGAAATTCAAATCCCAATTTGTGAGCTATTAACAATACTGTTCGATGACTCACCGAATACAAGATAAGATTTATGTAACTTCAAAGAGCAAAATCATTACCCAAAGTTTGAAGATGTCATTTTGAATATATTGCATTTACTTTAGTATACTCTCCTGACAATAATTTGCATTGTGTTTGCTTCTCTGAGCTTAACAAATAACTCTACATCCAAAATGAAACTGGGGCACTGAAGTCTGAGAGATTCTATGTGTTGCAGGCACAGAAGGACAAGTGTTACTCAAGTGACCTCTCAGTTCCTTCTTTTTTTCAGAATAAAGTAGTTTAATGCTTCTTCATCCCAAGTACTCTAAGCGTATCACTGCCCCAATTATTTCTGAAGTTCTGGAAGGAGGTGCTTTAGTTCTCTTTGTCACCTATATGCCCAGACATAAATTCCAGCAATACCTGAGTGGTTGGACCCCTGCTTGTCAACTCACTTCCTGTAACATTTTTCTTCTCTCCCTGTCCCATTGCTGTATGGGTGGGTCTCATCCCTTGTTCCTTCTCTCAAATCTCCATTAGAATCCTTTGGTGTCACCAACTTTGACTCAAAGCTTTGGCAAAGTGATGGGACACTAGCAGAGTACATAAAAGAAAACAATTTTAAATTTATTACTAGATATTAGTGTCATTAATGGTATTGGTCCATAACTGCATTAGAGAAATTCCCACCAGCTATCCTTATTCTAAGCCTGATTATTTGCTTATTTTGTGTGTGTGTGTGTTCTTATCTCCTCTAACCAGAACTTTCTCCCATCATATACTCTTCACATTGTCCAGCAAAGAGCTCAAAACTGAAAATTTATCTTATTGTATTAAGCAACTAAGGACAGGAAGTTAGTTCTCTCAACTTCCTTGTCTCTCATACCAAAAACATCATTAAAAGTTTTCCCAAACAAAAAAATCTGTCACCTGTGAGCTCCAACTCAAGACACACACAAACAGAAAACTGAAACTGAAGTTTTCCTTTCATATAAGATGAAATCCATGGACAGCAAACTGTGTCCTACACATAGTCTCTGAAAGTGTAACGTAAGCTTTGGGAAATTGACTTTTTTGTGTACTGAGAAAATCTGAATCCTGATGGGCTGACTCTTACCATTTTACACAAAATTAAATTAGGGACATTAGCCCTCTTGATTCTAAACTGGGGCTCCAGAAGAAGTCCAATTGTAAAAATATTTGGAATGGATTTACAACAAAAACACAAGAAAGACATTGGGTTTGTTTAGAGAGAGGTCTTCTGCTTGTTTTTCCTCTGGTTCTCTCAAATGCTCACCTTTCCCCACAGACTTTCTGCATTTTGAGGCCAGTCTCAGGGCTGCTAGTATGGTGGGTGTTATACAAAACCAATAAGAATTTCCTCCCCAAATTAGTCAATGTGTTGTAGAGTTCCTGCAGCCTGTATCAGCAAGCTCAAGAACAGCAGCCCAGGTTCACCTAAACACAGTCTTCAACATTTTTTTCAAGAAATTGCCTTGTTTTTCTTTAGCAGTAGAAAAAACCAAATTCCTATTTTCTCATTCCATATAATATACAGCAGTGCTAGAGAAAAATGGAGCAAATGAGAACAAAGCATCTCTTTCTGTCCTTTCCATCACTTTGATAAGTTTATACAAGGCAAGGATGACAGTTCAATCTATTGGGAGCAGCAGCATTCTGGTCTGGGACCAAAAATGTATATTAGGTTCTGCCTCCCAGCCTGGGTTATATGAAAGTACACACTAGGAATGGGTGGTCAGTGCATTCCCCTGCATAAGTTGAAGTGCAGAGACCCCAAGTTCAAGACTCCTCTTCACCACCTTCTTAATAAAAGTCATTTGGGCCTTTGAAATATTTATGATTGGATTTCCTCCTTAGCTTCTTTGGTTAGTCTTTTCTATTTGCATATTTCTTCTTTACCTTTTCACCAAGTTACAAATTCACTGTAACTTTAAAAATGCAAAGGTTATTTTGGTTGCTATTATACTAGAAAAATTCAATTTTTAATTTAGACTAGGTTCTAGTAATCCTTCCTATTCCTACAGAATAGGAAATTGAAATCTAAAGAGATTAAGTAAAACTTGCCTAAAATTTCTCAGTTAAGTTTTGTTAAAACAGGAATCCATCTCTCTTATCTCCAGGCCAGGGCTTTTTATAATATGCCATGCTGCCCTCTGTCCCTATGGTACATTTAATTTGTCACAGTCAATAACAACTAATATGCTGTATTGGATTAGTTATATTACTTAATGTTTATTATTATTGTCTAAATTGATGAATTACAATTTCTTGAGGGCACAAGTTATGTCTGACTCCCTGGAATGCCTGGAAGCTTGTATACAACATTGCTGGGCACATATCTGGCACTATTTGCATTCGCTGGGTTATTTTAATACATCTTGTTTTCTTTTTTGTTTTTCGCAAGTACATTTGAAACTGAGCAGGACTCTGTGGGGCTCCTGGGCATGGAAGACTTTCCAAATCCCCCGTTTCTTATTTGCAGGAAATAGACTCCAGCTTCCATGACCTTCCCTAAGTCCCAAAGGGCAGATTCAAATAGTCCCTGATCAGGGAAGGGTGGAGATACAGAGTCAAGGGAGGAGCAGCCAAGAAACAATAGTGTAGCCTTGGGGCAGGGTCCTGGTTTCACCTCAAGGGATATACACAACAATATCTCTGACCTCTTTACAGGACTGAAAGCCCCAACAAATGGAGTTAGCCTTTTCCATTCCAGAGAAGTCCATCAAGAGATTACCTGAGACCAGATCAGAGGAGTGCAGGCCCTGCACACACCCTAATTTTATCAGCAACACTACCCTTGAAGTGTTGCTATAAAACTCCTCACCACTTCTCCCAGGTTTGGACACACAGGTTTTCAGATGCACGAGCCCACTGTGTTCCTCTTTGCCTGGCAAAGCAATAAAGCTGTTTTTTCCTACTTCACCCAAAATTCTATCTTCAATGTTTGATTCAGCACAGGTGCACAGAGGCTGAGTTTTCAGCATCACCTTTGCAAGTCTTCATGCTTTCTGAATTGAGTGAATGATGTTAAAACTAAGATCAAATTAACTTCAGGAGTGAGTAATAAGTCTTTTCCTCTCTCCCATCTAATGGTAATGTGAGAAAATGTTGCTGGATCAAATGAAATCTTAGGGAGGAGCTGTAACCTCCATGTGCTGATGTTTCCTTATGGAGAGAACTCGACTAGAGGAATGCTCTGGCCTCTTTTCCCTGATACCCTTCATCTCCCCAAAGGAAAGTAAGAAACCATCCCACTCAGGATAGGACTGTTTTCATATTCCCTTTGATATATCATTTGCACTGTATTCTATTTGGTAGACTCTTTAGGGTAGTATTAGTGAATCTGGCCCTTCCCTAAGGGGTCAAATTTTCTGCAGAGAGGTTACTTCTTCCTTTGCTCTCAGCAAAGTAAACTCAACAGGGCATAGTCCTATAGTTTGAGGGGATACATTTAATTATAAGGAGCAACATTAGCAAAACCATTTCTCTACAAATCTAGGCTATATTCTCCAGACAGCTTCCTCAGAAATAAAGCTGATACTTTTGACTCCCATGTCATTTGGCTCCAAATTTAGGTGTCAGGAAAGGGGATTTATTTATTGAGTGAGCCCCCTTAAATGTCAAGAATGGTTGCCTCTTTTTGTAAATTGCTTCAAAAGCCTCTTAAGACGACAGCAGATATGTCCTAGCTATTAGCAGTCTGAATGCCCCAGAAGGTAAATATAGGTGCCCACTGATTGCAGAAAGATAAATGAAGTGTTATCTGTCTTGTGTCTCATTTTCTAGTACAGCAGAAGGCAATAAACTTAACTTTCATATTTCTAATATTTCTGTGTTTCTAGCATTACAAAGTTTTGTACAAAACAGTATAGGGATTCATTTTATCCAAGTTAATGTTCTGGCAGAACTGGAAGCTACAGTTTTTCACATGCAGGCTCTTTAAACAGACTGTTATAAGAAACATTTTGGACACACGAGACATCACTGAACTGAAGTGATACAGTGTGTGAAGCTTTGCCAAGTTTGTCACTTGCTACTATAATGTATTTAAAAATCATTGGGTCAATTAATTAGGAGGCATAATTAGTTAGAAACACTCAACAATGAATCAATTGATTTACTTTTAGTAGGAATAGAATGGGTACTCCCAAGAGAAAATGGAAGAATGGACTATAATGTTAGACAAATTAGTCAAAATAACATTACCAGCGTATTGGGTAATTTCTCAGTTGCCTACTCAATAAGGCATTTCCCAATTACTCTTTCTACAGTTTCAATCTTATATTGTGACACTTTATATGCCTCCCTCTCTGCTTTTTTTTTCTCTTGGGTACTTATCACTGATTAAAATGCTACATACATTGTTTACCTTTTTTTTCCCCAAAATATGCACTCTATGAAAACAGGGATCTTTTGCTCACTTCTGTGTCTCCAGATCCTAGAACAATGCCTGACCCATAAGAGGCCATCAGTAAATATTTGTTAAATGAATGAACAGATACATAAAGGATAAAATTCTGAAGAATTTCTTTAATTCTCTGTTTCTTGTGGTGAAGAAAATTGCCTTTTTTCTGCAGGGAGGAAAATTGCTTTTCCCTGCCCCAGCCTTGTCCCTGCAGAGTCCCTTAACTTTGCTCCATCACACTTGTCTACATCTTTTCCAATAAAAACAGTGCAGATGCCTAGAAGAGCATGATATTTTGTCCCTAAAAACATAGATTTGTTCAACCTCTATCACCTAGGAGCTGTTTAATGTGAGCCTGTTTTCTCACTTCTGAAGTGGGAACACAAATACATTCGCAAAGATGCAGAAAAGATTAAATTAGCATTGGAAAATGCTTTGCAAACCTTAAAAACCTATATAAATATTTACAATTACAGACCAGCTGTCATTATTACAAGAGCTTTTTCTTCTTTTTCCTACCAAGTAATATTTATCCTCCAGTCCCACATATATATGTTTTAATTGTAAATAAAACTATTCCATGAACTCTTTCTTCTGGAATGAACAGAATGGTAGTCCAGTGGCTTCTTGCTGCTGGTTATAGAGGCAAAGGCCATACTATTGTCCATCATTTTTGTCACTGCTACTTACAGACTTCCAACAACCAGATGTAAGCCAATGAGCCAATAGAAAAGAAGGGTCCAATAGCCAGAGAGAAAAATATCAGACAAAGTAAACAAAGTACATGCATGGTAAATAACAGCAGAAGTGGAGTTGGTAATGTAATTAGAAGGGTGCTAGAAAGAGCTTTCCTCCTTTGCTTGGACTCTGAAATTACAAAATGAGGTATTGATTTCTTTTTTCTATGACATTTCTCTTCAGAAGTCTTCTATTAGTGGGTAAATGCCACCTGAGAGAGACACATAAAAACCAGCACCAATCTTCAATATCTTTGCATAAATTAGATTTTAGACAGTTAGCTCTTTCACTGGAAGGCAGAGAACAAAAGCCCAATGAATTGTGACATATTAAATGAGAGGCAATGCTAGGAAATGAAAGTCCCAGAATAATTCTTAAGAGGAGTATGTTAATTTAAAGCAAGGTTCAGCAAATTTTTACTGTTAAAAGGGTCAGATAGTGAACATTTTAGGCTTTGCAAGTGATTTGGTCTTTATTACAACTACTCACCTCTGGCATTGCAGTGCAAATGCAGCCACAGACAATGAATAAATGAATGGGTGTGATTGTGTCCCGATAAAATTTCATTCACAAAAACAGGCAGTGGACCAAATTGGCTGCTGGGCCATGGTCTACCAGCTCCTGGCCTGGAGGTCCAAAATGGGTGGGTTCCAGTCATCTGTGTCTGGAAAGGAGGAAGCAAGTGGAATACCAGGAAAATGGGGAAATACAGAACATAAGCATTTCCTAAGGTTTCTTAATGCTGCCAGGGGCCAGTTCTCCCATCAAACTTTACATGACATATTAAATCTTACTTCATCCAATCAGAATTCAGTTTAGCAAAGATTACAATGACTTGTTCCCTGTCCTCTTGATGGGACACACTCACTAAGAGCAGCAGAGAGGAGTGACAAAGAGTGTGGGATCTGAAGCCAGATTTCCAGCATCTGAATCCCATTCTGTCATTTTCCACATGTGTGATCTTGGGCATGTAACTAAATCTCCATTTCCTCTTCTGTAAAGTTAGGGGTAGAGATGGAGCCCACTTCACAGGGTTCTTATGAAGGGTACATCAGAGATGGGGAAAGCTCTCAGAATAATGTCTGAAGCATGTTAAGTACATTCTGAAATCTAGGTATTGTTTTTACTCCTTCTGGGCCAAGAAAGAAGAATGCTTCTCCCTCTACCTGTTCCTGAGTTTCAAATATAAATAGATAAATTGTACAGCTAGCTGATGACAAGTTCTCTATGATGGCTGATTCAGACAATAGCTGATTGTGGGGAAGAGAATTCTGAGAAACACTGATAAGAATAGACCTATCTTTCTAGTCTCAGCTCTAGCCTGCTTGCCTCTCCTGGGCTGGTGACCACAGCAAGCTGGATGTGCATGCAGGTTTGGATTTTGTGGGAAGGGTGACAGAGACAAATGACTGGACCTTGTTCATCCCTGGTGTGGGCTGCCTTCTCAGAGCAGGACCAGGAGGTCCTAGGGAAGAAATAGAAAGCAGAAAATGATGGATCCTGAGTAAAGTTTGGCCTGTGGGATCCACGGGTCCCTTACAACATGATTGTGACTGACACTGTTATTGCCAAAAGGAAAAGAAAGAACCAAAGAGATGGATTGAGTCCTCCCTACCCCGAGCTAGGAAGACGAGGATGGAAGCAAGCTTCCCCCAGATGCAAACCTTCTACTTTGTCAGGCTAGACGAAGGAGGCTATGCCTTCTTCCAGTGTTTGCATCACTGCTGGCACTTGGGGTTCTCTATCAGCCAGACTTGATCCGAATGAGCCAACAGAAACATATTACAGCCTGGATAAGAGGACCCTTCTCCATCAGAGACGATTCTCCATCAAAAGAAATAAAATGCATGCCCAGGAAACTAGAGCTGCTGGAAAAACAAATAATAATTTGAAGGAAAGAAAAAAGAAGTAAGAGCACTTAAGGAGATTCAGCATATTTTAGAAATTTAAAATCAAGCATAGTTTCCCAGCTAAATTTAGTAGATAATTTGAAGCTTATGATCACTCGAGATCTGAATAAGTGATTTAGAAGATTATACTTCGTCTTCTTTTGAAGAATTGTGCAAACACGTAAAGAAGTGAAAATCATGGTGGAAAAGGTAAAAATAAGGATGTTAGATCCAGGAAGCATAACATATGAATAATAAAGGATCCAGGAAGACAAAATGGACTATATGGAAGAGAAAAAAATAATATTTTTTTCTTGAGATGAAGAAACAAAACAGGTTGTAAGTTTTCACTCAATTCCACTCTGAATGGGTAGGAGAAGACTATTTCTGAATAGATGTCCAAATGCCTGAATACTAAAGCTTAAAAATAATTGCAAACTTCCAAACTAAAAAAAAAGGTTATTTATAAAGGAAAATAATCAGATTTTCTCATCTTAAACACTGGACATTAGAAGGAAGCAAAATAGCATCTACCAATTTCTGAAAGATTAGGACGAAGAGATATATATCCACTGGAGATACCTGTTAGGGAAAAAAGAAATATAGTTAAGGACATACAACATTTCAGGTAGTAATATTCATGAAATAAAGTATAAGCAGATAAAGATATTTTGGGAAAAGTGCAAATCAGTTCTTCTAAAACAGGAAAAACATTATCTAGGATGAGTTAGGGATTAGTAGAGCATCTTGTGGGAAGCCCAGTGAAGATGGAAGCATCTTCATGGATGAAAAGCACATTATTTTGTTGGCAAATAATAGCATTTAAATATATTTCTGATTATAATATAGGAAAAGGAATTTTAAAAATTTATGGAATTGAACCTTACAATTAAATTTCCCAATTAACAAGGAAAGAAAATGAAATAAATAGAAACTTAACTGTATTTGGAAAAAGAAAAAAATATATAAAATTCAAACTAAGCACAAGTAAGTTGGAATAAAAACAAATATATCAATCATTATGGTAAAGACAATGTTATTGAACAAAAATACGCTGTTTACAGTTACCACTAAAAATTAAACCCAGTAACATGCTGTTTTCAAGAAATTATAAAGACACAGTGTCAGAGAGGGATTAAAATAAAGGTAAATAATTATGAATGTCTATTAAGCTGTTTCATTAAAGTATAATTGAATTAATTTAAATAAATAGGTAATTAATAACTAGTAAAAGATATCAGTAATATACAATGTATTAACAAAAAAGTTGACAGAATAAAATAAATTTAGAAATGCAACTGTATGACAAAATTTTTAAATCTAGAGGAAATAGTTGATCTCCTAATAAACTATAATATAAATGAAAATAATTCACCCCCACAAATAATTAGGAAACTAGAATCCATCTAGTTATCATAAAAGATCTATTGAAATTGTCACGAGAACCAGGTGGTCAAGCTTTATCTAACCTTTAAAGAATGATGATTTCAAGAGAGCTCCAGGAGGTCATGTCAGCATCAGACATCCCTTGTCTTTGTCCCTCCCCTCAGCAACAAAAATTTGGCATCCATCCATGGACAAAGTGCCATTGTGGGAGCTGTGAGATGTAGCACCATACACCAATGGACCTGGGTGGAGCTTCAACCACCCATGCATCAGGCAATAGGCAGGCTAGAAAAAATGGTACGGATAACCAGTTTGCAAAGCAGAAATAGAGACACAGGTGTAGAGAACAAGCATATGGACACCAACGGGGAAAACGGTGGGGGTGGGGGTTGTGGTGGGATGAATTGGGAGATTGGGATTGCCATATATATACATTACTAATAAGAAAAAGAATATCAAATAGTACACTTTAAATATATGCAGTTTACTGTATGTCAATTGTATCTCAATAAAAGTTCTTGGGAGGAAAGAAAAAAAAAAGAAGGCAGGCAGCCAGTCCTCAGTCCTGGCTGCGGATGCTTCAGGGCCTGTGAACTGGTTCCAGCCTCTCTTGATCATGGTTCTGGAGCCTCCGGAAAACACTGTCCAAGACAATCACTCACAGATGAGAGATGAATTCCTAGAGGTGGAAATGGTTGATCTACCTACCAAGACTGAACTGTGAAGAAATAGATAATCTGAGCAGACCAAAAACAAGTAAGGAGATTGAATCAGTGAACAAAAAACTCCCAACAATGAAAACTCCAAGACCAGATAGTTTCACTGGTTAATATTACCAAACACTTGAAGAAGTATAAAAACCAATCCTGCTCAAACTTTCTTATTTCTTTCTGAAATTACATTTTTAAAAGTAATTAAAGTAGAAGTCAAGTGTACGCTGTCTTTATATTAAGTACATAAAAATAGTCTAACCTCTAACAACAAAGAATATTTCTGTCTTCTTTTTGTTTCAGGAACACTTAACTCCTACCCGCAACACACACACAAACACATACTTCTGTACTATATGAAAAATAGTGCAAAACCAATTGAAAGGGGAAACATGCTCAGACACACTATCGCATCGTGAACCGTAGCAAACTGCAAAGAAAAGCCACACTCAAAGCATGTAGCCTCTATTCCAGTCCAGGAAGTTCTTCCCCCACAGGATGTCCGCCTATTATTCTCAGGCCTAATTTTTCAAGAGAAGGCAGAAATCCAGATTTTTATGTACAAACACCTAATTTAAAATACAGAATAGGTCACTCAGATATCACCATGGGCTGAATTTTCTCCATAGCTTAGCATTTCCGCTTGGAATTCTGTAGAAATACTCCAAGGTTTACCATAGCTAGTTAGTTCCCTTTTTGAAACCCCCAAATGTATTGACATTGCATACACATAAACTTAAGTAGTGCATGCTATTTAAGTAAATGAATGGCCACACATAGCAGTATTCTTCTAATTTGGATTGTTGGTTTAAAATGGAGACCTATGCTATGTTAAAAGAATGTATCAAAAGTTACAAGTAGGCTAGAATTAGAATCATGGGACCATGTGTATGGTTTTCCTCCCACCCCATCACCCCGCCAACCCCTCCCTTCCCCTATATAGCATCATTCCTCTGTCTAGTCCACTTCTTTCTGTGCATCACCTTCCAATGCTACTTGGGCTGGACACAGACCAGATATTTTAGAGACTATGAGTAGCTTCTGTCCCTGTTTCTAACTGATTCACTTCCTTGGATTTCTTTAGTTCAAATAATATCAAGAGGTAATTTGATATATTCAGATTATCTTCATTTGTCTTGCCACACAACATATTTCTTAGGCTAATCCATAAGTTATCTTTGGATGGTATGAACACTTTGGTCCAATCACCTGGTAGGTAGGTTGCCTAGACAGCATAAATTTAGGAGGCGTAAATTTTATTTTTCCAAAATGATATTTGGGCACATGTGTCAATACAAAACATCTATCCACATATATAGAAGGTCACTATTATCAGGAATTTAAAAGTTCTGATGGACTTGGGTAAAAGAGATTAGTATGTATTTGAATGTGGATTTTTAATTGAGACCTTTAAGAATCTATTCTTCTTGTGAGGAATGCAGAATGGTAAATTCCTTAAGTGAGAGCCCAGCAGATTCTGTAACTGTGATCTCTGAAGAATGACTATAACAGAATCCAGATAACAATAGGGTTTTGGCCAATGAAGATCTTAGCAGCATCCAAAAGCCCATTTTAAGGCTGTACTTGGAATTATGAGATCCCTCAAAATGAGCTAGTCTTTGAAATGTATTTTGAAGAAACGCTTTCAAATAACATAGATTAGTTTCTCAGGGCTCCCATAATAAAGTACCACAAACTAGGTAGCTTAAAACAAGAGAAATGTATCTTTTCACATTTCTGGAGCTAGAAGCCCACCCAGAAAGCTCCCTCTAAAGCATCTCGTGGGGGATCCTTCCTGGCCTCTTTCAGCTTCTCGTAGCACTGGGCATTCCTTTGTTTGTGGCAGTGTAAGTGGTATCTGCTTCATCTTCATGTAGCAGTCTTTTCTCTGTGTCTTTCCTCTTAACAGACACCAGACATGTTGCGTTACCCACCCAATGGCCCCATCTTGGTTACATCAGTAAAGACTAGCTCCACATAAGTTCAATTCACGGGAAACAGGAGTCAGGACTTCAACATTTTTGAGGAGCACAGTGCAATCTGTAATACAAGCAACAAACATACTGATTTCACTCTGTTGTGTTGGATTTTGAAGATACCAATTAACGCTCCTTTCCATAAAGCAGTGGTGTGCAACCATGGCTGATGATGAATACCACCTGGGAGCTTTGAAACATCCCAGTGCTCAAGCCTGTACCACAGAACAATTAAATCAGCATCTCTGGAGGTCACCCAGGCATCAGTATATCTGAAGCTCTTAGGTGATTCCAATATGCATCTAAGGTTGAAAACTACTGTAGTGGACACAGGAGACAGCTAAGTATAAAAATTCTGCTTTAATATTGAAGAATATAGTTTCACCCATGAGGTCAAAATATATTTCTATTTCTTTGCACAGGAACTGAACTTAACTCCCCAGTGATAGTCAGAACGTCTTGACAATAGCGGGCTGCTCCCTGCAGAGGCAGAGCTTGGACCAGTTGGCCTCTAGCATCTCAGCTGCCATCAGTCAGGTCTGGAGAGTGAGAGAATCAGGCTAAGCCAGCACACAAACAGATTTCAGTCCCACCAGTGAGATCAATCTCCCATGGAGAGTAGTGAGAGGTGGAAAAAAAGAATGGAAAGTTACTGCTACTTCCAAGTATCAAATGTCCGTTTGTTTTTCTTCTCTAGAAAAGTAAACATAATTTCCAGTTATAATTGCAAAAATATAGCTAATTGATTGCTTTCATTCCCCACAAAATCTTGCTATCCTAAAATTGAGTTTCTCCTCAGTTGACTAATATAAATTTTGATGGCCTCCCCTTTTCCTATCCAATGGAATCCTCCTCAGATTTAAGACTTTCTACAGAGCATGGAATGTGATCTTTATTTTCACAATAAAATAAATATTTTATTTTATTTTATTTTATTTTATTTGAAATATGACTATCCATATAAGGCGGATATTTATTGCCTGATTCCTTTATACCTTCATACATTCAGCACATAAATCTCAAGCGCTGTGTTCTTAGCCAACAGGCATCTTTCTAGTCCTTGTCTTATATTTTAGATTCTATTAGAAAAGACATAACATAACAGGTGAACAAGTAAATATTTTAGGTAACAATAAGTGCTTTGGAAAAACATAAAGTAGAGTCAAGAAGAGAGTGTGACAAAGCCCAGGGGAGCATGTGCTAAATGTAGTCTCTTGGCTTTGCACCAGGCCTGCTCCCTCTGTAGCTCTACCAGGATTGAAGAAAGAAGGTCCATTTCCCAGACTGCCTTTTTGCTATCTCACTAGGAGGGGTTTGGATTCTACCAGGGCGATATGCTCGCATGGGATGTGGAAGATTCAGGGAGGTAGAGGCCATCGTCCTGCAGTGGTGGCAACCAACGGGTATGAACATGTTCTGGGCACCAGAGGGGGGGTTGAAAACACCAAAGATATACTAGATGCTACAGGTCACTAAAGATTTTCTACTTAATTTCATTCGGGTAAACATAGGAATAAACTTTAAGACTTGATTTGAGGAACTGAAAGTAATTGCTTTTAAAAAATTACCTAAATGGATCATAATATAACTAATTTGTATTTTTCATCTTATTTTTCTTTTTCAGTTTTACTCTTTCTTGTTCCTTTCACTTTCCTTGTTCTCTTCCAACTTGATGCCTTTTCTCTTTATAATAAAGCATGTGACATTGAGTTATTCAAAAGTAAATATCATCATTAATAGTTTAAAGGATCATGAAACCATAATTTCTAATTAATGCTTTTATTAGTCATTTTATAGAAGTCTATTTTTAAATGAAATGTCAGCATCTGAATATGGATAACAGATAGAGAAAAATGGTCATTATTTCAACAATTTTTAGATAAATCTGTAACTGTGATTTCAAAATTAATTTTAAAGGAAAATTATAATCTGTTTAATTTTCTCTGACGTCATATAAAAATAACAGAAAAGTCTTCATTAACCCTGCCAAAATATCCCGTCTAGATATTTCTGTCATCAATTCTAAAATTTTATCATAATTAACCCATATTAGCTATGAATTGACAGCCACCACAGTGCTCAGGAACAGGGCACATCACATTTCTTTAATTTCCCTAAGTCAGTTTTAATGAGTTCTGATCCCCTTTCCTGCCAAATTGGTAACAATTTTGTGCTCAGTCTTTATTGGGATTGTGTTCTTTCTTCGAGAGTTTACAGAGGAAAGGTCACTGGGCAGACCCCACGGCCCTTGAGAATGTGAAACGCAGGTGCTTCCCTACCAGCCTTGAGCACAAGTTGTGTGTGTGTGTGTGTGTGTGTGTGTGTGTGTGTGTGTGTGTGTGTGTGTGTGTCTTGAAAGGAGGTGCTCTGACACCAGGAGTCAACCTCCTCTTTTTGACTCTTCAAAGTCATGGGTGCAAGACTCTGGCCCCTGACACCACAGGACCCTAGCCTGCTATGAGGCTCATATGTGGATCAACTCACTCTGATATCCAAGTCAGCTTGAACAATATAAGAACTCTTTGTAAAATGCTACTCAGGTCCACATTTTCATTTTATTGAAAGATGATTTCCTAAGCATCTAAATTCAACAAGCAGGTGAATTTTAAATGACTGAAGCTTTATAGAATGTAATTTCAAAACTCTAGTGGGTCCCCTGGGGTGGTGACTGGTTTCTAAGGTCTGACTCACTCAGCATAACAAGTCTTCCTAACCACGTGGCTGCTTCTTCCGGGAAAAGGAATCCACCATCTCCCTGGGGCTGCTCCACCTTCTAAACATGGAGTGTCCCCTCAGTGGTCTTCAAATGACTTGTGATGTTACAGCTGCCCCTGGCCACTTATAAAGCTAAGAGAAAGGAAAAAACAAGGAGAGAACCATTGTCTGAGAAAAACAGCTTCTCTAGTAGTGTGACTCCAGTGTTTACAAATCAGCCAGATATGTAGAAGCTGCCCATACCTTTAGTAACTACTGATTTTTACAGCAAGAAGATGTCAGATACAAAATGACTTATAGGTAGTTAATAGCTTTTATTTTTTATTGAAAAAAGGTGATTTGAGGGTTAAAACTGGATCCATACTAAGTTCCAGCCAACTCTGAAAATTCAATAGTTTATGAGGTTTTTTTTTTTTAATATTGTAAAGTGCGGAAAATGCTTCTGTAGTTTGAGTGCCATAAAAAAGTCATAAAATGCCATAAATGGAGTAAATAACATAAAATGGAAAAAAATATGGGAGCAATGTTCAGAAATGTCTTTTCTATTGAGCAGAATTCTCTGTTTAGAACTATGACTCCTAATTACCTCAATATGACACTTTGTGTTACTAAGAAAGAAAACATACCCTGTCCTTTTGTTCTCAGAGAGACAGCAGTGACTGGTCCTGAAGCAGAATCTTAGTCCCCTGCCAGCAACTGAACCTGGGTAGTCTTGATGAAAACCAGGAATTCTAGCCACTGGTCCACCAGGGCTAGAGGCTGGAAGCAAAGTGGCCTGGCTCTTGTCCCCATTTGAACAATGAATTTCTCAAACAAGTAAAAACTACAAAAACGTACAAAGTTTGTTATCAGACACGCAGCATAACATGTGGGGGAGTACACAGAAAAGTAGTTTACTTATTTAAGACAGAAGCAAGGCAGAAATACACACCTGGAGAGAAGGGGTGTGGGTGTCTTCCCTAATGAGGACGGGTGCAGTAAAGAGGTGGTTAAATCACTTTACAGGGCAGTTCTTCCCGGTCTTTGTTTACCTTTGGCCAATTATCTACTTCTTTCCCACATCTGACCTGCACTAGGGCCCTCCCCAATATGTATGTGCATTTTTTTTCCAAAATGAGTTCTGTCACAGAGACCTTTGGGAGGTCTGACATCACTTAGTATGGGGTGGCACCCCCTCCCTTTTTGACCCATGAGGAGGCTTCCTGCATACGTTCAGTCAGGGAGGTTTCCCTGATCTCAGAATTGATAAATGTGGTCCTCTTATCTCTTTACTCCAGCAGAGCTAAGCTCTTGCCACTAACTTTTTCCTTGGAGTGTCTAGGGAAAACAAAGCTCCAATTTCTTCCATTTGACAAACTCCAGCTGTTCTGCGCAGACGTCCATCTATTTCCTACCTCACTTTAAATCCTCGGCTTTCCTAACCTCACTCAGATGTGGGTAGGTTGAGAGATAAGAGGCAAACTGCAAGCTGTATTTAAGATTTGCTAGAATAGGAGATCAACTGAGGAGATTTTATTTGATCTTCCTCACTGCTATCTCCATGACTTACCACATGTGAGCAAATAGCAGACATTGTAGATATTTGTTGAGTAAAGAAACCAATTAATTAATTAACTGAAAGGAATGAGAGATAGTTATGGATATATGGATTTCTGTGTTTTTTAAGGAACATTTGGAAATTTCACCTGTCCTCAGGCTCTTTCTGTCAGTGTCGTTTGCCTGCATTTTGCAGCAGGCTAAGTAGGGATCCCTCCATTCCAAACACACTCCCAATTCCAAAGATTTAGCTTTGCTTCTGGCTTTAAGGAACAGCTCTCTCTAATGGTCAACAGCATGGCCTTCTTGAAGTCCCCACTGAAGCCTGTCTTTCTAAATTAGCCCTGGAAACTGTCATTAAATGTGTCTTAGACTTGGGCATTTTATAGCTCTCATGTTTTTATTGATGGCCTTTAAGCCCCACCTCTTTAATTAATGAATTTTACACCATTAGAGCAGATAAAACAAGATTGCCTTCAGAGTCTTTTATGTAATGTTCAGCTATAACTTGAAATCAAGGGAGTAAATGTGGCAATGTCTTCCATTCAATTTAGGAAAACTAACACTAATGTAGAAGTCTTAGCCTCCCTCCCAGGCTCTCTTCTAATAACCGGCTATACAGGTATGGTACCTACCTTCGCCTCCTCTGTGGCTTGCAGGCTGTGAGAGGTACATTCTGTGTTACATCACAGCTTCCTACAGGCAGTACAATCCCAGGCTGTGTTCTCCTGGGAAGGTTCAAATATTACTTCTTTGAAACAATATAAAATTTAAACTAACAGAACAAACATTCAGAACAATCGAGTCTTTTACATGTGTATGGTTGGTCAAGCTTTATGACCAGAACTTCCATCCAGAAGCTGACTTTTCTTTGAATCTCCCTCCTTTCTTTATATTATATTGAGATATAATTCACATATCATAAAATTTCTCCATTTTAAAGTGTAAAATTCATAATCTTTTTCAATAATATTGTAATAAATTTTTTTCAGTTATACATATACATGGAGCTACCATATGATCCTTCAATCCCACTCCTGGTCATATATCTGGAGAAAAACATGGTCCAGAAAAGGTAAATGCACCCAAATGTTCATATCAGCACTATTTACAATAGCCAAGGCATGGAAGCAACCTAAATGTCCATCAATAGAGGAATGGATAAAGAAGATGTGTATACAAGGGTGAGTCAAAAATTATCCACATCCTTGATGTAGAATTTATTTTAATTAAATTTTAGAAAAGACAGATGCATCATTTTTGACATAATCTCCCTGCTTTTCAATACACTTTTTACATCTGTCAACAAGCTTTTGTATTCCCTCATTAAAAGATGTTTTAGGCTGAGCTGCAAACCACAAATGTACCCCTGTCTTCACTTCTTCATCAGAAGTGAAACTTTGTCCTCATAGGGCTGCTTTCAGGGAACCAAACAGGTGAGAGTCTGATGGAGGAAGATCAGGACTATAGGGAGGATGTTTTAACACCTCAAAACGAAGTTTTTGCAGAGTGTCAATAGTGTGGGCAGAAGTGTGGGGACGTACATTGTCACGCAAGATCACAACACCCTTGGATAGCAGTCCTCTGCATTTAATCCAAAGTTTAGGTTTCAGCCCTTCATCTCACTGTAATGAGCACTGTTGATTGCTGAAACTTTTTCCTGATAGTGTTCCAATACTGCCCCTTGAGAATCCCAGAAAACAGAATCATTTCACGTGGACGCTCAGTGTTGTCATCAGCCATGGATGATGGCTAACATGTGGGCTACCTTCTTTGAACTTCTCTATCCATTCATACACATTTCTTCATGACAAAACACTTTCTCCATACTGCGCCAAAGTCTTTGATACATAATGGCACCAGGTACACCCTCAGACCACAAAAAATGAATCACTGCATGCTGCTCTTCTTTCATGCAAATCACAAGCGAGGCATCCATTTTTGCGCACACCGCGGTTACAAATGAACTGATGTAACACATTCACACCTGCACAGCAGTGACTGAGGAGACAGTACCTTTGAACAGAAAGCACTGATAAGACAGTGCAGGCAACAGAAGTTTTAATGTAACCAGAGTGCAGATAATTTTTGACTCACCCTTGTCCAATCCATTCTTCTGTTGATGGACATTTAGGTTGCTTCTGTGCACTGGCCTGCCTACCTCTTTAATCTTATATCACAATATTTATCATGATGCATGGATTCTAAAACTCCATGCTCATCCTCCAACACACCCCCACACTCTCTTCCTCCTCTTCAGGTTTGCCCCTGTCAGGAATGACCTTATCTGTCCAAATCATATCCTCGTCCAGCCGTATCCAGAAACTCCCAATCACCCAATGAGACATGATCTTTTAGTGCTCAAAACTCCCATAACTTGGCTCTCAATGAAGCAACAAATGTTGGAGAGGGTGTGGAGAAAAGGGAACCCGCCTGCACTGTTGGTGGGAATGTAAGTTGGTACAGCCACTATGGAAAACACTTTGAAGGTTCCTTAAAACACTAAATGTAGAACTACCATATGACCCAGTAATCCCACTATTGGGCATATACCCAGAGAAAACCATAATCCAAAAAGAAACATGTATCATAATGTTTATTGCAGCACTATTTACAATAGCCAGGACATGGAAGCAACCTAAATGCCCATCAACAGATGAATGGATAAAGAAGATGTGGCACATATATACAATGGAATATTACTCAGCTATAAAAAGGAATGAAATGGAGCTATATGTAATGAGATAGATAGAACTTGAATCTGTCATACAGAGTGAAGTAAACCAGAAAGAGAAAAATATTGTATGCTAACTCATATATATGGAATCTAGAAAAAAAAAAAAAAAAGAGTACTGATG
Organism: Hippopotamus amphibius kiboko; assembly: GCF_030028045.1. Classification (NCBI taxonomy): domain Eukaryota; kingdom Metazoa; phylum Chordata; class Mammalia; order Artiodactyla; family Hippopotamidae; genus Hippopotamus; species Hippopotamus amphibius. The sequence goes on from NC_080188.1 coordinate 93,463,782, forward strand.
AAGCCAGTGACAGGACAAGAATAAGGATGCAGATGCAGAGAATGGACTGGAGAACATGGGGCTGGAGGGGCAGGGGGTGGAGGGGAAGCTGGGATGAAGTGAGAGAGTAGCATAGACATATATATACTACCAACTGTAAAATAGATAGCCAGTGGGAAGTTACTGTATAAAAAAGGGGGATCAACTCGATGACGGGTGTTGCCTTAGAGGGCCAGGACAGGGAGGGTGAGGAGGAGTGGTAGGAGGGAGGGGATATGGGGATATGTGTGTAAATACAGCTGATTGACTCTGGTGTACCTCATAAGCTGGTACAAGAGTGTAAAGCAATTATATTCCAATAAAGAGTTTTAAAAAAAAATCCTCCTTGAGTCTCATCCCTCTAATTGTTTGTGTATTTGTGAAGGGAGTTAGAACTGTAATTATCAGTGTACCTCACCTCTGTTATCATATTTTGATTTCATTTAATTTGCACAATGAGATCTCTGTCTTAGCATCCTCCAAACACCTAGCACAGTTTTTAACACAATAGGGTGAGAAATTGTTTTAGAAGGATTTTTGACCAAAAATTAAAGGAACAACTTTCTTCTTCTGGGAGAAAAAAAAATGATGACTAAATTTGCTTTGTAAGTAATATAAAAGGTTGGGAACTCTGAGAGATTTTAGTAAAAAGGGTTCTTTTAGTAATATATTTTTAACTTCTACTCAAGTTGACAATAGGTGGTAGTCAGATATTTCCTCCTTAATTTCTCACTTAACGGCAAAGTGTTTTAAAGGTCTAAGATTCAAGAACTGTTCCACATGGCAAGCAAGAAGATGGTAGTTCATCACTAAACACTGTGGAAAAAATCTGGTCACAGATATTCTCCTGACTTGACCTTTCTCTCTTGTTTTTATCCAATACAGTTGACAGGAATGAGATAATCAAAACCTTTCCTTTCTTATTTTTGGGCTTTCAGAGCACTCTTCCTCTACTCCATAAATGAGATATTATAAGGTAGCAAGTATGCCAAATATCATATCATAAATGATGATACAAAAATTTAAGAAATGCCCCATATTTCTTTAGTTAGTCCTTTGCTATTTTAACCTAAATAAACTATCATATTAATTTGGAATAAAATGAAGAGGAGTTTTTGCTGTATCACACTCTATAACTGTCAATTCTTTCAATTCCTTATGTTCACATGCAAAAAAGCATTGTCATATGATAAATGTTCAAAGTACTCCTAGTGGGTGAGCAGAAAGGTGCTGACCTAAGTCATTTTTGAAATGTGTGGTGTCTCTAAGACTAAAGTCAGAATAACTGTTATTAATCACTGTACTCTGGTTAATACAGCTGTTTGTTACACAGAGATGTGTTAGCAATTCTGATAACACCACACATGTATTACACGTACACTAGCATTGACATTTAAATAAATGGATAGTGGATATGGAATCTAGATTTCTTACTGTCTGATTGGCAGTTTACCAATAAGAGACAGGGAGTGAGGAGGTTGCTTAATAATCCAGGTGATAATGGATCAGAACAGGAGACATCAGTAGGAACTCATGTTTAGTGTAACACACTAAACACATTGATAGTTACATAGAAAAATGTTTATAGATATGCATTTATACACAGGTTAGTATACACTCATATGTTTCCTTGGTCTGTCAGCTCAGATGTCCTAGACACAATGCCAACCTAGTAGCAGCAAGCATATCTAGTGCCTAGATCTTGGTTTCTTTCTTTTTAATTTTGTAATGAACTTTTTTATTTTATTGAAGCATAGTTAATTTACAACATTGTGTAGTTTCAAGTGTACAGCAAAGTGATTCATATAGATGATAGATAGATAGATAGATAGATAGATAGATAGATAGATAGATGATAGATAGATAGATGATAGACAGATAGATATAGATAGATAGATATACACCCATAAATATACATATATATATGTGTGTGCATATATATATATATATTCTTTTCAGATTCTTTTCCATTATAGATTATTACAAAATATTGAGTATAGTTCCCTGTCCTATATGATAGGTCTTTGTTGTTTACCTATTTAATATATTGTAGTGTGTATATTTTAATCCCAAACTCCTAATTTATCTCTCCACCCCCACTGCTATCCTGTTTGGTAACCATAAGTTTGTTTTCTATGTCTGTGACTCTATTTCTGTTTTGTAAATAAGTTCATTTGTATCATTTTCTTAGAGTCCATATATAAGTGATAGCATATGATATTTGTCTTTCTCTGTCTGACTTATTTCACTTAATATGATAAAGATTTTTATTCCTAATACCATTCTCTAATCAAAGCAACCAAGGCTCTTTAAAGAAATGCTGATCTTAGAAATAGGACAGGAAACATACAAGAAGAGCCAGAAAAATTTTGTAGTGACAGAAAGTAAGAAAGTGGTCAAAAAGGAAAAACCCCACAAGGATGGTAGTATGACAAAGGGACCCTGGCACTGACTGAAAGAGCTACCAATGGCCAAAGCTGGAAAAATTTGAGTAATAAAATAAAATCATCCTGGATTGTAACCCAGAGTATAAAATAAATGTCCATGAGTAAATGATACAAATTGCTGATTGAATAAGTCAACAAAGGGGGAAGAAGGGAAAATTTCCCAAACAGAATTTCAAATAATTTATGTAAACACTCTGTCCTTATGGAGGAGGAATATAACTTCCTTCTCATATGGGTTGCATATAGCTACTTTTTTCTGCAAAGTACAGTATAGAAGAGGGGGAAAGGAAGAGTAACTTTAGGTGGTAAAATCTGACAAACAAAACCTCAGCCATGTGATCAAGGTCAAGATTGACAGTGACTAATTATGGTAGTCATGTACCCTTTATATGTAAATCGTAATAGTGTGTACACTTTACATGATGTGAAGGGGCGCTTTACCTCTGTGGTCTTCCTCCTAAAATTCCCATGACTCCAACCTAATCATAAGACCATAACATGAGACAAATCCCAGTTGTGAGACATACTTCAAAATACCTGAACAGTACTCATCAAAACTGTCATAATTGGGAGATTGGGATACCAAATTGTACACTCTAAATATATGCAGTTTATTGTATGTTAAAAAAAAAAAAAGAAGTAAGTCAGACTCTCAAAAAAAAAAAAAAACTGTCATGATCCAATTATTTTCCCATAAATAGCTTGGAAAAAAAAAAAAAAACAACACTGTCATGATCCTCAAAAATCAAAAGAAGTCTGAGACACTCTCACAGCCAAGAGGAGCCTAAATAGACTTGACAACTAAATGTCATGTGGTGTCCTAGATGAGATCCTGGAGAAAAATAATGTTAGGTTAACACTAAGGATATGTGAGTAAAATATGGACTTTAGTTAATAATATGCATCAATGCTAGTTCATACTTTATTCTTATATTTTATACATATATAAGATATTAATTATGGGGGAAACTGCATGAAAGTATATGTAAAGTGTACTATCATTACAATTTTTCTATAAATCTAACACTGCTTTAAGATAAAAATGTTAATTAAAAAATACCTTGGCCTGTTCTTGCAGAATTATATAAATATTACTCACTCTATCCTCAGTTCCTCCTAAATGTTGTTAACATGAATACAGTTTTTTAAGGCATCATAAATCTCTGTATTTCACCATCATCCAATGTAAAATAAAGGAAAGAGAACTGATGCCTCCCTGGATTAGTACATCCTACAGTTCTAGTAGATAGTGACACAGAAACCAATGATGGGAAATTCCAAGGCTCCCAGACTGTGGACCACTCTCACAAGACCACCCAGTGTCACATCAGCAATGTCCTCTGCCATCTTCAAACTCTCCCCTGTACCACAGGACATTCTGCTCACAGAATCTCTTGTCAGCAAGTCCCGGTTCACAATCCGTCAGTGAGAAGCACTGGCTGCAGACTTGGAACTCAGAGAGAAGATGACACATTTGCTCTCTCTCAGCAGTGACAGTCAGTGGTGTGGATAAATGGCAGGTGTACATTTACATCACCTTCTGGGTATCTTCCCACTGCAGTTCTGCAGGTGGTTGAGATCACAGGTACTGGTTTCCTGTGAATTATGCAGTTTCTTGATCTCTTGAGTAACAGTGGTACTTTTTCCTTACTTGCACCCCCCAGTCCTTCCAAAGATTCTATAGGTATCCAATTCCTTTTGAAATATATTCCCATTTGAAATATGTTGAATGGTGATTGTTTTACTAACCAAACACTGACTAATTCAATTTGTTAATAATTTGGTAGATGTATACAGCTATCTTGTTTTCAGTGTCATTTAATTTCCAAACATACTGCTTCACAATCTAGTAGTAATTTATTGTATTTCCATATCAGAAAAGATTATTCAATCTGATATACAGGAGGCTGATATACAACTGAGATAACTCATAATTCACTCACCATTTCATTCCAAAGGTTGTAATTCGAGCCCACCTAAGTTTTGAACCAATCTCTACATGATTTTTCTGAGTTGTATCATTTATTTTGATATTTAGGATATCTGATGTACAAGAAAACAGTAAAATCTCAAACCAAGTTAGAATTGTTCAGTATTTTCCCACTGTCAGAGATGCATCCAACATGGCACTCAGAGCTCTGTGGAGTAAAACCAGATATTTTTTACAAAACCATCTTAAATATATTCCAGAGTTCCTGAATTAATCTATAAAATAAAGAGTGTAGATGGGTGGTATACACTTCAACAGTGCTAACAGGTGCAGCAGTCCCAAATAAATCACACATGTTAGAAGAATAAAAATCCAATCAGTCCATGGCTAGGCTCCCTTGGAAAGCCATGTCTTTATGAGAGACCAGGGTTTGTTTAGCTATCATGCAGACATCTGTATGAGGAAATAAATTGTATTCATAAATCCCAGTTTCAAAGCAAGCAGAGGAAGTGAAGTGTGTGTCAGCGTTTGAGCAATAATAACCATCATTTGAAAAAAGAAGAGAGGGGAGAAGGAAGGATTAAAGAAAGAAAAATATGAAATTTACATAAGGAAGAATAGAAAAGGAATAGTTGGAGAGAGAAAAAGAATGAAGGAAATACAGAAAGATGGATAAGTAGGTAGATAGATGATAGATAGATAGAAGATAGATATACATTTTCTTTATCCATAGTTAATATTTTTAAGAGAATTCTTGACTCAAGCTACGAACTCATTTACTCTAGCTAAGGTAAACATTATTAACTTAATTTCTATAGTGCTACATGAATTTCCCAGAAAGGTTTGCCTGCAAAAGTTCTGGCATGCAGAGTTATTTGGTATGCAAATTATACTTTATATATACATTATAAATTTTGAGATTGGATTACTGAGAATATAGAAGCTAAGTTTTACAACATCCGTGTCTGGTACAAAATAGGCACTCGGATTTTTTAAATATTAATAAACACTTCTACTTGCAACATTAATTAAAATACCTAAATTTATTTTATACTTATTATAACTGAATTTTAGAATCATCTTGCTTAAGTCTCAAAGTTGTCATTTAAGGTAGGTTGTACTATTACTCCATTTATACAAGTATGCAACATAATACACAGAGGTATAACACAAATACACAATACACGCACACTCTTCTTTTGGTCAAGGTTTTATTTTTTTGATCTAAGAAAAGACTATAGAATCGATCTTTGAAAAGATGCAGACTTAAGACTTAAACCAAACTGTCCAGCTTGCAAGGATGGCTACAAAATGAGATGAAATTCCATTAAATGACATTAGACTTCTATTATGCTATTCACAGCACTGTTCAGTGAAAAACTTGCCACTAGAATTTCAGTGAACCAAAAAGAGTTAAATAGTGAATCAGTTAATTTATAACTCTAATAAATAACAACTTAGCCTCCAGATAGGAAAAATTTGATTCTACTATTTTTTATTTCAGCATGAAATAGTACAGTTAAGCTAGACTTCTAAAAGCAATCAAAACCTCCCCCATGCTCTCTTCTGTATTTTTGTAAAAATGGAGTTCTGTGTTCCTTGGGAGAATTAGAACTTATTACACATTTTTCAGATATTTCTGAAGCTTGGAATGGGCAGATAGTCCACACTTACTTAAAAGTATTTTAGTTTTTACCTCCCCCATTTTTTCCAAGTCCTCTTTTCCAGAAAAATAATTATTTATAGCAGACCTGAAGCACCAAGTCTGTTTCATCCTAATTGCTGTGATCATTTGCCCTATTTATTTAGATGAGAAGATGAATCCCATTTTAGAAATGTGATGTGTGCACGTGTGTGTGAATTTAGTATGAATTGATGTCCTAGATTTACTAACGAAGAGGCAATATCGTGAATTTTTCATCCCATTTTATTACAGACTTAACGTTACTTTGACATGTCAAAAATACTGCAAGTATCCTAGTCGAGTTTTCCTGAAATACTCCACTATTACCATTCAGATTCTCTAGTTAAATAACTAGGTAAATAGCATGAGTTCTAGTGATTTACCCTAACCTACTTGTAGGGGAACATGTACCTATATTTGGAAGTTTATATAGATTACATTTGAATAGTAGTATCTGTAGTTCAACTTAGAAAGGAATAATTTATGATTCTTCCTCACCAACTTCGAAAAAAATGCTCTTGATGTCTTTTCTGGGTCATCAGAAACTCCCTAGAGCAGAATTCCTGCTAACAGAGAGGTAATTCTAATGGATTCCGATATCTCTTGAATAAAAACATCAGGGATTCAATCAGAGATTGTCAATGCTATTAAGCCACACAAGGAAGGATGGACATTTAGAGTAGGCAAAGGAGTTTCAGGAAAGCTGAAGAGGAATAAATGCTCTTTTATTTCATCAAAACTCTTATTGGTCTTTGCAGTTGTTGCTCTATTAATAAAAGGAAAAGAGTACAATGCCTTTTTGGTTTTTACTGTTTTAAGATGTCCTTATAAATAAGCCAAAGATTTCTCCTATGTGTTTCCTTTGAAGGGAAAGAAAAATTAACAATTAACATTAATTCTATCTATACCAGACAAATATCTTTGCAAACAGTTATAGTGCAAGACGTTTATGCACCTAACCATTCACTATGCAAGAGAATGTACCGTCTTTTTTAAAAAATTAACCTTCCTTTAATTTTAAAAAATTGTTCATAATTTTAAAAAATTATACTTTAGCTTTATTTTATCAAAACTCCATTTCAGTCCTTCATTCCTCCCTCTCAGATGTGTCTTTTCTTCCACTCCTTTTCGTAGGCACTGAGGTTAGTGTTAACATTCTAGAACACTAGAATCTTCTCAGAAAAAAAACAAAAATTCTTTATTATTGTTTTTTAAAATATAAAGTACTAAATTTCAGATAACTGCCTAATAATAAACATATACTAATAACATTAAGTCCTTTAGGTGCCCTCAGGAGACCCAGAACTAATTTGGAAATCTTTTCATCTCTGATGTAAAACTTGGCTTCTTCAGTTTCCCAGAGACTTTGGTAGCTAAAAATGGTTGGGGAGAGAAATAAAGCACGATGCCATGGTCTGCTCTGAAAACACACTCTGAAACTCTCCCAGGGCTACTTCCAGCAGGCTGGGGTTGGACATGAGCAATGTTTCCTGAGTTAGAAACAGGAACTGACAAACAATATGAATTATTTAGGCCTTAACTTAGCGATTTTAGTTGTGGGGGTTGCAAATGGCAAATCCTTTTTTAAAGTAAATTAGCAAATATAAAAATCAAAATGTGATAGGTATTGATGGAATGTACTAGTGCATCTGATTAAACCCTGGTTTTTAGAGAGGTCTAACTTTGTTTCTATTCCACGGGACCATCTCATTTGGGGGTAACTTTAATATCAGGGATAAGCAAGAGGAAAGCAACAAAAGTAAGAATGGTGAGAACATATTAAATTTTTTAAAGTTTGAAGGTATCTCAGGAGGGAAATTGACTTAGACGTTCTCCATCCTTAGTTTGTGATCTGGACAATTTTAACAAGAAAGGACTACACACCATAAGCCAAGCCCTGCTGGAACACATGTGGTCAAACATGGGGTCTCACACCATCCCCCAAGGAGTCTGGTCTTTGCAGTTGTTTTATTAACAAAAGGAAAAATATACACCTTTTTGCCTTTTGCTGTTTTGAAATGTCCTTAGAATGAATCCAGAGATTTCTCCAATGAGTTTCCTTTGAAGGGAAAGAGAACAATTAATATTGATTCGATCCACATCAGACAGTTATCTGCAAATGAGGTTTATGCACCTAGATATTAACTTATTTTTTTTCTGCTCTTTATTGGAGCATAATTGCTTTACACTGTTGTGCCAGTTTCTGCTGTACAACAAACTGAATCAGCTGTATTTATACATATAGCCCTATATTCTCCCCCTCTTGAGCCTCCCTCCCACCCTCCCTATCCCACTCCTCTAGGTCATCACCAATTACGGAGTTGATCTCCCTGCTCTATGCAGCAGCTTCCCACTAGCTATCTAGTTTATATTTGGTAGTGTATATATGTTAATGCTACTTTCTCACTTTATCCCAGCTTCCCCTTCCCCCCTGACCCGTGTCCTCCAGTCTGTTGTCTTCATGTGGGTCTTTATTCTTTCCCTACCACTGGGTTCATCAGTACCAGTTTTTTTTTCTTTTTGGTTTTCTTTTAGATTCCATATATATGCATTAGCAAACAGTATTTGTTTTTTCTCTTTCTGGCTTACGCCCTGTATGACAGATTCTAGGCCCATCAACCTCACAACAAATAACTCAATATCATTCCTTTTTTATGGCTGAGTAATATTACATTGCATACATGCACCATGTCTTTTTATCCACTCATCTCTTGATGGGCATTTAGGTTGCTTCCATGTCCTGGCTATTGTAAACAGTGCTGCAGTGAACATTGTGGTACATTTATCTTTCTGAATTATGGTTTTCTCAGGATATATTCCCAGTAGTGGGATTGTTGGGTCATATAGCAGTTCTATTTTTAATTTTTTAAGGAACCTCCAAACTGTTTTCCATAGTGGCTGTACCAACTTACATTCTCACCAACAGCACAGGAGGGTTCCCTTTTCTCCACACCCTCTCCAGCATTTACTGTTTCTAGCTTTTTTAATAATGGCCATTCTGACCGGTGTCAGGTGATACCTCATTGTGGCTTTGACTTGCATTTCTCTAATGATGAGTGATGTTGAGCATCTTTTCATGTGTTCGTTAGCCATCTGTATGTCTTCTTTGGAGAAATGTCTATTTAGGTCTTCCACCCATTTGTGGATTGGGTTGTTTGCTTTTTTGATATTGATCTGCATGAGCTGCTTATATATTTTGGAGATTAATCCTTTGTCAGTTGCTTTGTTGGTGAATATTTTCTCCCAATCTGAGGGTTGTCTTCTTGTCTTGTTTATGATTTCCTTCACTGTGCAAAAGCTTTTAAGTTTCATTAGGTCCCATCTGTTTATTTGTGTTTTTATTCCCATTATTCTAGGAAGTGGGTCAAAAAGGATCTTTCTATAGTTTATGTCATAGAGTGTTCTGCCTATGTTTTCCTCTAGAATTTTATAGTGTTTGGCCTTACATTTATCTCTTTAATCCATTTTGAGTTTATTTTTGTGTATAGTGTTAGGAAGTGTTCTAATTTCATTCTTTTACATGTTGCTGTCCAATTTTCCCAGCACCATGTATTGAAGAGGCTCTCTTTTCTCCACTGTGTATTCTTGCCTCCTTTGTCAAAGAGAAGGTGCCCATATGTGTGTGGGTTTATCTCTGGGCTCTCTATCATGTTCCATTGATCTATATTTCTGTTTTTGTGCCAGTATCATCCTGTCTTTACCGCTGTAGCCTTGTAGTACAGTCTGAACTCAGGGAACCTGATTCGCCCAGCTCCAACTTTCATTCTCAAGATTGCTTTAGCTATTCATGTTCTTTTGTGTTTCCATACAAATTATAAAATTTCCTATTCTAGTCCTGTGAAAATGTCATTGGTGATTTCATAGGAATTGCATTGAAACTTTAGATTGCTTTGAGTTGTATAGTTATTTTCACAATGTTGATTCTTCCAATCCAAAAACATGGTATGTCTCTCCATCTGTTTGTGTCATCTTTGATTTCTTTCATCAGTGTCTTATAGTTTTCTTCATACAGGTCTTTTGCCTCCTTAGGTAAGTTTACGCATAGGTATTTTATTCTTTTTGTTACAATGGTAAATGAGAGTGTTTACTTACTTTCTCTTTCTGACTTTTCATTGTTAGCATATAGGAATGTAAGAGATTTCTGTGTGTTAATTTTGTATCCTGCTACTTTACTAAATTCATCGATTAGCACTAGTAGTTTTCTGGTAGCATCTTTAGGATTTTCTATGTATAATAGCATGTCATCTGCAAAGAGTGACAATTTTACTTCTTCTTTTCCAATTTGGATTCCTTTTACTTCTCTGATTGCTGTGGCTAAAACTTCCAAAGTTATGTTGAATATTAGTGATGAGAGTGGGTACCCTTGTCTTGTTCCTGTTCTTAGAGGGAATGCTTTATTTTTTCACCATTAAGAACGATGTTGGCTGCTGGTTTGTCATATGTAGCCTTTGTTATGTTGAGGTAGTTTCCTTCTATGCCCACTCTCTGGAGAGTTTTTATCATAAATGGATACTGAATTTTGTCAAAAGCTTTTTCTGCATCTATTGAGATTATCATATGGTTTTTAATCCCTAAATTTGTTAATATGATGTATCACATTGGTTGATTTGCATATATTGAAGAATCCTTGCATTCCAGGGATAAACCCCACTTGATCATGGTGTATGATCTTTTTAACCTGCTGTTGGATTCTGTTTGCTAATATTTTGTTGAGGATTTTTGCATCTATATTCATCAGTGATATCGGCCTGTAACGTTCTTTTTTTGTGACATCTTTGCCTTGTTTTGGTATCAGGGTGATGGTGGCCTTGTAGATTAGTTTGGGAGTGTTTCTCCTTCTGCTATATTTTGGAAGTGTTTGAGAAGGATAGGTGTTAACTCTTCTCTAAATGTTTGATAGAATTCACCTGTGAAGCCATCTGGCCCTGGGCTTTTGTTTGTTGAAAGATTTTTTAATCACAGTTTCAATTTCAGTGCTTGTAATTGGCCTAATCATATTTTCTATGTCTTTCTGGTTCAGTCTTGGAAGATTGTACTTTTCTAAGAATTTATCCATTTCTTCTAAGTTGTCCAATTTATTGGCATATAGTTTCTTGTAGTAGTTTCTCATGATCCTTTGAATTTCTGCAGTGTCAGTTTTTACTTCTCCTTTCTCGTTTCTAATTCTGTTGATTTGAGTCTTCTCCCTTTTTTTCCCAATGAATCTGGCTAATGGTTTATCAATTTTATCTTCTCAAAGAACTAGCTTTTAGTTTTATTGATCTTTACTATTGTTTCTTTCATTCCTTTTTCATTTATTTCTGATCTGATCTTTATGATTTCATTCCTTCTGCTAACCTGGGGTTTTCTGTTCTTTCTCTAATTGTTTTAGGTGTAAGGTTAAGTTGTTTATTGGTTATTTTTCTTGTTTCTTGAGGTAGGACTGTATTGCTATAAACTTCCCTCTTTGAACTGCTTTTTCTGCATCCCATAGATTTTGGGTCATTGTGTTTTCATTGTCATTTCTTTCTAGGTATTTTTTATTTCCTCTTTTATTTCTTCAGTGATCTCTTGGTTGTTTACTAGTGTTTACTAGTTTAACCTTCATATGTTTATATTTTTACATTTTTTTTCTGTAATAGATATCTAGTCTCATGGTGTTGTGGTGGGAAAAGATGTTTAATATGATTTCAATTTTCATAAATTTATGAAGCCTTAATTTGTGACCCAAGATGTACTCTATCCTGGAGAATGTTCTATGTGCACTTGAGAAGAAAGTGTATTCTGTAGTTTTTGGATGGAATGTCCTATAAATATCAATTAAGTCCATCTAATCTAATGTGTCACTTAAAGCTTGTGTTTCCTTATTTAATTTCTGCTTGGATGATCTGTCCATTGGTGTAAGTCGGGTGTTAAAGTCTCCTACAATTATTGTGTTACTGTCAATTTCCCTTCTTGTGGTTGTTAGCATTTGCCTTATGTATTGAGGTGCTCCTATGTTGGGTGCATAGATATTTGCAATTGTTATATCTTCTTCTTCAATTGATCCCTTGATCATTATGTAGTGTCTTTCCTCATCTCTTGTAATAGTCTTTACTTTAAAGTCTAATTTGTGTGATATTGAGTATTGCTACTTCAGGTTTCTTTTGACTTCCATTTGCATGAAATATCTTTTCCATCCCCTTACTTTCAGTCTGTATGTTTCCCTAGGTCTGAAGTGGGTCTCTTGTAGAAAGCATATATGTGTCTTATTTTTGTATCCATTCAGCCAATATGTGTCTTTTGGTTGGAGCATTTAATCCATTTACATTTAAGGTAATTGTTGATATATATGTTCCTGGTACTATTTTGTTAATTGTTTGGGGGGTTGTTTTGTTTTGTTTTTTTTTTGGGGGGGGGGTTTGTAGATCTTCTCCTTCTCTTGTGTTTTCTGCCTAGAGAATTTCCTTTAGCAATTGTTGTAAGGCTAATTTGAATTCTTTTAACTTTTGCTTGTGTGTAAAGTTTTTGATTTCTCCATCTAATCTGAATGAGATCCTTGCTGGATAGAGTATTCTTGGCTTTTAATATGTACTGCTACTTCTTCTGGCCTGCAGAGTTTCTGCAGAATGATCAGCTGTTATCCTTATGGCTTTTCTCTTATACATTATTTGTTGTTTTAGTCTTGCTGCTTTTACTATTTCTCCTTTGTTTAATTTTTGTTAGTTTGATTTATATGTGCCTCAGTGTGTTTCTCTTTGGGTTTATTCTGTATGGGACTCTCTGTGCTTCTCGGACTTGATTGACTATTTCCTTCCCCATGTTGGGGAAGTTTTCAACTATAATCTCTTCAAATATTTTCTCAGAACCTTTCTTCTTTCTACTTCTTTTAGGACACCTATGATTTGAATGTTGTTGCATTTAATGTTGTCCCAGAGGTCTCTGAGACTGTCCTCCATTCCTTTTATTCTTTTATCTTTTTCCTGCTCTGTGGCAGTTATTTCCACAATTCTATCTTCCAGCTCACTGACTCATTCTTCTGTCTCAGTTATTCTGCTGTTGATTCCATCTACAGTATTTTTAATGTCAGTTATTGTGTTATTCATTACTGTTTATTTGCTCTTCAGTTCTTCTAGGTCCTTGTTAAATATTTCTTGTATGTTATCTGCTTTGTTTTCGAGATTTTGGATCATCTTTTCTGTCTCTACTCTGAATTCTTTTTTCAGGCAATTTGCCTATTTCTTCTTCATTATTAAATATCATGGGTTTTTATCTTTCTCCTTTGCCTGAAAGATGGTTCTGTTTTCTCATTTTGTCTAATATACAGTATTTGAGGTCTCGTTTCCCTAGGCTGCCTAATCATATTTCCTCTTTCTTCTGGTCTCTGCCTCTGTGGTAGGGTTGGTCCAGTGTCATAGGCAGGCTTTCTGATGGGAGGGACTGGTGCCTTTATTCTGATGTGTGGATCTGAGTCTTTTCCCTCTGACAAGCACAGCCATGTCAGTTGGTGTGCTTTGGGGTATCTGTGAGCTTAGTATGGTTTTAGGTAGTCTGTGTGCTGATGGGTGGGCTTGTATTCCTGTCTTGTTTGTAGTTTGGTGTGAGGCATCAGAACTGGCAGTTATAGGCAGTCAGGTGAAGCTGGGTCTTATTGAGTCCTCTGTGATTAATATTCTGCATGGCTGGGGATTCTCTAGTGCTCCAGTGTCTTGGACTCAGTGCTCCCACCCCAGAGCCTCAGGCCTGAGTTCTGGTCAAGGAATAATGACCCTACATGTTGCTCATCCCAGTTCTGAAGGGATCCTCATAGTCTTTTCCAGTGCCCAAGGTCTTCTACTAGTGTTCTGCCAGTTTTCTGTGAGAACTATTGCATCTATTGATGTGTTCCTGATGCATCCGTAGAGAGAGACGAACTCTACCTCCTTCTACTCCACCACCATCTTTCTCCTCCCCATTCACTTATAACTGAAAGTACCTTCTTTGCTTTTTTCAGTAAACTTCTTTTAATTTTCAAAAATTATTCATAATTTTTAAAACATGTTCCCCAATAAAAGTAACTTTGAAGATTTTCTATGCCAGAAACCATTTTTATAACAATTTACATTTGGTAAAACTAAAGTAAAAAGAGGTCAAATACCTTGTCCCAAAAGAATACCGAATTAGTTACAGTGTCAGAAATAGAAATGAAGTCTCATGATTCTCTATCCAGTATTCTAGCTCACACTGAAAGTCTGAATTATTAAAAATAATGTTAAGGAGTAAGTACTCTTATGGGGCCTATACAGTTGAAATAAGACAATTGCCCCTGTGTTAATCTACTATGGAACAAGAATTTGATTCTTGTTTAAGTTAAACTATAATTAAAAAGTAATTATGCATTCCTACTATAGAAATGCATTATAAAGCTATTTAAACATTAGCTTCAGGGGAATACATAAATCTTGTTTTTTAAATCGCAATAGCAATCCCAGTCAAATCAACTACATAGTATCTGTAGTGATAATGTGTTAAAACTCACAGAATGCATTACCTATAATATGATGTCAGTGACATTTTATAGGTGAGGAAAATGAGGCTAAGAAAAGAAGAGTAAATACATTCTCTAAGTCAAGCTGCTGGAAAATGTTATACTTGTGACTTGAACCTATTGGGAGTTTAAGTCTCATTGTGGGTTCTTACTGAGTAGAATACTCATTTACTTGTTTTATAATATAGATCACAAGAGCAATAATAAGACTAACTTATAAATGATATAAAAATCATTAAGGCAATTTATATGTAAAGATAATGCTTGGAATTTGTCAATGTTTGTTTAATCTATAATAGCATGGCGTTTTTTTTTTTTAATTCATTCAAACAATGTCAGACTTTAAAAAGTTATAGAGGCAATCATAGCTGGTCCAAATGAGGCATCAAGTCACAAAGAGACCAATGATTATTAAATCAAAAGAAAAATAAATTATGAGTGGACTGTCTACAGGGACATTTAGGGACATTTATTTCAACCAACATTTATTGAGCACTACCATATGCCACGTAACAGCCTCACATGGCCCTCAGGAGACAAGACCCTCACCAGGACTTGGGTCTGTTTTACCTCCTCTGACATGGAGATACACCTAAGTATGGTAACATTAGCACAAATTAACACTAGGGAAGCTCGTCCAAATGAGGCATCAAGTCACAAAGAGACCGATGATTATTAAGTCAAAACTCTAAGGTAAGACACTTGGTAGCCTGGCAAGACTTCAGCAAATTTAAGCAACATCATAACAGCCTGCTTACCCATGAGATAGAAGCATGAAGTGGATTAGTTAATCCAAAGTTACTTAAAACAGGTATTATCAAAAGAGAGATATGCATTTCCAATTTTTTTTAACTTAATACCTATATATTTACTTTCATTTGCAATCTGTAGATTATCAGACCTAAGATTTCTTTGGGTAAATATCTGTGATCAAACAGTCAAGCTGCCTTTCTTGCCTAAAACATAATCATATATGTATTATCTAAGATTTCTAGTTTGTGGTCCTCAAAAGTGGAGCAAGAACCTTAAGACCCTTACCAGCAAACTAAATGCAGAACCTTTCTGGATTTTAGATTTTTCATGATTTCCCTTTCATTATTTTAGAGTTGCCTATCATATACCTAATTTGTATTTTTATTTTTTTAAATTTTATTTTATATTGGAGTACAGTTGATTAACAATGTTATGCTAGTTTCAAGTATACAGCAAAGTGATTCAGTTATACATATACACATATCTATTCTTTTTCAAATTCTTTTCCCATTTAGATTATTACAGAGTATTGAGCAGCATCTTCTGTGCTATACAGTAGGTCCTTGTTGGTTCCCTATTTTATTTTATTTTATTTATTTTTTTACATTTATACTTATATACTTTAATACATTTGACAATATTAAACAATATATACTTAACATATTAAAATGCAGTAACACATCACATAGTATTTCTCTTACCTATTAACTACTTAACTTATATCACATATATTATTATTTACATCAGTTTCTTCTTACAACAATTCTATGAAATTTCTTGTACCTCTCTCTGTATCATACAATTGAGAACTGTATATAATATGTGAGTAGTGATTAGTGTTCAATTACTAATAATTAGTGCATGTTCAGTTTTACTGATATTAATTGCCTATATTCATTTCAATACAAAAATCATTTTCTATCAACTAAATCCTCTTTTATTAAGGTATCATTTGAAAATATTCTTAAAGTCTACATTGCGATAATTTCATGATACCTGCACATGATTTTTCATCTTGTATAGAAGAACTTTTCAAACTTAGATTTCAAAACTGGACTATAAAACATGAATATTCACATAAAATCCTATATTCCATCATGTTAGTGCCATTATGGCCCCTGTAAACTACTGCCTTATTCCCATAATTCACAGGTTGACTCATTCAAGCAAAAGAGGATGAATCAATTATTCTATCCTCATTTCACCTCTGGGACAAAATTAAGTTTGAAAAGAAACACATTAGCTACAGTGGAGATGACTGAGAACTGGTGCAGGAATAAGCAGATCAGTGTTTGAGTCCAGGGACTTTCACCCCCTATAAGTGGAGTATGTGCAAATCTCTTCAGCTCTATATGCTTCTGTTTCTTCATGGAAAAAAAAGAGTCTAAATCACACCTCTAGAATACATATGGTACCTAAGAGAAATCTGGAACTTTACAAATATTTGGTCATTTTTGTAAAGAATTTCTATCAACTTGGGATGGTGTGTTTGTTAATTTATTTATTTAGTTATTTATTTATTTCAGGCTCTTTATTGAGTGCTTTACACTCTTTTACCTGTTTTTGAGGTACACCAAAGTCAATCAGCTGTATTTATACACATATCCCCATATTCCCTCCCTCCCATGACTCCCCACCACCCTCCCTGTCCCAGCCCTCTAAGGCATCACCCATCATCAAGTTGCTCTCCCTTTGTTATACAGCAACTTCCCACTAGCTATCTATTTTACAGTTGGTAAAGTAAATATGTTTATGCTACTCTCTCACTTCATCCCAAAAGACCTGTATGCAGGAAACTATAAGACATTGATGAAAGAAATCAAAGATGACACAAACAGATGGAGGGACATACCATGTTCTCGGATTGGAAGAATCAACACTGTGAAAATGACTGTACTACCCAAAGCAATTTACAGATTCAACGCAATCGCTATCAAATTACCAATGGCATTTTTCACAGAACTAGAACAAGAAATCTTATGATTCGCATGGAAACACAAAAGACCCCGAATAGCCAAAGCAATCTTGAGAAGGGAAGATGGAGTTGGTGGAACTAGGCTTCCTGACTTCAAACTATACTACAAGGCCACAACAATCAAGACAGTATGGTACTGGCACAAAAGTAGAAAGGAAGATCAATGGAACAGAATAGAGAACTCAGAGGAGTAAGCCCAAGCACATATGGGCGCCTTATCTTTGACAAAGCAGGCAAGAATATACGAAGGAAAAAAGACAGCCTCTTCAATAAGTGGTGCTGGGAAAATTGGACAGCTACATGTAAAAGAATGAAATCAGAACACTTCCTAACACCATACACAAAAATAAACTCAAAACGAAATAAACACCTAAATGTAAGGCCAGACACTGTAAAACTCCTGGAGGAAAACATAGGCAGAACACTCTATGACACCCATCAAAGCAAGATCCTTTTTGACCCACCTCCTAGAATCATGGAAATAAAATCAAGAATAAACAAATGGACCTAATGAAACTTAAAATCTTTTGCACAGCAAAAGAAACCATAAACAAGACAAGAAGGCAACCCTCAGAATGGGAGAAAATACTTGCCAATGAAGCAACAGACAAAGGATTAATCTCCAAACTATACAAGCAGCTCATGCAGCTTAATACCAAAAAAGCAAATAACCCAATCCACAAATGGGTGGAAAACCTAAATAGACATTTCTCCAAAGAAGACATACAGATGGCCAACACACACATGAAAAGATGCTCAACATCACTAATCCTCAGAGAAATGCAAGTCAAAGCCACAGTGAGGTATCACCTCACACCAATCAGAATGGCCATCATCAAAAAATCTAGAAACAACAAATGTTGGAGATGGTGTGGAGAAAAGGGTACTCTCCTGCAGTTTTGGTGGAAATGTAAGTTGATACAGCTACTATGGAGAACAGTTTGGAGGTTCCTTAAAAAACTAGAAATAGAACTACCATATTATCGAGTAATCCCACTACTGGGCATATACCCAGAGAAAACCATCATCCAAAAAGAAACATGTACCATAATGTTTATTGCAACACTGTTTACAATAGCCAGGACATGGAAGCAACCTAAATGCCCATCAACAAATGAATGGATAAAGAATGTGTGGCATATATATACAATGGAATATTACTCAGCTATAAAAAGGAATGAAATGGAGCCATATGTAATGAGGTGGGTAGATCTATAGTCTGTCATATAGAGTGAAGTAAGCCAGAAAGAGAAAAACAAATATTGTATGCTAACTCATATATATGGAATCTAAAAAAAAAAAAAAAAAATGGTACTGATGAACCCAGTGACAAGAATAAAGATGCAGATACAGAGAATGAACAGGAGGACACGAGGTTGGGGGGATGGGGGGTGAAGGGGAAGCTGGGATGAAGTGGTTCTCTGTTTTAAATATAGCAATGTGTACCTGTCAATCCCAAACTCCCAGTCAATCCCTCTCCTCAACCCTAAGTTCATTCTCTAAGTATGTGAGTCTGTTGCCATTCACCTAATTTGAATGCATTTATTAAGTTTTCCAAGGTGTTAAAAGTAATGCCAATCATGACTTTTTTCCAATTCATATTTTAGCACATCATGTAATGTCTAAATTATAGAATTACAATAGCAATTCAACCATCATCAATAGGTTTAATTGCTAACACAGTTGACTGCTGGTAAGGCCAGCAGGAGCAAAAGAGCACAGGGATGCTCGGAATTTGCACATTAGTGACAAACATTCAGTATGCAATGGATACCTGTCAGTATTGTACAAAGGGAAAAGAAAACATCCATTAGTCCAAAGGACTAATGGACTCAACTCATGATGTCCAATGAAAGATACCACAAAACAATAATTTCAATAGGACCACTCAGGATCTACAGTTTTTATCCAGGTCAATTCAGAACTATTTCAGCTTTCCTGGGTTGAATGAGTTAGAGTGAGCTAAGGGAGCTCTGATTTACCTGAAAAGGAGCTGGTTCTCCTCATTCAGGCTAAAAGCTTCTGCCTACCAAAATAACCTCCTGGATGCCCTTAGAATGTGCTCGGAAGCTCTCACAGTTTATCTCTTATATTTGCCCTCAAAACTAGGTTCATTTCATACTTATTATATTCATACTGAGACCATAAGAGATAACAATGTTGTGCCTATGTTTAAAGATATTTAGTGTATTTTGGAATACCTGAATAGCAAAATAATATAAAATATTTATAGAAAAAAAAATGTATCCTGCCTTTCCTATATAAATTGTACTACTAAGTAACCCAATAGCAGGTGAAAGAAGCATCTCTTAATAAAAGTATTTCAGCTAAAAATATATATATATATATATATATATATATATTTATAGAGATACTGTTCATAATATCTTTCTGGAACTTAAAAGCTATTCTTGTGTTTTCCACTTCAGCAAATTAAATACCAGTAATTTTTTCTGCCATGCATCCTGAAAGCTTTTCTACATGGCAAAAATTCCACAGGTTGGAAGATTTTAGGCAGCAAATTGCAACAAAATATTCAGAATTTTATCATCCAAGAAATTCTCTAAGAAAACTAGCAGTCGTTCTATAAGTCTCCTAATGAAAATACGTTTCTTCTGTGATGTGGTTCATAAAAGCTTATGAAGCTCTATTTCTGAAAAGGCAATCAGTCAAGTACTACATGTATGTAACCCTCCAGTTCCTCCTTAGTATTCAAAATGATCTTATGTTTAATTGTTTTCAAATTCAATAAATTAAAAGAATACATATATAATGTTAACATTGTCAATCAGATTTATTGGCATTTTAAATGTGTTCTAAGATACTTGTCCAAGGGGATGAAATCTACCAATTTAGAGCCATTTTTGAATTGAAATAAGAGCCAAAAGATGTAATTTCTCATTTAAGCATTAAATTTTCCTTAAAAATCACTGGGTTCAATTTATAACATATCATTTTAATAAATCATTGTTTTATACAATTAAAAGCAAAACAGTAATTTTTTAAGGCATTATAATAGTGTTTTAGATTTACATAGTATCGAAGCTCAATTGTACAAATTGCTGTATAAATGTCAGGATTGTTTTTTGCTTGATATCTTTTCTTAACATTTGTATAAGTACAGTTCAACAAAGGCATTCACTCAACAAACACTAAATGAACAATATTAATTAAGTGTACAGTCTGTGTTAAGTCCACTGGAAATTTTTATAATAAAAGGTGACTTTTAGTAATGCCTTCCAATTGCTATAATCAAAGGATTATTTTCAACATTTTTTTACGTGAACTTGTGATGTCTGAGATTGTTTATAACACCTTCCTTGAGGTACTGCCATCCTTTTGTTTTCATTGCATCATCTCCTCTTGCTTCATTTTTTGTGCTTCTGACCACTTATTTTCATTCTCCACTGTAGATCCTGACTCACATTTTAATTGCTGCCACTCTTAGGGTTATTTCCATCCTTGGACTTCTCTTCCGTGGTTTGTATGGGTGGCCTCAGCCATCTTAATGACTTCAGTGGCCACAACTCCAAAATCTGCACTTCCAGGTCATCCTTCTCAACACGGTACTGCAACAATCTCATCCAAATAGGTCCATTTTTCTAAGATGATGCTACCTAATCCATGTGGCTAATGAGTACAAACACTTGTTTCTTGTTTGGGGCTCTGTGGGTCAGCAGTCGTGTCTCTGCTCCAGATAATGCTGAGATATGAACCATTATGGGATGGGTGAAGAAGTAAATCCTAGATTATGATGTCCTCGTGGTGGAGAGTAGGAACAGTCATGGGAAATAAAAACATGTTTCTTAAGGCTCTGTTTGGAACAGGCAAGTTGAAGCTCTTTCATTTCATTAGTCCACGAAAATCATGTGGCCAAGCCCAAAATTAATGGGGCAGGGAAGTATACTCTACCCACATTAAGGTAGAGCAAAGTATAGAAAAGAAAAAAAAAATTAAATAAATTTAAAAATGTTTAAATTATACCTGAATGCAGAAGGTTCAAATTGATAATAATTATCATTTCAAAACAGCTATTATCATCCTATGAATCCTATATGAGCATTACCATTTTTACTGTAACCATTTACTCAGTTGCCCAAGCTGAAAAACTAAAATTAAGTCTCTATTCTTCCATTTACTTCACAGTAAGTCAGTCAACACCCCTTGCTTCTTCTACCTCCTAAACATCTATTATAAAAGTTCATTTCCTTCTAGCCCCATAACCACTGCACTGTTTCACAATCTTGTCTTCCTTCTGCAAACCAAAGTAGTAATTTCAATTCATTTGAAAGGATATGCTGTAACAGGTTAACCACAAAACCTCAGTAGCTTACTTAACACAATAGAAATTTATTTTTAACTCATAAAATATCCAAAATAGATATTCTAATTTCATGGGTGGTATTCCTCCAAATAATAACCCAGAGACCCAGAAAACTTCTACCTAGTGTCTCTGCCATCCTCATATATATCTTCCTAATGGTCAAGAATATACAGCATTGCATGCTGATGGAACTTTGGTGCCAGGCCTAGAAGTGACACACATCACTTCTATCCACTTTCCTTTGCCTGGAAGTCATCATATGACTTTACCCACCTTTAAGAGAGACTGGAATATACCATCTCATTTTGTGCTCAGGAGGAGGAGAAAACAGGTTGGTGAGCAGCTAACCAGGCTCTGCTACAATCTTCTAGCTGATCTCTTTGCCAGCAGGAATGGCTGCCATTGTCAGGATAATCTTTCTAAAGCATACGTTTCATCATGTTATTCTTCTGCTTGAATGCTTTTCATAACTCTACAATAATAATCTATAACTTCTAGATGGAATCAAGTGACAGAAACCTCCATAGACCACATGTCATTCAGAAGTTTTCCAGAAAGGTGTAGGCTACTTGACTCTCCAGATTCTTATTTCCTAGGCATGAAAAGATGCAGTAGCTGTACAGTAATTCTAGCCATTCCACATATACTGAGCACATTTCATCAGTGAAAATTACTTTAAAATTTACTGTGTTAATTCACAAACTTGGTGTTAACCACAGGTAGAATTAAATCCTTATGAATGAGGGCTTCTGATTGAGTGTCTCAAACAAAGGGAGATCAACTCAATGATGAGTGATGACTTAGAGGGCCAGGATAGGGAGGGTGGGAGGGAGTCGAGGGAGGGAGGGGATATGGGGATATATGTATAAATACAGCTGACTGACTTTGGTGTACCTCAAAAAAATAAAATAAAATAAAATATAAAAAATTAAAAAAGAAACACAAAGGATTTTAATTTTGGAAGAAAAAAAAAAAGCACTCCAGATTGTTTCCAATTACAGTACTTCAGATAACTCAAATGTTAACTAACTTTCCCTAAAGTCAGGCCAATATACTTGAGAATTTTCTCCCAGAATGTGAACTAAAACTTGGGTTAGAAGATACTGTCTCAGCAAAATTTGTACTCCTAAAAAACCAAGAGGTAACGAGGGTTTCTGTAGAAGATTCAAAGAGGGAATCCCAGGTTTTGCTAAATCTTGATGTGAACACAGTTCCCTAACTGCCACATTATTAAAATCACCAGTGAAGACTCACCTATTTATATCAGGAGACATGAGCTCCTAATGATTCTTTTCATGTTGTAGAAAATAGCAATGAATTTGCAAGTCACTTTTGCAACATGGTTTTAATGAGGAAATGCAAGAACAAGATTTAATATTCTTCTAATGAGGTTTCAATTCTGACTTACAGTTTCTTTCCCATTGACATGAAATGAACTAAAAGGAAAGATAGAAAACCACTTCTTTGATAAAGCTTCTTTCTATATTTGAAAGAAAAAGCTTCTGCTTCTAGTGAGGATGTAAAAAGACCAGAGCAGAGAAAACTGGACGAAATAAAATCCATACATTTCCACAGACCTAGTGAAAAGCAGTGGACATAGGACACGCTTAAAGAATAAAATTCAAGAAAAAATAGAGTTTTTTAAAAAGAGAACCTCAGCACATTCCATATCTTGGGCAACTGGAGTACAGCTGGAAAAACAGGACAGCTGTAGGTACAGACTTTAGGGGAAAGAGGAGGAAGATGTTGGAGAAACAAGCTAACATCTTAAAGATCCTCAAGTGCAAAACCAAATTGTTTGGCCTGCTGATTCTAAACTCCAACTCATCCCCCCAATTTGGCTCTGAAAATGATAACAGAGGAAGGTCTGGCAGTGTAGTGATTGGACTTTACAGTCTGTCAGAGTTGTAAAAAATTAAAAACATAAAATCCAACAGTGCAACCCAACTCCTAATCTCAAAAGCTGCCAAGATCAAAAGTACATTAGGTCAGAAATCTGGGGCTTGGGCTAAACGCTAAACACTGATGAACTCGATCTATTTCAATGAAGGCAGCCCTTCAGGATCAATGCCCCAAATTAGGGATACATCCCTTTTTCTGTTGTTGTCACGGGACCTATTGTTGGTAGAGAGGTATCAGATGAACTAACACTGAGATATTAAGGAACTATGACTACTCAATGTATTAAGTTTCTGAGGTGCATTTATCTTTAATGGGAAACAATATCATATCCTAGAAAAATAAGCTCTAATTTTTAAATTAAAGAAACTACTACAAGATCAAAAGGGAGATAGATTTAAATGGTAGAAGGAAGAGAGAATTCTTCAGAATGCCCTTGAGATTCCATTACATAGGCTTTTACAGATGGCTGAAGAAGGAACAAAGTTTGGAAAATTCAGATGGACAGTTTTCAACTTGCTTAAAAAAAGACCTAACACCAACATCAGAAACCAAATGTCCTAAAATTTACTCTGTGCTTCTACGTGCCAGTTACTCTCCTTATACTACCCCATTAAAACTCCAAAACTGCCCTTTAAGTTTGGCACAATAATGACCATTGGAGAGGAGAGGAAACTGGCACAAGGAAGTTAAATAAATTGTTTCATACCACACATGAAACCCACACTGACACAGTCCACACTGGAACCACAGTTTCATTAACCAGGTCATACTATTGGTACCTCGAATAATTAGATATCATCAACAATGGAACCAAGTACATCATGAAGCTATGTTATTAAATTTCACTTTGATTAATAAATCATTTCTCTGTACCTGCCGTGTACTATAATGCTTTTCGACTGATCAGATTTCTTGTCCTTAAAAAGCAAATGGATTTGGGGAGGGTGGGGGGGAGTCGAGGGAGGGAGGGAATACGGGGATATGTGTATAAAAACAGATGATTGAACTTGGTGTACCCCCAAAAAAATGATAATAAAAAAATAAATTAAAATAAATTTAAAAAAAGCAAATGGATTTAAAGGCATTTATTCTGTGATAATCTTTACTTTGTTGTGTATTTAATTGTATTGTTTTCTTATTTGATGTGATTATTCATATAAAAAAGATGTAATTTGTGATGGTAAAAATGAGGAAAATAAAGCTCTTTATCATCCTTCAAATGAAAAAGATACAGGAGACATGATATTATGTAATCCACTTTTAACCATGGAAATAGGTTATAAATATATTTTGGGAGACAAAACAAAAAGGGCTGGGAATTGATTACACCAATGCTATTTCCATATAAAACCAGTCTGTTAATGTTACATCTGGAGCTTTCCTTTTGCACAAATTTGTCACTTTCTCAATAAATTGAGATGAGCCGAATATCAGAATATATCACACAGCATCCACTGTACTCTAGACAGAATTTAGGATGGAAATCAGTATGTGCTTTAATGGGCCATCAATGAGCATGAGATCAAGGGAAATCAATGAAAGCAAAACCCAACTAACAGAAAAGAGCTCCCAGGCTCTGGGAGGCTGCAGTCAAGTGTATAGCTCCCTAATTCATTGTGGATCTTACCCCTGCAGGGTGTGAAGAACACCAGGGGAGTCCTGGAGGAGGTGAAAAGGGCTGTGGACCAAGTGGAAAAGGAATCATGGGAAATGCGAGATTAGAGATAAGGCTGTTTGTACATCCAAAAATCTTAGTGAATGAGTTTCCATAACATTTCTTTTTTGTTTGTTTGTTTACTGTAGTTGCTAATTAGATAATATAAAATATGTTCTTTTAGAAGATGTGGTATACATATATATATATAGAATGAAATACCATTCAGCCATAAAAAAGAATGAAATAATGCCATTTGCAGCAACATGGTTGGACCTAGAGATTTTTATAAGTGAAGTAAGTCAGACAGAAAAAGACAAATATTATATGATATCACTTATATGTGGAATATAAATTATGATACAAATGAACTTATTTACAAAATAGAAACAGACCCACAGACATAGAAAACAAACTTATGGATACCAAAGGAGAAAGGAGGGGAGGGATAAATTAGGAGTTTGGAAGTGACAGATATACACTACTGTGTATAATACACCAAGGACCCGCTGTATAGCTCAGAGAACTGTACTCAGTGTTTTGTAATAACTTATAAGGAAAAAGCATCTGAAAAAGATTCAGCTATATATATATATATATATATATATACCCATCTGAAACTAACAACATTGTGATAAATCAACTATACTTCAATAAAAAAATAAAAAAATAAAAAAATGTTCTTTTAAAGTGATCTGCATTTTTCTTAACTATCATGAATAATTGAGTTAATTATTATAAGTAGACACCCTAAGTGGGCAAGAAATTTTATAATTTTTTACCATCCCCCATAGCACAATACACTGCGTGACCTGTTATTTAGGTAAGCCTTACCAGCTTTTTTCTTCTGATAAAGTTATATAAGAAAAAAAAAAGCTGAATGCACAGCAGTGTTATGTAACTCTATGTGCAGCATTTGCTGCAGTAGCAACACTTTTCAAATAAATCAGAGAATTCAGTCCTGAGAGCCATTCTCCTGCCATGCTCTCACTAATAGTTCGCATTTCTAAGCAACGTCAAAATTCAACAATAAGCTCACAATACCAGTCTTTGGAGTAACCACGGAGACTAACCTGCCAGCATTCTGATGTGCCAAGGAGCCGCCACTCAACAGAACAGCTCGAGGTAAATGCAAGATATCATAAACACCTAGGTTTAAACTGAAGGATGAACAGTGTCCAAAAGATTGCGTTTCCATGTATAAAAAGCTAAAGAAATCACCCTTTTCCAGGTGTATCCATTTTTATCTTTTCTAGATTGAAAGACACAATTTATACCCTGTGAGTTTTTTAAAAAGCATAGCATGAAATCCTGATATTTATTTACAAGTACATAGTATACATCACATACTAGGCACTATAATACACACACTACAAATTACATAAAATTGCATTTTAGAATATTTTAATAAAGATGATTAACACTTTTTAATTTAATTATTAACAATACAAAGCATTTCTTTTTACATTCATTATGTTATTACTATGTTTAATGACAGCAATGTGGTTGAATATGCTTCTTTATATTTTTAATGTTGCTCTAATATTTTGTAATGCAAGGATATGCAAGTCAGTTCCTAAGTTTAGTTTACTTAGATACCGGGTTTTAATGGCTCTCATAGCCAAAAATATATCCCCAAAAGATTTACCAATCCAAGTGAAAGAGATACATCACCGGCAGTATTTTTCTACATTTTAATTTCGAAAACATTTCAACATTTCAATCAAAAGTTTTTACCAAACATTACTAGTAATAAGAACTTTATTGTAAATAAAAAGTTTTACATTTATATAAACATAAAACATTTCTTATTTTTTTCAATTTTTGCTTTTTAATATAGTTAAATGTATATGTTTGTATTTTATAAATTATAACAAGTATATGAATATCAAGAATGCATACTGAGAATTTTTAACGTTGGTATCTTAGTTACCCACTGCTGTATAACAAATTACCAAAAGCTGAGTAGTTTAATGCATCACGCACTTGTTCTCTCACTATTTGTGAGGGTCAAGGTTTTGGACGAAGCTGATCCAGGGTCCTCCACGTAGGGGCCACAAGGCTGCAGCCAAGGTGTCAGTCAGGCTCGGTTCTCATCTGGAAGCTTGAGTGGAGAATCCACTTCCAGGTTCACCCAGGTTGATTTCCTTGAGGAAAAGAATATAGCCATAGTAATAAGAAAATAAAAAACAATATGTAAATGAGACATTGACTGGAGGCTGCACTCAGGTCCTAAATGCCACTCACATCTCAGTGCCACCTGGGCCACCCAACATGGCCACATACTTCTTCCAGGCCAGTGAGGGAGAAAGAGTCTCTACCCAGAAGGGGGCTGCAATCTGATGAAATCCCAGGTGTCCCATGCCTTTTTCAGTATGCTGTTGGTTACAAGCAAGTCACAAAATCCCACCCACATTCAAGGGGAGTGAATTACATAGGGTGTGAACATCAGACATAAGGATCTTTGGGGGTCATCTTAGAATTTGTGTTGTCTAAAAATTTTTTTAAAGGTTTGGAGATCACTACTTTAGACCAATATGTGACAGTCTGGATATGACTATTTAAAGTATACCAGAAAATCATCTTGAGTAATTTGATTAACTTTTCTTTCCATATTTTAATGAATTTTTAAATTTTTAAGTTGCTAAACATTTACGCTTCATTGGTTTTAACACTCTTTCGTGCCCTAAAAAGACTACTTCATTCTTCTCACTACGTCTTTAGCTTGCAAGATTATTGAATTAATTCAATGTGCTCCTACTAAGAGCTCAACTGATAGGAAATTTTTAAGTATTTTTACTACTTTGTCAGTTCTCTATTGATGCGTAACAAGCCACCCAGAATTTAGTGATATAAAGCAGCAAGAATTTATTATTTCTCACAATTTTGTAGGGTGTCTGACCCCAACTGAGGGAATTTTCTGCTACATGTAGTTTTGGGTGGGGATATTCATGAACTACATTCAACTTGTAGCTAAACTGGAGTTGACATGTCCAAGATGGCTTTTCTCATATGTCTAACACCTCAGCTGGGGGTACCATTTAATGTCTAGAGTTTTATTTTGTTAAGCCTACAAATAATAAATGCTAGGGTGTGGAGAAAAGGAAACCCTCCTATACTGTTGGTGGGAATGTAAATTGGTGCAACCACTATGGAGAACAGTATAGAGGTTCTTTAAAAAACTGAAAACAGAGCTACCATATGATCCAGCAATCCCACTCCTGGGCATATATCTGGAGAAAACCATAATTCGAAAAGATGCATGAACCCCAATGTTCATTGCAGCACTGTTTACAGCAGCCAAAACATGGCAGCAACCTAAATGGTGATCAACAGAGGAATGGATAAAGAAAATGTGGTATATATATACAATGGAATACTACTCAGCTATAAAAAAGAACAAAATAATGCCATTTGCAATAACATGGATGAAACTATAGATTATCATAGTGAATGAAGTATGTCAGAAAGAGAAAGACAAATATCAATATGATACCACTTGTATGTGGAATCTGAAAACAAATGATACAAATGAACTTATTTACAAAACAAAAATGGACTCACAGACATAGAAAACAACTTTATGGTTACCAAAGGGGGAAGGTGGGGGGGAGGGATAAATTAGGAATTTGTGATTAACAGATACGCACTACTACATATATAAAAAAGAGAGAGACCTACTGTACAGCACAGGGAAATATACTCAATATTTTGTAATAACTTAAATGGGAAAAGAATCTGAAAAAGAACATATGTATATATACATATATGTGTATATATGTGTGTGTGTGTGTATAACTGAATCACTTTGCTGTACACCTGAAACTAACACACATTGTAAATCAAATATACTTCAATAAAATGATAAATATTTTAAAAAGAGTTTTATTTTGTTACTTTTTATTATTTATTTTACTTATACATTTTCCTAAAAAATTTTTCTTTTATTTCACTGTGGATGTATCTTGTTTTACAAAAATAATATAGCCATGGTAACAAAAAGAGCAAAAAGAAAATAGGATTTGGAAAAATAAACATTTATTTTAAATACCCAGAAAAATAATTTTG
The DNA here is from genome assembly GCF_030028045.1 of Hippopotamus amphibius kiboko. Taxonomy (NCBI): domain Eukaryota; kingdom Metazoa; phylum Chordata; class Mammalia; order Artiodactyla; family Hippopotamidae; genus Hippopotamus; species Hippopotamus amphibius. Next base: position 93,493,022 of record NC_080188.1, read on the forward strand.
GTTAGGGTACATGATATTTACATGTATTTATACAGGAGCCAGTGTGTCATAAGTAGCAAGAGATAAGATTGTTTCTTAATAAGCATAAGAGAAGAATGATAAATCTGAGCTTTTCCTGGATGCTCAAAAACCAGAAAGATCTTCTGCCTTAGGGAAAAAGGAAAAAAAGAGTTGAAGAGAAAGCAAAATGCTATATGCTAGAGAACTCTAAGAACATCTCCATGACTTCCCTCCCCACCTGGCAGGCTTGCGCTCTAAAGAAGGAGAGATAAAGTAGCTCTTGTTTGATTCTTGGTTGTCCTGAAGTAGGGGAGATCCATACCCAAAGTTTTCTCTGGAATGCTGGTATTGAGAAGCCCACAGGAGCTCACCTTCACATGACCTAGTGCGAAGCAGCTGAAAATCTCTGTGCTCCTGAAGCATGTGCAGAATTTTTTCTCAAGCTCTTTATTGGAGTATAATGGCTTTACACATTCGTGCCAGTTTCTGCTGTACAACAAAGTGAATCAGCTGTGTTTATACATATATCCCCATATCCCCTCCCTCACGCGACTCCTTCCCACCCTCCCCATCCCAGCCTTCTAAGTCATCACCCATCATCGAGTTGATCTACCTGTGTTATGCAGCAGCTTCCCACTAGCTATCTATTATACACAGGGTGGGGGGTGAAGGGGAAGCTGGGACAAAGTGAGAGAGTAGTATTGACATGTATGTGCTACCAGATGTAAAATAGATACCAAGTGTGCAGAATTTAATGAGAAATTAAATACAAGTAGGACCAAGAAGGCATTTCTGCATCATAATGAGGAACCCGTCAGAAGTGGAAATTGGCATAGATCACACAGCCAGGTACAACTGGGGACAGGAATGCCTTAGAAATTGACAACATGGAGAGGGCTCTGTCTGAGACCCTGAGGGTACCATCCATTTCAGGGGAGGCCAGAATGGACAGTTACTGACCAAAGACCAGTTGCCACACTCAATACTGAAAGGCCACTTAAGCCCCCTGTTCCTACCACATGGGTGGTCCTCCAAAGAAAAGCCAGAAGAATACACCTTGAATTAAACATGTTTAAACTGGAAATGATAACTTCCTGGAAGTTGTGGTCAGATAGAATAAAAATTCAAAAGAGAACATAGCAATCTGAATTTGCACCACTTTAATACTTTAAATCAAAGATAACAAGTGTTAGCAAGAATGTAGAGAAAAGGGACCCATTGTACACTGTTGATAGGAATGAAAATTGGTACAGCCAATATGGAAAAAAGTATGGAGAGCTCTCAAACACATTAACAATAGAGCTACTATATGATGCAGCAATCCCACTTCTGATTATATATTCAAAGGAAATGAAATCACTATCTCAAAGAGATAGCCACACTTCCATAAAAATAGAAGCACTGGAGTTGACGGCAGCAGCTGTGGTGAAAGGCAGGAAAGGGCAGCCAGCCAACAGCAATGAGCTAACCTAGCAATCTACTGCTTCACACATCTAACCAACCGCCCACCAAGTTAACCCGAGCCCCTCCACCGTCAACTCAGGTTCGGCCGGCCCCCGGCCCGCCTGCCGCAGCTGTGGTGGCAGCCCGGGGAGGAGCACTGGCGTCCGTTTCCTTCGATTCTTGGGATTTGAAGATGGCTGCACAGTCAGCGCCGAAAGTTGTGCTAAAAAGCACCACCAAGATGTCTCTAAATGAGTGCTTTACTAATATGCTGAAGAACAAACAGCCGATGCCAGTGAATATTCGGGCTTCGATGCAGCAACAGCAGCAGCTAGCCAGTGCCAGAAACAGAAGACTGGCCCAGCAGATGGAGAATAGACCCTCTGTCCAGGCAGCATTAAAACTTAAACAGAGCTTAAAGCAGCGCCTGGGTAAGAGTAACATCCAGGCACGGTTAGGCCGACCAATAGGGGCCTTGGCCAGGGGAGCAATCGGAGGACGAGGCTTACCCATTATCCAGAGAGGCTTGCCCAGAAGGAGGACTTCGTGGGGGACGTGCCACAAGAATCCTGCTTAGGGGCGGAATGTCGCTGCGAGGTCAAAACCTGCTCCGAGGTGGACGAGCCGTAGCTCCCCGAATGGGCTTAACAAGAGGTGGTGTTCGAGGTCGTGGAGGTCCTGGGAGAGGGGGCCTAGGGCGTGGAGCTATGGGTCGTGGCGGAATCGGTGGTAGAGGTCGGGGTATGATAGGTCAGGGAAGAGGGGGCTTTGGAGGCAGAGGCCGAGGCCGTGGATGAGGGAGAGGTGCCCTTGCTTGCCCTGTATTGACCAAGGAGCAGCTGGACAACCAACTGGATGCGTACATGTTGAAAGCGAAAGGACACCTGGATGCTGAGTTGGATGCCTACATGGCTCAGACAGATCCCGAAACCAATGATTGAAGCCTGCCCACCCTCCTGTGAGACTCTTGTTAAAGTCACACATCTGTAAATAACCTTGAGATAACAGATGAGAAGCAACCTGATTGATGCTGGAAGGACCTATCATAATAGGCTGTGGACTGACTTGCCACCAGTTTGTGCATTTAGTGTGTTCCTTTTACTTTTTGATACTGTGTTGTATGAAACCCTTTTTCCCTCTGACTTGGGTTTGGTTTTGTTTGGTTTTGTGGTTTGGGTTTTTTTTCCTTCGCCCAGACTTCTCTTTGAACATGAATGTGTTGGCCTTGTGGCTAGTACAACCCCCACCCCGCCTTCACTGACCTGTCATGTGCTTTGACATTCTTACATTTCCTCTGTTCATCTCTGCCCCCATGAAAAAGTCCCCGAAAGAGCCCATCAGTGTTCCTCCTTAATGTCTAGGTTTCTGAGATGCAGTTCTGTTCTGCATCATCTTTAATAGCCTCTTAAAAGTGTTTAGAAAATCTGGAGCTCAAAAATGCATTCTGCCACGTTGAAAAGTAAATTAGGAATGTTGACGTAGCTACAGGGCCACCTAACAAGTTACACATGGTAGCAGCTCTGATTTGATTAAAGTTATTACCATGTACATTTACACTACATAACCAGTGTGCTGGATTGGGTATGTGCACTTTCTACCCTGGAATGAGATTTATAAACTTCTCTTGGCTTTTCATCATGCCCAAAGGGGTATTTTGGGGTTAGCTTACACCTCCAAAAGAAAGGGAAAAGCCAATTGGTTTGGCAGATGCTTTGGGAAAGGGCTGGAAATCCGATGGCAGATATCTGGTGGGAGGGGTCAGAAGACATCCATGCTGAAATGCTATTATCCTTATGTTTATCCCAGACCAAGACATTGGTCTTTTCCATTCATTGACTTTGACCTTTATTCCCCTTAAAGGTTTAATTAAGTTCAACCATATTCTGTCAACTGTTCGTTTCAGTAGAATCTTTTGTTACTGGTTCATTATAACAAGAAATCGTTCTCTCAGAAAAAAAAAAAAAATGGAAGCACTATGCACAATAGCCAAGATATGGAAATACCTAAAGGTCTGAGATGGATGAATGGATAAGGAAAATGTAGTGTATTTACAGGCACACTTTGGAGACATTTCAGGTTCAGTTCTGGGCCATGGCAATAAAGAGAATATTGGAGTAAAGCAAGTCACATGAATTTCTTGGTTCCCCAGTGCATATAGAAGTTATGTTTACACTACACTGTAGTCTACATACATAATAATTTTCAGTCGTTATTTTTTTATTGTTAACCTTTTTTTTTTCAGGTTTTTATTGGAGTATAATTGCTTTACACTGTTGTGCCAGGTTTTGCTGTACAACAAAGTGAATTAGCTGCGGTCTTTAAAAAGAAGCTTTACACCAGTCAGAATGGCTATCATCAAAAAGTCTACAAACAATAAATGCTTGAGAGGGTGTGGAGAAAAGGGAACCCTCCTACACTGTTTGTGGGAATGTAAAGGAGTACCACTGTTATGGAGAATGATATGGAGATTCCTGAGGAAAAAAAATAGTTACCATATAATATTGTAATCCCAACCCTGGGCATATATCCAAAGAAAACTCTAATTCAAAAAGATACATGCATTCCAATATTGTAGCACTATTTACAATAGCCAAGGCATAGAAGCAACCTAAGTATCCATCAACAGATAAATGGATAAAAAAGCTGAGATATATATATATACAATGGAATACTACTCAGCCACAAAAATAGAATAAAAGTCAGACAAAGACAAATATCATATGATATCACTTATATGTGGCATCTAAAAATAATAAAAATGACTCTATTTACAAAACAGAAGCAGACTCACAGACAGAAAACAAACTATGGTTAGCAAAGAGGAAAGGGATAGGGAAGGAGGAATAAATTAGGAATTTGGGATTCATAGATACACCATTATGTATAAAATAAACAACAAGGACCTGCTGTACAGCACAGGGAGGTTTATTCAATTTTGTCATAACCTATAAGGGAAAATAATCTAAAAAAAATAATCCATATATCTAACTGAATCACTTTGCTGTACAGCTGAAATTAACATGTTATTATAAATCACCTATAGTTCAATTAAAATAAAAAAGAAGGAAATCCTGTCACAAGCAAAAACATGAATACACCTGAAGGGCATTAAGCCAAGTGAAATTAACCAGACAGAGAAAAACAAATACTGCATGGTATCAATTATATGTGGAATCTGAAAAAGTTGAACTTGTAGAAGCAGAAGTAGAGTGATGGTTATTAGGGCCTGGGAGCTGGGGTTAATCGAGAGATGTTGGTCAAAGGCTGTGAAGCTTTATGCAGGATGGATAAAGTCTGGGAATCTAATGTAAAGCATGATGACTATAGTTAGTAATACTGTATTGTATATATGAAATTTGTTAAGAGAGTGGAATTTAATAGTTCACCCCCCAAAAGAGGACTATGTGAAATGACAGATTAATTAACTTGATTGTAGTAATCACTGAACAAAGTATATGTATATCAAAAAATCACATTGTACACCTCAGGTATGTACAATTTTTGTCAATCATACCTCAGTAAACCTGGGGGAACAAAAGGCCAACTTAACTTACCCCCACAAAAACAATGGTCAATTTAGCAAAAAAGTTGTATAATTCCATGTTGTTTTTTTTTTTTTTCATTTTATTTTTTTACTTTTTTTTATTTTTTGGGGGGTATACCAGGTTCAATCATCTGTTTTTTTACACATATCCCCGTATTCCCTCCCTTCCTTGACTCCCCCGCCTCGAGTCCCCCCCCACCCTCCCTGCCCCAGTTTTTGTTTTTGTTTTTTTTGTATATCCTTATGGCTGTACAACTATCACCATTATCTATTTTCAGGTTACTTTTACTTTTTTTAATATTGTAAATACATTACAGTAAACACACATGAAACTTTTTAAAAATTGGTGCCAAGCCCACTCCCTGATAATTCCAGATGCCATAGACAGCACATGAAAAACCTCTTCTGGGATCGGTTTTGAGAATTTCTCCAGATTCGCCTTCCTTCTTTGCTAGCTATGTGGCCTCACATTTGACTTCTTCTCCTTCTTCTCCTTCTTCTCCTTCTTCTTCCTTTTCCTCTTCCTCTTCCTCTTCCTCTTCCTCTTCCTCTTCTTCTTCTTCTTCTCCTTTTTTCTTCTTCTCCTCCTCCTTCTTCTCCTTCTTCTTCTTCTCCTTCTTCTTCTTTTTTTCTTGCATTGCCTTGTTTGGATCAGGAATGCTTTTTGGAATGCTGACCTTGGTTTTGGCCTAGCAATCCACAAATGCTATATATAATTGTCCCCAAGTTCCACATCTTGCAAGAGCCCCTCCCCCTGAAATCCTGAGCTATCTGCCCCACCTCTCTCCAATCCAGAAAGGCAGCTCAGATAGGCTAGTTCTCTCTAAGTCATCTGAAAATAATATGCTGATGTAAGGGGGGATTTTCTAACTGACTTATGCTTTGCACATTCTAACAAAACGTTCTTTAGGAGAGGGTTCAAGATGGTGGCAGAGGAAGAGTCTGAACTTCCTTCCTTCCACGGACACAACAAATCTACAACAGCATATAGAATATATCCCTCAGAAAGGGATCCGAGAATTCCCTGGCAGTCCAGCGGTGAGGTCTCCATGCTCTCATTGCTGAGGGCCCAGGTTCAATTCTTGGTCAGGAAACTAAATCCCACAAGCCTTGTGGTGAGGCCAAAAAAAAAAAGAAAGAAGAAGAAAGAAAGGGATCTGAAAAGTGGATGAACAGAACTTCCACCACAAACGGTGAAAAGATAGCATTGAGATGGCCAGGAGAGCCATGATGACTATCACCAAGGGAAACACACACACACACATATGCACAAACACACCCACAGTGGGGAGGGATCACAAAGGTTTGGATCGTCTCCCTGGGGAGTGAGGGATTCCAAGTTCATATCACGCATTCCACCCCTAGGTCCTGCACAAGAGAGAAGAGCCCTCAAAACATCTGGCTTTGAAAACCAATGGGGAACACATCCAGGAAAACTATAGAACTTCAAGGAATGAAAATATTGCTTCAAAAAGGCTCACAAACAGACTCACTTGGGCAAAGGAAACAAAAGCAAAAATAAACAAATGAAACCTAATCAAACTTAAAATATTTTCCACAGTGAAGTAAACCATCAACAGAATGAAAAGATAACTCATTGAATAGAAGAAGATAATTGCAAATGATATGTCTGATAAGGGGTTAATATCCAAAATACATTGAGATCATTCAACACAATATCAAAAAAAAAACGATTAAAAAATGGGGACAGAGTATTTGAATAGATATTTTTCCAAAGAAGACACAGAGATGGGCAACAGGCACATGAAAAGATATTCAACATTTCTAGTTATCAGATAAATGCAAATCAAAACCACAATCACCTCACAGCAGTCAGAATGGCTATTATCAAAAAAGACTAGAAATAACAAATGTTGGAAAGGATGTGGGAAAAAAGGAAACTTTGTATATTGTTGGTAGGATTGTAAATTAGTGCAGTAGGGCAATTCCTCAAAAAATCAAGAATATAATTACCATAAGGTCCAGCTACTCTACTTCTGAATATTTATCTGAAGAACATGAAAATGCTAATTTGCATGTAAAAGATACATTCATCCCCATGTTCATTGCAGCATTATTTACAATAGCCAAGGCATGGAAACCACCCAAGTGTCCATCAATGGATAAATGGATAAAGAAGATGTGAGATAAATAGATGATAGATAATAGATAGATAGATGATAGATACACAGATAGATAAATAGATAGATGATAGATATAGATATACATAGAAATATATAGATATAGATATATAATGAATTTCTATTCAGCCATAAAAAAAAATGAGATCCTGCCTTTTGTGACAACGTGGATGGACCTAGAGAGGATTATGCTAAGTGAAATAAGTCAGGTGGAGAAAGACAAATACCATATGATTTCACTCATATGTAAAATCTAAGAAACAAAACAAATGAACAAACAACATAAACTCATAGAAACAGAGATCAGATTAGTTTCCAGAGTTGAAGGGGGTTGGAGTGGGCAAACTGGGAGAAGGGCTCAAATATATGGTGATGGATGTCAGCTAGACCTGTGGTGGTGATCACATTGTAGTGAATACAGATGTGAAATTATTGATATAGTGCTGTTCACCTGAAAGTTATATAATAAAGAAAAGAAAAGGAAAGAGAAGAGAAGAGAGAAGAGGAGAGGAGAGGAAAGGAGAGAGGAAAGGAAAGGGAAGGAAAGGAAAGGAAAGGAAAGGAAAGGAAAGGAAAGGAAAGGAAAGGAAAGGGAAGGGAAGGGAAGGGAAGGGAAGGGAAGGGAAGGGAAGGGAAGGGAAGGGAAGGGAAGGAAAGGAAAGGAAAGAAAGGAAAGGAAAGGAAAGGAAAGGAAAGGAAAGGAAAGGAAAGGAAAGGAAAGGAAAGGAAAGGAAAGGAAAGGAAAGGAAAGGAAAGAAGCGAAGCAAAGCAATCTGGGGAAGAAACATCCTCCTGTGGCTAAATGCCTCCTAGGCAATAACTAGTTTCCCTATACTCAGTCTCTAAGTTAAATTTGCATAAAGTTAGTCTTTTCATGGGCAAGATATTCAAGCCTTTTGGGACCACATAGAAGATTCAGAAAAATAGAATTTTATCAAAAATGGGGCACATATGTTTATTTTCTTTAATCACTCACTTAAGTTATTCATTCACAAATATTTTTTAGAACTTACTAAGTACATAAAGAATGAATGTGAAGTAGAGGAAGAAAGGCAGGTAAATAATAACTATGCAACATACCAAGAACTGCATTAGAGAAATAGGCAAACACGTGAAGTGTTCTTTTTCTTAAGGTGCCGCTGTGTCTCTGAGGAATTACTAAGAGAGAAGGTAGAAGGGATGCTGGTGATTAGTTGTGTCTTTTACCTGTTTCTGAAGCATTTTGTGATTGCATCATTTACTATACATCAACTTTATTTCTATTCGTTCTTTTAGTAGCTCACTTATATGCTTAATGGATAACTAATTCCTGTACTTGTGTACTTGATCCAAAGCAACATGCAGTTCCTTAGTTTTTACTCTCAGAGCTCTTCAGGGGGATTTTTAGATCACTAAATAATTCATTGCATAACTCCTCTCTTTGGTTTTGCTCTTAGAACTGACACACATAGCAATCTATGTATTTTTTCTTTCCTTCCCTAGTACAGTAAGGAGTCATTTATTTTTCTAAGACAAGACATTTTATTTGGAATAAAATCCCATATCCACTTAGTTAGCCCTTTAAGCCATGAATTGTAGAAAATCTAGTGACCTTCTGAAGATGAGAGCCAGCATATATATTTTGTATTTTTTCTTCAAATTACAAAATGATAGAGAACAAATTGCTTTCCCCATTTAATTTTTTTGGTATATGCAAATGGGATCCTAGAGACTTGCATTGAACAGACATAAAAGGACATTTATTTCATTTAAGTAAGAGCTTGTCAGGGAAGTCAATTCTACAAATCATAAGCCCAAAGTGATTGATGGATTGCAAAAAGCATTGCCACTTTCACTAGAAAATGCCTAAGTTTCTATATGCTGTAGTCTGGGTATGAAAATGTAACTCAGATAGAATTGACACTGAAGGATAAACTAAGAAAAAGAAAATCTCCTGAGAGTTTGATTGGTATGTGAGTTTGTAGCCACTAAACTAGGAAAGAGAGAGAAATAGCTTGCATTATTCTCCAAAAATCAGTCACTAGATTTCACTGTTGTCTAAAAAGAATGGAAAGGGCAAACCTACCAACAGGAATTCTGACTTCAATGTAAAGTAAATAATAGAAGCAATTTCTCTTAAATGTTGGTAGAGAACATCTGATTATAGGAGAAAGACTAAAATTGATTCAGGGGCGCAAGAGGGGAGGATTGTATTACACTGAGCCATGCCGATGTAATTGTGTCCATTCCTTTTCACTTCTAAACTGCTACATCAATGCAAAGAATGGGAGCTTAGTGAAAAATCTATAAAAGTGTGAAATCAAGATAAAATAATAGCATTACAGACATGGATCTTTGATTCCACAGAGTTGTAATATATCACTGAAAGCTCTTTTTCAATCAAATCAGACATTACAGACCTTTTTAGACCAAACACCTCATTTTGCAGGATAAAAAGGAAACAAGCTAAAGATCAGAAGATAATGTCCTGAATTAGACACCTGAAAAATAAATAATGGAAACTGTGGACCTGAAATACAGCTCCCTGTTCTCCACCTTGAGTGATTTTTCACGTGTTCCATACTGGGGTAAATCAAGACTGAATTATATGTATCACATGAATTATATATCATTACAGACTGAATTATATATATATATATATATATATGAGTCGTGTACTTAAGGTATCTTCTTTAGCTAGTAATGATGATGATGTTTACCAAAATTATTAAAGGATGGTTTTATCTAGCTTAACATTAACCAAAAATAAATACCAGTGTTATACTGTAATTAAAAAGTATTATAATAATAAGTATTTCCACATCTTCTGCCAGCTATGGGCTGGTTAGAGTCTCTCAAAATATTAGGGAATTCTAATAGTATTAATTTAAAATTTTTCACAAATTTGTATAGTGCAAATAATTAAATTTCCATGAACAATGATATTTTTTAAATATAACAAAAGATGCAAGAATATTTTTGCTATACACGGCTAATAAATATGATTTATATTACAGTGGGATATTAGCTACCTATAAAATCACTCTTTGCCAATGCTGTAAAAGTTACTAAAATTTAATTCATAAAGATAATATGGACCTACTTGTTTATTTAAATGAAATGTATTGGGAGATTTAGATTGCCATACATACATTACTAACAAGAAAAAAATATCAAATTGTACACTTTAAATATATACAGTTTATTGTATGTCAATTTTATCTCAATAAAATTTCTAAAAAAAATAAAAATACATGAAAAAATAAATGAAATGTAGAGAGAAGAGTGTCAAAAAAGCAGATAGTTGTTTTCAAGCATTATTATGTACAAAAGGAAAAGAATTTTAATGATTGGCTTGATATCAAGCAATTAGAATTTTTAAACATATACAAGGACAAATTCTAAAATCTGCAAAGCAGAGACCTAGGTATCACTCACCTTTGAGTTCCAGTGCATGCATTTCTATACCACTGCCAGGTTTCCAAAAATTTTCATTTTAATATATGACTCCTCTGATTAAAGACTTTTAATTCTCGATTTCCCACAGGGCAAATCCACGTTCCTGATGCTAACACATGGATGTCTACATAGCAACCTGAACCTGTACAACCAGCGCCGTTGAGTGCCTGCTGTGAACTCCGTCCTGCGTGTACGTCCCACAAGACCGGCTCCACGTTGGTCTGGCGGGAACACAGCGTAAATGAATCCCATCTCCCCGACTTCCCTCTGGTTTTGCTGCTCGCATCATAAGGACCATTCTCATCCCCTTCAGCCACATCCACATTGTGTCCTTCTGCAGATGCCCAGCTTCCCAGAAGCCCCTCCTGACCACATCCCTGAATTATTTTAATAATGTAATCAATAATTTTGTTATTTTAGCCATCATTGTACAACTGTCATGGTGGATATCAAGTCTGTTTGGGGCAAGAATTATTTTTATTCTACTCAGTATCTCAAAAGGTACATTGTACAGCACTGTGAATATGCTAGTCATTCAATAAATAGTGAAAACATAAATAATATGTTTTAGAAAGGGACATACCTTCAGGTAACTGGAGGAAAAAAGTAATTGAAAATTGTCAATTCTGCAGTTGAAATCCAGAATTTATTTTCTGACATGTAGATTTTAAGTTCTCATCTCCTCATATGAAGGACTATGAAAGACAGTAGGCCAAGAACAAGAGACGCTCTGATACCCCAAAAAACTAGACCTAACTCCAAAACTAAGATATTGGGAAGAAAATTCCCTATGTCTTACATCAAATCTAGAGAAGATGGGTGAAGTGAAAGACAATGGAGATTACTGGCACAAGAAGCAGGGTAAGAACACAGAAATAGACTATCTATAAATTTTTTTTTCAGATTTCTACAAATTTTCCTTAACAAGAGAAGTAGCTAAACTGCCTACTGATCTACAGATATCAAATGATTTTCAAAGTTTTGCATACAAACTTGAATTTAGTTTTTAAATCAAGGCAACATAAGCAGATATTTTAAGACACTAAATATGACAAAGGATAAGTCACCATTTCCACACGGCTCTATTCCCACCTTGCATCCCATGTGTAATCACTTTTATCCATTTCTGTTTAAATTTTTCTAGTGGTCATCTCCAACATTCTCCCCTATTTCTTGATTCATAAAAGTTCAACTTTATTCATTAGCAGCCTGATATGATAAATGAGTTTATTTTTTACTTGTAAGGATGTCTCACCACCCCTCTCTTTTGTCCTCCAAATTTGAGAATATTACAATACTCCGTTCTTAACTGGTTACTACTGAAAACTTAAAAATCCATTCAATTTGATGTTTCTTGTTCTATTAGTCATAGACATTTTGTCTGGACTTTGTGAGATGAGGACATTAGCTTCAACCTATTCTTAAATGTGCTTAAAATAAGAAATTCTAACTAACATGTGGAAAGATGCCTTAAGAAGAACTGAGAATAGAAAACTAATTCAAAGATGTCTAAATGCTCTTTCACAATTGTACATATTTTATTCTGATTTCAAGAAAATGGGCTTTTAATGTAATGCAATAAAGACAATACATTTATTTACCTAGTATGCTAATATCCATGAAAAATATAATTTTAATATACAACATAAAATATAATTTTAGAGCTGTGAGAATATGAGACAAAAATGGTTAAAGAACTCATTCATCCCCAATTTTTATTATTACTTCTAATAGGAAAAAAATTATTTTGCTTTTCTCTTTGAATATCCTATCAATTACAGTGAGTTCATACATAACACACACTAAATATAATACTTTTTATTATCCAGTCTTTTTTCAGAGATAGCTACCCTGGAATTAAGCAGAATATATATATATACACACACACACACACACACACACACACACACACACATACATATATATACATGTATATAATAGAGAAACATATTTAAGCTGTGCAGGTTGTGGGGGTAGATTTGTTTTGTGGAGGAGAATGTGATACTACTGGACTAACAATTGGGCAGGCACAGGACAAACATGAAAGAAAGGAAACATCGAGAAAATGATCTACATTTTTATTTCATCTGTGATTAAACTTAGTGAAAAGTGACTTGTGATAACAACTTGTGATACATAACAACTTGTGATAAAACTCAGTGAAAAGTTACTATCTAAGCAATGCCCAAGCTTCTAAAAGTAGAAGAGCTACTGATCTCTAAATCATCACCTGATTTTGCAGTTAAATGTGTAAATGTGAAATTTCCCTTACCAGTTTTCCAGAATACCATGCTAAAGCTATCTTTGGAGGAATGTAGCATGATAGCAACATGACTCTATCTGATATTTGATCAATTTTAAAGCCCCAGTGGGGGTGGGGAGGACTAAAAAGTTGCTGTGCAATTGTATGCACATTATAAAGGCAAACAGAGTAGCAGAGAAATAATACACAATTGTCACAGGTGGGTTTTCAAGAAGCAAAGTCTGAGATGTAGCGCTCAGTGTCCATGTGTGTTACCATGTAGGACGTACTCTCAGGATCAACTCTTGGGATGGGAAGAAAGTAGTATTTGCAGAGGGAATAGTTTTGCTGAGGTGCAATCATAAAAAGGGACACTCTGAAGTTGGCTGCTGGGATGACCTTGAGAGGTTTCCTCAACTGAAACAAAAACATAGAGCTTTTATAACCCTCTCCCCAGTCCCCACCTCCACATCAATCCCAGGTTGGATGCAGACTGCCCTGAGGAAGGGGTGTCATCATGGCCCATTAAAGGGTAAGGCAGCGAACTGAGAATCTTAGCAGGCATCCTTCCCTGCAGCTGGGAGAACAGGCTTTACAGTTCTGAGATGGGAGCTGGACGAGGTACCACAGCATCCAACATGGCAATCCTCCTGATCCCAGGTTTCACTTTCCACAATTTTAGTCACCCATGGTCAAATGAGATCTAAAAATATTAAGGTAAAAATTCCAGAAATAAACAATTCATGAGTTTTAAATTGTGCGCAATTCTGAGCAACATGATGAAATCTCACGCCATCCAGCTCCATCCCAATGGGAGACCCAGCCAGGGACATCACATCGTCTGGTCCTGACATCCATCCATCAGCATCATCATGGCTTTATCCAGGATCACACACAGCAGGTGATCTCCTTCTGGTATAGCCTCAGAAGGTCAATGATAGTAGCTTAACCCATTTCACAATGCCCACGGCATTCACCTCACTTCATCTCATCACTTAGGCATTTTATCACCTCACATCATCACAAGAAGGGTGAGTACAGTATAATACCATATTTTAAGAGCGAGAGTGTTCACATAATTTTTACTCTAGTATTTCGTTATAACTATTCTATTCTATTATTGGTTATTTTGGTTAATCTCTTACTGTGTCTAATTTATAAATTAAACTTTATCATAGATATATATGCATAGGAAAAACAGTATATATAGGGTTTGGTTGTTTCATGGTTTCAGGCATCCACTGGGGGTCTCGGAACATATCCCCCGTGGATAAGGGGGGACTATGGTACTGTCTATCCCTTGGCCACATTGAGCACAACAGCTAAAATTGGAGCTACCAGTTTTGTTTTGTTTTGTTTTTTTCAATAGTTCAGTGTCATCTTCCTTGATCCACCTGGTTTTTCAGGGCAAGAAAGGTGAATAAATTGAAGATGTGATGGGCTGCCTCCCCAGCAGCTTTTGGGTCTTTAAAGGACTAATCTCTGCTGTTGCCCTCTGAATGTGACATTGTCCTAGGTATACTAACTTGGCTGTATGTGTGGAATAGGGAATGAAGTGGTCATTTTAAAGATTTCAGTGTAATATTGAATTCAAAATCCATCATATTACCAACCAAGAAATCAATGGTAGGGGCATTATGGTCAACTACAAAAAGTCCCCATTCCAATTACATATTCTGAGATGAGGAAATGACCATGGATGGGCCATGACCATGGACCCAGTGACAGCCGATAGACCGTGAATGGGACCTCATATGACTCCACTACCAGGAGGAGCCCAAATGCGGATTCACATCTCTGGCATCAGTGGCCATTCAGACCCTTAGCCAATAATACTAAGAATTGTAAGTCATTCTCTTTGCTCCAGTATATGGTTTCAAGAGCAAATGGATATCATCCCTTTGCAAAGAATGAGAGGAATCATTACTCTGTATATTTGCTGTAGTACTGTGGGTTCTTTCATCCCAGGAATCCGGGACAAAGGTAGCAAGTTTCTGGTATGAAAACCAACTCAGGTACAAAACTTAAGCACCAAGTCATGATATCTTAATTGGGATGCCTACACTCAATCTCCTGATCATTCATCACTGATCTTATCTGGTTAAATAGTTGGAGAAATATTCTTGTTGGCTGACAGATAATCTGTCTGGTCGCTAGAGATACCACATACAATTATTTACCTCCAGAGCTCTCTGTGGGTCAGGTCTCCCTGGCTACCACGGAGACCTCATCACTCATTGTGATAATTGTACCTGCCTGGCATCTACCTGCCTCTATTATTTCAGAATCCTACCCCTGAACCTACTTCAATGATACCATCAGTACAGATGATGGCTACAGCCCAGCTTCTCAATGATACTGATACCCCTCATCATGCCACCCCTTTTATGTGGGAAGCAGGATGTCCTCAGGTCATCCTCCAGAAACCCCCAGAGGGTCTCCAGCCCCCTGAAACATACCTACTTTGACATGTGAGCTTATCTAAGCTCCTTGACCTTTCTTTCTTGTTGTCTCCATAGCCATTCTCACATTTTTACCTTATTTGGCATGGGCTAACACTTTCTCTGTAAGCTTATAAGATGCAATCTAGAAACATGTTAGCATCAACTTTTTCCCAGTTTGTTAAGTCCTGTATCCCAGAAAAATATTGATAAATGTCTTTGTGTTCCATTGACCTTGACCCAAGACGTCAGAATCCAGTCCAAATGTGCTCTTCCCATTCCTGCTAATACTTGGTGAATATGCCCTGAGGCTCCTCTAGAGATGAGTTCTTTTCCCTCTAACCAAACTCAGCACTTTGCCAGTCAGGTGACACAGTGACTCAGCTGCAGGCACTGCCCTGGTGGCCAGGAGAGAGATGGGGAAGATGTGGAGAATGGCACAAAGTAACTTTGGGGCATTGCCTTCTGCCCCATCTCCAAGGCAGGTGGAGGAAGCATTTGCCTTTAACAGAGAGGAGTGGGCTGTGTCCTCAGCCTCAGAGGTTCAGAAGAAGCTCAGTCCCATCCCATGTCTCAGGATCCCACTCTTTCCCAACCCACCTAATTTGGGAATTTAACCTTATATGTAGCTATGATATACTTTTACTATGTCCTGCGCTTTGTCTTCAGCTATCTCTATCCTCAAGAAAGCCTCTTTCTTGACAGCTAACTGTCCTCAGCCTTTCATTGTTTCTCTCCAGAGGATCAATCACCCCTAGCAAATATCATCCAATTTGATTTTTCTTATATTTGCTCTTTCTTCTTTATTTTTATGTGTCTGATACATTATTCCCACTAACTCATATCCTACAACTGATACATCATCCCAACCTACTATCTGTGAAAGTTTTAACAATTCCACCATCATCTTGTGCCAGGGCTATGTGTCATCCACAAATACCCACCCTACTGATGTGATAGGGTCCACACCCACCAACAGTGAGACAGTGAGTCAGACAGCTTCCCAATCTCATCACAGCATCTACTTTCCCAGACCTTGCCTGGCACCAATGGCTGCAGGATGTAGGGGGATGAGTGTGCAAGAAGCTTACTGGGGAATGAACACTCTTGGAATCCACAGCTCTGGTGAAAGGAGAGGAAACAGGTTTTGGCAGAAGAAGTAGGGCAGCTGTGCACTCACAAGTAGGTCTCAGTCATCTCTGCAGAGAGTGAGGGAGCTGAGATGACTCCAGAAAAATCCCAATTGTGGTGAGTATGAGGGTATCTACACTCCACTCCAGCTTCCCTCTGGAAGTTTCTGGGACCTTAGTCAAGGCAGTTTTCTTCAGCAAAGGGCAAATCCCAGAAAAGACTGACAGATAAAGATGGCTGGGATTTGGCAGTACACCCTGCAGCTGGGGAAGAATCTTTCACCCCCAAAGGGAATCTGGGTTGTGAATTACAGGATCCACTTCAGCTAGCACCAGAGTAGAGAACTCAGAAAAAGTCATCATAAGATCAAGCCCCACTGTTTCTACTTCTCACTGAAGATGCTCTAGGGGAAAATAAATAATTAATTAAATTCCATACCTGCCTATTTCTCTTGTATTTTCCATCATTTTCTTTCCTGCCATCTTTGCCGTGGTGTCATCATGTCATTGCCCTCACTCTGCACTACTGCTAGACTCATGATCCTGAAACACTGTTATACTTAAGTTCTCCTCCACCAAGAGCCTCCCTTTCTCCTAAAACATCAATAAAAGCCAATCTTTAGAACCTTCTCCAGCCTAATTCCAACTAAGCTCTCAACTTCATACACAAACATCCTCTCAAACCACATGGTCTATATGATCGTCCCTCTACCCCTCCAAGCACCCAGTCTACATTGCCACTTCCATGTTTTGCTCTTACCGATCTACCCTTTTGAAAAGCACTTCCTTCTCCTATTCATCACTGAAAATGACTTAGGTCAAAATTCCATGGCATTTTAAGGTCAGGCAGTGACCTCTCTTTCCTCTGGGTTTAGTCACCAGCTCTACCCTAATAGAATACCCTTTTATAAATTCTATACATGCAGTCTCTCATCAGCAATCATATCATTTTTCTGCTTTGTAACTTACCTTTTCACAAAATTAAGTTTTTTCTCCCTGTCTAGAGAATAGATAATTTTAGGGCAAGCACTCCTTTGATGTTGCGTGCCCAGGCTCGAAAAACCCTAAATGAATGGATGTGGTATAGCACCTACCACAAGGCTAACACCTGTGCACTTGCTCATTGAGAACAAAGTCCTCCCAGACTCAGTGCCTCCTAAACATTGTTTTGTCCTCTCCTAGAACCTGTAGCACTTAACATGATGTCAGATTACATTCCATCCCCACAGCGGGTATTGGTGCCTTTACCTTGCGAAAAAGGAAAATCACTTTTACATCTTAGAATTCATGCAGGTCCTTCTTTGTGTGAAAAAGAAAGTAAAAACTTACTTGGTACACATAAAATAGCTATGAAAGCCTTTCATAGCACTTTACCAGTTAGAGGTGCCAGGTATAACATGCCAAGTGGTAAATGATTATCAGACGAATAAAAGAAAACCACCAAGCACTTAAGGCAGCGTGCCAGTGGGTTTTATAATTACAGCTATTATTTATGTGGAGAACCAAAGTGTTTCAAGATTAAGTAGTTCATATAAAAGAAACTTTCTCATCCTTGATTGCCAATAAAGTTGTGATTTTAATATATTTTAAATGATTTTTTTTCTAAATCTTTCAAGGATTGGAGCAATTGAGTGGATTGAAAATGATATTTCACTATTCAATAACATTGTTTAAGTGCTGCTGGGATTTCTGATCCCATGATCCCAGACAAGCATGTTCAGAGGACCAGAATCTAGCACAGTAATTCTCACCTGGGGGAGATTTTGCTCTCAGAAGATACTGGGCAATGTCTGGCTACAATTTAGTCGTCAGAACTGGGTGGTGGAGATGCTACTGGCATCTCATAGCTGCTAAATGTCCCTGCAGCAAAGACTTCTCCAGCCTAAATATCCTAGTGCTGTGGCAGAGAAACCCCAATCTGGAGCAAAGTGCTATTTCTGATTATTTTAGTCACACACCAAGCGAAAGGAAATGCATTCTTCCTCTGGGACTAAGAAATTGTACTGTAACTTCAGTTTAAACTTACTTAATTATGTATACCTGAAGGCAAGAATAGATTTATGAGGCAATGATAACAAAGTTTCAGCTAAAATTTTGTCTAGGAATGTTTTATTGCAGGCAAGGCAAATCATGCCACACAGCGATGTGGAATTAAAACCTCAGCAAATTTTGCTTTAGCTTCTTTTACTCCAAGGACTTACTTTAATAGTTCCATAATGACTTTCTGTTATCATGGTTAGAGCTACACAGCGCATTTTGAAGCCCTTTGCTCTCCCAGCACTGAAATTGTGCAAGACATTGTTCCTATTACCGTTTGGATCCTTGAAATATATTCTAACCTAGTGGTGCCTAGAATCTGCTGCACTGCAATTCTCCCTGTGGTCATAGCCTGTTCATCACTCCTTGCAATTTCCATTCACCACCAAGTGCCCTCCAGCCAGGCTTTATGCTTTCAGTGTGTTTCAAGTACACAAATGTAGACTGAAATCTGCTCCATTTCTGTAATCAAAGTATTCTCTGATGAAGTGACAGCTCAGAGCCACTACCATTACGTAGCTTCCTAAAAGCCATTCACAAGGCCCTTTCAACAAACAGAGCTACAAATCGTTCTCCCAATAAGAAGTGCTATTTCTCCTGATCACTGAACAGGAAAGATAAGTGGAGTCATCTCTTTCCATTGCATGTTTCATTAGCAGCAAATTTCCCCAATGTTTATATCAATAAGATTTTTAGAAAGGAAAACAAAAGGAGAAATGCAACCTAAAAAATGTACAGAATGTGACTACACACAATACTCAGTATTATTTTTAATAACAATTAATGAGAGTAGGTAATAAAATGTTTCATGTTGTGGGGAAATCATCTTACTTTACTTATATATGTAAGAAATTTTTATAAGACATAAAAATGAGTTCTTGCATCTCTTCTCTGGGAAAAATCATAAAATAATAGTCAAACTAATAAATAATGTTAATTTGTGCACAGGTTCTTCATGAGCTCTTATTTCATGCTAAATAGGGTGTCATGGTGTAATGCACTGTATTTATTCATAAAGAACCTGTGCTTGGTGTGTAGATTGCATGAAACTGATAAGGAAAATATGACCAGGAAGGAGCAATGAAGTAGTTTTATTTCAACAAACCAAATGGCAATATAACCAGATAAAGAAGACAAAATTAAGATAATACCAGCTTCTGGTTGTACAGTTTGATAAATATCTATATGTGGATGACAGCTGAAATGGAGAGTGAGGTATTTGTCAAAGGTACACTCATGAATATTGGTAAGATTTTTTTATTGGTGTTGCTTCTGTTATAATGGTTCAAATTGCTAAAGGAACGTCAGCAAAATCAGAGACCTTGAAATTCCCCATGGAAAGGCTTCCTTAGATTGTATTTATACTGTAGGTTTTAGCTGGTCATGAAAATTACAATAGAGTCACAAAATACAATCAGCTCTAATGGAAGAGGATTTTTTTAACTCGATAGGCAAATTTCTAATTCTTAATCCATTACTCTGTAGATAAGTTACCTTGAGGAGCTTCCACGATCTCTCTGCTTTCCAATTTCTTCCTATGCAGAAGTCCACATTATTTAACAAACATTTATTGAGTTCCTTCTAGGTAGTGTACATTAGCAAATAAGAGGAAAGAAGATAGTATCTTTCCTGCTCTCAAATTATGATAAAATCTATTTGTCATTTGAATATTGCAAGGTGAAGTAATTGATTAGAAAATCATCCTGGAAGTATCAAAACAAAAGTATATAAAACAAAGAGAAAGTGTCCTGATGTCAGAGATGGGGGCGCTTATGTAATTATCAAAATTATCAAATTAAACACAGACATTCCTATTGGTTTATTATTGGTCAGGTTCTACGTATCTCACCGTGAATAATCTAAAATACCACCTTTCATGTAAACTTCACTCAGATATGTAACAGAGAAACAATGAAATGAAAGTGGAATGAACACAGATCCTCTGCCTGGCATGTGGACTAATGGTCATGTAACGAAAAATGGGGTCTGGTTGCTCACTGCACAAAAGCAATAAAGAGGCAAGGTAGATGGAAAGGAAAGTTTGTTTTATTCTTGATGCCGGTAACCTGGGGGATGGGGGAAGGTTGGGCTCCTGTCCAAAGGGTAACACCCCACACACACTGACAATGAGTGGGCAAGAATTTTTTTAGGCAGAGGGAGAGAGCTACATGCACAAAACAGCAGTCAGCTCTGACAGTCATTTTGAAATTGGTCATCAGTGGTCTGACTAGCATCATCTTGATTGTTTTAAGTACAGTTAGTCTTCAGTTCCAGGGTCAGTTGTTCCTGTTTCCTTGAGGCCAATTCTCGGAATTGTGGCAGCTTTATGTCATGTAGTTAACTTTTTCCACCTGGTGTGGGGTTCAGAATCTACAAGACAGCTTGTAGATATGGTTCAGAATATTATCTATAGCCCTTGACTTTGCTTACTGACTAAACTATTATTGTTTTGTCCTGTTTGACTGCTTTTCTTTGTTTCTGCATTTTCTCACTTCTCTGATTAAACTTATACTTTGGCTGAAGTTTCTCCACAGACAAAAGGTAGGCTGAGGACATGGGGGCATAGACCATAGGGCCCTGCTCCCTTTCCATCATGGTTAAAAGGGATCGAGTTAAAAAAGCAGTGGAAAGTGAGAGAGGGGAACAAGCAATTGCTGGCTTCTCTCCCTTGCATGCACGAGTCCATGGCTCCTTTGTTTAGAGTTTGTGAGTCACTCTGAGCATTACCTGACCTGGCTGTCCTGCACTTGTCAAAGTCTGGCTTGAAATATTTGATAACAGAGAAGAAATCTAAGCAGGCTTTTAAGTACACATTCTTCCAGATTCTATAAGGTCATCCAGACAGATCACCAGATGGTAGACATTCAATTCTGTAACCAAGCTGGACCCTATGAAGCCTTCCCAGAATAGACCCCTCCCCGATCCATGCCTTCCACCTGTAGAAAATCTTTAGTCAAAGAATAAATTTAATCAGAGAAGTGAGAAAATGCAGAAAGAAAGGAAAACAAGCAAGACAAAATAATAATTCTTTAGCCATTAAAAAAGTGAAGGACACTTGGTTCTTCCTCAAGGGCTATAGATAATATTCTGAGCCTTATCCTTTGAGCTGTTTTGCAGATACTGAAACCCCCACCAGGTGGAAGAAGTTAACTGTCTGCTTCCCACAAACACATAGAACCCCCAGACCAGTTGAAACAAGGAAGTTGATCATGCTGATTCCCGATTACCTCACCACCAACCAATCAGAAGACTGTCCATGGGCTGATCACACCCTGCTCATTGAACACTGTAAGACTCCTCACCACCCCCTCTAGGGTGAGGGGGACACACAGTTTTGAGAGCATTAGCCCTTTGCCTGGAAATAAAGCTATTTCTTTCTACTTGATCCAAAACTCTATCTCCGCATTTCTATTCGGCACCAGTGAACAGAGGCTGAATTTCGGCAACAATTCTATTCTCTTCATTCTCAACAAGGGTTCCATCTATGAGTTAAAATGATTTACTCTCAACACACAGAGGTAATACACGTCGATGTAAGAAAGGCCATTTAAAGGTTTTTCTCTATAATCTTTGCAATTGCTCATGAACTAATCTTTTCTCACCAACCCCTAAATCTGGAATTCTCATTGACCTGGGATACTTAACTGTATTTCAGTGAATCCATGACCTCCCCAAAATTTAATGCAAAAACTATTTTTTTCTGGGCCAAGTTGGGATGGGTCTAGTGCCTTCAACATCTTCCTGAAAGAATCTACAATTTCTTAAAAGCATTATGAACCACTCGCTCCCTAGACTTTGTGGAAGACCTAGATTTAGAAGAAGAATATTATATTCTAAGCACAATTTGTCCCTGAATAATCTTCCTCATGGTTCAGAGTCATAAATATCACCTTCCATTTCTTCCCACAGAGAGAGTAATAGTAGTTTTCATGTTATGTGTCTATGTCTGTGGAGCATGGGAGTAATAAAGGTTGTGATAGAAAGAAGGCTCACCACTGATGGCCAAGTTACCATGCAGTGACAAGTGAGGACAGATTTCTGGGATGCTTGGCTTGGGCATATGAGCAAGAGGTTGTGAGAGACACAGCTGGAATTCTGATTTGATCTACCTTCTTTTGGAGGAAGCAGTGCATAATTATATCCTAATCAGTAACCATGAATCAAGCTCCAGACCCTGCTCAGGCAGGCTGCCCTTTTATTATCACATCTGCCTG
Organism: Hippopotamus amphibius kiboko; assembly: GCF_030028045.1. Lineage (NCBI taxonomy): Eukaryota > Metazoa > Chordata > Mammalia > Artiodactyla > Hippopotamidae > Hippopotamus > Hippopotamus amphibius. The sequence continues at coordinate 93,515,652 of NC_080188.1, forward strand.
CTCCTCCAGCCTCAGAAAGCAAGTCAAGACTGCAGCGTTTCTCCTCTGGATCCACATGACCTCGCACCAGAGGTCTCCTCAATTTCTTGCCTAAAAACCCCAACTTACTCCCAGAATCTTTAGCGAGGAAGCTATTTTCTAACTCCACGGAGTGCCGCTCACCATTTATAGGTTAACGATCCAGTAGGCTCTCCAGAGAAGTCTGGAACTTGCTAAGGTGAGGAGTGGTTTCCAGAGGAATGAAGTAGGGCTACAATGGTACCTCATTCTGTTTAAACTTTATTTTTTTTAGTTGAAGTACAGTTTACTTACAATGTTGTGTTAGTTTCTGATGTACAGCAAAGTGATTCAGTTATACATATACATGTATATTCTTTTTCATATTCTTTTCTGTTATGGTTTATTACAGGATACTGAATATAGTTCCCTATGCTATATGGTAGAACCTTATTGTTATTATATATATATATATATATTATATTATACATAGTAGTGTATATCTGTTAATCCCAAACTCCTAATTTATCCGCTGAACCCTGCTAACCCATTTGGTAACCACAAGTCTGTTCTCTATGTTTCTGAGTCTGTTTCTATTTTGTAAATAAGTTCATTTGTGTCATATTTTAGATTCCACATATAAGTGATATCATACGGTATTTGTCTTTCTCTGTCTGACTCACTTCACTTAGTATGATCCTCTCTAGGTCCATCCATGTTGCTGCAAATGGCATTATTTCATTTTTTATGGCTGAGTAGTATTCTACTGTGTATGTAAACCATATCTTCTTTATCCATTCATCTGTCAATGGACATTTAGGTTATTTCCATGTCTCGGCTATTGTAAATAGTACTGTGTGAACATTGGGGTGCATATATCTTCCTGAATTATAGTTTTGTCTGGATATATGCCCAGCTGTAGGATTATTGGATCATATGGCAACTCTATTTTTAGTTTTTTGAGGAAACTCCATACTCTTTTCCATAGTGGCTGTACCAATTTACTTTCCCCCAACAACGCAGGATGGTTTCCTTTTCCCCACACCCTCTCCAGCATTTTAAAATTTATATTTTTATATCACTTTGGTTATGAGTTGGATTCATGTCCCATTTCCATTTTCTGTAGTGAACGGAAAGTTAAACATGATTTTGTTACACAAAAGGCTTGTCATTTTCCTTGCCATGATATATAATTAATTACCCCCACAAGGAATGGCTCAAGATAAACTATTCCAAATCTCAAATCATTATTTTTAGTAGCAAACCTCCCACATTTTATTAGCTTAAAGCTCACAAGACATTTCATGCCCTAGGTATTCTAAATATTCTTGGTGTATGCCATAACTATTGAGTTAGCCAAAAAGTTCATTCAGGCTTTTCCATAAGATATTATGGAAAAACCCAAATGAACATTTTGTCAACCCAATATACTGAAATATATCTTAAAAAATGTTGGCACACATAGAAGACTAATAGGTCATGGCACTAGCTTATATCTACAGGTTAGGTCTCATTCATGTTGATACCCCGTCGCAAGTTCTTCTCAAATCACTGGCATAAATTCCAATTTTCTAGGTTTTCTTACAGATAGTAGGATCTCCCAGGGGGCTTACACATGTTTAAAAACATTTGCTGATACTTACTTCCTTATTGGAAGAACAAACTCTCTCACCTCGAAGCCAGACCCCAAATGGATGGGCCTCTGCTAGACTTGATTGCTTTCACCATTACTCTGGGTTTGGTGGTTCAGGCACCACTGTCACTGTTGCTGGTGCTGGAATTCTTTGGAGGGAGGAAATTTCATGTAATACTCAATTGGGGATCTGATAGCAAAATTCCTGGCCTAAGCTTTCATAGCTGTTTGAACTCAGGAACATGAGTTCATTATACAACTTAGAGGCACACATTTCTTTCTGGAGATTGAGCTACATTCAGTAAATTTGAGTGAAGGCTAAAGTGTAGTTTAAATATTAAGGGCATCCAAAGAAAGAGTCCACATTGTCATTTATGGAAATACCTTTTCTTCTTCTACACATTTCCCTCACTCTCCTCATATTCCAACATGTCCTTCCTCAAACTCACTTTAAAATCTTTCTCCAGCCTCTGAACTATGCAGTTTGTTTTCCTTCTTTTCACCAACTTGGTCTTTTTGTATTCTTTTATATTGATTGACTCAGGCACTTAATCAGCAAGAAGGAATCCCTTCTTATGAGAGGAAGAAAGAGAGGTGACCACAAGTGGGTGATTTTCAGATTCTCTTTGGTGGCTGCAGAAGAAGGAAAATTTATTTTTTGGACCATAAACACAGACATGTTCCTCAATGTAAACCTCACCATGCTATAAGGATATGAAGCACTTCAGAATAAGTTTACACAAGGCATATATATCCCTCCAATAACACCTCCCTTAGTGGTTAATATGAGTCAGATGTCTAGACTCAATCCTTTAATTCAATAAAATTCCATTTGTTTGAAGCTATCTCAGCTTAAATGATATGTAACTCTTTTCTTGCTCTTAAATAAATGTGGACTCCCTCTTGCAAGAGCACTGTAAGTACAACTAAATGCTGAACAATCATCGACAGAAAGACACTGGAACTCACCACAAAAGACACCCCACATCCAGAGACAAAGGAGAAGCCACAATGAGACCATAGGAGGGGCACAATCATGTTAAAACCAAATCCCATAAATGCTGGGTGGGTGACTCACAAACTGGAGAACAGTTATAATGCAGAAGTCCACCCACTAATGTGAGAGTTCTGAGCCCCACGTTAGGCTTTCCAACTTGGGAGTCCAGCAACAGGAGAAGGAATCCCCAGAGAATCAGACTTTGAAAGCCAGTAGATTTGATTGCAGAACCTCCACAGGACTGGGGGAAAGAGAGACTCCACTCTGGGAGGACACAAAAAAAGTGTGCTCACCAGGACCCAGGGGGAAGGAGCAGTGACTCCATAGGAGAATGAACCAGACCTACCTGCTGGTGCTGGAGGAGTGCCTGCAGAGGTGGGGAGCAGCTGTGACTTACTGAGGAGACAGGGGCACTGGCAGCAGGGGTTCTGGGAAGTGCTGATTGGCATGAACCCTCCCAGAGTCCACCATTAGCCCCACCAAAGAGCCTGTAAGCTCCAGTGCTAAGTAGCCTCAGGCCAAACAACCAACAAGGTGTGAACAAAACCCCACCCATTAGCAGACAAGCAGATTAAAGTTTTACTGATCTCTGCCCAGAAAATCAGATTAAAGTCTTACTGAGCTGCGCCCACCCAGCCCTACCCACCATCTGTCCCTCCCATCAGGAAACACCCATGAGCCACCTAGATACAAGAGGGCAGACAGCAGTCTCAAGCAGTATCAGCAGTATTTTGTCTTGTGGAACTGAAAACCACAGCCACAGAAAGATAGAGAAAATGAAAAAGCAGAGGACATTGTACCAGATGAAGGAAAAGGATAAAACCCCAGAAAAACAACTAAATGAAGAAGAGATAGGCACCCTTACAGAAAATGAATTCAGAATAATGATGGTGAAAATGATCCAGGACTTTGAAAAAAGACTGGATACAAATATTGAAAAGTTTACCAAAGACCTAGAAGAATTAAAGAGCACACAAACAGAGATATGCAGCACAATAACTGAAATGAAAAATACACTAGAAGGAACCAATAGCAGATTAACAGAGGCAGAAGGGCAAATAAGTGAGCTGGAAGGCAGAATGGTGATAATCACTGATGTGAAAAAGAATAAGGAGAAAAGAATGAAAAGAACCAAAGACAGCCTAAGATACCACTGGGACAATGTTAAACACACCAACATTCACATTATAGGGGTCCCAGAAGGAGAAGAGAGAGATAAAGGACCCAAGAAAATATTGGAAGAGATTATAGTTGAAAACTTCCCTAACATGGGAAAGGGAATAGCTACCCAAGTGCAGGAAGCACAGAGAGTCCCAAGCAGCATAAACACAAGGAGAAACACACCAAGACATATAGTAGTCAAATGGACAAAAATTAAAGACAGAGAAAAGTTATTAAAAGCAACAAGGGAAAAATGACAAATAACATACACAGGAACTCCCATAAGGGTAACAGGTGATTTCTCAGCAGAAGCTCTGCAAGCCAGAAGGGAGTGGCATGATATATTTCAAGTGATGAAAGGGAAGAACCTACAACCAAGAATACTCTACCCAGCAAGGATCTCATTCAGATTTGATAGAGAAATCAAAAGCTTTACAGACAAGCAACAGCTAAGAGAATTCACCACCACCAAACCAGCCCTACAAAAAATGCTAAAGGAACTTCTCTAAGCAGGAAACAGAAGAGAAGAAAAGGACCTACAACAACAACAACAAAACAATTAAGAAAATGGTAATAGGAACATACGTATTGATAATTACCTTGAATGTAAATAAACTAAATGCCCCAACCAAAAGCCACAGACTGGCTGAATGGATACAAAAACAAGACCCATATATATGCTGTCTACAAGAGACCCACTTCAGACCTACATACACATACAGACTGAAAGTGAGGGGATGGAAAAAGATATTCCATGCAAATGAAAATCGAAAGAAAACTAGAGTAGCAATAGTCACATCAGATAAAATAGACTTTAAAATAAAAAATGTTACAAGAGACAAGAAAGGACATTACAAAAAGATCAAGGGATCCATCCAAGAAGAGGATATAACAATTATAAATATATATGCACCCAATATAGGAGCACCTCAATACATAAGGCAAATGCTAACAACTATGAAAGAGGAAATGCAAGGTAGAAACAGAGACGCAGATATAGAGAAAAAACACATGGACACCAAGTGGGGAAAGCGGGGAGGGTTGTTGGGGGGATGAATTGGGAGATTGGGATACCAAATTGTACAATCTAAATATATGCTGTTTATTGTCTGTTAACTGTATCTCAATAAAAGTTCTTTAAAAATAAATAAATAAACAAATAAATAAATAAATGTGTATATTCCAATGAATACATGTGGGGCGGGATCCAAAATATTTATTTCATGCACAACAAAGACTAAAATGAAAAATGAATTATATCAGTTAAAGAATGACACAATGACACCTACTAACAATTTCATCTATAAGTATTGCCCAGACAAAGTATTTGGATATATGTGGGACAAAAATGGCTATCTCTTCACCAACCCAGGTACGCTTGGATAAATAAAGTATTATTCACCTTATTGTATTATTCCAATTAATTTCCCTTCACATCCCATTCTACAGGAATGGTGGGAAACAATGGCATCCCACTTGTATTTTCCTTCCACCTCTTCAGGACTGTGTCTAGGTTCTGAGGAGTTTACAAAATACCAGGGAATCAGAGTGCACACATCCAAATTTCAGTGTCCTCTGAGCAAGCAGGCATCTGCAGAGACATCCATCTTCACATCTGATCCACAAGGTGCCTTAAATCAAAATGTTTCTCCATTGCTTCTGCAGCTCATCAATGGCCTAAGGACTGCGGTCCAGTGCCATCCAGAGCCTGGGATCTCTGCAGGGTGATCTAACCCCTAGCCAGCCTCTCGGTGCTTCCCTGGGATTCTGACCACAGATCGATCCTCCTTGCAGTCAAGTGCTCCAAAGCCCCCAAGGATTTTGCCAGTTCCATGGATTCTGGGCCCTCTGGTAACTGTCCACCCTTGCTCAGCACCTCCTTTTACATGGAGAGAAAAAGGAAGACGATAGTTATCCTTTTCTCCATGGTGCTCGCAAGTATTCTGTCTTAAGAATACTTGACTTACTGAGAGCCCAGCAAGGACCAAGACTCTCAGAAAGCTTAGAAATATTTTCTTACCTAAGAAACAAAAAAAGAAAAAGAAAAAGAAAAAAAAAGAAACAAGGAAATTACTATGAATCCCATAGAACTCCATCAGAGAGAGTCGGGGTGCAATCTGGGGGAAATCCTGGACCAGTGCCAGCTGCCTGCTGTTCTGATGGAAATCTTGTATTTGTTTTTCTCTCTTCATCTAGCAAACACAAACTTATATAAAGAAAAATCAATTTTTCTTTCTATTGAGCTCACAAAGTAGATGAACCAGCTTTATGTAAGCCTGTCTTTTTGTGTTTTTGATAAAATTGTGTGGGCTCTTTTTTTTTTAATCTTGTGAAGATGTTGAGGAAGCATCAAAATTTTCTACAGATTTTTTTAGAAAAGATTAAGCCAGAAGATAAGGAAATATGAAATATCTCCCACCATCCTTTCCTTTATCAGTTGCATTCCAAAACAAGAGGGAGTGCATGAAATGGAAAAAGAAACTCCATCTCTGAGGGGTGAGGCACCTGTAGCCAGAATCCACACAGGATGAGTTACGCTGGACAGGGAAGCTTTGACCACAATGAAAGACACACACAAAGGATTACAACAGCTAACGTATCCGACTGGGTGCAGGGTTCTCCAAAGTCGTGGATGGCCAGAGGGACACAGTCAGTGAGTGACTCCTTACCTGGAACTACATGAATGGGACACATGGACTGTCTACAGATGCCACCCTAGACGACTTCCTATATTCCTCTGATATCACAATGTGGCAGAAGCAACAGCTAAATTTGGAAACATACAGAAAATACCATCTCTGCAAATGTGTTGGGATGCAGAGTTGTGTGAATGATCAGGAACTCTGAAGCTTCTAATTTTCCTCAACTGAACAGCTGGACAGCTTGCCAGGGAAGCAGGGAAGGTTTCTGTGCTCAGACAACTGCGCTGGCTTTCCATCAATCACCCTTTGATAAGCAGCTGGTCCAGGGAGAAATCTCCTGTTTGAATGTGATCTTTCTAATGATATAAGATGTATAAAATATACATATAAAAAAAAGAAATAAAAATGAGGGCTGAAAAATAAACAGAAAAATATTGTCCTTAAATAAATGAAAACATAGAGTAAAAACATTTATAAAACCTCAAAAACAGTAATGAAAATGTAGTGCTTAAAAGGCAAGAGATCAAGAAAGATATGAAATTTGATGAAGAATTAAGAAGGTAATCAGGGGATGGAAAAAGATATTCCATACAAATGGAAATCAAAAGAAAGCTGGAGTAGCAATACTCATACCAGATAAAATAGACTTTAAAATAACAAATGTTACAAGAGACAAGAAAGGATACTACATAATGATCAAATGATCAATCCAAGAAGAGGAGAAAATAATTATGAATATATATGCACCCAATATAGGAGCACCTCAATACATAAGTCAAATGCTAACAACTATAAAAGAGGAAATTGACAGTAACACAATAATACTGGGGGACTTTAACACCCCACTTACACCAATGGACAGATCATCCACACAGAAAATTAATAAGGAAACAAAAGCTTTAAATGATACAATAAACCAGCTAGACTTAAAAGATATCTGTAGGACATTATATCCAAAAACAGCAGATTGCACATTCTTCTCAAGTGCGCACAGAACAGTCTCCAGGATAGATCACATTTTGGATCACAAATCAAGCCTTGGTAAATTTAAGAAAATTGAAATCATATCAAGCACCTTTTCCAACCACAATGCTATGAGATTAGAAATCACTTACAGACAAAAAAAAACTGTAAAAAACACAAACACATGGAGGCTGAACAATACACTACTAAATAACCAAGAAATTTCTGAAGAAATCAAAGAGGAAATCAAAAAATACCTGGAGACAAATGACAATGAAAACACAATGATACAAAACCTATGGGATGCAGCAAAAGCAGTTCTAAAAGGGAAGTTTATAGCAATACAATCCTACCTCAAGAAACAAGAAAAATCCCAAATAAACAATCTAACCTTACACCTAAAGAAACTAGAGAAAGAAGAGCAAACAAAACCCAAAGTGAGTAGACAGAGAGAAATCATAAAGATCAGAGGAGAAATAAATGAAATAGAAACAAAGAAAACAATAGCAAAAATCAATAAAACTCAAAGCTGGTTCTTTGAGAAAATAAATAAAATGGATAAATCTCTAGCAGGCCTAATCAAGAAAAAGAGGGAGAGGACTCAAATCAATAAAATCAGAAATGAAACAGGAGAAGTTACAACAGACACCGCAGAAATAAAAAGCACTATAAGAGACTACTACAAGGAACTATATGCCAATAAAATGGACAACCTGGATGAAATGGACAGATTCTTAGAAAGGTATAACATTCCAAGACTGAATCAGGAAGACATAGAAAATATGAACAGACCAATCACAAGTAATGAAATTGAAACTGTGATTAAAATCTCCGAACAAACAAAAGTCCAGGACCAGATGGCTTCACAGGTGAATTTTATCAAGCATTTAGAGAAGAGCTAACACCCATTCTTCTCAAACTCTTCCAAAAAATTCCAGAGGAAGGAACACTCTCAGCCTCATTCTATGAGGCCTCCATCACCCTGATACCAAAACCAGACAAAGATACTACAAAAAATGAAATTACAGACCAATATCACTGATAAATTTAGATGCAAAAATCCTCAACAAAATACTAGCAAATAGAATCCAACAACACATTAAAAGGATCATACCCCATGATCAAGTGGGGTTTATCCCTGGAATGCAAGGATTCTTCAATATACACAAATCAATCACTCTGATACACCATATTAGCAAATTGAAGGCTAAAAATCATATGATCATCTCAATAGATGCAGAAAAAGCTTTTGACAAAATTCAACACACATTAATGATTAAAAACTCTCCAGAAGGTGGGCATAGAGGAAATCTACCTCAACATAATAAAGGCCATATAAGACAAAATCACAGCAAACATCATTCTCAATGGTCAAAAACTGAAAACCTTCTCTCTAAGATCAGGAACAAGACAAGGAGGTCCACTCTCACCAATACTATTGAACATAGTTTTGGAAGTCCTTGCCACAGCAATCAGAGAAGAAAAATAAATCAAAGGAATCCAAACTGGAAAAGAAGAAGGAAAACTGTCACTGTTTGCAGGTGACATGATACTATACACAGAAAATCCTAAAGATGCCACCAGAAAACTACTTGAGCTAATCAAAGAATTTGGTAAAGTTGCAGGATACAAAATTAACACACAGAAATCTCTTGCATTTCTATACACTAACAATGAAAGATCAGAAAGAGAAATTAAGGAAATGATCACATTCACCATTGCAACAAAAAGAATAACATAACTAGGAATAAACCTAACTAAGGAGGTAAAAGACCTGTACTCAGAAAACTATAAAACACTAATGAAAGAAATCAAAGATGACACAAACGGATGGAGAGATACACCATGTTCTTGGATGGGATGAATCAACATTGTGAAAATGATTATGCTACCCAAAGCAATCTACAGATTCAATGCAATCCCTCTCAAATTACCAATGACATTTTTTATGGAACTGGAACAAGAAATCCTAAAATTTGTATGGAGAGACAAAAGACCCTGAATAGCCAAAGCAATCTTGAGGGAAAAAAACAGAGCTGGAGGAAGCAGACTCCCTAACTTCAGACTATACTACAAAGCTACAGTAATCAAGACAGTATGGTACTGGCACAAAAACAGCAATATAGATCAATGGAACAGGATAGAAAGACCAGAGAGAAACTATGGTCAACTAATCTATGACAAAGGAGGCAAGGATATACATTGGAGAAACGAAAGCCTCTTCAATAAGTGGTGTTGGGAAAACTGGACAGCTACATGTAAAAGAATGAAATTAGAACACTCCCTAACACCACACACAAAAATAAACTCAAAATGGATGAAAGACCTAAATGTAAGGCCAGACACTATAAAACTCCTAGAGGAAAACTTAGGAAGAACACTCTTGGACATAAATCACAGCAAGATCTTTTTTGACCCACCTCCTAGAGTAATGGAAATAAAAATGAAAATAAATAAGTGGGACGTAATGAAACTTATAAGCCTTTGCACAGAAAAGGAAACTACAAGGGGGATGAAAAGATAACCCTTAGAGTGGGAGAAAATATTTCTAAATGAATGAACAGACAAAGGATTAATCTCCAAAATATATAAAGAGTTCATGCAGCTAAATTTCAAAAAAAAACAAACAACCCAATCAAAAAATGGGCAGAACACCTAAATAGGCATTTCTCCAAAGAAGACTTATGGATGACCAAGAGGCACATGAAAAGCTGCTCAACATCACTAATTATTAGAGAAATGCAAACCAGAACTACAATGAGGTATCACCTCACACCAGCTAGATTGGGCATCATCAGAAAATCTACAAACAGTAAATGCTGGAGAGGCTGTAGAGAAAAGGGAACGCTCTTGCTCTGTTGGTGGGAATATAAATTGATACAGCCACTATGGAGAACAGTATGGAGGTTCCTTGAAAAACTAAAAATAGAGTTACTATATGACCCAGCAATCCCACTACTGGGCATATACCCAAAAAACACCATAATGCAAAAAGACACATGCACTCCAATGTTCACTGAAGCACTATTTACAATAGCCAGGACATGGAAGCAACCTAAATGTCCATCAACAGATGAATGGATAAATAAGATGTGGTACATATATACAATGGAATACTACTCAGCTGTAAAAAGGAACAAAATTGGGACATTTGTCGAGTCATGAATGGATCAAGAGACTGTCATACAGAGTGAAGTGAGTCAGAAAGAGAAAAACAAATATTGTATGCAAAATCTAGAGAAATGGTATAAATCAACTGGTTTGCAAGGCAGAAATAGACACCCAGATGTAGAGAACAAACATATGGACACCAAGTGGGGAAAGTGGGGGGTGTTCAGGTGGGATGAATTGGGAGGTTGGGATTGCCACACATACATTACTAATAAGAAAAAAATCATCAAATTGTACGTTTTAAATATATGCAGTTTCTTGTATGTCAATTGTATCTCAATAAAAGTTCTTAAAGAAAAAAATAAAGAAGGCAATCAATGGAAAAGAAAAATGACATGTGGAATTTACAAAAGACAGAGGAGAAAATACAATATACCAGGACAGAAATGAAGTCCAAGACATTTTAATTCAAGAAAACTTTCTTGAACTAAAAATGCACTTGAAATGATAGATGATAAGAAATTATAGATTAAAACTGTACTGCATGGATCCGAAAACATCAATACAGAATTTTTGGCTCCAATACGGGTCCTAGAAAAGTTATTGGCTTTCCAAGAAAAGAAAAAACTTTTGAAAATCTAGGGAAGAAAGGCACACTTTCCCTCCCAAAACTAAGAGAGACCTCTCCCCTCTCACAGTAGCATTCATTTCTGGGATAGAACATAGAACATACATATCTTTACAAGAAAAATCATTATCTGGTAAATTACAAGAAAAGTTTACCTGGCGAAGCTGTATTATCAGTGTAAAGACCACAGAAAAATATTTTTAATATGTAAAACTCAGGAAATGTGATTCACATGATCTCTTTTTGAAAATATATTAAAGGAGAAACTTAAAATGAAAAAGAAACACTATGGTAAAAACTGCTGACATGGAGCATTGACTCCATTTAAATACAGGACATAAGCTACATGATTAGGGCAGTTATGGTTACAGAGGAGGTTTTTAGTGTTATAAACAGTGGCACAGTAGAAATACTACTGTAGCTAATAAAAGTTAAGATGGCAAATCACAGAGAACACATAAAGAAAGATGAATATGTGGTTGGCTTTGTCTTTTTATAACAAGATCAAAAGATATAGTTTAAAGCTGATAAGTAATAGAGATATACTCAAATTTATAAAGATTAACTACAAAAAGAAATCATATTAATATTATAAAATCAGGTAAAATAAAAACAAAAATCATAGGAGGAAAAAAGGTACAGGGATGTCAAATTATGCTAATTGTATCACCATTCATAGTAATAAGTAAGTATTACTGACTAAATAAGAACTAAAATTATGTCATAAAGTAACAGTGATAAAGTAATTACTTGAGGAACTAAAAATCAGACTGCAAAAATTCTAGAATATCTAAAGAATAAATGCAGGAAGCCAAATAAAATAAAATAAGTGTATACTTATTTCCATCTATAAAGATTAACTGTGGAATGATAAATAAAGAACCAATAATAAGATCAGCGGAATGGAAAATGTTAGCAAAATGAAATTTTGACCAATAAGAATAATAAAAATCATGCCATATATTTTTTAAAAACTATTTTCTGTGATATAAGATTTTAAGTTATGAAGACATAAACAAAGTCTGTAGTGGCTTCATACAGTGTCATTTAGCAAGTGGAACTAGACACCCTTCTCTGTACAGTTCCATGCAGACTGGTCAAAAGAAGGATTCACAGGAGCTTGGTAAGATGGAGGTGATATGGCAGCTGTTACACTCCAGAGATGGCCTAGGGCTCCAGGCATGGCTGTAGTTCACATTGACCCTACTCTTCTGGCTTTCTCTGTTGACAGGGGGCTGCTGCTGCTGAAGCCCACAGGGGAGTTCCTCTTTCAGATTCCCCAAGTCCAAGACCAGATGCATGTGCAGCTCTAGTGCAAAAAACCACCAGCTTCTTCTACATACGTCCAGGACATTGAGATTGGAGGTGGTGAGAGGTGATATCCAGTTGGTCCTCATGAATTCCAGAGCATCCTTGCTCTCTCCCTCTTCACATCCAACTTTTCTTCCTGATTGCTGATTCACAGTAACTTCAGGCCCCCAACAGACTCAGAGGCATTGACCTCCCAGATCTTCTTTAGAAGATCTCACAATTACATGAGGTCAAACGTCTATGCGTCCCTATTCTGCATCACTCACAGTAGTTCTGTGTCTCTGAATCAGTTTTAACTGATACAAAAACAATAGTAACAAAATATGTTTCAGGGAAACAGCCTTAAACATGGGTCCCCTGAATTGGTCCCAAGGTTTTTGGAATTATGTTTCTGATCTGATCAAATTTAAAGAGTCTAGTGACTCTTTTGCCAGGGGTAAAGGAAACTGGTAGTCCACATCATGCAGTGAAAAGTTACTTACATCAGCACCTTCAGAAACCTCTATTATTGGTATCTGCAGATGGCAGAGTTTAGCATGATCAATAGTTGCTATCAGTGAACATTTTAGAAAAAATAAGCAATTCGATAGGATTGGTTGCTTGCTTGTAAGGGCACCAGAGAAGAGAGGTAGGTGTTATGGATATTAAAACCTGACTCTTTAAATTCCAAGCTCAAGATCAAAGTGACCAGACACATTCTATGATTATCCTAAAAGTTTCTTATTTCCTGTTTCTGAAGAATGAGATTTTTGAAACCTGCAGATGATTGAATTATAACGCAAATTGAATATGCAAATGCACAGAGTCTCTTATGCTAAAGTTAGAGCATTAATAAAGAAGGACTTGGACACTGAACATCAGATAGGTTCATGAAAGATTCCCATGAAGCTAGGAACTCATGAAAGCTTTCATTCTGCTGCCTCCCTTGCCAATAAAAGAAACATGGCCATTCCTGAGACTAGTTTCCCCTTGCTAGAGGAAATGTTACAGCCTTGCACCCCCTAGCATTTGCCTTAGAAAGAATTACTGACACTTTTCTCGACCTATTCCCACCATCTTTCACTGTTTCTTGATCTACAACCAGACAAGTCTTTGAAGGCACCAGAGGGTAAGGTGAAAGTGTAGCCACTGAAGATATACAAAATATATCATCATAGGAATGATAGGATTTTGCCATTTTATGTCAGTAGAAATCTGGGGAGCACATAGGAGAATGGATCCTAGAGTTGCTGCATGTGGGGGAGCAAATGTAATGTTGGATCAAGTTCAAATTATTCACATGGGCTCACAAAGGAGAGATTCCAGATTGAATGAGTCGATGAGTGGCTGGGACTCGCTCTAACATTTTCCTGCATTGATTGACAGAAACCTGGACCCAGTGCTGGCCTACACTAAATAAGGCTGACATGCTAGGACTTTTTTGGTATACTGGAGAGCAGTAGTTCTCAGTGTAATTCATAGACGACTGGAAGATCCTAAGAAACTTATATGAGGCTTGCAAGATCCAAATTAATTCCATAATAATTTAATATATTATTTACTGTTTTTACTGCCTTGACATTTACACTGATGATATAGAAATTGAGGTAGGATGGCTGACATCTTGCCATGATTCACAGCAATGGCACTAAACTGTACTAACAGTCATTGTATTCTTTATCACCATGAACTTCTAATTTAAAAAATGCCAGTTTCACTTAAGAATGCCTTTGAAAAAACAGTAAAAACTGTTAACTTTATAAAATTCCACTATCGAGTATATACATTTTATATTAATATTTTGTATAATGAAAAGAGGACCATGCATAAAGGACTTGAGGTTGGTGGTGATGTTATCAAAAGTTAATTTTTAACATTGTATGATGGAATGTGTCAATATTTGGAAAATCTGAATAACTAAGAGAATCAATGTATGATGCTACAGAATTGTGCCTGGGTAAAAGATACATTCATAAGTGCAAGGCAGAATGATGAATTTTAATGTTGCAAATTAGAGAATTTTATTTATATGGTTTCATTGTCACAGTGAAAATTACCCTTAGGGAACTATTATGGGGCAATTTGGTGCTAAATTAAAGAGTCTCTACAATTACCTGAGAAGTCTATTAAAATATTCCCCCCTTTTCCAATTAAATATCTATGTGGGTCAATTCCTTCATAAGCTCCACCCAAAATAACCTACCTCCAGAAAATGAATACAGAAGCAGATGTGAGAATCTAGCTATCTTGTACTATTTTTAAAGATATTCAAAAATATAAAACAATGTCACTTTTCTCACTATCTTTGTTTAAGAAAATAAAGTTTTTTTTTATTTAAAGTGTGTCAATATGTGATGAGTTTATTCTTGTTATTTTAAATAAATTATTGATAAACATTCTTACAATTTAACAATTTTAATTTTAGTAATCTATAAGCCACATAAATAAAGCTGTTTGATTCCTCAATAATTTTTAAGAATATAAAGGGAAACTGAGACCAAACATTTTGAGAGCTGATACTACAGGAAGATTTTAAAGCCTTAGGAAGACTGGAAGAGGCTGGAGTAACTTATCACATACACATTCTCCACATCTCCTGGAGAATCAAGAGGACAGGGCCAGCTCTCTGTAGACTGTGACTGACCATGTAACTGCTGCCCCACAGTGGGCTCCATGAATTTCATGGTCATAACAGGATCCTAGGTGGTAGCAGCCAGAGACAAAATGGGCATTTTACCACAATGTACCTGTAATAGGGCCCAAGCCATAGTCAGAAGGGATTGATCCAGAGGAAACTTTGGCATGAGCTGATTGGTCATGGAGTCCCTAAAACTAAAATAGACAGGTTCCAGCAAAAGTTTTACTTGACTTGCCGGGCAGAGAAGCCCTAGATCTGGCAAATGTAAGACCAACTTGAGTCACCACAGAGACCTTCAGCCGGTCAGGCAAATCAGGACCTCAGCCAGTGGACAGACCCTGGGCCATGCAAATGAAAGGGGGTGTGTTGTTCTCCCTCCTTCCCTGCTTATAACTGATGCTATGAATCTTCTGACTGGACCCCCTAAAAGCACCTGTAGCCATTTTCCAGGATAACTGTGCATTGAGGAAGGTGAAAATAAGCTTTTAGGAGGTACCTGAACATCAGCTTAAAACTGAAAATCATTAAACATGAAGAAAAAGATTGACAGCCTATACTATAGTAAAATTAGTCATTTCAGTTCATTAAAAGGCACCATTAAGCAAATTAAAATGCAAGTCACAGAGAGATAAAGATATTTGTGACACATATAAGCAATAAAGGATTCATATCCAGAATACTTAAGAACTATCAAAAATTAGAAAAAGACTGCCAATGAACATTTTTTTTTAATTTGGCAAGAGACTTGAATAGCCACTGATCAAAAGAGGATATCTATATGGCCAGTAAGTATATAAAAAGAGAGCAAACATTAGTAATCAAGGGAAATAAACTTAAAATTTCAACAAGATGCCACTGTACATCAACCAGAATAGCTAATTTTTTAAATAGACATGCAAAATTTGGCAAGGATATAGAGAAAATATAAATTTCCTATATAAAATCAGGGTTATATAAACTAGTATAAACCCTTTGGAAATTTTGATGTTAACTAGTACATTTGAACATATGTATACCCTATGATCAACAGAAATGTCTTCATATATGCATCAAACTGTGCACAAGAACCTTTATGACACTGTTGTTTGTGGCAGTCAATCTGCAGAAGAGAAAGTAAATGTCCATGTAATACGAAAAAAACTTTGTATTCTGTAACAAGTTAATTACTAAAGGGATGTTGCCTATAAGCTTAAAATATACATAATGGCCCATCTCTGGGAACCTGGCCTCCCAGGTAATGAGCATTAAGCTAAAATGCCTTTCTTTAGCTCACAGGAAACGTCCTGACCAGGCTCACCTGTGAATGACTACAGGAAGGAAGAAGTTAACATATCCACTCTGCAGGCTTAAAGCAAACCAGGAAGTGTTTGGCTTTATCCCTCCCCGATTAGTATAAAAGAAGCTTGAATACTAACTCAGGGAAGATGGTTCTTTGAGACATGAGTCCACCATCTTCTTGGTCTGCCAGGTTTCCTAATAAAATAGTTATTCCTGCCCTGACAACTCATCTCTCAATTTATTGGCCTGTCATGGAGCAAGCAGTACTGAGTTTGGACTTGGTAACAGTTATATATTTATATAATAAAATACAGTACAGAAATGAAAATTAAAGAAATACTGCACCATCTAACAAAGTATGATACTCAAAAAAATAAATGTTGGTAAGAGAACTTGGCCATCAAAGAATATGTAGCACCAACATTCAAATATAATAAAACTAATACAAAGTGTTGGAAGTAAGAGTAGTTGTTACCTTTGAAAAGGAGGCTAGAAATCCCAGCATAATTTGTTGCAGACTGTCTTTTCCCCACGTGTATTCCTAATATTCTTATTGAAAATCAGTTGACTGCTTATGTGAGGATTTATTTCTGGACTTTCTATTTTGTTCCATTGATCTCTATGTCCTTCTTTATGCTAGTACCATACTGCTACGATGACTGTAGCTTTGTACAGGCAGATATCATTTTATTGTGCATGGCTTTTTTGTACTTCACAGGTACTATTTTTTATAAATTACAACCTTGCTTTGAAAAGTCTATCAGTGCCATTTTTCCAATAGTATTTGCTCACTTTGTGTGCTCACATTTTGGTAATTCTTGCAATTTTTCAAACCCTCCACCAGTAAAAAAAAAAAAAAAAAAATTATCACTCATTTAAGGCTCAGAAAGTGGCTAGCATTTTTTAGCAATAAAGTACTTTTTAATTAAGGTATGTACATTGTTTTCTTTAGACATAACACTATTGCACTTTTAATAGACTACAGCCCAGTGTAAACATAACTTTTATACACACTGGAAAACCAAAAACTTCGTGTGACTCACTTCATTGTGATATTTGCTTCATTTTGGTGGTCTGGCACTAAGCGTACAATATCTCCAAGGTATGCCTGCAATACATTTTAAAATCAGAAAGTGTGATTGCTCTAGCCTTGTTCTTCTTTCTCAAAATGCTTTGGCTATTTATAGTCTTTTATGATTCCATATGAATTGTAGAATTGTTTTTTTTCCCTATTTCTATTTTAAAATGTCATTGGAATTTTCATGGAGATTGAATTGAATCTGTAGATTTCTTTGGTCATATGGACATTTTAATAATACTAATTCTTCCAATCCATTAACACAGGATATCTTTCCATTTTTTTGTGTCATTTAATTTTTTAATCACTGTATTATAGTTCTCCACATACAGGCCTTTCACCTCCTTAGTAAGTTTATTTCCAGATATTTCATTCTTTTTGATGCTATTGTACATGGGGTTGTTTTCTAATTTCCGTTTTAGAAAGTTCATGATTAGTGTATAGAAATACAACTGATTTTTGTATGTTGATCTTATATCCTGCAATTTTTGGAATTCATTTATTAGTTCTAACAGTTATCTTAGAATGACTCAGTGAATTTTTCAGTTCAATTATTTGTTCTTCAGCACCTTGCTTTCTTTTTGGTACTTTTAAAATATTTTCTGTCTCTGTTGAAATTCTCACTTTGTTCATGTGTTTTTCTATGGATCTACAAGACACCCACTTCAGACCTAGGGGCACATACAGACTGAAAGTGAGGGGATGGAAAAAGATATTCCATGCAAATGGAAATCAGAAAAAAGCTGCAGTGGGACTTCTCTAGTTGTGCAATTGTTAAGAATCCACCTGCCAATGAAGGGGACATGGGTTCAATCCCTGGTCCAGGAAGATCCCAAATGCCATGGAGCAACTAAGCCCATGAGCCACAAATACAGCACCTATGCTCTAGAGCTTGTGAGCCACAACTACTGAGCCTGCATGCTACAACTGCTGAATCCTGCATGCCTAGAGCCTGAGCTCCTCAACAAGAGGAGCCACCACAAGAAGCTCGTGCATCACAGCAAGAAGTAGCCCCCACTCGCCACAACTAGAGAAAGCCCATGTGCAGCAATGAAGACCCAATGCAGCCAATAAATAAATAAATAATAAATAAATAAATTCTGAAGTAGCAATATTCATATCAGATAAAATAAACTTTAAAATAAAGAAGAGACAAGGAATGACACTACCTAATGATCAAGGGATCAATCCAAGAAGAACATATAACAATTATAAATATATATGTGCACCCAATATAGGAGCACCTCAGTACACAAGGCAAATGCTAATAACTATAAAACAGGAAATGGACAGTAACACAATAATAGTGGGGGACTTTAACACCCCACTTACACCAATGGACAGATCATCCAGACAGAAAATTAATAAGGAAACACAAGCTTTAAATGACACAATACCAAGGATATCATCAAGGAGTACTTCAAATGCAAGAAATGATCAAATAAAAAAAAAAACTGGAAAAAAATAAAATAAAAAAAAAAATAAATGACACAATAGACCAGATAGATTTAATTGATATTTATGCAATATTTGATCTGAAAACAGCAGATTACACTTTCTTCCCAAGTGCACAGAAACATTCTCCAGGATAGATCTCATCTTGGGTCACAAATCAAGCCTAGGTAAATTTAAGAAAATTGAAATTGTATCAAGCATCTTTTCCTACCACAATGCTATGAGATTAGAAATAAATTACAGGAAAAAAAATGGAAAAAAACACAAACACATGGAGGATAAACAACACAGTACTAAATAACAAGAGATCACTGATGAAATCGAAAAGGAAATAAAAAAAAACACCTAGAGACAAATGACAATGAAAAATACAATAATCCAAAACCTATGGGATGCAGCAAAAGCAGTTCTAAGAGGAAAGTTTAGAGCAATACAATCCTACCTCAGAAAACAATAAAATTCACAAATAAACAATCTAACCTTACACCTAGAGGAACTAGAGAAAGAACAAACAAAACCCAAACTTAGTAGAAAGAAAGAAATCATGAAGATCAGAGGAGAAATAAATGAAATAGAAACAAAGAAAACAATAGCAAAAATCAATAAAACTAAAAGCTGCTTCTTTGAGAAGATAAACAAAATTGAAAAACCTTTAGCCAGACTCATCAAGAAAAAGAGGGAGAAGACTCAAATCAATAAAATTAGAAATGAAATAGGAGAAGTTACAATGGGCATCACAGAAATAAAAAGCAGCATAAGAGACTACTACAAGCAACTCTATGCCAATAAAATGGACAACCTGGGTGAAATGGACAAATTCCTAGAAAGGTACAACCTTCCAAAACTGAATCAGGAATTAATAGAAAATATAAACAGACCAATCACAAGTAATGAATTTGAAATTGTGATTAAAAATCTTCCAACAAACAAAAGTCCAGGACCAGATGGCTTCACAGGTGAATTCTATCAAACATTTAGAGAAACACTAACACCCATCCTTCTCAAATTCTTCCAAAAAATTTCAGAGGAAGGAACACTCCCAAACACATTCTACTAGGCTACCATCACCCTGACACCAAAACCAAACAAAGATACTACAAAAAAAAAGAGAGAGAGAGAGAGAGAGAGAAAATTACAGACCAATATCATTGGTCAATTTAGAAGCAAAAATCCTCAACAAAATACTAGCAAACAGAATCCAACAATGCAGTAAACAGACCATACACCATGATCAAGTGGGATTCATCCCAGGGGTGCAAGTATTCTTCAACCTACACAAATCAATCAATGTGATACACCATATTGACAAATTGAAGAATAAAAACCATATGATAATCTCAATATACATAGAAAAAGTTTTTGACAAAATTCAACATCAATTTATAATAAAAACTCTCCAGAAAGTGGGCATAGAGGGAACTTACCTCAACATAATGAAGGCCATATATGACAAACACACAGCAAACATTATTCTCAATGGTGAAAAACTGAAAGCACTTCCTCTAAGATCAGGAACAAGACAAGGATATCCACTCTCATCACCATTAATCAACATAGTTTTGGAAGTTTTAGCCATAGCAATCAGAGAAGAAAAAAAATAATAAAAGGAATCCAAATTGGAAAAGAAGTAAAACTGTCACTGTTTGCAGATGACATGATACTATACATAGAAAATCATAAAGATACCACTAGAAAACTACTAGAGATAATCAATGAATTTAGTAAAGTATCAGAATACAAAATTAACACACAGAAATCTCTTGCATTCCTATACACTAACAACAAAAAATAAGAAAGAGAAATTAAGGAAACACTCCCATTCACCGTTGCAACAAAAAGAATAAAATATCTAGGAATAAACCTACTTAAGGAGGTAAAAGCCCTGTACTCAGAAAACTATAAGACACTAATGAAAGAAATCAAAGATGACACAAATAGATGGAGAGAAATACCATGTTTTTGGATTGGAAGAATCAATATTGTGAAAATGACTATACTACCCAAGAAATCTGCAGATTCAATGCAATCCCTATCAAATAACCAGTGAACTAGAACCAAAAACTCCTAAGCTTTTTATGGAGACACAAGAGACCCCAAATAGCCAAAGCAATCTTGAGGGGGTGGAAAAACAACAATAACAACAACAACAACAAAACAGAGCTGGAGGAATCAGATTCCCTGACTTCATACTATACAACAAAGCTACAATAATCAATACAATATGGTACTGGCACAAAAACAGAAATATAGATCAATGGAACAGGATAGAAAGCCCAGAGATAAACCCATGCAGTTTCAGTCAACTAATCTATGACAAAGGAGGAAAGGCTATATAATGGAGAAAAGACAGTCTCTTCAATAAGTGGTTCTGGGAAAACTGGACAGCCACATGTAAAAGAATGAAATTAGAACACTCCCTAACACCATACACAAAAATAAACTCAAAATGGATTAAAGACCTGAATGTAAGGCTGGACACTATAAAACTCTTAAAGGAAAACATAGGAAGAATACTCTTTGACGTCAATCACAGCAAGATCTTTTTTGACCCACCTCCTAAAGTAATAGAAATAAAAACAAAATAAACAAGTGGGGCCTAAAGAAACTTAAAAGCTTTCGCACAGCAAAGGATACTATAAATAAGATGAAAAGAAAACCCTCAGAATAGGAGGAAATATTTGCAAATGAATCAACAAAGAATTAATCTCCAAGATATATAAACAGTTCATGCAGCTCAATTTCAAAAAAAAAAAAAAAAATACAATCAAAAAATGGGCAGGAGACCTAAATAGGCATTTCTCCAAATAAGACATATGGATGGCCAAGAGGCACATGAAAAGCTGCTCAACATCACTAATTATTAGCAAAATGCAAATCAAAACTACAATGAGGTATCACCTTACACTGCTTAGAATGGATATCATTAGAAAATCTAGAAACTATAGATTCTGGAGAGGGTGTGGTGAAAAGGGTGTGGAGAAAAGAATCCCTCTTGCACTGTTGGCGGGAATGTAAATTGATGCATCCACTATGGAGAACAGTATGGAGGTTCCTTGAAAAACTAAAAGTAGAATTACCCTATGACCCAGCGATCTCACTATTGTGCATATGCCCAGAGAAAACCATAATTCAAAAATATCCATGCACCCTACTATTCACTGCAGCACTGTTTACAACAGCCAGGTCATGGAAGCAACCTAAATGCTCATCAACAGATGAATGGATAAATAAGATGTGGTACATATGTACAATTGAATATTATCCAGCCATAGAAAGGCACAAAATTGGGTCATTTGTAGAGACATGAATGGACCTAGAGACTGTCATACAGAGTGAAGTAAGTCGGAAAGAGAAAAACAAATATATATTGATGCATAAATGCAGAATCTAGAAAAACGGCACAGATCAACTGGTTTGCAAGGCATAAATAGAGACACAGATGTAAAGAACAAATATATGGACACCAAGGGGAGAAAGCAGTGTTGGGGGGAGGTGGTTGGAGTGGGATGAATTGGGAGATTGGGATCGCCATATACACATTACTGTGTTTAAATTAGATGACTAATAGAAAAATATCAAATTGTACACTTTAAATATATGCAGTTTATTGTATGTCAATTATATCTCAGTAAAATTCTTTTTAAAAGGAAAAAAAATGAACATTTTTATTAATTTTTTCAACCAGCTCGGTAGAGGTTGGATGATGTCACGTGACAGCTGGACATACACACAAATACAAACACATCTCACCAGTTTGTTTATTAAATGCCTGGTGACACAAATATGTATGTCCCTCTCCTCCTAATCTCAATGCCCTTGGCCGCCTAAGATCTTTGGTCATCTGTCTGCTCATTCAACCCATGCAGCACCTGGATTTGCACCACCTGGACCTCCCACTTTGGAGATGGAAGCACTCTTTCCCTCACTTCTAGGAGGGTTGACAGCTGTCACATCACAGGATCCCCCCTCCAGGTGACTGCCCTCTGGCTAACGCAGCATCCTTGCCCAAGTCTACACTCCTTTCAAGGGCAGCACTCAGATTGGTCCTCAGGTACAGGAAGGACTGCAAAGGCACAACCCTCTTGCCCACATTCAGAATCCATCTCCCTATAGTGTTTCCATGGTAATTCTCTCTGCTTAATTCTGCCTCCTCTCTCCATCCCTCCTAAACCTGAGAGCACCCCTGACTCCATGCAAGCCAATTACTGTCTCACAGCTGGCTTCCCAGGGAACCTCACCAGTAACACAGCAGTTTCTGAGTAAGGATATGATATAAAGTCCTAAAGTCTGCTTATCTTGGGTTTCCTGTTTTCATAAACTGGTTCAAAAGGTGAGAGATAAGAAAATTAACAAGTTAAGGCAAAATAGCCAAAATGTTGTATAGAAATGCATGTTATTTTTATCCTAATCAGTTCCAAGGCATCTTTAGTTCTCTTTGACAAGCTCTCCACTGGTGTTTTGTTGCTGTTGTTTCTGTAAGACAGGTTACAAGTTATTTTTACTATCCTTTCTTGATAAGCTAAGAGAGAGTGTAGGAGGGAGAACCTGCATGTAGCTAATTTCCCAGTGATAAAAGCATAACCCTCTAAGTAAAATTGCTCCCTGAAATCTTTTATACTCTCCCTTTCTTTCTATCAAGACAAGAAAATTTGGACCCTACTTTTTAAACGAAGAAAACATTACCAGTAGGAAAGAAAAATAATAGGGTCCATTTATGAAGATATGTTGATGTTTCGTGCATACTTTAAGCATAAAACAAATTTGTCTTCCATGGCTCCTGCAAGTCATAAGGCCAAAAAGTAGGCTGATATTTTGAATTCTGGGAAATAAGGTATATTACAAAAAGAAAGAATTATGCCCAGTCCTCATTAGTGCTAAATTCTCAAGGCAGTTTTGAGCACATAATAAGCACTTAATAGCACTTGTTAAATAGGTAACAAAATGACCAGATGTCTCAGTATATCATTAACTCTCTGAAGATAAGACTCCATTCATCCTCATTTGGAATGTGTTTTCCTCATCTCTAACAAAATTAAACTTATTATCTTCTTTATTTTCTCTTCTTTTTAACATGATATATCAACAGGTGATGATGTCATATTCCATTTGAAAAGCACATATTCTGTCCTCTCCGTTAGAAGCAGAGCTAAAAGTAGAAGAAGTCAACCTGGGAAGAAAGACCACAGCTGTCATCCTCAAAATGAGATTTAAAACAGTTTTTGAGACAATTAATTTACTAGTTTCACAACTCTTCTACCCTTCATGCTTGCATCATAATAACAGAAATAGTAATCTAGATGGAGAGATGGAAAGATAATCCTTGTATTCTTCCACTGTTTTAAAAAACACCTACCAGACTTCTGTGAACCAGACACTGCACAGAAGATATACAAAGTGGATAAAACAAGACTCATGAGTTCACAGTCTAGGGAGGAGGAGATATAAGACCCATGTAGATGAATAATGCTGAGAGGGATATAAATAAGGTATAAGGCACAGAACACATGAGCAGGAGAGGTCAGGTCCCAACAGAGGTGGAAAGGTTTCTTAGAGGAGGTAGCCCCAGGAGTGAGCCTTGAAGGATGAGTCGGGATCTACTGGATTGGGGTCAAAGAAGTTATTCTAGACAAGGGTAATGGAAACTATTGCAGTGTAATTGGCCAGAAGGAGTACACAGGGAGATGTTTAGGTGTTGGGGTAATTAGGACTTGGTGATGGGTTGGGATGAGTGAACTGAAAAGAGCCAGTGGGAGAAGAAAAATAACTGTAAGAGAGAAAAGAGAATAATGGACACACAAAGGTCTGGGGCAGAGGCCAGAAAACTGCTGCCAGCCAAATCCTGCTCCAAGCTTGTCTGCTGAAGGCACACTTTTCAAGGGTTGTAATGAAGGAGGAGGAAGAGAATTTGAGACCAGAAAAAGCCTAAAAGTTAACTCTTTTACTGAAAAATGTTTACTGAAAATTGCTCTAGAGGATGAGCTCAAGATTGAACTTCTTTTTTCTGAGAAATGCAAAGGGGAAAAGTTAAGAATGAAGTAAAGTTAGAGAAAAACAGAAAATAGAAGACAAGGAAATCATTCTCTTCCTATAGTTTCAACTTAAAAACATAAGCTCATCTGTTGAGAATGAGAGAGAAAGGTCTTTATTTAAGGTGGTGATTTTTTTATAGGCTGAATGAAGGAAATTTCATCATTTTGAGATGATTGAACTTCAGAACTGTGTGCTTGGATTTTTGTTGTCATCCAGTAAATATCAAATCAAAATATTATCAGAATTTGTATACCAAGAAGAATATGCTATATAATCAATTTTTCCTAAGCCACTAGCCTAGAGGAAGATAACCAAGAGGATATAAATAAAATGATCTCCTCTCCCTCGGTACTCACCCCTGGAGATACAAGCCTCACAGGGCAGATGGAGCTCTTAGCCATGGTTGTTGAACCACAGTTGTCCTTGCTACCCAACATATTTTGCTTCACAGAGGAATGGACACACTTTCTCTGTCAAAGACTAGCACTGAGCACAAAAAGACACAGAAGCATTGGCTGATGAATCTTCCAAGTTTGTTATCCCTGATGACAAGTGGCAGTTTCACTGTGTCACCAAAGTCCAGTCTGGCTGCTCATTGCTCAAGAATCCAGTACTGAGAGACAAGCATTGGGTAAAAAGAAAGACAGCTTTATTGAGGAAGCCAGCAGTCCTGGTGAGAATGTGGACTTATGTCCCAAAGAATCAAGTTTCCAACTCTCCAGGTTTTGCTGGCAGGAGCTATGTGCTGGGGAGAGGGTTGCAGGGTGTGTGGCCAGCTCATGGACGTTCTTCTGATTGGTTGGTGGAGAAGTAATCAGGAGTCAGCATCATCAACCTTCTAGTTCCAACTAGGGTGGTCTATTTGCTTGTGGGCAGGATACAGTTAACTTCTTCCACCTGGTGGGGGATTCAGTATCTTCAAAATAGCTCAAAGGACACAGCTCAGAATATTATGTGTAGTTCTTGAGGAGGAACTAAATGTCCTTGACATTTGCTTAATGGCTAAACTATTATTATTTTGTCTTCCTTGACTATTTTCCTTTGTTTCTGCATTTTCTCATTTCTTTGATTAAATTTATTCTTCAGAATTCAGGGAAGGCCTATGAGGCCTTTGTTTTTCTACAAATGAGAGGCAGGGGGAGGACATGGGGATGTGGTCTGTCTCAGGAAGGCCCCATAGGGTCCATCTCAGTTACAACTGGAGCTATAGGGAGGGCTTCTACTTTCATCTTCCAAAGGAAATCTTTCATGAGAGGTAACCTTCTCAACCTGGTCTCTCAGCCACAACTCCCAGCCACAGGGCAAGCCAGTGTGCTGTCCCTTTGGAAGCCACCTCCCTTTTGTTTCCCCCTGTAAACTGCTGGCAGGACTTCTCAACTTCCTCTCCTTCTTGCCTTTCTTTCCCTTGCAGACCACTTTCTGTTGTTCTGCTCACTCACTCCAGCCAGTCACCATTCCCTTCGAGGTTTAGTTGGGTGATGAGGCTACACAAAAGGCATGTGATTAAACTCTAGTACACTTTTTTCCTCTTAGGAAAGGGAAGAGTGTCAGTATTTCCCTAAATCCTCCCAAGATGATCATAATTGTCAGCCAAGGTTGAAAACTACTGCTTTAAAGGAAGAGTATGTTTTAAAGGGAAGGACATTCTGAAAGAAATCAGTAACAGCAACATGGAAGGATCACAGTGAAGGCCCTGAGGCCAACTACAATTCAAATACAGCAGAAAAAGTGAGAGATGATGTGTAGGGAGTGGGGAGAAGGAGAAGGTGATGGATTTTAGAGTTATTTTGGACAATCAAGAGAGTTTGCTACCTGCCACACAGGTTTCTGGCTTGGGTGACTAGGTCTGGGGTTGTGAGCAAAAATTTTAGCAGCACTGTTATTGTTGCCAAGTAGCTGGCCTCCTGCTGGCTCTCCTGCTGAATGTATGCAGTGCACAGGACATCAAAATCAGCAAGTTCACTCTGTGATCACTATGGTGTGAGACAGATTCATGACCACAGTCATGACTGAGCACAATGTGAGAACAGCATGCAAACCCAAAGACATGACCAAGCATTACCTCCTTCCAGTCAACATGAGTGAGTGTCTGCCACTTCTCTACCAACCACAGCATCCATCTGCCCACTCCATTCTTCCTGTCTGATGGATACAAAGAATTAAGATACCCAGTTACAGATCTCCCCTCATGAAACACCCAGTCCAGAGCCATCTCCACAGTCCTCTCACCCAAGCCCATCTTCCATGTCTGCCCTCCCAGATCACCCTTGCTGGAACACCCACATTCCCTGTTTGAGCACCTAAATTGGCCTGGTGTTTCCTGGGGGTCTTTGGTGACATTTGCTGAGAAGAGAAATCTTAGAGAAGGATAAGATTATTTGAGGGGAAGAGGATAGTTGTGTGCATGTTGAATGAGGTACATTACTTTTGGAGGGAAATAAATGTATTGATCTGAGACTAAGGAAAAGAGTTTGTGCTGAGAAATAGATCGGTAAGTAGTCAGCATAGAGATGGTAAGTGAAGCCAGAGGGAGTGGCTGGATAAGTGTATCTAGAGAGAAATCTGTACACTGAAGGGAGTATAGGTGCAACACAAACCTTTAGGAAAGAGCAGAAGAGAAGATGGTAACAGAAGAATCAGGAATAGCCAAGATGGGACTTCCCTGGTGGAGCAGTGGTTAAGAATCCTCCTGCCAATGTGGGGAACATGGGTTCAATCCCTGGTCTGGGAACATCCCACATGCCATGGAACTATTAAGCCTGTGCACCACCATTACTGAGCTTGCATGCTGCAACTACTGAAGCCTGCATGCGTAAAGCCTGTGCTCCGCAACAAGAGAAGCCACCGCAATGAGAAGCCTGCTCATCACAACGAAGAGTAGCCCCCCACTCGCCACAACCAGAAAAAGCCCATGCACAGCAATGAAGACTCAAAACAAAACAAAACAAAACAAAAAAAGGAATGACCAGGGACTTAGACTTATTTTAGGAGTGATGTCATAGAAGGACAAGCAAAGAAATCTCTTCCAGAAAGAATAGTTAACCAAATCTGTACAGTTTGTTTAATATTATGCTAAATCTTATGCTATTATTTTTATTTGAATCCTACCTTATGAGCTCTTAAAACTATTTATCACAAAAGCAATACTTGCACTT
This sequence comes from Hippopotamus amphibius kiboko, assembly GCF_030028045.1. Classification (NCBI taxonomy): domain Eukaryota; kingdom Metazoa; phylum Chordata; class Mammalia; order Artiodactyla; family Hippopotamidae; genus Hippopotamus; species Hippopotamus amphibius. The sequence goes on from NC_080188.1 coordinate 93,543,708, forward strand.
AATTTTTAAAAAATACATACACATCCATTCCATACATTCCTCAAGTGTATCTACTATTAAGAGTATTGTGTATTCCTGAGAGGTATTTTTCCTTGAACTTTAATGAATATGGAAGCATACATATATTTTTGTTTTTACATATATAGGAACATATTACAAGTGCTCTGTACCTGGCTTTTTAGACTTAATAATGAATTTCTGCACAGTAAATATGACAATATAAATATCACCCTTTTCAATGTCTGTTAGATATTCTTTTGTACAGTGCATCATACATTATTGTGACATTTTTATCCAATTTATTATGATTATCTGGGTTATTTCCAATCTCAAAAACAGAATTGCAATGAAGAGCTTCATATAAAAATATTTAACTGTTTATGCAAGTACATTTGAAGGACAAGTTCCTCAGACTGGAATTTATGGGTTAATGGCTTTGTTGTACCCAACTTTTATTAGTTAATTATTCACTGAAGGATTACATGAAGTAACATACTCCCAACAGTATATGAGTTCTTATTTCCCCAAACCTCAGCAAATTCCAGATATATTTTCCATAGCCACAATTTCTTCTCTTGGTTGCCTGAAGCATGGCCATCACCTGATGACCCTGCATTGCCCTGACTTCTCCAGATGCAATTTGGTTCCCAAATGCTGGTTGCATTATTTAACTTTCCAGTCTGCTGACACTGTACCAGAATTAGTTAGAAATTAAAAGCATACTTTTGATAGTATTTGGTGGTATTGATAAATGGAATATTTCCTGCCATATCAATAAACAAAGGATGTCACAGTCATCAATGATTGCAGCCCTCCAACGTGAGCTGGTGAGCCAAGAAAACTCAGGGCTGAAAAGAATCCCTGCCATCTAACAGCCATCAGACTGCAGCCACTTCCTGTGGTGAGCCCTGAAGAAAAACTCAGAGTTTTAAAATACAGATAGCTAAAGTGCATATCAAAGGAATGATTTCAGTGAGTCCAGAGCTTGCATCTTCCCATACATAGAAAAGTACTAAATTCCTTAACTTGAGATATCTGGTTCTCTTTAATTAACAATAATCTTTTGATGTTCCTGACTATCTGTCTTTTGTTGCAAATCTCCTATATATCCTGGCTCTTTCCCTCACCTCCTCAGAGCAGCTGCTCAGAGTTACCTGAAATGCTGTCTCCCGGGCTGCAGTCCTCATTTTGTCCCAACTAAAACCTAACTTGCAACTCTCACGTTGTGCATATATTTTTTTTAAGTCAACAGCATTATATCCAAAAATATAAAAATGCCCCAAATCTGCCAATCATCCCTCTCTTCCCCTTCTCCCACAAGTTTCCCAAGGTAGATCTATAAAAAGAAACAAAGCCCAGTAGAACACAGAGTACCACTTAGTGACCGGGGAGTCACTGACCAGTGACCACAAAGGCAGATTTCTGGCAAAGGCTTAGTGGTTTGGCTGAGTGTGACCTTTTCCCACACTACCCCTTCCCCACCCAAATCTGTATATTGAGAGGACCTGACCATCACATAAGACTAAGTGAGAAAAACAGTCACGGGGCCACTGAGTTTGTAAGTTAATTGCTTAATCCAGCCACATAAGAAAAAAGGAGAAAAAAAAAAAAAAAACAGAGGAGAGTATTTCTGGATTAACAGGTATTTTTAACTTAAAGCCATCTTACCACTGAAGGAAATGGAATGTCTTGGATTTATTTATACATGAGAACAGCAGCTGCTCTTCCTCCAGTGGATGCAGGAAGGTGAGGGAAAGAACAGAGCAGAAAGGTCCGACCTGAAAGAAAAGCTGCCCTGCATCAGACCAGGACATGCTTCCCAAAACCGCTTATTCCTGGACAAAGTGAATGCTGCAAAAAAGGCAAATCCATAAACACCTCTCCTTCTCAGTCCATTACTGTCATTTAACTGCTTTTATCTTTGTTTTGACAGAAGTAAAAGGAAAACATATTGTAAAATATTTAGATGAAACTGAACTTCATTCTGAATTTAAGGATGAACTTCACTCCTGAAGACCAAGTATGAAAATATGTAAATGTGCTACTGGTTCCAATTTTTTAGAAGTTACTTTATAACTTATCAAAGATATACTGATTATGATTTTGCTTAGAGGCATGCAGAACATAACTAAAATAAAGATGTGACCTCAGAGTCATGCTTTTTCATACTCTCTGTCTTAGCATATGTTGTAGACTATTTTGAGGGCACTTCCCTCTCTGTCAATCTGGAAAACTCCTATTCATCCGTCAAGACACAGCACACATGTCACCTCCTCTATGCTGCCTTCCCTGCTCTCTCCTTCATTCCCTCACTATGCCTCATAATTATTTCTACCAAGGCACCAAGGCATTCTCACTGAATGGAAACCATTCTTTCCTTTCCCTGCCATCCCCACTAGACAGTGAGATCCTTACGAGCATTGTTTTGTGGTTGAGTCATTGTGTTTCCAGGACTGAAAACAATGCCTGGCATATAGATACCCAATAAATATTTATAAAATAAATAAGGAAAATATATGGCCACTTCTTCTGCTTCTGGCTCATAATTGGAACCAGAAATGACAAGGAAACTTAAGGAATATCTTTTCTATTAAAGGGTCACCTAGGGGAAGAATTCCAATAACTGGAGGTCCCATAGCATAGAGAGCTCACAAAATGTGAAAGTTGATGCCTGAATAAAAATCACAGGAGTATTAGTAGCTTCTGACACCTGGTAAGAACTTAGGAGAAAAGATGTAATTTCCATCTTCTGGATCCATCTGAGCACTAAGTCCAGTGCCTTTTAGTGAGTTTCAGCAATTTGCTGGCAAGATATATGTGTTCTAACAATACTTACCTCCTTTTTCCTTTAATCATCTCTAAGCCTTACTGGCAATCAAAGATAATTATATAAGAAGAAAAACAGCACTTCTGTTTCAGAGTTTCTCTGTTTCTCATTCAACTTGCTTTTTTTTGTTTAACAATTCCCTGGATCAAGGCACACTGATAAGCATTCTCATTTACCTAACATAGGGAGCTTAAGAACCTAAATGAAAAACATCTCTCTTCTTGTTACTATAAATAGAATGACTTGCATTGCAAGCTCTACTTTACTTTGTACACATATAAAATGCTTTACTTCTCCTTGTGATTGCTTTTTTTAGTCACACATATAAGATCAATCACATAAATATATGTTATCTAAATAGGCTTAAATTTATTATTGCAAAATAAGATTATGCAGCAACACAACTCCACTGACAGACTAGAAAAATTATTTAAATTTTTTTTTCTTCCCACTAGCAGATCAACAAATTTTGAAGAACGTAGCTCACAGATATTTTTATACTGTAGAGAAAGAACTGCTATCTATTATTAAATTTTAGTAGAGTCAGATAGGGGAGGAAGAGACAAAGTCAGAAGAGATGATGTAAAGAAAATCTTTTTACCAGGATTGTGGGGAAGAGAGGGAGAGGAGGGTAGAGAAGTGCTCATATGTGTGTCAAATTTTATGTTCTCTAGGGAAAGAAAGAGAGAGAGAAAGGCCAAGGAAAGAGAGGGCACTAGGAGAAGGCAGCTGTGTCCATAACTACCTAGACACAAGCCATTTCAAAATAAACTTGGAAGTGTGAATGAAAAATGCCACCTGCCATATCAACAAAACAAAGGATTTTGCAGCCATCAAGCCACTCACCCATAAAAGTGAGCCCTGAGGGGACTCAGGATGGAGGCAAATGGGCTGCCCACTGCCAAGCCCTCAGCCACCGCAGCCACCCCAACTGTGCATCCTGAGGGGACTCAGGATAGAGAAAAGCAGGACACTGGCCCAGATAGCTGAGTGAATTTCCAAGGAATGATTTCAGTAAGCCCAGGCTCTTACATCTTCCCATACATAGAAAAGCACTAAATTCCTTAATTTGAGAAGATTGGGTTTGTTTTGTTTTTTTGGTGGGGGGGAGGGGGTATTTGTTTTTGGTTTTGTTTTTTGGCTGTACTGTGTGACATGCAGAACTTCCTCAACCAGGGATCAAACCCTTGCCCCCTGCCATGGAAGGCAGAGTCTTAACCACTGGACAACCAGGGAAGTCAATTCCTTAATTTGAGATATCTGGTTTTCTTTAATTAACAGCAATCTTTTGATGGTTTGACTACCTGGTCTTTGTTGCAAACACTCCTATATATCCTAGCTCCCCCCTTACCTCTTTGGAACAGCCCCTCAGAGCTGAGATGCTGCCTCACAGGCTTAAATCCTCAGCAAGTCTGCTGAATAAAACAAAATTCTCAATTTTTAGGTTGTGCCTTTTTTTCAGTCACCAGCATCACAGTGTCATCAAGTAGATGGAGGATGTTATGGGCTGAAAATCCCCCTAAACATGTATTTCCCCCCAAATTCACATGTTGAAGCCCTAACACCCAGTGTGGCTGTATGTGGAGAGAGGATCTTTAAGGGAGGAATTAAGGTTAAATGAGGCCCTGTGGGGCCTTAATCCAACAGGACTGGTGTCCTTATAAGAAGAGGGAGAAACAGCAGTGACCCAGCTCTCACCCCATGTGTGCACAGAGGAAAGGCCTTGTGAGGACACAGTGAGGTGGCAGCCGGCTGCAAGCCAGGAAGAGAAGTCTCACCAGACACCCAATCTGCCAGCACCCTGACCTTGGCTTTTCAGCATCCAGAACTATGAGAATATAAACGTTTGTTGTTTAAGCCATGCAGGTGGTATTTGATTATGGCAACCTGAGCAGATTCATACGGATGAGCTGAAGTTGAGTTTTCCTGAGTCATTCAGTACTAGGTTTCAAGACATTTTGCTTGTCAACTAAAAAATATTCATAAACTAAAAGTTGAGAGTTATGTTTTATTTGGTGGGAATTTTTAGGACTTCAAGCCCAGGAGACAGCATCTCAAGCAACCCTGAGAAAACTGCTCTGAGGAGGCAAGGTGCGGGGGGTTGGGGTGGGGGGGAGCCAGGTTATGCCAAAGGGCAGGTAGTCTTCATTAAAGAAAACCAGGTGTCTCAAGTTAAGGAATTTAGCACCTTTCTACATATGGGAAGATGCAAGAGTCTGGGCTCACTGAAATCATTTCTTTGATGTGCACCTCAGCTATCTGGGGCCAGTATCATGTGCTTTCTCATCCTGAGTTTCCTGGGAGCCAATGTGGGGAGTGGCTGCAATCTGCTGGCTGCTAATGGCAAGTATTCTTTCCCTCCTGTGTTTGCTCAGGGATAATCAGTTCACCATAGGCTGTAGCTACAATCGATGATGACTGTGACATCCTTTGTTTACCGCATGGCAGGAAATATTTCACTTCTCATACTGAAGAAGAATTTATAATTTGGGGAACTTTGGGTAAAATAATACCCATCAGCTGAGGAAAGCACATTGGTCCCAGCCCCCAGAGAAGAGCAAAGCCTATTTACACTGCTGGAATGGTTGGTCTCCTAAAAGAATAAGCAGGCCTCCTCAAGTTTTCAAAACTAAACCTTTACTAAAGGAAGTCAGCATAATCATTCAACAGGCAAGTGCATCATCTTATAGGAGAAGCCTACGCTAACAAAAAACCTAAATGAAAATTGATGTCATTCTCATGAAGCTTTTGTTTGTGGTTCTCATTATGTATTCAGCGCTTCTTCTCTTTCTGGCTTCAGAGACACACAGGACTCTTCAGATGCTTCAGTTCTCAGACATCCAGACTTCAGTAGCACTGATCTCCGTGATTCCTTTTGGAGAAAACTCCTACAGGCTCTGTTTCCTGTGGCTGTGACTTCAAACTCAGGCTCCTCCTCTTTCATCTGTCAGAGGACCAACTATGAAGGAGAAGAGAAACCCCCTTCCTGACTGCCCCTCCCCAAGTGTCGCCTTTAGTGTGAGGCAGAAAGAAGGGGAGGGAGAGGAAGGGAATCAGCTCAGGTTCTGTTTCAGCACTGAAAGGCCAAAGCCGCCAGGCCTGGTGTCCCACCTTTGAAAACGACTCACAGCTCCTGGGAAGCTCACGCATTTTTTTTTCCTTTATTCAATATTTCAGTTCACTTGAGTCTTGGCCAAGTGTTCTATTATTAAAACAATGGCAGTAGCGCTGTGGAATTTCAATTGAGCCACACAAGTTATGATTGTCAAAATTTGAGTAAAGGCATTGACTTGGAATTTTTCTGATTGTTTCTTAGACATTTGTTTCAAACCAGATTGTCAGCTTGTTGCAGATTTGGAATCTATCTCCTACCTGCTTGGCTCAGCTTCTCTGCTTCAACAACATACTCACTGGGTGATTTCACTAGCTCCTTGGACACATGTAAATGAACGTGTGGCTAAGACTGCAGTTTCTATTCATGCCATATTTGATGCACTTGGCATTTTATAAAAATGGGCTTTTAATTAAATTGAACATAGCTACTTAGTGAAAAATAACAGGTGCTATTATGGGAATGTCCATAAAATATATAGTTAATTTTGAACTATTTCTGTTATATTTCATACATGTGATTTCTTTTTGTTTCATACATGTGATTCATATTTTTAATGAATATAGTAAAACATGGACATACAGAGATGTTGAGTTTTTATGTCTGAAATTATTCATCTGTATTAAGGTAGCAAGAATGAACATTTATATTTAAGCAGATACACCTATCTCAGTCTCTGAGCTCACTAATTTATTAACCAGAGTTATAATGAATGACTACTAAGAAACAATTTGCAATGCAATAGAAATGACAAGCTTCATTTTCTGAAAGACATCAGGGCAGTGGTTCCATAAGAATGATAGTAGAGTATTTTTCCAGTCTCAGTAGTGAAGTCTTGTGAAATTTCTGGTGATTTAGTATACTATTTGTACATAAGATAAATCCAACTTAATTATAGCCACACTCAACAATTTATTCAGTGCCTCTTCATGCATTAGGACATTTTAAGTTAAAAAAAAAAAAAAGCACTTGAAATTATAATTATTAGGCTCACTACAAATCTTTCATCCCGGATGTTATCACAAGTCAGACTCAGTGTTACAGCAAGACATCAGCAGCCCCCACCTCCATAATCAGTAGTTTTCAGAGATCCTATTATTGCTCCTGGTTTGTGTATATTGGAAAATTTTTAAGAGGCAGTTGGTGCTGAGATTAAGAGGTGAGCCCTGGGCTCTGGACTGAGGCCATGCTTGATGCAAATCTCAGCTCTGCGATTTGCTTTCTGTAGAGCCTTGGTAAGTTAATCACCGTGAGGGGTGGTTTACTCCATGGTATAATTCAGGTAATAATAGTTCTTATATAACAGCATTGTTATAAGCATTAAGTGAGATAACATCTAAAAAAATAGTATTTAACATGATGTCTCACATATAATTTTAAATGCTTAATAAATAGTACTTATAATTAGATCACAAAGTGAAAATTAGAGGAAAACAAAGGAAATTATCACAAGTTGAAACATACTTTTGAACCTATTATGATTCTTAAGGGGAAAAAAAAAACTTAGCTGTTTAGTATTTGAACAATTAATGTGAATACTCTCTCCCATGCTGTATCTAGACTATTTATTTATTTATTTTTTGTATCTAGACTTTAGAAGATAGTCTTTATAATAGCTGTAAAATTGTGTTGGGAATGACAATTTCTGAAGATAATAAACATGCTGGGCAACATTTTCATTTCATTTTAAGCAAAATTACATGCCAATAAAAACAATACTTACTTGAGTCTCTCTGACACACTTGCTTTTAAGGATAACAAGTGTTGGTGAGGGTGTGGAGAAAAAGGAACCCATGTTCGCTATAGGTGGGAATGTAAATTAGGTGTAGCCACTATGGAGAACAGTATGGATAGTCCTCAAAAACTGAAAAAATAGAATTACCATATGATCCAGCAATCCCACTCCTGAGTATATATCCAAAAGACTTGAAATCAGGCTCTCATAGAGATATTTGCAGCCCATGTTCATAGCAGCGTTATTCACAACAACCAAATTATGGAAGCCATTGAAGTGTCCAGCAAAGGAGGAATGGATAAAGAAGATGGTGTGATATACACACATATGCATATATATGCAGAAATCATAAGGAACTTGAGCATCTATGGATTTTGGTATCCATGAGGGTGCTGGACAAATCCCCCAAGGATACCAAGGAAATACCGGCCCTCAGCAGTGAAAGTGCCAAGTCCTAGCCACTGGACCAGCAGGGAATTCCCAAGAACTACTGTACTTTAATGCACTAAGACAGTAGATCTTAATTGTTCTCACCACAAAAAAGAAATGGTACTTATATGATGGGATGGAGGTGTTAACTAATGCTATGGTGGTAATCTTTTCCTAGTAGATAAGTGTATCAAATTAACCCATTGTACACCTTAAACTTACACAATGTTATATGCCAATTATATCTCAATAAAGCTGGGGAAAAAAAAAAAACTAAAAATACACTTGTCTTTGACCAAGCAAGAATATTTCATTTTATAAATAAAACACGTGTACATGTCTGGTTTGTATTTGTCTTAAATCTTTTAGTAGATGTGGGAAACATGCATATTTTTCAGTGTTCAATCATTGGCTGCTAGATTCTGTCACTGAATGCAAGCTTTGATTCAGTTCCTATTGAAAATAAGTAATGATTGAGAATAAGAAACTTATAATGAACAATATGCCAAATTATACATGAAATGTGTATTTGTTAACATTTTGTTCTACATTGCATATTTCATTTCAATATAATGACTATAGTAATATTTTTACTATTAAGCTTAACCATGTAAAGGATTTCAATTTTTAGTTAAGAAATGCACAATGAATCAATGCTTTTCCATCAGCTACCCCTGTGGGAAACCGCTCTCTTTGGACTGTGAACCATGGCTTTACTACTGACAGTTATCCTAGAAGAAGACAAGGTGTTAGCCTGGAAGTTCAAATCTCTATAGTGAGGAAAACTCACAGTGATTTGCCAGAGTTCTTATTAGAGTGTTTCTAACTAAGCAGTTCGATTGTGTGAATTAAATATATCAAACATCCTCATATTCCAGGTGTGGCATTGACCAATATGTAGGCACTAGCCCCAAGTAGATATATAAATTTAAATATAAATTAATTACATTAAATAAATTTAAATGTAATTCCTCAATCCCACTAGCCACACTTTAAGTGCCCATGCAGCCCATATTAGTGCCAATACAGACCATTTCTGTCATAGCAGAAAGCTCTACTGGGTAGTACTAGACTTGAGTTTCTGTTTTCCATAGTAAGAAAACTAAGGCTGAAAAGAATTACTAAAATAAAATGAATAGTAAACATTCATTTTTTTCTCCTTTTCATTCCTTTAGACAAAGGAATGTTTAATTTTTCTTCCCCTTTCTTCTGCCAATGTGTTCCTCATCTCAGTACAGTATCAACAGATATGCTTTCAATTTCAAAATGGAATAAAATAATTTATTTTAAACAACAATTGATTTAGAAAAACAACTTCAAGTAAAAAGGTTTCCTAAGAAAATCAGAGAACAATATAGAAAAGAATATTTTAAATACCCCATGTTAGATGAATAGTAGTTATACATATAATTCCAAAATAAAAATCTATTCATCCATGGTGAATTAGGCAAAATTAATAGGGAAAATTCACTTTGATTTTTAGTGCTCCGTGGTAGAGAGAATTCTCTGTCTTTTTCCCATTATTGTCAAGGAAAGATACACTTTAGAATTATTTCTCCACACCTATCTTTCTTAGGAGAAGTGGCCAATTTTGGTATCATTGGGCCATCTTGCTAGTAGTGGGGCCCACCAAGCCCCACAGCAGAGCCCTCTGCTTCTGTGTGCTCTAGGCGTCCTGTGTTCAGATGCAGAGGCTCCCTGCTGCTCCATCCCTGTGAAGCCAGGTGCATCGTGCTCTCCCTATGCCATTAACCCTCCAGGACAGGACTTCTTCTCCTTCAAGTTTAAACCATCTTGCAGGAATGAACTGACTTCAATTCAGACAAAAGTGACCTCACTCCAGTCCCAGATCTAGGCATATTCTAAAAATAAGCTTTTACCTAAAAGCCCTGCATTGGTTCAACTATTTAAAAAACTGGTTTCCATACTTTTCTACCATTTGCTCCATTGTCCAGAACTGGGGAGAGGATTAAAAACCTTTAGTAAACAAAATGCATGATGCACAATAGTGTTTCTTAACTATTTTTTTTCCATTATTGTCCCCCTCAGGAGCCTTTGTATACATTTTAAACTAATCTTTGCAGCATAAAATTTTAATCCTCAGTCATACTGTATATCTATTTATAATTATATAGATATATCTAATACATAATTACTGTGTGTGTATTTGCTTTGTACATAAAAAATAATTTTTCACTTTCCAGAACTTAAGTTTTATCGCCTTGGGGACAATATTGTTCCTTTTGATAATGCCTGATAAACAGGAATTGAAATATCAGAGACAGGTACTATTTTCTAGATCCTATATCTACGTTGCAGTAAGATGTGTGTATATTTCAAAGAGTATAGCTCACTTGAGTGTCAGGATTCAGAAAATATTTCTTTCTTCCTACATACATCGTATCTGCATACATCAGTATGTCAGTGAAAAATGACCTTTCTGGGCTTTCTAAGTCACAGTGTCTGAAGTCACTGGACCTTGACCTTGGAGATTTTAAGTCATTCTACTCTGTTTTCAGTGTAACTGCTTACAGGACTGTGAAAGAATATGAAAGGAGGGAGAGGAAACAGATGAAGATACTTATATAATAACACATTTTTTTTATTTCCCAGTAACTATTTATTCAAACTCATTATTGGAAAGCTTACCCCTGCATCTTTTGAAACTTCCTAACTTAATATGTTAGCACTTGGAAATCATCTCTTTTTTCCCCATTCTTGGTTAGGTCTTGGTTTCCTGAAAGAGAAAATAATATTCAAATGTTGAGCACTGAATTCAATATGAGAAGGTTAGTCATACTTTTATATAATAATTGTTAAAATTTACACTAATCTGCATTTTTTTTTCATTTAATCAAAGTTTTCCTCCTTCATATTAGTTGATGAATCAATGAATCTCTACAATTAAGACAACAAATAAGGCATTTGTTTATATTTTTCCTTTGTTATGATTCACACTAGTAATAATAAAAAGGGATATGAGATTTTAAAGTGTAATAAGATAGTGTTCTTAAAATGTATTTAATTAAAATAACAGGCAAAAATATACACTTTGAATTGTTACCAAGTCCAAGTTTGCTCTGCTCACCACATACCAGGCCAATAAATAAGGAGATGAGGTGTTGAAGCAAGAAATAGTGACTTTATTCAGAAAGTCAGCAGACCAAGAAGATGGGCATAGTAGTGTCTCAAAAAGACTATCTTATCAGGTTCTGATGCCAGTTCCTTTGTCGGTTTGAGAAGGATAAGTGTAAGCTCCTCTCTAAATATTTGATAGAATTTGTCTGTGAAGCCATCAGGTCCTGGTCTTCTTTTGTTGGAAGATTTTTAATAATGGTTTTAATTTCATTACTTGTGATTGGCCTGTTCATATTTTCTGTTTGTTCCTGATTCAGTCTCGAAAGGTTGTTCTTTTCTAAAAAGTTGTCTATGGTTTCTAGGTTGTCCATTTTATTGATATATAGTTGCTTGTAGTAATCTCTTATGATCCTTTGTTTTTCTGCAGTGTCAGTTGTAACTTTACCTTTTTCATTACTAATTTTATTGATTTGAGTCCTCTTCCTTTTTTTCTTCATGAGTCTGGCTAAAGGTTTATCAATTTTCTTTAACTTCTCAAAAAAAATAGCTTTTAGTTTCATTGATCTTTGCTATTGTTTTCTTCATTTCTATTTTATTTACTTCTGCTCTAATCTTCATAATTTCTTTCCTTCTACTAGCATTAGGTTCTGTTTGTTCTTCTTTCTCTAGTTGCTTTAGGAGTAAGGTTACATTGCTTATTTGAAATGTTTTTTGTTCCTTAGGTAAGATTGTACTGCTGTAAACATTCTTCTTAGAACAGCTTTTGCTGCATCCCATAGGTTCACTATATCCCATAGGTCTAAACAAGTATTGGTCTGTCTGTGCCAGTCTAGGCCAATGTAAACAGGTCTTGGCCAGTATAAACCAGTCTAAACCAACCTAGGCTGGTCTGAACCAGTCTAAAAGGGTCTAAACTGGTCTTGGCCAGTCAAAACTGGTTTCAACTGATCTAAACCATTCTCAGCCAATCTAAACCAGTTTCCACCAGCCTAAGCCAGTCTCAGCAGGTCTACACAGGTCTAATTTGGTTTCAGCCCATCTAAACCAATTTCAGTTGGTCTAAAAAGGTCTGATCTGGTTTCAGATGGTCTAAATCTGACTCAGCCAGTCAAAACCAGTATAAATAAGTTTCAGGTGGTCTAAACCAGCTTCAACTGGTTTCAGTCAGTCTAAACTGGTTTCAGCTGGTCTAAATCAATCTAAACCAGTCTAAAAGAGGATAAACCTGTCTAAGCTAGTCCAAGCTGGTATAAACTGGTAAAAACCAGTCTACACCAGTTACAGCTGGTTTCAAGCAGTCTGAATCAGTATAAATCGGTTTAAGCTGGTTTCAGCTAATCTAAACAAGTTTTGCCCTGTCTAAACCAGTCTAAACAAGTTTCAGCTGGTCTAACCTGTTTCAACCAGTTTCAACCGGTTTTGACCACTTTCAACCAGTCTCAATTGATTTGAACTAGTTTCAGCCAGTCTAAGCCAGTATTGATAGGTTTAAACAAGTCAAAACAAGCTTAAACCAGTCAAAACCAGTCTAAAGTAGTTTCAACTGGTTCAAACCAGTCTAAACCGCTTTAAACAGGTTTCACCCAGTCTCAACTGGTATAAACCAGTTTCAACGAGTCTAAACCGGTTTCAGCCAGTCTGAATTGGTCAAAACTGTCTAAACCAGTCATTCTAAAGCCATCCAAACCAGTTTCAGCTGGTCTAAACCAGACTAACCAGACTAAACAGGCTTCAGCTGTTCAAAACCAGTCTAAACCAGTCTAAATTGGTCTCAGCAGGTCTAAACAGGTCTAAAATAATTTCAGCCTGGCTGACAAAAGGTCTAATCCAGTTTCAGACAATCTAATCTGATCTCAGTCGGTCAAAACCAGTATTAACAGGTTTCGGGTGGTCTAAACCAGCTTCATCTGGTTTTGGCCCGTCTAAACCATCTAAACTGCTTTCAACCGGCCTCAACCGGTTTTGGCTGGTCTAAACCCATCTAAACCAGTTTCAACTGGTTTTGACCCATCTGAACCAGTTTCAACTGGTTCCAACCAGTCTAAACCCATATCAGCCAGTCTAAACTGGTCTCAATCAGTCTAAACCCATGTTAAATGGTCCAGAGCAGTCTAAAGTAGTTTAAACCAGTTTCAGCTAGTCTAAACCAGTTTTAGCCAATCTAATCTAGTTTAAATCAGTCTAAACAGGTCTAAACTGGTCTTGGCTGGTCTAAACCAGTGTAAGCTGGTTTAAACTGATCTCCTCCAGTCTAAATGCAACCAATTTCTGTTAATTTTGTATCTGCAATTTATCTGAGCTTTCTGATGAGTTCCATTTGCTTTTGGGTGTCACCTTTGGCATTTTCTTTATATAGTATCAGATCATCTACAAATAGTGAAAATTTTACCTTTTCCCCTGCCATTGGATTCCTCTTATTTTCTTTCTCTTTTTTTTTTTAAACTTTCTCTCTTTTTTTTTCATTTAGTTGTTATGGTTATGACTTCCTCCACCATGTTGAATGGAAGTGTTGAGGGTGGTCAGGATTAGAGTTACGTGCAAGCATAATTGGTCCTTCTTCCCATAATTCCCCTTCTTCCCTCTCCATCTCTCTGAGACCTCTGGAAAGGACAGGACTAGTGCAGGGTCACATATGACTCAGGGAGTTGAAATGGACTGTTGTTTTTCTGCCACTCTGTCCTGGGCATAATTTGGTGTACTATCTGTGTACCTTCTGTGGCCAGGTGTCCCTTCAGATCTTTCCCTATTTTTAATGGGAGTTCTTTGTCCATTTTGAGACAAATCCATGATTCATTATGTGTTTGCAAATTGCAGTCCACCAGATGGGTGATCTGAGGCCAGCCTTTGTTCCCGGCCCAACACCAGAACTGAGAGCAGCCTGGGCTCAAACACTGTGAATGGACCCAAAAATGCTGCAATTGAAGGCCATCAGCTAAGCACCCTCCCCACAGTTCTGTGACAAGCTCTTTCTTAGCTAGAAGTCTGAGCAGCCCTCCTCCTCTGTGACTGCCACACTGAGAAACCATGGCTTGAAGCAGGTCTTTTGCTGATGCCAGAACCCACAATCTATTATGCTAGACTGAGAAGCTCATAGATGATTAGACCTGAATGCTCTCTGTAAAACTTACTGTGATGTCAGTCAACAAGCTTTACAGTGCCCTAACCTGTGCGCATCCCCACAGATGCGAAGACAAAGCCTGGACCCTGCCTAGAGGAGATCCTAGGCTAGGGATGCTCACAGACTGACAAAAATAAGTGCTCTGATGAACTGAATACAGTCCCTGCCTTCAGAGAGGTCACCTACGTGGAACCAGCAACCAGACTATTCTAAGAGGGTAACAATATGTGAGAAGGGGAGTCACAAACAAGGGAGAGCCCTAGCCCAGACCTGGAAGCATCATGGAAGGCTTCCTGGAGGAAGGGGCCCCTTAATGGACACCTGGGAGGTAGCTAGGCATTGGTGGGATGAAGAGAGGTAGCTGTGGGATAGGAATACATTTGTGTTTCCCAGTGAGAGGTGGTGGTGCGTGAGGAGGGAGGAAGAGGAAAGACAGCAGAAGAAATAACATTTCTGAAAGAACTAACAGCATCAGCAAGGGCCCAAGAGAAGGTACAGTATATTCAGGGGGCCACCAGTTCTTCCAGAAGGCTGCAGGTAAGGAAGGCAAGCTACTGAGCAGTCCAGTAAGGCATTTGTCCTGAGGGCAGCAGAGGGAAATGAAGGGCTAAGCCATGTGGGACGTATGCAAACTGCAGTGAGAGTGACGAGTGAGAACGGGGAGATTTGGGAAGGCTTTAAGGGGCTGGGGAAACTTAACAGATTTTCAGCAAAAATGACTCCAGTCATGAGAACTGACAGAGTCCCCATTTAGCTTCACACATCCATACACCCCACCGGCCAGACAACGACCCAAGCACAGGACGATGTTGGAAACTGAGAACGGGCAATTCTATTTCTTCATCTCCACCCTCCGAAGGGAAGTTTCTGAGGAATATTGGCTCCTTCTGGCAAGGTTGTTAATAATACTGTAAGCCAAGATGTCCTTCTGCCTCTACTCTTCCACCCCAAAAGTTCAACCACCTGTTCAATGCCTACACTGACTTCCCTAATTAACTCCACACACAGGGCATCCTCCTTCCAACCCAAATTGTTGTTCTTAAAATGGTTTAAGTTCCACAGCTCATGCTCATCTCAAGGTTGTGGATGATTAAGACTCTTCTGTGATCATCATATCAAGAATTCACAGTATTTATTGTTGTATAAAAAGACACTCTAAACCTTGTGACATCAAACAACATTTATTATTATTATTATTACTATTATTATTAGCATTATGATTATTTTCTCCTACAGTTTGGGAGGTTGGCAGACTCAGTGAGGCAGTTTTTTCACACAGTTATAGTAAGAGGAGGGCTGGAGCTGGAGATTAAAGCCTTCTTCACTCAGATGCCTGGTGACTGATGCCAGGGCTATTGGCCAAAACACACGCGTAGCCTCTTCACATGGCCTGGCCTTCCCCGCAGCAAGAGTCCTAAAAGAGGAAGAACCAGCCATAAACTTTATCAACCTTTACGACCTAGGCATGGAAGCCCAGAGTATCATTTCCCTGCATTCTGCTAACTGAAGCAGCTGCAAACCCCACCCAGGTTTAGGAAAGGAGGACAAAGATTCTGGCTCTTAATGGTGGACTGTGAGGTCACACTGCAGATGGATGGGAGAGATCATCATGCATGTCTTTTGAAAATACACCCTGCCACAGTTGTAACAATTCCCATCCCCCAACATGAAAAATGCCCTTATGCTCTCCCCCAAGGTCCCCAGGTCTCACTCTATTATGGCATCAGCTTGACTTCAGGGCCTTTTTTATCGAAACCAGGTCCAAACGCCAGTGAAGCCCCAATAGCATGGTTCCTCTTCTATGGTGTCTCCACTAAAGACCCAGAACCAGACTGACACATTACCTGTCCCTTACACACCCAATATACAGTGGTGAGACAAGGCCAAGATAACTGCTACACAGACTACTGTTCCAAAAAAGGGAAAACAGGAGACGTCCAGAAGTAACTGGATCAGAACAAGTTCGCAGCTACATGTACAAATGATTGGAAATGCAAAAATTTGCATTTATTCCTATACGTTTTCTCCTTCTCATTTTAACCCTAAATTATTAGCTCTTGGCCCTGGGGAGTGCTAAATGGAAGAGAGATGCGTTCCTGCAGAAGGCGAAGGAAGAAGTGCAGTATTGTCTTGGCTCCCATTGGGGGCACTGGGCTCCACAGGGTCATGGAGCTCTATCAGCTGGCATGTCCTCACAACCACGCCCTCTTGACCCAGCCCACTGACAGATGACCACACAGCACTAGGCTAATGACTTCTCTAAATGAGCTGGGACACAGAAGTTGCTTTGATCCAGGTTTGGTGCCAAGCAGGGAGCGCATGAGTGTCAGGCTGTCAGCAGCCATCTTGTGCATCCCAAGCGGGGAGCTGTCTGCAGGACAAAGCCAGCGGCAGCGAGGACAGAACCAAGGACTAGAGTGAACAGAGCCCTGATGATGCCATGAGAGCCAGACCTCGATCCCAGGACCTTCAACCAATAATAAACTCCCCACTTTGCTTAGGATATTTTCGGTTAGATTTTTATCACTTGCATCACTTGTATCTGAATACACACCCATTTTCACCCCAATTTCTTTGTTTTCAGCTAAGGTCTGACCTCCCGGAGGCCCTCTTCATCATTCTATAAGAAGGAGGCCCCCTGAAGTGTAGACCTCCATCTTCTAGTCATGGGGCATTCCCTTGAGGGGTGGAAAGCCAGCTCTCTCCTTCCTGGATCCTTCAGTTTTTCCAAGCTGTGGAAATAATCAGAAGGTAACCACAGCTCACACATGACAACTGTCTCTACTCAAACACATGACAACTGTCTCTACTCAAATTCAAGTCTGCCCTGCCACCAACACTGGCAACAATTCCCCTAAGTGTGCACGCAATACAGAGGAAAGTCCTAGGACAGTCTCTCAAGACAGCTGCAAGCTCAGTGCAGGCCACCCTGGACGCTGCCCCGGCCAGGACCAGCCACTCTTGCAGGGCTCTGCCTGTCAGCTCCTCTTCTATATGACTCGAAAGCTGATAGTGTCAACATGTGAGCAGGAAATTGCTCTTTAATCACTGCAAAGTCCCTCCTGATTGTAAAGACTAGATCAACCTCTGGCCTCAGCCTCTAGGTTGCTGTGCATCAGGCCAAACTTTTTGGTGACAAATTTGGAAGCCAGGGACAGAGAGTCTGGAGCAATAGGGTTGTGGGGGCACTGAGACCTGTGTGTGAACACCGGTGTCATTGGGTCCCTTGGTTCCAGCACCGGCCCTGGATTCCCCCCAGGCTCAACCTCCTGAGCTTGGTTTGGTTTTACAGTGAAGAAGCGGTTTTGAGGTTTCTGGAGAAAGACGCCTTTGGGCTAGTCACCTGGTTACAGAAACGCACCTGGCTCTAGATTTTTCCACAATGCTGAGCAGATTGTGTCTGAAGGCCCTGCTGGATGGGGTTTTGGAGATAATAGGAAAGTTCTCAGCTGCTATGGGCCTCTGTGCCTGCTGCACCTGCATAGACACCCTATACTTTAGACTTCAGAGGAAAACTGCCTAAACATGGATCCTTCTGTCACAAATAGAACTTTCCAACTAGCTTTAATTTGGATAGGAAGAAAAATGGGATGACATACTTGATGTGCAGACCCTGATGGTATCACATCAGAATAAATCTGTGCCAAGAAGGTGTAAAGATACGAATCAAGAGGGAGAACAAAAAAGCCTGTCTAGTTTAACCCTACTGAAAAGGATTACAAAACACACGGACTCTGTTCAAGGCCCTTCATTGTTAGACATAGGCATGCTGATCACATGTGCACTTCCCTTGATCAGGTAGGCACCCCTCTTGATGACGTGCAGACCCCACTTGATCACGTGGGCACCCCCCTTGATCACGTGCACACCCCCTCTTGATCACGTGGGCACCTCACTTGATCATGTGGGCACCCCTCTTGATCACGTGCACACCCCCTCTTGATCACGTGCACACCCTCTTCCAAAATACCTGGGATTAAGTATAAGAGCCGTTAGCAATCCTGAGCCACAGCCCGCACTCACAACTTGGTCAGATTACAAACATCCTAGGCCTGTGTAGCACCCAGGCCTTGGATAACAGGGGTCTGAGAAAGCGTGCTGGGGTGGTGGAGAAGGAGGAGAAATGTGCTGCATGCAGCAGAAAAGGCTGGGTCACAAGCCACGTGCAGAAATGCCCTCTGATGCCCCCAGACTCCATGGCTCTCCCATTCTTCACTTTCACCCCAGAGCAGGCTGTGCATGAGACCTGACCCGGGGGAGGGGCATGATGTTTTCTTTCAGAGCCTAACGATATGTCATGCATTTGCATGCACACTCCAGTGGGCTATAGGCTACAGCAAGGCCGGGGTTCACTAGGGCCTCACCACCTGCCAGCCTGTAGCTGTCGCTCCACCCCCTACCTTCTACACAAGAAAGCTACCCATTGTCCACTTCAGCTGATTACCTACTGTCATTCAGATGCTCCATATGGCAGAACTTGTGGTGTGAGAGGCTGACTCAACCAGCCAGTGACACAGGTCTTTGTCACATACCGTTTCCATCAAGACCTCTCTCAATTCTCTCTCAATAAAAGTTCTTAAAAAAAAAAAAAAAAAAAGATTTAGTCAATATCATCAAAAACAAAAACAAAAAACAAAAAAAAAAACAGACCTCTCCTCTGGTGCTGCCTTCAGAGCCTCTTCAACTTCACTTCCCTGGTGGTAGGTCCTCAGCCTTTGAGCATGAACTTGAAAAGCAGTGGATCCTCGTTTATTGGAAAGCCTGTTTCCAGATAATATCCAGTGGATTCTCCAATACCCCATGAAGTGGGGTTAACTAGTATTCAAATCTCTTAAGACACATTCATTTTTTTTTTTTTTTGAACACGTACTATGTACCTAACAGTTCTCATAGTGACCAGAGCAAGGGTCCTCATCCTCAGGGAATTTACATTCTAGTGGAGAAAGAAAGATATTAAAAAAAAACAAGCCTAATAAATATGTACATTAAAAGTACATCCTAAGTGCTGTGGAAAAAAGACAAAAGGTGCAGGTAAGAAGGTTCAGTTTGTAGAATTGAACAGGGTGGTCAGGTTTTGCTTTGTTTGGGCAATGACTTGAAGAAAGTGAAGCATTTTAGCCAAGTGGACAGAGAGGTAACAGTGTTCCAGGCAGAGGGAACATTGTTCCAGGCAAAGGGAACAGCCAGAGCAAAGGCCCTGAGGCAGAAGATGCATGCCACCTGTGAGAAGCAGGAGGCACCTCTGTGTCTGGGACAGAATGAGCCAGGGGGAGGTTGGTGGAGAGGAAACTGGAGGGGAACACATTGTTCCAACCAGAGAGGAGTTCCACCCAAGGTCCGAGAGGCAGACCATTGCATAAGTCAGGTGGGATGTAGGCCACTCGCTTAGAGCCCCAGGTGCTTCCCCTACTGATTCAAGGCACACAGGCTTTCTGCTCCTGGGAGCCCTCCTCCTGCCTTTGGTCCCCAGCACTTGGCCAGCAGACCCAGGACCTGGCCACCACACAACAGAACAGCCTCCTTTCTGGCCCCCCACAGAAACCATCCTGGCTCACTCCTGCCCCTGGCCCTGACGTTGGCAGGAGGGCTGACAGCTGTGAAGAACCAAATTACAAACTCACCATGCTGAAGTCCTTCCCTGCGACCCAGGCCCAGAAACCTCAGGTTACAGATCCAAGCTCCTGGGATCTCCCAGTCCAAAGCTGGTGCCCACAAGGCAGGGGCCGGCCAGGCCTGGGAGAGGGAGTTCTCACCTTCCAAGCAGCCAGAACCCAGCGGCCATCTGGCCCGGCTCTGCGTGGCCAATTGGGCATTAGGCATGTTGACACCTGGGCAGGACTGCCAGGGCATCGGGGCTGCAGCAGGCATGTGAGGCAATGCTCCCCAAGTGCTCAGGTGTAACTGAATCAGGCCTTGGAAAAGAGGGAAAAAAGCACATTACCAAGCCCCAGATGTGCCAAGAGCTCCTTGGATCGGTCCTCTTCCCAAGCCTCCCCCTCTCCTTGGATTCAGCCTGTTACAGCTAAATGGCTCTATTTATCGCCCTCCAAGTGTTTTGCTTGGCAGGGTCCAGGAGTGGCTGACTTAAACCAGCAGTGACAGGTGGCTACCCTCGGTCTGCAGGCACCAAGCTCACTGCCATGCTTCAGCGTCCCCACTTTCTCCTCTTTCTCACACACAAACGTCTTCCATGCCATGGAAGCGTCAAAACCACTCTCAGAGCAAGTGGACTCGTGGAAGATGCTTTGAAGAATCCCTGGGACAATGGCAAAGTCACTGGTTCTCTCTGGACCTCAGTTGCCCTTCTTATAAAATAATAGGGTCCAAAAGTCACTACTGGAGATTATAGAGACAGCTATGAGATTACAGAGACAGTTCAGTGCTCTGCTTTGAGAACAAGAAGAGACTTTGAGCCACAGGGAAGAACTGAGGGGTTCAGAGGCCTGGATCTGAATTGCTACTCGGAGGCTGCTGCAAGAAACAAGAGGGGCTGAGAAAGAGAAAGGGAAACCCTCCCTAGAATTACCTTTTGGCTCAGACTCTCAGTGGATGTGGAGTATGGGACCAAAATAAAGTTCTGACATTGGATTTGGAAATAGAATGGGACCGTCACTCACTGGGGTCAACTTCAGCAGAGTTGGGGTCTTCAAAATCTGACTGTTAGGAGCACAGCTGTGAGTAGAGAGGGTAGAAACAAGGAGTCTCTTCCCAGTGGCAGAAGGCTGATGGGAAGGTCGCTGCAGTAACGAGACTCGTCTGGGCCTCCAGCATCTCTGAAGTAGGAAATGAGAGAGGAGAGACTGACTTTAGATGAGAAGGATGAAGAGTCTGATTTCGTACATGTCTCGTTTAGGCCGAAAGTCAGGAAAGAGGTCAGGGTGGAGATGCATATTCAGGAGATGTTTGCAAAGAATGATAGAGAATGGAATGGAGTAGGTGAAGGAGAAAAAAAAGTCTAGAAGGCATATTGGAATATATTGGAGAATGTTGCATTTAAGAGTTGAGAGTTGAGAGAAGGCTGAGTAGTCAGGAAAGGAGGTGGAGAAGGGGCATCCAGAGAGGTAGGAAGAACCAGAGTGACCCTGAGCTAGGGCAGTCCTGGGTGCTGGTCATCAGATAGTCCTGCCTCCCTTCTAGGAGCCTCGTGGGATGGGCGTTCCTGATCCCCCTGTGTAACTAGGGGACACATATGATGGTTTTTGGTCAATGAGCTGTACGTGAAAGCAGTATGTCACTTTAAGCCAAACATTTAAAGCTGATGAGACACTTGAGACCCCCTTTCCTCGCTGCCGTGACCATGGTTCCAGTAGCGACTGCCCTGCGGGTCCACAAGGGAGAGGACGTGGAGCAGAACCAGAGACCATCAGGACTGAGAAACAACATCTTTGCTGTAAGCCACCGGGATCCTTGGAACCCACAGAACAGCGTGGCCTTTCCTGATGGATACACTCGTGAAGGAGTTTCTACAAGGAAGATGGTGGCCAGCAGTGCTGCGTGGGGCCGGAACAAGGGGACCAGGAAAGCAAGTGGACATCAGTGACCCTCACGCTTGGGCTGTGGGCTCAAGAACCAGACTACAAGGCGTTAAGGAATGAAGTCCTGAAGGCAGAAGATGTAGACTTCAAAATATATGGGGGAAAGTCAGAAAAGAAATGGGGTAGCATGAGGGCAAGCCAGGTAGGGAAAGGCTTAGGCTTTTATTCCTAAGAGAAGCCAGTGAAGAAGCAAAGGGATAATATGAATTACGCTCTGATTTGCCCAAGCTCGTCCCTCCTCTGTCTGGCCGGAAAGCAGAAGCGAGGCACTCGATCTCCTGCCCCTGCAATGTTTTCCTTTCCTGGTTGCACACTCACTCCAGGAGGTGACCAAGGGTCAAGGGGACTGAGCTGAAATTGGAGGGGGTGGGGGAGGCACAGAATAAGAGAGGGGGCTCCTAGAAATACCCTGGTAGTAGAAGGATGGAGGGGAGAGGGAGGAAATTGATGGAAAGATGGTCATCTCGAGGAAACTGGGAAGTTTGAGAGCCCCTAAGAATTGACCGCCAGGATGTGAGTTCCCACATCTATCAAATGGGGCTCACCCTTGTCACGCAGGGTCATGGGGGAGATGAGAGGGGATGAAGCATGCATACCAGCACATGACACACTGGAAAGCTCCATGCTCATGGGATGGAATCAGGGCGGGAAGCCACTGTTCGAGGTAACTTTACCCAGAGAATCCACTGCCTCTGTTGCTGCCAGTGAGGCCGAACTCCCAAATCAGCCACCATGGCTTGCCCAAGGGACAAGCTCAAGTCTACACCAGCTGCCCACAGAGTTCTCGCCCACTCCAGGGTAGGCAGAGGTGGAAGACCCCAGTTCCATCTGTAGCCTCACTCCTTGATCCTGGGCAAGTCAGCTCACATTTCTAAGCTCCAATTCCTGATACATCGAAAGGAGGAAATGAGACCAGACAACTTCTGAGAGGCCTCCCAGCTCTGACATTTTAAGATGCAGTGATTCGATTAGCCCTCCAGCTGTACTTCTTAGATAAATAAAACATAAAACTATTTATAATCAATTACACTTGAAACAGTTACTAGATTATTAAGTAGACGAACAGACAAGAAAAAAATAACAAAAGAACTAATCAATATCAAGTGATATTTTGGATCCGTAATCCCTTGACTCAGTTCTCAGCCCAATGACACACATAATCTGGCCACATTAAAACCCCTTTACTGCCGATGAAGGCTCCAGCTGGGCCAGCCAGCCAGTGGTGTGCCCTCTCACTGGCCAGCTCACAGGGCCCCTGCCCTGTGTCTGCCTGCAACAAACAGGCTCCAGCTGTCAGATGCCTGAGACAGGCGGTGCACACATGTCCAAGCCCGCCTGTAATTGCAGCCCACTCTGTGATGGAGAGCGTGTGTCACTGAAGCAGAACACATAAAATTAGCACTTGGGTCTGTGCTCACCCTGAACTTCATCAGCATTCAGGGTGACACATGCTAAGATGCAGGAAGAGAAATCCTAAGCTCTGACCTGCTTTAGCCCTTAGCCCAGTCAATCTGCTCAGCAGAAAATCAATCCTGAGATACCCTGGGAGGCTGATATCCAGGAAAACTTCCCCCAATCTCTCCCATCACTGTGTGATCCAATCAGCCTCTCTCTCTCTCTCTCTCTCTGACACACACACACACTCACACCTACTTCAGCAATGGCCACCAGGGTGTGTTGGCCATGACACTTGGAGCTGATCCCTGGGTTTGATTATTCCCTCTCTGGGTTTGATTATTCCCTGCCTGGGTTTGATTATTCCCTCTCTCCGTGGCCTAAATGGGGTCAGACAAGCCTGAAGACTCGGTCATAAATTAGCAGTTGCCCGTGATAGTGGAACCAATTTCCACTGACGGCAGCCTCCAGGTCCCACCGCTTGCTGTGGGCCAGCTCAGGTTCACAGCCTGGTGTGGGCAGAGCACGTCTGTTCTCCGGCAGACTTGGCTCATTTCTACATCCAGCTCGAGTTGGCTGTGGTCTTCTGGGGAAAGCAGAATTCTGGGCTGAGCACACGCCACCCCTCCCCGAGGCGCCCGCCCCCTCCCCTGCAGTTGGCAGCTCTGCAACCACAGTGGTGCTGAGGTGAGCCTCATTGAATCCTCTGGTGGAACGAGCAAGCCCTGGACACAGGCAGCGTTCCTTGAGAAGTCACTAGGCCTGCAGCAGCCCTGCCTGTGCTGATAGGTGTGCTCCTCACCAACTGCTCTGGGAGGCTGGGGCCGAGCAGCTCTGCCTGCATTCACTGAAGAGGTACGGGGCCAGCAGCACACAGGGTCTGCAGCACACATGGGTCTGCTGCCTGGTGCTCCACCTTCACGAGTGCAAGAACACTGCACAGTCCAGACTGAGGAGAGCAGCATCAACTCAGCCTGCTGCAGCATCATCTGCATCCCTCTGGGTCCTGCCTCAGCCAGGCCTCCCTCTGCTCCTGGCGCTTATGCTCTTAGCACAGCAGTGCAGAAGCCAGGTACCAGGGTTGGGAGGCCTGGTTCTCACCTTCTTTCCTTCCCATCTGCAGGACCTAAATGTAGAAGAAAAGGTTTAGTTCTCTGAACATCACTTTCCCCTCTCTAACATGAGATGTCTCACCTGGACTATCTCCAAAGTTCCAGCTCCCACAGAGACACTTTTCTGTGTAAACTTGCTTCAGGGGCCAAATCTTACAGACAGGTATAGAGAGAAGACTGTAAGAGCAGAGGGACTTCAGGAGCACCATGGAAGCTCCTGGCCTTCAACACTGTCCTGGTCCCCCACCGGAGTTCTAGAAATTCTGCCGGAAGAGATTCAAGTCCCGGGGCAGGTCACTCACCCAGACTCCAACCATTCTTAAAGGTGCCTCCGCTAGGAAAGGAAACACTGGGGCAACTTTTATTCATCCATCTCTTTGTCTCCTAGTGAGGAAAGGTACCCTCCGTCACCTACAACTGAAGGTGAACTGGCCTCATTTTGCTTTTCCATCCCTATGCCCCAACCTGCCCTGCATGCACCTTCAGCCCAGACTCAGGGGCAGACTCACTCTTCCCTGAGCTTCCCTTTCATCATTCCACCTTCTCTTGTCACAGAGAGAATAGCATATGCCCTTCACAGGTCAATCTGCCTCTTCATTAAAGAAGGTGTTTAAGGCCCCCTACATGGCACTCCCTGCCCTGAGTGTGAGGGGCTGTTCTCACCTACAGGGAGAGCAGTGTCCTCACCCTGAAGACCAGAGGGAAAGCAAGGGAGGGCCAAGGAGAGGCTCAGTGTGCCTCTGGCAAATGTGGCCTTGGCCACGAGGATATTAAGATGTCCAGGAGGGAATTCTTTTATTAAGACGGAATCTTCTGGTAGGCGTCTGCCTAGACCTAGAAACTGAAAAACTCAGACAAGGTGTCTAAGAAACTGCCAGGCCTTCAGGACTAGAAGGCAGATGACAGAGATCAGCAGCTATGAACTTGGAGGATGTGCTGTGAGACCCAGGGCTTCTGGACTCCTCAGTGCCATTTTTCCTTGTTCTTTTCTTACGGATGACTAATCAGTCACTGTCTTCTGAAATTTTAGTCTGCCTCAGCTGCTCCAAGGAAAATCAGGGTTGAATGATGTTCAGGGTAAACTCAGGACTAAGGTGCTTAGTAAGAACAACTATGTTTATTGTCATGAATCTCTTGATGAAATAGACAATTTTGGGGGAAGCTGAAAGTTACCGGGATTGACTCAAGAAGAGTATTCTCTGAACAGACCATCAACCATGAAAGAAGTTGAAAAAAATTGTGGAAGATCTATCTCTATAAAAGAGAATTATGTATAGAGAATGATCTTTATAAAATCTCAGTTTTATGGATGAATCCTTTCAGATTGTTCTAGAGCAGAGAAAAAAAGTGGAAAACTTCCCAATTCCTTTTAGGCTACCATAATTTTACGATAAACCTGGCAAAGATAACATAGAAATAATGTATAATGTTACATATGTAATACTGTATATGCATAAACACGTACACACATACACACACACATACAAATACAGACCAATCTTACTTATAAGTATAGTTTCAAAAATACTAAGTGAAAGACCAATAAATCAAGTCCAGGGGCTATTAAAAGAATAATTCGATATGACTAATGCTATATTTTTTCCTGGATTGTAATGAGAGATGGGAGAAGAAGAATTGGGGACTGGGATTATAGGTCATTTTTAAAGTCATTTTTTTGCAAAAAAGAGCAGAAAATTAGGGCAGTAACTGGTGAAGTGGCCAAAAGAATGTTTTGTTTTTTCCTCCCTGTGGCTTGTAGGATCTTAGTTCCCCGACCAGGGATCAAACCCGTGCCCTCTGCAGTGAAAGTGCTGAGTGCCAACCACTGGACCACCAGGTATCACCCAGAATTATTTTTTTTTTTTTAATTATAGGATGGAACAGATAATAGCATTTTCTTCCAGTACGGAACTTGGTGATATATGAGAAAAGAAGAGAGAATTGCTAGAGTGATGTCTTTGAGTAAGCAAAAACGGTACACAGATGAAGTGATTGGCTTTAAATAAAAACTCTACCTAAAGAGCACAGTCATAGGACTTTAGAACAGAAGCAGGTTGGTAGATGGACATGCCGATGGGAGACTGGGTGCTCTAGGAAGTGTCACCGATTGAGTTCTCTGGAAGCAAAATTAAGTTGAGTTTCGAATGCTTAATATTTATTAGGGATCAACATCTATGGAAGGGAGAGGGAGGGAATAGGATTATTTGGAAGAAAAATTCAAAGTACTGTGCATGCCCAGCAAAGCCTTAACCAGCTCCAAAGACAGCTTTGGATTTGTCCCTTGGTGCCTTTACGCCACTGCTACCCTCCCCCCTAAACAGATTTTGGATTTGGGGTACTCTGAATAGTCTACTCTTATGCTCATGCTAAAAGCTGGTTTTGGGCGTATATCTGCTGACAGCTCTCCCAGCAGCTGGGATAATGGATCTTTTCTTGAAGGGGTGATGTGGATGATAAAGCTCTATATCCAACAAATAGAATCCCTTCCATTTTCTCAGTACCAAGAGGTAAGCAAAATACCCAGAAGAGCAAGGACAGTGAAAATGTGGTGGGAGAAGTGGAGGGTTTGGAGATAGAAGGAGAGGCATGAAATTGTCACCTAGGCGGGGACTAGTGAACAGTCTAGGGAAATATGGTGCAATTCCAGGCAGCTCTAAGGGTGCATTTTAGGGGTAGTACTGAGGAATTTGAAGTGATCCCAGATAGCATGGTGGTCTGGTTTTCTCCAATCACGTTCAAGTATAAATGTGCAGCTGCAGGAACAGAATGAGAAAGGAAACAGAACTGAGAAACCAGTTAACAGGGGCCAGATCATTAGGGACTTGCAGGCCATGGAATGACCTTGTTTTTTTTCCCTGAATGGGATGGGAAGCCACCCCAGGGTTGTTTATTTTCATCCTTTTGACTTTGAAGAACAATACACTTATATGGAATTGCTTAGCACACACATGTACAGCCTAATAAATTACCACCGAGCAATCACACCTGGATGTCTATCCAGGTGAAGAAATAGGGCACAGCCAGCACCACAGAAGCCCCCCCTTGTCCTTCGCCAAGTATTATTCCCTTCCACACAGTGAGTGTTTACTCTCTTGACATTTATAATTAATCCCTTTCTTGCTATTTTGTTTTCATTTTTAATGTTTGTATCCCTAAAAACTAAAGGTTGGGTTAGGTGGTTTGTACTTTCCTTTTTCGTCTTTCCATAAATAGAATCAAATAATATATCCTTTTTGTGTCTGGCAGTTTTGCTCTACATTGCTTTTTTTTTTTGGGGGGGTACACCAGGTTCAATCATCTGTTTTTATACACATATCCCTGTATTCCCTCCCTTCCTTGACTCCCCCCCCCTCGATTCCCCCCACCCTCCCTGCCTCAGTCCTCTAAGGCATCTTCCATCCTCGAGTTGTACTTCCTTCGTTATACAACTTCCCACTGACTATTTTACAGTTGGTAGTATATATATGTCTGTGCTACTCTCTCGCTTCGTCTCAGTTTCCCCTTCACCCCCTGCCCCCTCCCATACCTCGAGTTCTCCAGTCCATTCTCTGTATCTGCATCCTTGTTCTTGTCATTGAGTTCATCAGTACCATTTTTAGATTCCATATATGTGAGTTAGCATACAATATTTGTCCTTCTCTTTCTGACTTACTTCACTCTGTATGACAGATTGTAGTTCTAGCCACCTCATTACATATAGCTCCATCTCATCCCTTTTTATAGCTGAGTAATATTCCATTGTATATATATGCCACATCTTCTGTATCCATTCATTTGTTGATGGGCATTTAGGTTGCTTCCATGTCCTGGCTATTGTAAATAGTGCTGCAATAAACATTATGGTACACGTTTCTTATAAACAAATGGGACCTCATGAAACTTAAAAGCTTTTGCACAGTGAAAGAAACCATAAACAAGATTAAAAGGCAACCCTCAGAATGGGAAAAAATAATTGCCTATGAAACAACGGACAAAGGATTAACCTCCAAAATACACAAGCAGCTCATGCAGCTGAATACCAAAAAAGCAAATAACCCAATCCACAAATGGGCAGAAGACCTAAATAGACATTTCTCCAAAGAAGACATACAGATGGCCAACAAACACATGAAAAGATGCTCAACATCACTCATCATCAGAGAAATGCAAGTCAAAGCCACAATGAGGTATCCCCTCACACCAGTTAGAATGGCCATCATCACAAAATCTGGAAACAACAAATGTTGGAGAGGGTGTGGAGAAAAGGGAACTCTTCTGCACTGTTGGTGGGACTGTAAGTTGGTACAGCCACTATGGAAAACAATTTGGAGGTTCCTTAAAAAACTACAAATAGAACTACCATATGATCCAGTAATCCCACTACTGGGCATATACCCAAAGAAAACCATAATCTACATTGCTTTTGAGGTGCATTCAAAGTGTTGCATTTTTAAGTTCAGGTTGCCACAGGATCAGACCTAGGTTTGGTTTTCAGAAATTCCAACTCCGCAGCTATCAGGAGATAGTTTTGTGAAGGGAGTTAGCTTCATCTTGTTTGCTTCAGGATAATACAGTTTTCTGGGTCTTTACCCAAGTTTTAGGGTTAGAATTTAAAGCCCTGCATTCATCTCTCTTTTTTTCTCCAATCTCTCCAGTCAACTTAGAAGAATCACCTAATACAAAGTCCTTATTCCTTATTTCCACAGTGATGTTTTTTTTGCCAGCAGCTACTTGGTCAATTAAAACTTTGTCTTCTCTAGACAGTAATTGTTTAGTTACCTCATGCTTTTGTTCTATTGCTTTTGTATATGGGCATTTTTTATCTTCATAGAATGTTTTTAGACTTTGAGAACTTAACCCAAACTTCCCTCCTTGTCACAGTATGCCTGGACAGAGCTTTGTAAAACAGACACTGACAACTGAATTTATTAAGGTAAAGCTATTTCCCCTTTCTTTTAGTGTGAGTCATTTCTTGTTACAGTAGATTGGAACTCAAACTCTACTTATTTCTTAATCATCAAATGTACTTAGTTTCACCAACTCTGAGCAACTCTAAGCAGCAAAGTGGCACAAGGAGTGGGGAGGAGGGAGTAACAAATCAGAGCAGGTGGGAAGAGGAAGCATCCTTCAGTCCTCAATCCCCATCAGAGCGGAAACTCCTGCAGCACACAGCCCCTGACACCACATCCAACTAGAATTGACAACTAGGGTCTACTAATCATTCAGCTACACAGCAGAGATGGGTACATTTTAGGATTTAACTCTATGACTTAGCCACATGGCTTTTGAATAATGTGTTTTGCTAAGTTCTGAACTACACCTCCTATTCTAGGTCTCTACTAGACAGTCTCAACCCAGTTCTTTCAGTATTTATTTCTAATATGTGGACAAGTCATCCAATTACCACGGACCTCTCTTTCCCATTAAAGAAAGGAAGAGAAAGAGTTACTCATCTCAATACAATAAATATATTAGGCAGTAATTTTAATTTTACCATATTTAAACTGTAGACATGCAAAAAGCATTATCTGCCTGCAGTCATGTGAATGCCAATCTTATAGGAAAAGGTTTATACAAAGAATTCTCTATCTGAGGTGAGAAACGATGTGAGAACATTTTAAGTATTTATCTTTATATTGACTACTAGTTTCAAGATAGAGGGCCATATGATTTTAAAAGCAGCACTGTTAAGATCAAGCTTGGGATGATGAAGACTGTCATATTTGTCTTTCCCAAATGAAAGAGACAACTTGGTTCCTCCTGTTAAACTCCGAAGATGCACACAGCTGAAAAAATACAGCTCTGAGAACCAAATGAGTGAGATGCCAGGGGTACAATTTAAGTAGCAAGTTTTATTTCCCTCTTCTTCCCTAACAACCCTCACATCCTCACCAGCACCCCAAACAGAACTCCCTTCAGTCCCCGAGTGAAGGGCCGAGAGAAGTTGGAGTAGATACATTTACCCTGAAATCTATACAGAATAAGAGTAAATCCTAAGATTCATCACCTGGGGGTACCTGTTTAAAAAGTGGTTTCCTAGATCTCATGTCTACTGAATTTGAATGCGGGGATAAAGTCCAAGAATGTGATTTTTGAAGGTTCAAAAACCTTGAATAAGGGGGAAGGCAACTTGGACCTAAGCAGCTTAACTGAAAGCAAAAATCAAATAGTACCATTCAGCTCTTCCGTTTCTTCAGATATTAAAGAGCTACTGTCAAATATCTACTGTCCATTTTTGGACAAGGGTCTAAAGATTTTCTAAATGCCATGATGATTTTAACAGCTTACTGGTTTGCTATAACTGACTGGTAACATCTCACTCTTCCCATGCTTACAGAAAACTTTTGGGGTTTTCTTAGCGCTTTTAGATATAATCTCATTTAACTCTTACAATATTCCATCAACCAGGAAAAGGCTGTGTCATAATCTATGAAGGCAACTCCTAAAGAGAAGCTGCAATAACATTTCAAGAAAGAATCATAAAGCACAACACATGATAAAGTCAAGGAATTACCACAGCAAGAACCTCTCATCTCAGGACCCAGGAACCCTAAAGAGTCTCCTCAGCCCATGAGGAGGCAAAGTGGGGCCTCGGTTGCAATCAGAGTCCACACGCAGACTAATGTGCATACAAATATTTTCTAAGAGTGTCAAGGAATGAAAGATGGAAAACACCAATTTAGTAGAAAGTGCTGGTCTGAGGATCAGAGCTAGGTTTAAACCCCTCGCCACCTCACTAGTGACCTTAGTGCCTTAACTTCTCTGGAGCCCCTGGTCAGGCTGCTCCACAGGACTAGTTTAGGCGACTCCCAAGGCCTTTTCTATCGTGAAACTTCTGTAATTTCCATACGTTTATGTTTCATGAGTCATTTAATTACATTAAATTGCTTGGTCATTTAATCAAAAACTCTAAATTCAGTCTGTCGTTCAATAGGTATTTATTAAGCACTTAACCTGTGCCAGGCAACCAAGAATGTGGGAAACAGATACAGAAGACACAGTCTCCTAGCATGGGGGGTAAATACTCCTTACTGTGGATAAATAACATATTTTATGTGAAGAGTCCTTATGTCTCTTTAAGTGGTTAAACAGTAAAGCACACTGGATCTGTGCCCAAATAATGGAAATCTACATAGATAATGGAAAGCCTGCCTGTGCAAAATTAATAAATATTAACTTTAATTATAGACATGGCTTCTGCCAAGATATTAGGCTTTTCTTCTTTGTACCCTTCACTTGCTTTAAAAAAAAAAAAATTAGAACATTTAAATTTACTGGTAAATAAATTAAATTTTTGCATTTACAATCAAAATCAATTTTCAAAGTATAAGTTTATAAAAATAGTTTATTTCAAAGACTCTCAATAGGACTTAACATCTTATTTTCACATATACCAAGAAGATAATCAATATGTTCAGTATATTTTAATCCATGATGAGGGTGCCCCAGATCTATTATTATTAGATCTACATACATACGGTTTAATTGGACAGGGTTCAAAGTCTTAATTAAATATATTACATAATTGGATTCCCCCCCCCAAGTTTAATGTTAAATTTTCATGAATACAATTTCACAATGGTTACAATATATATGAATTTACAACTGAAGGAATCATTTAGTAATTTACAATGCTTTAAAAATCTAGCTCCATAATCTCTTTCTTTAAAAAAAAATCCTTCCCACATATATATATGTATATATATATTCCACATTTCTCAGGAAATGCATATGTTCACCTAATAGTAAGGTCCAAAACGAGAAGCACTACTATCCCCAGAAGAGGAGGGTGGAGGCAGGGGTGGGGGGGGCGGGGGTGGGGGTAGGGAGTATGGTAGGGGAATTAATGGGTGAGGAGCCACAGCAGGGGCCACCCAGCCCATGCTGGCAGGTGCATGTGGTGGTGGGGGTGGTGGAGGGGGAAGGAGGGAGAAGTTATGCATGTCAAACCCAGGAGGAGAGAAGGGATACTGTGGCATCATAGGGCCATCCGGTCTCTGTGGTGGAAATCCTGAAGTCTCCTGAGGTACCATGTGCTCTGAGTTATAAAACTGTGGAGGTGGGGGCCTGTCAGGGCAAGACCGAGGATATCTGCCCCGGGAAAATCCTCTTGTGAACTCTCTGTTGTGATATCCTTTTGAAGGCTCTGAAGCAGAGCTATGAACATTCCAATTCTGATGTACTTCTGCAAAATCTTCACCTTCGGGGGAAAAAGCATAAAAACAAAATTAAAATTAATACATCAAAAAAACACTTTAAAATTCCAATAATGCCTTATTTAATTTCCAGTATATCTTATGTTAATTATAATCATATAAGGCTTAAAATGATTAATTGTAAATGAATTTAAAATGCCAGAGGATCAGGAAAGGAAAAGTCTAGCAAGACAAAACTTTGAGACAATAACCAGTTGATTTCAGTCGAACACCAGAGAGAAAACTGGACACCACCCCCACTCACACTCTCAAAGGCTCAGTAGGGGGGACCTGCTAGCCCTCCCACCAGAGTGGTCAGAATAGGCTGAGCAGGGAGCCCGTTTCCAGCCTCCCCTCAATGACAATGGAGGTCACATGGGGAACCTGGACTTCCATCTCAGCCAGCAGTAACACAGCCTTCCTACACTTCCTGTACTGGGGGTGGAGTCAGAGAAAACCTGGAAAAGCCAGGACTTTCATCACTGCCCAGCATAACGAGGCCATCCCCCACGGTGTCAGGAGCAGTAACAAAGCATTCTTATCCCCACCAGACCCAAGAGAAGGCCTGCCCATGCGCAGCAGAAATGAGACACCTTCTGGCTTCAGAGAGCAGAAGCTAAAAAGCAAAGCTTAACTCCTATCCCCACTGGTAGTAACAGTGATAATGCAACCTCCTTCCTTTCCCTGACAGAACAGTTTAAAAACAAAAACAACGCAATAACTAATACGTACAAGTTTCATTTCATTTATCACATTCGTTAGACCTAGAGCCAAGAAGATTCCAAACTCAATGAAAAAGGAAAACTAATTGAGGCCAACACCAAGAAGACAAAGATGTAAAAATTATCAGAGAATTCTTTTAAGTAGTCATCATAAAAACACTTCAATAAAAAATTAGGAACACACTGGTCTTCCTAGGTGGTGCAGTGGTTAAGAATCCACCTGCCAATGCAGGGGACATGGGTTCAAGCCCTACTCTGGGAAGATTCCACATGCCACAGAGAAACTAAGCCCGTGTGCCACAACTATTGAGCCTGTGCTCTAGAGCCCATGAGCCACAACTATTGAGCCCACGCACCTAGGGCCCATGCTCCACAACAAGAGAAGCCACTACAATGAGAAGCCTGCACACCACAATGAAGAGTAGCCCCTGCTCACAGCAACTACAGAAAGCCCGTGTGCAGCAACGAAGACCCAACACAGCCAATAAATAAATTAAATTAATAAATTTATAAAAAAAAAAAATTAGGAACACACTGAAACCAGTAAAAAATTTTAAAATCTCAGCAAAAAAAAAAAAAAAAAAAAAAAGCATATACAAGGAAGAAAGAAAAAGGTATTTTAGAACTGAAAACTCAATCAAAATTAGAAACTCAATGGAGATCTCATCAGAATGAAGGGACAGAGGAAATGATGGGTGACTGGAAGACGGAACAACAGAAAGTATCCAGTCTGAAAAGCAGGAAGGAAATAAACTGGGGAAACAATGAGTTTCAGGGACCTGTGGGACTGTAACAAAATATCATCTTCGGAATCCTAGAAAGAAAGGAGAAAAAAAATGAGGTGGAGGAAGAAACAATGACTGAATACTTCTCAAATCTGGCATAAGACACAAATCCAGATTCAAGAAGCTAAACAGATCTCAATTAAACCCAAAGAAGTTTACACCAAGACACATCACAAACTTTCAAAAACTAAAAACAAAGAGAAAACATGAAAGCAGGGGAAGACAGAAACGATACCTTATCCACATGAAAAAACCAACTTGAATGACAGTAGGTGTCTCATCAGAAACCAGGGAGGCCAGAAAGAAGTGGCACAACATTTTTCAAATGCTGAAAGAAAACTGTCAATCTAGGATTCTATACTGAGTGGAAATATCCTCATGAAAAAGGGAAATCAAAGAAATTCTCAAATGAAGAAAAGCTAAGAATTTGTCTCCAACAGACCTACCCTAATAGAATGGCTAAAGCAAGTTCTCTAAACAGAAACAATAAAAGAAAAAGACCAACATCAGGAAGGAAAGAACACAGAAAGCAAAGATAGGAGTAAATACAAGAGAATTTCCTTCTGAGTCTTCTAAATCACGTTTGATGGTTGAAACAAAAACTATAACAGCTAATGTGAGTCACTGTATACACAGGAAATAATTAAAGCAATTTATATTATCAGTAAGAGTAAATAAAGCAACCTATATACAGAGGTAAGGTTTCTACACTGCAATTAACCTGGTAAAATGACAACAGCAGTAGATTGTGATAATTTATGTATATATAATTTAAGATCTAAAGTAACCACTGAAAAAAACTATACTAATTGATACAATTAACACTCCAGATAAATAAAAATTGAATTCTAAAAAATGTTATAGTAACCATAGGCAGGCAGAAAGAAAGACAATAGAGAAATAAAAGCTTGAGAGAATACAGAAAGACAGATTTAAGCCCTTACAAACCAATAATTACATTATATATAAATGGCCTAAATATACCGATTAAAACACAGAGGTTGGCAAAGAGTGAATTAAAAAGCATAACCACAGTCTATAAGAAACATATTTCAAATGATACAGTCAGATGGAACAAGCTGCAATATGCAAACATTAATCAAAAGAAGGAGTAGGTATATTAACACCAGATAAAATAGGCTTCAGAGCAAAGAAAATTACCAAAGAGAGGGACATTTTATAATGATAAAGGGGTCATCTACCAAGAAGATATAGCAACCCTAAATGTACATGCACAACTACACGCTCTCTCTCTCAACAACTGACAGAGGAAATAGGCAGAAAATCACTAAGGATAGAGAAATTTTCAAAACCACCATCAACTAGGTCTAATTGACAGTTACAGAACACTCTACCACACAGCAGCAAAATATACATTACTTTCAAGTGCCTGAAACCATATACCAAGACAGACCACAGTCAACAAAACTTTGTTAAAAAAGTAGAAGAAATGAAATCATACAGATTGTGTTCTCAACCCACACGGGAATCAAAAATAGAAATCAGTAGCAGAAAGATTACAGAAAAATCTCCAAACACTTGGAAACTAAATAATACTCTTTTAAATAATCAATTAGTCAAAAGGGATGTCTCAGGGGAAATAAAAACAAAGACGGAAACATTAAGCTGAATCATAGTAAGTAAAACATACCAATACAACAAATTTAAGCAGCAAAGTCTTAAATAATATAAGCTCTCACCTCAAGAACCTAGAGAAACGAGACAAAAATAAACCCAAAGCAAGCAGTAAGTTAATGATAGAGCTGAAAGGATGAAACTACAGAGAAACAATAAAGAAAAACCAATGACATAGAGAATTGGCTCTGTGAAGGAGCAACATAACTGGCAGCCCTGCAGGCAAAGCTGAGAAAGAAACAGAAGACACAGATGACCAATATCAGGAAAGACATCAAAACAACTTTACACACACTAATTTGACAAATTAGAAGCAGCGGACCAATTCCTTGAAAAATACAACCTATTATAATTTATCCAATGTGAAAAAGATACCATTATTGAGGAAATTGAATTTGTAATTTAAAGTCTCCCAAAAAAGATCTCCAGGCCAAGGTGGTTCACTGGCGACTCTTACCAAATATTTAAAGAATTAACACCAAGCCTACAAAATGTTTTCAAGAAAATAAAAAAAATCCCAGCTCATTTTATGAAGCTATTATGAAGCTAGTATACTCTGCTGACACCAAAACCAGATAAAATAGTTGAGAAAAAGAAAAGAAAAGAAAAGGAGAAAAGAAATCCAATATCCCTTATGCATGTAAATCTCTCATGCACATAAATCCTTATCAAAACATGAGCAAAATTCAACAACACATACAAAGAATTGCACACCATGACTAACTGGTTTATGCCAGTGATGCTCATTCAATATTCTAAAACCAATGTAATCTACTTTATTAACAACGTAATGAAAAAGTCGTTATCAATCAATGCAGAAAAAACAACTGTCAAAATTTAATATTCATTTGTGATTTCTGAAAAAAAGCTCAGAGCAAACACAACTAGACAGAAACTTCTTCAACTTGACAAAGAAGACCTACAGTAACCCTACACCTGACATTATACGAATGTTGAAAGACTGAATGTTTTCTTCTAAGACCAGGAACAAAACAAAACATATAGTGCCATAAGTTATAGCCAGTAAAGGTAAGAAAAAGAGCTAAAAAAGCATACAGATTGGGGGGCGGGGAGGGAGGGACACACACAACACTGTTCCTATTTGCCACTGACATAATTGTCTACTACACTGAAAATTTCAAGAGAAAAACTGCTAGAACTAGTGAGTTCAGCAAGGTTGCAAGACACAAGCTAGAAATGAACACAAATTAAACATGCAACACCATTTACTCAGGTGTATCTCTAACAAAAAAATGTACAGGACTTTCATTTTGAACACTACAAAATGCTGGTGAAAGAAATTTAAAAAGATCTAAATTAAACATGGTATATACCATGTTTGTGGAATGGAAGACTCAATACAATTAAGATGTCAATTCTCTCCAAACCAATATACAGGTTCAACCCAATTCCTATTAAATCTTAGCAAGACTTTCTGTCAATATAGGGAAGTTTATTCTAAATTCATAAGGAAAGGCAAAGAAACTAAAATGGCTAAAATAATTCAGAAAATTTTTAGGAAAAAAAATAATAAGAGAAAATCTTTGGGACACAGGTCTAGGAAAGAAATTCTCAAACTCCATAAAAGAAAAGCTGGTAAACCGGACTTCATCAAAATAAAAAATTTTTGTTCTGCAAAAGATCCTCGTATGAGGATAAAAACACAAGCTACAGACTGGAAGAAATTATGTACAAACTCTCATAACTCAAGAATAAAACACAGAAACACAATTAGAAAATGAACAAAATACATGAACAAAATATATCATTGAAGAGATATACAGATAGCAAATGAGCACATGGAAAGATGTTCGATATCATCAGGCATTAGGAAATGCAAGTTAAAATCACAATTATGTATTATTACATACCTAGCAGAATGGCTAAAATAAAAAAGAATGACCATACCAAATGCTAGTGAGAATGCAGACAAACTGGGCCACTCATACACTGGTGATAGGAACATAAAGAGGTGAACCCACACGAAAAACAGCATGACAGTTTCTCAAGAAACTAAATATGCAGTTACAGTGGATCCTTAAATAACACAGGTTTGAACTGTGCAGGTCCACTTTTAAGCAAATTTTCATCAATATATACACACTATACGATCCACAGTTGGCTGAATCCATGGATGCATAACCACGGATAGAGAGGGCCAACTGTAAGTTAGTCACACACAGATTTTCAACTGCATGGGGAGGGGGTGGGAGGCGTCAGTGCCCCTAACCCCAAAGGCGTTCACTTGTCAACTGTATTATATAACTCAACTGTACTCTTGAACATTTATCCCAAAGAAATGTGAAAATCTGTGTTCACATAAAAATCTGTGCACAAATGTATAAAGCAGCTTTACTCATAAAATCCAAAACTGTAAATGTCCTTCAACGGATGAATGGTTAAACCACCTGTGGTATTTTCGCACCACAGAATACTACCCTGGAATGAAAAGAAACTTGATACAGACAACAGTCTAAATGGTCTCCAGAAAACTATGCTCAGTGACAAAACCCAATCACTAATTCATACAGTCATTCTTGACAGGACAAAACATATTACAGAAATGGCGCATGGATCAGCGGTTGTCAGGGGTTGAGGAGGAGGCAGGAGGTGGGAAGTGGATGTAAATTTAAAAAGCAACATGAGGAGGGGAGAAAAAAAAGGCAACATGAGGACCTCCTTCTGTGATTGCAGCATGTCAACAGGAAATAAAACATCTTGATTTTAGCTTAAGCACCATATCATTTAATTCTAAAAATGGAAACAAATAGGTTTCTTTAAAAAAAAGAAAGTACTGATGAGCACAAATGATTCTACCAAGGCTTAGTCTGCCTTTTACCCCTAGGAGCCACTTTTACATCTATAAGCCTGAAAACCCACCACTGAATATTCCCTGTGACTCTCCCACCACATCCTCCGCTATGGAATGCCTCCAAAGCTAGCCAGGTGCCAGAATGTAAAGAGAAAACTCCCATAGGTTTCTTTCAGTTTTATTACTGAGGGACTTGTATAGATGTAAATGAAGATTTAAAAAATACTATATATTGCATTTAACTCACGTGACTCATTAAATTCAGATCTGAATTTTTTCCGGCCTTGAATCTGAGATTTTTTCCTCTGTCTGGCTTCTTTTTCCTTTTCATCATCACTGAAATCTAAGGCCTTGAACAGAAAAATACATTTTTATGTCACATGCGTTTACCAATCCAATGGTACATACTTGGAGGTGAGGAGAATAAGCCTATTACTTAACAGTGACCCTGAAAGAAAGTTACCCTTTTCAATACTTAATATTTACACCACTAATATTCAAATCTGATAAAAAAATACTTTTTTTGATAAATGACCTAATGACTCTAACACAGGTTAATCAGGATGAGTACTGAAGATTTTACTTTCTTCTGTTCTGAATTCTTAGAAAGTTTCAGATAGGTAACTTTAAAATGCTGATCTGTAACACCCTTCAGATATGGGTATTCCCTGATTTCCAGCTTAGAGTCACGATTCATCATAGTGCCAGCTGCCAAACAATGCTAAAGCAAGGAGTACTCAGGAATACACAAATACATAAATTACCAGCTCTATTATAAAAATGGAAAAGAATGTTATACCCTTCATTCATTCAAAAATTTACACACACCCATTACATGCCAGACACTGTTCTAAACACTTTATAGGTACTAATTCTTTTAATAATAGGTCAGGTATAAGTAAGCACTATAAATAAACAATAAGGCAAACTAAGGGTGGAGAAAATCACTAGGATGCTATTCAGACAGGACTGTAGAAAAAGTCTTTGATAAGTAGATACAAGCATGACCCAACTTTCAAGAGGAAATCACTTTCAATTACAAGAGGGAAAATTGAGATATTACTAAGAATTGCGGTCCACTGTTATAGCCTACTAAAAAACCAAGACCTATGAGCTATATACATAACTCCTATGATTTCTTGGAATTCAGGTATTTTATCCTATTAATTTCAGAAAATAAATACTGTCTGTACTTCACTAAAAAAACACTGTGTACATGTGTTCACATTTAAAAGGAAGAAATAAAATATATATGAAACTTTTTGTATGGGATTTTCATTATGGTCTTACTGAAGTATACTGAACCGTCCATGAACCAGGAGTTCACATGCCTCAGAAATCTATAATCAAATTCAAAAGCATCAACTAATTTTAGTACCTTGAAACACATGATCTTTTACTACTTATCTTAATGTGCTAAAATTTTTAAGCTCATGTTAAATTTGGTATCTGACAGACATTAGAAAGTACTGAGATCAGATAGAAGACATTCCTTTCTCTGAAACTGTTCAGTCAAATGAGAAAACAGATAAATAAGTCAATAAACAAATGCTATGACTTAGTGCTCTGGGATAACGGGGCTAAAGAAGAGGAAGGAGGGCAAGGAAGGCTTGACAGCAACGACCCAGGATGAATCTCTAAGGACGAACCAGCAGTGACCACGGGAAAGGAGGCTTTGGGGAGTGGGAGGGACGTGTGCAGAGGCACAGCATGTTAGAGACAGAAACACGGTTCTCTGAGGAAAAGCAAACGCTTCTTACACAGCAAGATTTGAGACAATGAAACTGGAGAAGTTAATAAAGACTCTTAGCGGACCAGTTTAAATAACTGGGCATTTTTTGGCATTAACTGAAAAAGCAGGAGGGATGTATGAAAGGATCGTAACTGGCAACAGTTTATTTTGGAGAGACCACTTCGGCAATATTTTGCCACCACCTCCCAAAATCAGGGAAAAATTCACATTTTTCTTTTATACAAATTAATTTAAATTTGCATTCACTAAACACATTTATTCAACTCAGATTATGCATTCATATGTTAGAAATAGATGTGGAAATAAATAAGATGTATTCCCTATCATGCTCTTCTAGCAAATTCAATTTTCAGAGCATGATTTTTTTTTTAAGTTAAAATCTCACAAATTCCAAATTCTAATCTATGATTAAGACCAGGCAATAATCCTATACTACAAAATCTGACCACAATAAAATAAAATTTAGAATCTCAGTTATGGAAATAGAGACATTTGGTCAACTACTTGGAAAAAACAACTCCCTGAACTATGCTGGGACTTAATTTTATAATTAACCTAATCAAACCAATTTTATAAACTATTAACAATTCCATAATTAGCAATTTTAAAGCTTAAGTATGAAACAATAGGGATGTACTAAAATATTTGGATTTCACAAGAAATATGTTTCACGAACTTTGTGAATCCCCAAATACTTTAAGATGCCATGAACATAAAAACATTAAGTCAATCTTCAGAATCTCAGTGGAAATCACATGTACACATGACACAAATCAGAAAACATAATCCCACAGCAATGTCATTACTAAACTAGGACCGCTTACTGGTTAAGTGACCCTCTAAGCAGGCATTCCCTGACTCCTGCTTCAGCAAAATCAGAAATTAACACAGACCATGAACCTTCAAAACTGCTTAAGAACATCTAAAATAACCAAAATTAAAGCTATAAATACTCAGAAACTTCATCAGAATGACTGAGCATATTTAAAAACTCTCACTTATAATAATTAACTTTTCTTTTAAATTATATAAATTCACTCTATTTTTAAAAATGTATATACTCATTGCTGTAATTTTCATATTTTAGTAACTCAAAGACCATATATACCAAGCTACTTTGAGACATAAAAATAGTCTTGCTGGTATGGACTTAAGAAAGAAATTCAAGAACACTCTTTTTAGGAAGGTAATCATACTGTAAAAAAAATGGAGAAGTAGGTAGACTGCAATGATTTTGTACCGCCAAAAGAAAGGCAGCTTATTAAAAAAGCACCATCAATAAATGTCTTCATGTCCCATGTGGTGAATTTACTAAAACAAAGAAAAAAAAAATTTTAAATAATGACAATACTGCTTTTGCCAGACATCAACAAAACTGATTAAAAATAGGACATTACAAGGAAAATGATAAGCTGATAATTATTAAAATGTGACTGAAACTTTTTTTTCTGAAATGATCACAAACTCTAACTGCGAGGTATACAAGCCATCTGGGAGAGGAGAAAGCACACAGACTGGCAGAAGGCAGCGTAACTGGTGAGCAGCCTTGAGGACCTCCTTCAGGTCAAGAATGATGAATTTATAAGGTTATGTCCTGCCTTCCTTTCTCAAATACTGTGTAAAATGACACTTACCTCTGGTGGTGGTTCTTGATCATTCTTCCATGATGCATCTGATCCCCTATCCCTAGTGGAAAAAAGAAAGATGAAAGGGTCAAAGTACTTACTAAGATTCTGTTAAGTGCTTAAGATTCTGTTAACCTAATAGTATGGAAAATAATGAGGTAGAAGACCTAAACTCAATCTTAATTTGCAATATATATGAAAATAAAAGAATAAAAGCTCATTTATGTGTTCTCTACTTCATTTAAGAAGATGTGGGAAGGGCACACATAAATATTAGGAGAGGGGGATCAGAATGGGAAGGTGAGGCTCTGTTGTGCAGGGCAAAGTGGTTCTGCAGTTCCTAAGGAGCTCCAGGTGCTCTGACTTTGATACTTTCATGATACCTGAGCTCAGCTCATAAACTTCCTTTAATAAATGCTTATCCAATACCACAGGTCAGATGCTGTTTCAGGTGACAAGGACATAAAAAGGGAATACGAGGCATTCCCTTGTCTAAGACTTTACAGGTTCAACAACAGAGATAACAACATGAAGTTCTTCTTCCTCAATTTACCTGAGGAATATTAACAATCCTCCCTGAATAACCAAGGCTCACTCCAAGAGCAGGTGAGACAAAGGCTATCTAGCTTGGGGAGGAGGAGGAGCTTTGAAGATTCTGTAGGAGAGTATAATCACAAGCATTAACTACTTTTGGTGGGAAATTTTACACTCTATAAGCAACAAAAGCATGTAGA
Organism: Hippopotamus amphibius kiboko; assembly: GCF_030028045.1. Taxonomy (NCBI): domain Eukaryota; kingdom Metazoa; phylum Chordata; class Mammalia; order Artiodactyla; family Hippopotamidae; genus Hippopotamus; species Hippopotamus amphibius. The sequence continues at coordinate 93,586,289 of NC_080188.1, forward strand.
TCTATTATAAGTATGATTGTAATTTCTGAAAGTTCGTTTTTAACCTTGTCTGTTTAATCTTCTTGATTTCAGAGTTTGACAATATTTGTTATTCAATTACATTAAAATACTACAAAGTATTAGGAGTTGATGTTGTTCTCACTGCTTGAAACCAAACCTCAAAAGTAAATGGAGAGTCTCAGGAATTAATTTATTAAAATTATTAATCCATTAATCCATAATCCATTAAAATCAATTTACAGATGTCTGTGGGCTGGCACAACACGAAAATCATTAAGCTTGCTCTAAAATTTTAATTCGGAATTTTGATATTATATATGAGGCATTATCGATGATTTTTCCACTTTTAATTATTATCTCACACCCATGCATTTATCATAGCTCCAGGACTCCTTTTTGTGTGGACACTATCTCACAGCCTGTAGTGCCCTTGGCATGAAATCTTTTAAAGACATAAATGGGAAAAGTTCCCCAACTAGGGCATTATCACAGAAAATCAAAATCTACTACAGAAAAGATCAAGCAACATTTAACAGCATCTTTAACAAGAGAGTAAGTTCATGGGAAGCTAAGATTAAAATAGACTAACTAAAAGCAGGTAAGCTGGAGAGAAGTTGAACTTCTCCACCTTAGAGGCAAAGGAGTCCCCAGGACCAACACAAAAAATGCAGTATAGAACAGAACAGTCTCTATCAGGCAGGGCTTCTGCAGGGTGGGCTCAAATTCCCAATTCTTCAGTTTCTTGTTCTTTCTTTCTAGGACAAATTCTTATTCTTGCAAATCAGAACAAAGACTGCTTCTAAATCTACCTAAAAACATCTTCAGAAAATCTTTTCCAACTATCTAAGCAAAAATATTTTATCTGTTAAAAGCTAAATATATGGCATATTCAAAGTAACAGCCTAACACCCAAAAGGAATGAAATGCTAATTATATAAGGCATGATTTTAAAACAAACTAAAATCTTTATACCCTTGCTGTCTATTTAATTCACCTTTCTTGGCAACAGTTATTTAGAAAAATTAACCTTACGTAGCCTGAAGAACCCCTTAAGTTCCTTCAGATAATTATGTGGATTCTTAAACATGAGTTTAATCAATTATCAGGAACAAAATGTTTATTTCAGCGATTATTTCCAATAACTGAAACTCAGACTTGATTTACTATAAAAGGTAAGTGGTAGAGAGACCTCGCAGCTGGGACTGGTACCAGGGTTTGACAAGCACCAGGGTTACTACTCACTGTATCTCCTGAAAAAACCACACCCCTAATGCTTCACCCGTATTTCAAGTTTCCAACTGAAAGACAGCTAGACTTCAAAGGGACTTTTGTGATAAACTGAGTGCAAAGTCTTTCCAGATTTAAGATCTCCTCTCCCTGAGTCCTTTGTGGTCTTTTCCTCCACCTCCAACTCGGCAATATTTTTATTAGTTCATATTCATTACATCTTTCCAAAGCATTCAACTTGTGTTTATAGAAAAAAACCATCCTACTTGAATTCATATGCCACTGGTTTGTGCAAAAATTAATTATGTAATTATAATAACAAGTCTAACTGATATAAATAGCTCTACAGCTAACACCTGGCAACACAATTTACACCTGGCAAAAACACAACTCATCAGCAGGAACAGAAATATTACCAGACACATGCCACAGGCATCATACAGCACATTTACAGACAGAATGGAGACCACTGGTTTGCTGGTTAAGTCAACTTTGTTAATCACAGCTTGATACACAACGCACATTTTAGTTCTCTCTTCTACAAGTTTACAACTTACAAGCAACCTGAAATTTACTCATTTTTTTCTCCTTGAGAATCATAAAGTTTTATTCAATAGTGAAGCCTACGAATGTAATCCAAAGAAATTTTTATTTAAAATGGAAAAGTCTTTTTAAAAAAATTATAATACTAATAGTAAAGCAGCATATATATGAAAGAAAGTATATAATGGAAAAAATAATGAATTAAAATTCAGAAAATGTATATGGCCCAAATGTGGTCTTACCAGTTTTGATCTTGTCATTTTGGGCAAAAGATACAAATGATCTCTCTACCTGTAAAATTTGGTAACAATTGTAGCTTTCAGAGGTGTTACCAGGAAGATGAACTCTTTGGAAGACAGATACCATTTTAACTGCAATAAACTACATCACTGAGAATTACTCCTAAAATACAAACGTTAGATAAGCAACGAAATAACATGCCAATAAAGTACTCACTGTTTAAGCTTTTCTGTGAATATATATTGGGTGAAGTCCTTCATTGATGGAGCAAAGTACATAGTGTCCTTTATTTTAACACCTTTACTCTCAACGTGCTCGGAAGAATTAAACCGTAATACATAAAATGGATGTGCAACAGGTCCAAATATCTCAAATATCTATAAAAGAGAAGAAACAGAAAGTTCTCCTTTAACAATAAAATAATGACTTCAGAAGTTAATAATATTTAAAAAAAAAATCTGATAAATGTTTTCAAAGGCAATGTTGTCAATATTAAACCAATAAGTCTGTCATTTCTGCATACTCATAAAGCAACCATATTTTGATCATAAATGCATTAGCTTATCCCAGATTTCCTTTCTATGAATCTAAAATAATTGTAACAAGTTTGTTCCTTGCTAAACTTAAATCATCTTGGTGATACCAACTAGATGCAAATAATGAATTTTTGCTTTTATTATCGCTCATTTCAGTTGTAAAATACCAACAAAAGGATTACAATTGGCAACTTGTGAGAAATCAAATGCTGTCATTTTAAACCTTACGAAAAGAAACTTTTAGCTTCTGCTTTGACAGGTATTCGGCCACTTCTGCTGTTTCCACAGAGTCGTTAACATTTTTATAATATTAAACCACAGTATTTTTTAATTCAAAAAGTAGTAAAGTAGATTTAAACTTGAAATTGTTTATTTCTCAAAAACCAAAGATGCCATACAGCCTTTAACTTTTAAGTAAAGGAACTGCTTTTAGCATATCTATTATTTTATTGTTGAAAATGTTTTCTAAATGATGAAAGGAAGCCTCCTGATTTCAAGCTCTTCTCAATATAAATGTGAGTTTTTAAATATAATGTTTCTGATAAAAAATGCACATGTATTATAGAAACTAGACCCTGACTAATGTCAGTGTAGATTTTTCCAGTCTTTTTCCTATTAATAAACTTCTTGCTTTCGAGACTATATCGTAGTTTCGTATATTGCTCCCTTTTACTTAACTACTTTTTTTTTTTTAATTGAAGCATAGTTAATTTACAATGTGTTAGTTTCAGGTGTACAGAAAAGTGATTCAGTTATACACACAAGTTTGTGTGTATGTGTGTATTCTTTTTCAGATTCTTTTCCATTACAGGTTATCACAAGATAGTGAGTATAGTTCCCTGTGCTATACAGAAGGTCCTTATTGTTTATTTTAGATACAGTAGTGTGTATCTGTTAATTTCAAACTCCTAATTTACCCTGCCCCACCCCACTATCCCCTTTGGTAACAATAAATTTGTTCTGTATGTCTGTGAGTCTATGTCTGTTTTATAAGTAAGTTTATTTGTATCATTTTTTGAGTCCACATATAAGTGATATATGACATTTCTCTAACTTACTTCACTTAATGATAATCTCTAGGTCCATCCATGTTGCTACAAATGGCATTTTTTTTTTATGGCTGATTAACATTCCATTCTATGTATACACCACATGTTTATCTAGTCATCTGTCGATGGACATGTAAGTTGCTTCCATGTCCTGGTAGTTGTAAACAGTGCTGCTATGAACACTGGGGTGCATGGATCTTTTCAAATAACAGTTCTCTATGAATATACACCCAGGAATGATATTGCTGGATCATATGCTAACTCTACTTTCAGATTTTTAAGGAACCTCCATACTATTCTCTATAGTGACTGCACTGATTTACATTCCCACCAACAGTGCAGGAGGGTTCCTTTTTCTCTGCACCCTCTCCAGCATTTATTTGTAGACTTTCTAATCATGGCCATTCTGACTGCTGTGAGGTGATACCCCGTAGTAGTTGTGACTTGCAGTTCTCTAATAATTAAAGATATTGACCATCTTTTCATGTGCCTACTGGCCATCTGTATGTCTTCCTTGGAAAAATGTCTATTTATGTCTTCTGCCCATTTTTTCATTGGTTTGTATGGTTTTTTTTTATATTGACCTGTATGAGCTATTTGTATATTTTGGAAATTAATTCCCTATTTGTAGCATCAATGTAAATATTTTCTCCCAGTCTGTAGACTGTCTTTTCGTTTTGTTTATGGCTTCCTTTGCTGTGCAAAAGCTTTTAAGTTTAATTAGGTCCCATTGTTTATTTTTGCCTTTATTTCCATTACTCTAGGAGACGGATCTAAAAAAATACTGCTGCAATTTATCTCAAAGAGTGTTCTGCCAATGTTTTTTTAGGAGTTTTATAGCATTCTGTCTTGTATTTAGGTCTTTAATCCATTTTGAGATTATTTTTGTAACATGGTGTTAGAGAATGTTCTAATTTCACTCTTTTACATGTAGCTGTCCAGTTTCCCCAGCACCACTTATTGAAGAAACTGTCTTTTCTCCATTGTATATTCTCGCCTCTTTTGTTGTAAATTAATTGACCATAAGTGCATGAGTTTATTTCGGGGCTTTCTATCCTGTTCCACTGATCTCTTGCTCCCTTTCAAAGTCTAAAGTTTCTTTAAGTTTTTTATGTTAAATACATTCTTCATAAGCATAATTTATGTGGCTATTTAACACTCCTTTATAGATTTAGCAGAATTTATTTAACTTGTCATATTGTAGAATACTGAGACAGCTTCCAATTTGTTCAAGGTAAGAAATGATGCCACATTTCTGTAAATGTGGCATCATTTATCTGTAAATCTCTGTACTTCAGAGTTCCTAAAAACTGATTTGTAAGGGATGGAATTATTGGAGCCAAAAGTGTGATTATTATTACAAGTTTTGATGTAAATTACTAAGTAACTCTCCAAATAACTTAGACTAATTTAACAAACTGCATTGAAAGTACCTATTTTACTATATCTTCAGTTGCTGATTTCTGATTATTAAAGTTCTCATTTGTTAAAGAGCAACACAAAAAACAACAAGGACAAAACCTGCTTCAACAAATACTCAAAACTAAATGCAAAGAAAATGACCAAGAAAATCATGTTGTATAGAAATTACGGGAGGCATAGGTTGGTCACTTTTTAAAAATCCCTAATATTAAAGAATTCAACATCAAAAATGGAATTTCATTCACTAATTATCAAGAGGAACTAATCATTATTAGGATTAAAATGCAAAAGGTAGAAATTCAAATCTGAGGCTGCTCTCCTAAAGTCAGTGGGCAACGAGGAGGGAGATGGAAAGGGAAAAAAATCAAACAGACCACCTGGGTTGTAAACTCCATTTTGTTCCTTTTTTAGCTATTGTGATATTTTTAATAAATGGAGCTAATGACATTTCCTTACAGCGTTTCAGTAAATTTAAAGATATACAAAACATTTCGACACTGTAGCTGATTATTGTTGTTACTGAAGAGGAGAGGGAAAGGATGGGTGTGCAAGGTTTAACATTAAATGTAAAACCAATTTTGTGTCTAGAATAAACTATGCTAAATATCTAAGAGATTTAATTTCATTTTCTGATCACTGGTTTGTTTAACTGATACTCTCAACCCTCCACACCCCCGCCATTATCTTGGGGAATTATTTCAAGGTACTTAGATTTATAATCAAATATTTTTGAAAGACTTGCCACTTCTTAAATTTCCAAAGCTTTCTATATAAAATTTAGGCAGAGATTTAATTTTTTTCCCTCTAGATTTATACCACATAGCTAAAGACATAAATGTTATATTCTTATCTGACTCCTTCCAAAGTCAAATGATGCAAGGGCTGAGTATTAATATTATTCAGGACTGAAAATTCAAATGTACTAGGGGATATAAGAAATCTGAGTTCAGAGGTTTTCAAAAGTAGCGAAGTGTTGAGTATTTTGAAACTGAAATTGTCTAAGTTAGCTGTTAGAGAAAAAGGGACTGTCACAAAAATCATAAATAAGAGGAATCATGGAAATAATCAGTTTCAATTCATAGTCAGAAACGCAGGGAGTGCATTTCCCTTGCCTCTTCTCCCTTTTTTCCCCTGAGGAACACACCTGCCTGCATCTGTAAGGAAAGCTCCCTGCAGTCTCCACCCATTTCCACTCCTCCCTCTCTCAGCACCTGGGAGGTTAAGCCCCTAGACTCTCTCTAACCCCTTACAAGGACACAACGGTAAACAGGGTTTGTTCTGTATTTCAGTACTTCTTCCTCTGAATCAAAAGAGATCCATACTTGAAACAAAAGTACTAAACCTAGGTGTTTGAAAGGGAGAAGAGTACAGCACCATCCTTCAGGTATTAAAAAGTGTTTCTTCTCTTCACAAACGTTCTCAAGAATCATCAAAAAGTATTAGCTCTAAGACTCCAATTAATTCTGCCACTGACTGCTCTGCAATTTTAACAGACTCATTTCTCTTTGGGAAATTAGTCTGTCAACCTAAAAAGTAGGTAGTGCAGGGTAGCAGGACCCAAAAGCCTGATCCCTTTCTAATTTGTATTAGAATGGAACAGCAGGAAAAGGCATAGAAAAAGGAAAGTTATATAAGTTGATATAATAATATAGTTCAAAATATATGCTTTTTTCTAATTAAACAGAAATTAATTATATCTCTCAGAACAAAAAAGAAGCCAACTGTTGCTTATCAAGGAAAAACTAAATCCCAGAAAGTTGCTTCTCCAAAGATAGCAGCTGGTTTCTTATTTGCTTGTTTTCAACTCAATCCATATTTACTTAGCACATATAACATACAAAGGACTGTACTGCACACAGTGGGGAATCCCAAGGTGAATAAAACGCTGTCCTCTGCTGACCACTCAGAACTGGGTACGTGCTGGGTAAAACATGGGATCTTTCCTCCCTAATAAGGTTGGACATGCCACACACAGGGTTGTTCCCTGCATGTAAGATGTTAAAAGGGACCCAACCTTACAATGGTATTGATACTAAAGTACACATATTCATAATTCCCCAGCTTACGTTGAAATCTCCTACCACTTGAAAGATTCCACTCTCAGCTTCCACGTGAGGAAGCCAAAGTCTAAGAAGTTTTGAGAGCCACTATTCAAAGGGCCTCACAAATCAACAAGTTTATGAACTTCTATGCAGTGGGAAGTCTCCCACACCCGGCTGCATACCTGGGGGGACTGTGTCTCATTCAACATACAGACCCACTGCCTGGCAAAGACCTGACAAACATCAGGAAAAAATTCTATACATGTGCATTTAATGACTCAAGCAGCAAAGAATAATAAGCAGTATTAAACCAAATTTTAATCAGGAATGAAATCAGGAATGTACTAAAATTTGAGAGCTCCAGGTTGCTCACACACTAAAATTAATAAACTTTTTCAGATAGTGAAAATCAGCAAAACCAGTCAACAACAAAGAAACAGGATCATTAGTAGGATTTGAATATTTTTACAAACCTTTCCTGCTGCCTGTCGATCACTTTTAAAAACTACAGTCTCCTCATTAACTGGAGGTATGTTAGTCATAGATTCAATTATTACTGAAAAACAAAACAAAACAGATTATTTCAAGACTTAATGAGAAAATAATGTAGAATTTAAATGAGAATTTAGGCTTTAATTTCAACATAATTTAAAATGAAATTTAAGGTGGGATAATATACCTCAGTAATTATTCCTCTTGGATAAACAAAGTCTGTTTATCACTAAGTAGCACAGGGAAATAAATTCTACATTATTTCATTCTATACAAAAGCTACAATTCAAAAAAAAATTAAAGTACAAAATCTCACAGAAAATTGGAAGTCAACAAATTCAAGCTGTGTACATTTTCTCAAGCAATTTTTACCCAAAAGAATAATCACATTTAGTCACATAACTCCTATTTTAGAAGAAATTAGTCTTCTTTCTCACTCTAGAAGTTCTCCTCTGCAAAGCACTGATTACTTACTGATATATGGAAAAGTTAAAGACTTCACAAAAACATTTTCCTCCAAACAGATGAAGCAACAATGATAGAGCTCCTAGTAATTTTTATCATTTCTTTTCTCAAAAGGCAAAAATCATTATCCTACTGGTCTAGCATCATCTCCACTTCTTTTAAGTGCCACAAATGTCAACCAATCTACCACAACAGAGAGAAAAATAAACACACATACACACACACACGTTCTTAGAAAATTAAAGCCACAAAAAGGAATACTGTCACACTACACAGATAATACCATGTCCACGTGGAAAATGAAATAATTAGTCTAGACTATTATAATTCATTCAAAGATTTTTAATTGTATCCCAATTAATTTCAAGAATTAGCACTTCTAAGTTCTGAAGATGCACGTAAGGAACAGATCACAGGTCAACAATTTTTGAGTTAGATCTGCTTCTGCAATGAAGACGACAAGGATTGATAATAACAGTCAGCACTAACAGAATTTATTCTCAATCCTCTCTCCCTCCCAACCCCCTTCTCAAGGAGCCAAATTACATGAAAACTGAATATCACCTAATCCAAAACCCTCCTTTTAAAGAAAGGTAAGAAAAGTGGACTCAAGAGATTAACATGATTACATGGCCAAATCCAGACAGAGAGATCACCACAACCTAGTAGACTAATACTCACTGTATTTTCCTTTTTGTAAAAGGTCCAAATAATGTCACATGAGCGTACAACAAGCACGTACAACAGTGGCATCTGCTCTGTTTGATTCATTAATCTTTATTCCCACCAGGTTGAGAATTTTGTTAGTCTGTTAGGATGTATTAGTCAAAACAATATCTTTAAAAAGCATTATTCCATGTGAACCACATAGTTTACAGTTCTTTCCCTTAAGAACAAACATTATGACCTAAATTTTTTCTACATACATTAAATCCAATAAATGCTTGACTCATACTATGTAATCAAGGAATTACCTGTCTGACTTATTGGTGCATATTATTAAATACTGTAAGAGAATTTAAAAACTAGTAAATGTAATGACTTGAGAATGATATAAAGAGCTTTAATAATTATGACTTTTGTAAAAAAGTTTCATTTTAATTGGAATTTTCATTAATAAACTGCAAAATTACATAAGAATTAGTTTTTAAAATAGTGATATGGACACTTATAAAAAGATCAAAAGACAAATTTCCATTTCTACCACTGACTCATTATACAACTGATCATAAGAGCAAGTGACTTGAATTTTTCTATGTCCCTTAAGTCATAAGCTAAGGACTGGTGAACAATTTAGGTCTTTTTCCCAGTTCAAAAATCCTATCTATGACTTTGTCAACTCTGAGTCCTATTTTTAGGTGTCTCTTACTAGAGAGTTAATGGTGGTGACATTAATTTCAAGGTCTCTCCTAGCCCTACCTCACATCTTGGAGCTAAAAGAAATCTGTAATACCTAGTTCCCATACATTCCAATGGCTTCATATTTCATGACATTAATATCAATGTTAAATCACAGAACTTTCTAACTTACATGTTTGTAAGATAAAATCAAAGGTAGTAGGCAGCCTTTTACCCACCACCCCATACACACACAAAAAGATACCCATACCCTAATCTCTGAAGCTGTGACTGTTCCTTTACATTAAAAAGAAAGACTCTGGTGATGTGAGGTTAAGGACCCTGAAATGGGAGATTATCCTGGTTTACTGTGGGTAGACCCAATCTAGGAGTCATTAAAAGCAGGGAACCTTTCCAGGCTGTGGTCAGAGGGAGATGTGAAAATGCAAGAAGGTCAGAGAGAAGCTACGTTATAGGCTTTGAGAATGGAGAGAGGGGGCCTCTAGATGCTGAAAAAGGTCAGGAAACGAATTCTCCAGAGCCTGCAGAGTGGAACTCTGCCCTGATGGACCCCTTGATTTTAGCTGGTGGGACCCATGTCACACTTCTAGTCCACAGGACTGTAAAATAATAAATGTGCTGTTTTAAGCCACTAAGTTTGTAGTAATTTAACAGCAATAAAAAACAAACATACCAAATCAAAGAAATTCTGGAGAAATATGTCAGTAAAAGCACACTTTAAGTTTTTATAAAGACACTGTATTTATGAATTACTTGTTTAACTAAACCTTAATTTATCTGTTCTAACCTAATGACTGTAAAATGAAGTCTTATTACATATTCTGGAGAAAATTCACTCGCTGTAAAGTCTTTGATTTGATTATTAGTACATGCTTGGCTATAAATAACTTTTATTAATAAAAGTATTTACTCACCTAATTGTTCAATAATACTTGAAACCATTCCAAGAGGCTTTAATTCAATATCTTCAGGCAGAACAACAGTGAGTTCTTCAACAGAAGGTAGTTCCTATAATATAAAAAAAGCATTAATCTTCCTCCAGCTTCAACAACTTTTAAAAAAGGACAGTTTCCATTTCAGGTGCCATACCTGTTTCTAAGATGTAACGTTAAGTACTTATCATCTCTTGAATGTTGTCCTTTCTAGTCTGAGCATTTCTCCCCGCTTCAACGTCTGCCCACCCAAGTGATTCAAGAAATCTAGTGTTCACACCCTAATCCATAAGAACACAGACCTAAATATCATTCTAGATTTTTTCAGTCATACTTAACAAGAGACCACGGTCCCCCACCCCCCAAAAAACTACTGTTAAGGAATCCAAGGTAAAGAAAAGAAACAATTCACATAATAACTCCCAGAGACATTCCTTTTTCAGAGAAATAATTCTACTGGCCACTCCAATTTACCACAGGAGAGTTCTCTGAGCTGTCTTAATGTGGTTGGTTGATTAATTTGACTGTGATTAAACAGCTAAACAGGGAAACAGCTAACTTTTCTGGGGCTGTGTAAAAAAGAGATGAATCTCTGGCCTCTTCAAGAAAAAATACAGAACTCCTGGAAACAGAATATAAGCTTCAGTTCAAAAAGCTGTGAAGGTGTTCAATTATCTTCCCTGTCTAGGTTAAAAACCAAATTTCTTTACATGTAAAGATTTCTCTTTTCTGACCCAGCTGCTTACTATATGCCAGGTGCTATAGTAACTAGATACTTAAGTTGAAGAGAAATCTAAGAATAAAGCAGACCTTAGGCTTTGAACTGAATAAACAGAGCTTTCTATTCTTCACTTTTGCCAAACTATCACAACTAACTCTTCGAAGGAAGTTTTTCCTTAAGCAGAGCTTGAAAGTACAAAGATCCTATTAATGGCATTGTCAGGGTTAGTTTGGGAGAGAAAAAGATCACTTTTGGAGAAAAGTTAGTATAGACAGGAAAACCTAAATTATACAGTGCATTGCAGATGAGCATATCTTGGGTAATTATTTTCTTCTATGGGAATTCAAGTTGAGGTTTTTAACAAAATCACTTAACCAGAGTTAAAGCATAACTTTCTTTTAGGGATGCTATGCAATACTTTCTGATCAAGGACTAGTTATGAAAAGCCACACTAAGGGTCTCAACCAACTCAATGCAGAATGGTTAGTCTGGCCTGTGTTGAAGGAAATGATTGTGTTTTATATGTCAGAATTTTTCTGAGTTCTTTTAGGGAGAGGATGACCACCTGTCATTTTAATATATTACATTTGGAAAGCCTTTTCTTAGCAAAGACCATGGTTTGAAAGTGTTCCATGTGTGTATCAGAATAGAGAAGGTAGTTCAGTTGTTAGTACAAACGGGTAAATGTGACATGGAAGAGCCTTGTTTAAGAAGTTCTTAGCTAAAGAAGCCCTGTGAAATATGAGACTGGAGAACTATCATGCTGGGGACTGCAGACAGGAGGCTTTAATGCTAGAGGGCAACGTGACATGGGTCTCAGAGGGGCTCAGCTCTGGGAAAGGCACCTCTTAAAAGATGCAAATGGCATCTTCTAATGTAGCAGCACAGTGATGAAATCTGTCCTGGGTCTCACCAAATTACAGTAAGGTCTAAAGCAAAAACTTTCATTCCTTCTGGACTGTGATAAAGCATGCTGGTTAAATAAAGTCAGGAGTGTGTAGTTAGAAGAAAGGAAGAAAAGAGGAAATGCTGTTAGATCTTCTATGAAAACCTCCAAACTGGGTAGGAGGGCAGATCACATGCTGTTAACACTTAGGACACAAAATCATTGCTATTCTCATCACATAAATACATGCTATTAGACCACAAAATGGAAGGCACCTTGTTTATATTTTCTATTAGGAGAAATAAAGGCTCATGCAATATAATTATGTCTTGGTACAAACCTTAACTGGTACCGTTTTGATCTTTTTTAACTTTTAAAATATAAAAGTTATACATGTTGTTTTATTAGAAAAAAAAAAAAAAAACCTCAAGAAGTATAGAAGGATATGAAGAAAAAGCAATAATTCCCCCTACTCTACTCCTTTCAACCTTCTAATTCCTCTCCATACACAGCTGTTAACAGTCTTTCAAATACATTGACTAGGAAGACACAAGCTTTACATTTAACTTTAATAATACATTTTACTTAAATAAAATATCCACATTGTAAGCTATTCTTTTTGTCTATTTTATCTTGCACATCTATCTACACCAAAACATGAGTATCTATTTTACTTAAACACTTTTATGATGTCCCACTGTATACACATACTATAATTTAGTACGCCAATCACCTGACATAACGTTCATCTGCACAGCTCTAATTTTCACCATGACACAAAATGATACAATGAACGTTCTTTACCACATATCTCTGTGTAACTCCTATGATAAATTCTTCTAAGTGGAACTGCTAGATCCAAAGGCATAAACATTTTAAATTTTGACAGATACTGCTAAATTTCTTTTCAAAAAGGTTACGTCAATTTCCACTTCCACGAATGTCTGAGAGATTTTCCTACATCCTTGCCATCACTGAGAAGCAAACTTTAAATCTTTGCCTGTCTAATAGGTCTAAAATAGTATCTTGCCTTAATTTGAATTTCTTCATTAATCAGGTGGACATGTTTCCTGACTATATGAATGTGTATGAATTGTTTGTGTATTTTAAACACATTTCTTTTGGAAGGTTTATCTTTTTATCAATTTTATAAGAGAACTTTGGGTTTTTAAGAATATTTGCCTTTTGCCAACTACATAGCAAATATCCACTCCCTTACCTCCATCATGTTTTTAGCATTTAAGTTGTTTACTGAACTGTGGCATTTGACTACACCAAATATACCAATCTTTTTCCTTTTTCCAATTTTGAAATTTGTGTCACATTTAGAAAGCCCCTCCCTATACCAAGATCACTTTTAAAATCCATTGATACTTTCATTACTTCTATGGTTTTACTCTGAAAATTGTTTGAACACAAGAAAACATCATGCTGAAATTTATGTCTAGTGATTTTCTTGTGTAGTCACTTGTATTACCATATTTCCAAAAAAATAAGTCCTCCTCCTCTTTAATATTAGTATATCACACTGTTCACTTTTCAAATGACACTGGTTGCTATGATCACATGTCAGGTTTACAATATAAACATGATAATGCATTTTGATTGGAATTTTTTATAAGGTTCAGAAAAGTATCCATCTATTTCTATTTGTGTGTGTTTGTTTTTTTTCCAAAATCAGAAATGGCTGTTGAACTTTACCAAATGCCTCTTCATCACCTTTTGAGATCATCATCAATCACATAATTACTGTAAGTTGAGCCTGATGGGGTCCTGCTGACCTGCTCTAAGGAAGTCTGTGAGACATCCAGCATGAGGAAGCAAGGGGAGGTAAACAAAGTCGGAATACCTGTAGTGAGGCAGGGATTCACACTTGTGGTCAAAACACAGTCTGGCAGGCTCCCTTAACTCCTGTTACTACCCTGTTTCCAACCTGTGTATTAACAGAACAAAAAATTTTGCCTACAAATGGGGAGGATCTCTGATCTCATGTAGAACCAAACTTAGAACACAGACACCACACTTCTAATTCCAGTTAAGTGACCCCAGTGCTCTGTAACGTGGAAATGTATGCAGTTTTCTGTGATCCCTACAAAAGGCAAATGAAGGCATCAAATTGCTTCTTGATTGTAAAAGACCCTACCTATAAAAGTGGTATGCATGACGTCTCTATCCCAAATGTTCTGCAGAACACAAAAGGTATATAAAGAACTAAATATGGTATACATAACTTGTTAAGAGATAAGTATAAGCCTAGTATAATTCCAGATTGAGATCAGTAAGGAAAACGAGCCTTGCATAATTCCAGGTTAAGAGCCTGTTTTGGAGTTTGCCTTTGAAAGTCCAGTTAAGGTCAAACAGGATATTTGCTTTGGAAATGGCAGACATTTTGGGGACTGAATCAAGGGAGAAAAGAGATATTTGTTCCTTTTAAACAAGCATGCTACGAGACAAGAAGGATAAAGGGGGAAAAAATCTCCGAAACTCCCTCAACAATTCATTCAAGGGATGTGCTTTCCGTGAAGATTTTTGGCAGTTTGAAGGCAGAACTTTAGAAGATTCAAAGGGAAAGATCCTTGGACTGCAAGGTCAGACCATCAATATAAGATCTTATCTTCATATGTAGGTGTCAAAAGTTACCTTATCTTCCCTAACTACTAATCTAAAAATGGTACTACCACCAAACCCAGTCTCTCTTTATCAAATTATCCTGTGGCTTTGCTTTTTTGTAAATACATTACTGTCTAACATACTATTTGTTTACCTGGTCCAAGTCTATTTCCCTAACTAGACAATAAATTCAACAAAATCTAGGACCAGGTCTGCCTTGCTCGTTGCTATAGTAAGAATAATGACTAGCACACAGTAGGTGCTTAGTATATATTTATTAAACGAACTGACATAGTTCATCAGTCCAAGCTAAAAAAAAAAAATCTCAGAAGAGGTCATAGACTTTTTCAGTCACAGTAGAAATCAGATAATGAAAATACAATTCTTAAAATTCAAAAGAAAATCCTCAAGGAATGAAAAGGACCTCAACCCAACCCTCTCAAAAAGAAAGCAAAAAGCACAGGCTTCCAATTAAGCTTCATTGCCCAGGACTGATGCACAGATACCTCAGGTTTGCAGCGGCAAACACTGCTACAGCCATTTGATTAACATCTGGCCCCCTGATAACACAGCAGCTGCCCCGGTAAGATAATCAATGAATCTGCTCCATCTCATAATCTCCTTCAAATAAAAATCAATCACTTTGCTTTTCCACAAGGGGAAAAAGGACGTGTATGTGTGAAAGAAACAAGGAGAAACACACAGACACACGCCAATAACTAAAAAAAGGGGCCAGAAAAGGACACTACTGCCCTGACAGTGCACAGAGAATATAAAGAATCAGAAATAAGAGGTGTAACGATAAACTAAAAAACTGAAGATAGCGGTGATGTGGGAAATCTGGGCCATTCTTCATCATATAAAAAAAATCAAGTGTAATGGAAACAAAGGATAAGAAGGCTATTTACAACAGGTTAGGAAGATTAACCTGCTGTAAATAGCCTACCTAGTTTACCTACAACCCCCATGGAAAGATTAATAAGTGAAAGGAAAGACTCCTTCTACTCTGTTTATCCAATACAAGACACTAATTACATTTGATTACTTAAATTTAATTACAATTAAATAAAATTTACAATGCTGTCTTCAATAGCACTCGCCACATCCAAGTGCTCTGTAGCTATGGCATGAAGAAGGTGTCAATATAGGACATTTCCGTCGCTGCAGGAAGACCTACTGCACAGCACTTTTATTCTCATACATTCAAAGAGCCTGCCATTACTAAATATACACCCAGGCAGAAGAGGACCAATCTATTTCCAGCCCTTAATACGAGTATAATTTTGAGACCACATTATAACAGCATGCACCATATTAGGTCTTAATGCTAACCTGAATATGCCACCTGGGAAATGAAGGTGTGTGATAAAGCTCTGTGGTCATCACTGCTATCTGTTATTTTCCAAAATTAAAAAGAAACTAACAACCTGTTTTGGATGTAGAATATCTGCAACTAGATATAAATATCTATGCACTCATTTAAATAAAATTAATATTATGTTTACTGACCCAAAATCAAAGGAGAATATAAATAGTTTTTCTGGACATATTTATTCAAATCTCTATATGTAATAACACATGTAACAACAAAGAGTAGAAAAGGAAAGGAAGAAAAATATTTCATTCACATCAACAGCCAAAAAAAAAAAAGTCACAGCATTCAGCAAATGAACTGAAATTCAACATACTAAAGAAATCCAATCGTCTACTTCCAACACACTCTACACCTCCAAGTCAAAGTCTTTGTTAAAAGGCTGTCTTACAATAATGTAGGAAAACTTAAATTAGATGATAGAATCATTCTTTACCACGACAAACTATGCTACATGATTCAGAAACCAAATAATCAGGAAGTTCAAATGATCAAATTCCAATGATGCTAAGCAGGCCTCCACAAGAACTAAAAACAGAGCTGACTGGAATCCACCTGATGCAGAGTTCTGAATCTGCTCTTCCCCACTCACTACCACAGGCAAGTCGCTCACTTTCTGGGTATCAGTGTTCTTATCCATAAGCAGTGAGAAACTAAGCAAAAAGAAGTTCATACAAGTGATTAAAAATACAATTTTTAAAAATGTTTAACCAGCATGCAATCAAAAAGACAGCACATTAATACGGAAATTACATACCAGACTTGAACAAAGTTACTCTGATTCTGGAGAACAGATGCTCACACCTATGCCATTAAAGAAATGGAAGGTCCTAATCACACTTCTCAAGCAGCTGTGAAAGAACAACCATTGTCTGTCATAAGAATATGATGATATTCTGCTTCTCGGACATCTGTATGGCCTACATGGTTGCTTAGTTAAACAAAACATTCAAATGAGTAGCACTGCACATTAAAAATCCACCCTGTTGAAAATTAAACTGTAGATACACCAGTCAAATAATGGTGTCTAAGACTTCCAGCACAAAAATGGAAGGAGCTAACGGGTTAAAAATGGCCCTCTGAGAAGACAGTCATACCTCACAGTGGTCTTGACTTCCCTAGCTCTATGAAGGCTTATCATTAGGGAAGGAAAAAAAAAAAAAATTATGATCTTTTGAGGTAAAATTATGTAAAGAACTTTGATTTGGGTTTTCACTCACAAACAAAGTAAAAGGGCAGCAGACAGTGGAAAAGGAACCAAACATTCCAAATGGCAACTAATCCTTTTGGTGCCAGTTTGGGGAGAGCTTTAAAAAGTGAGGAAAGTGGAATGAAGTTATCTGACCACTTTCTCATGTTACCCAAGAATAGAGGACATGCGTGTGGCAGCCAATTACCTGATGCTCTTAGGTGAGCCTTCACTTTCAGCTATGGTTGGAAAGTAGGATCCAATCCCTGGAGTACTGAGAGCCATGATTGGAAACTTTTTTTCCTATAGCTGGTAAAACATATTGGAAAAAAGAATGGATTAGGTCTGTATACTGTGTGTCAACTATGACCACATATAACATTTAGTCAAATTCATCCAGTTCTCCAGGGAAAGTACTTTTACAACATTCCATGGAACTCAGCTATTTCTTTAGCTATCACCAGTAGGCATTAATTTGCCCTCTTCAAATACCCTATCATATATGACACTAAACTTATTTTCACTTAAAAAATTAAAGTGAACACATCTTTGAAGTGTCTTTATGTTTTCCTTTTTTAATAAACTACAATGTTCTCATCCCATTTTTCTCTAAAATTACTGTTACAAAAACAAAGTTCATAAGAATACCTTCAAACACTAACTGGCATAAATATAAAAGTAAAATAAAATCATAATCCATCTCCATAAGAAAAAACCTTCAATGATGAATAAACCCTAAGCATTACCTTTTACATTAACTGAGGCGTCTGTACCTCACCGAGTCTAAGACAGTGACTTTACATACCAGGAAGATAAAAGCACTGCCAAATTAATAACTGTAAAGCTAGTCACTGCCATCAATTATTAGTCCCAACTTTTCAGAAGTGTTAAAAGGTTAAAAAGTGTCCATTTTAGAACTGACAACATTACCTGTAAGAAGATGAGCAAACAAAGAAACATTTCGAGCCCCTACAATGTAACCAACACTGGCAGCAGAGCTCTCCTGCAGCAGACTTGGTCCTTGCACTGCAAACGTTCCTGTTCAGTTCACCTGTCCCTTTCCATGGAGATCCTATTCACCTTTCAATCTAAGGTCAAGCCATGACACCTTCCCTGAGCACTGCAGTGCAAGTTATCTCCCCTTCCACTCAATCCTTCCGCTTCCTGTATCCGGTACCGCTCACCACGCATTCAGTTGTTAACTCTGGTGCCACTCTGCTTTCAGTCAAGTGTGTATGCGCACTCTTTAGCTGGAGTCTTCTTTACAGACATTTGTCTTTATGCTCTAAAACAACCACAACTCACTTATTAAATCTACCGGGGAGGGGGGAACCTAATAAATGGAATGTTTCTGTGTAATAATGATCATATACATGTATACACACAGGATATATATGCATACTCTACTGAATACAACAGTATTTATTCAGGATCATTTGTGCTTCATGTAAGCTTTACTGAAATAACTCTGTGCAATGAAGCACAAAATCTTAATTTTTTAAAAAAACCTGAGCACTGTTTTTAAAATGCACCAAGTATTAATGAAAACCTATCTCCTTTCACATATATAAGCCATTTCTTAAATATCGGGCATTTTGAGAATGTTAATGAGTGCCATCAGCATTCTAAGATACACTATAATAATTCCAAATATACCAGTCATAAAAAGCTAAACTTGAGAAAGGCCTGCATTTAGGACAAAACTTATAAACCAAGTTAGACTCTGAAAACACCACATTCAGTCATCAATTATTAAATGTAGAACGAGGTGCAATACAATATCTAGATGGTCGGAAGTCAGAAAACTGAAATAATCCACTGTAACTTCTGACTACTTGAGGTGGTCCAGGTTATTTCCATATCCTCATGCTAGGATGTTTCATGATACAGTTCTGCACTGCCAGAATCCGAAAAAGTGTACTCACCCTAACTACACCTACAAGAAGTACCAACCTAATTATACTGTGTTTACATACTGCCTATGTTATATTGTACATTGTATATACTGTATTGTATATACAGTATATTGTGGGCAGTCTCTAAATTATGAAGGTAAATATACCAAGAACTGCCCACAAGCATTTTCTCGGTCGTGCTATATCACACGTGTAAATACACACTGCCATCTCTACTGCAGTATTAGCCATGTTTTATCCCCATAAGCACTGTACTCATAATTTTTAGATATTATGTAAAAATTTCAAGTTTTCAGAAGAGAAAACAATAGATACTAACTTATACAATTCATTTCTGATTAAGACTTTGAAATGTCACAATCCCATAAATGTTCTTACGATTCTAAATTTTAATTACATTTGATTTATTTGAAAGAAGAGTTGAGGGCATAAACTGTTGAGAAAATTCTTCAAAAAAAATCCTAATTTTCCAATTTACCGACACACTGCATAAACCTTATGTGGTTTAATGTAGTTCCAAAGCTGTAACAATGCATGCTCCTTTACATTTATTGTATTGGTTATATGTAAACCTCAGCATTAAAGAGCTTATGCTTTAAAAGAATGATTCCACTTCGTTAATTTTAAATCATACATTAGTAATTGTGATATTAAGAAGAGACAAGTAAGACTACTCTCCTTTTCAATGCCTCTACGGCTGACCGATCCCTCTTCTTTTACTCTTTCTCTTATCTTTTTTAAATCAAGTTACAACCACATCTTGTCATCCCAAGGGATTGTTGCAACCCTGATTAATTCTAAAAGAACAATCTCAAGGTTACCTCACTGTAGTCCCCACATATTCACAATCAGAGATCTGCAATAGTTAGTAGGTAAATCACCAGAATCTAACTTTCCAACTATGGAAAAGGTTTAAAAAGCTAGACCCAAGAAGGCAACATTCCTGCTTGACAAACAGACTAAATGGGGGTAAAACTTAAGCTCACCATGTCTGAACGACAATAGGAAACAGTCTAGAATATGAGATACTTTATAAAGAGATAGGACATAAAACCAGATTAAACTGGGCATGTCTATATTATAAAGATTTCAAAGATCCAGCACAAACTGTGACAATGGTATTAACGGGCCCATTTTAATTTACGTATACCTTTTGGCAAAGACAACACAGATAGAATATTTCACTGACTGTCTTCAGAATTTCATCAGGAAATTAAATTAACGGACTACACAGAGCAAAGAGTCGTGCTGCACAACCCCTGCTGCCTAAGAAGACACACATCAGTAGACCTGAACAAATGGCACATTCAGGAGTGGACGCTTCCCAGAGAGAGTGTACTGTCATCTTCTGAAAAAAGACAAAGCTAAGCTAAGTAATAGGACTGTCCCAAAAGTCAGCAAATATCACACTAATAACCAGCTCATGGAGAAGTTTAAAGTAGACGATACCAAATGTAGAGCCAGGAACAAGAAAACCATGCACAAACTAGCATTAAAAAGAAGACATCTACAGGTAAACAGAAGAAGTGAGTCAGGAAAGAATAAAATCACACTCAGAACTATGAGAATTCCAAGAAACATATAAAAAGAAACAGCATGGCCGTTCTCAATAGCTACCTTGGTTCCTGATGGCTTTCCAATCCAAGTAAGTTTACAGCAAATCCCCTTTCTCTTGATGTAACTAGCTGCTTCTGAGTATTTAGCTGTCTTCCCCTCCACAGAAGACATTATTACAGACTGAAAGCCTCCCCTTCCTGTGACAGAGAATCCATTCCTTGCGGTTTGTATGGGGCTGAAACCACCCACCCAAACCCCACCCTCTTCAAAATTCACATACTTTCACACTCCCTTTCTGTCACCTGTCTCTCACACATTCCCGCCCTCACACTTGCCCATGTGCTCTCAAGCACACACTTTCCTACACTCTCCACATGCACAGGAGTGACCATGTAACTCATGTCCAGGCAATCCGAATACTCGTTTCACTTCCCTCAATAATTTGTTCTGGCCTGCGTACCAGGCCCCCAGTAAACCAGTACAAGTTCTCTCCATGACGTTCACACAGGAGTATCACTGACCAAGCCCCCAGCCCCGTGCAGAAACATCTACTGAGCAACAAAGAAAGAGTAGATCCTAAAGGTACTGAGTACTTATAGCCATACCACCCTTGGTATTCAGGGCTAAGTCATTCTCTTCCCTTGAACTTCAGAGCTGAAGTCCTAAAGGAGTCCTCATATACTCTTCCAGAACCTAAGTCAAAGATTTAAGGTAGACCAGGGAACTCATTCTTCTACATATCTCCAGCACTAGAGCGGCCTAAAAGACTAGTAACTTCTAGTACATTTAATTCCTAATCGTGAAAATATAAAGTGAACAGCTAGTTAAGAATCCAAAATTTGAAAGTAAAGACTATAATTGCTCCTTCCATCCTTCCCAAAGATCCTTCAAAACTGGCACAAAAAGGAACAGACCTACCCACTATTCCAACTTTTAAGTTAACATTCTTTCCCAGCAAAAATGCAATTTTCTAATATGAGCCAAGCATACACTCACACAACTGAACAGCACTTCCAGCAATTAACTGTACTTGTCTCTGCTTCATTTACTGTCTGTCTCTCTCCAGTAGGTACGAGAGCAAAATCTGGCTGGGTCTTGTTTACAACACCTGGCATATGGCAGGTGTGCTGTAATAGTTTAAAAGTGGGAGAATGTAAGATGCCTGTTCACTCACCCACTCCACAATCACATATTACTGTTGACTGAGAACCCAACATGCAAAAGGCACTCTGCTGGGCACTAAGGGAGCCACAAGATCAGGTATGAACTCAAGTCCTCAAAAACACGGTTCCCGGCCTCTTTGTGGACACAAACCCTTTTTGACTTTCCGATGAAAGTATGGGCATTCTCTCCAGAAAAACACCTAAATAAAATGACTAAGATTGTTCATTAAATTTCAAGGTATTCCCAAGGGACGAATTCCAGATCTAGTAAGATAAATAAGCAAATAAAACAATACATATACCAAAGTACTGTGGTCCTTTATTTGTTGATTCTTATACTCTAAGAGAGAACTTAAATGGAACGGTGATCGAGATACAGGGAAAAGACCAAACAAATCTCCCAATAATTTCAGAAAATAATAAGTTGGGAGAGCCTCTGTGTAAAAAGATTATTGAGAAATCAATTTCTACAGTAAGAAAACAAAAATCACTGATGAATTTGCATATAAATCCAAGGGTTCTCAATACATGAGGCATAATTGTGATAGGAAATTTCTTATTACAAGTAGAGAAAAAGGAAATAATACCAATCGAATACAGTCATGAAAAGGTGCCTGAGTGCCTCTAGGCTTCAAAACCTTTTTTTCAAATCTTGCTTTACTACTTCACTGGTTTAAGTGTTATATAATTATAGTGATCATTAAATATTTTAAAAGCACTAATAATAACTAAAGTACACATGGGAATGGAGAGAATAAACATGTGGCAATATAGCCTAAACTGTGAAATTCTGAGAACACTTTCCTCTTATACTATAAGGTTTCAAGCAGACTACCATTAACCTCCTAAGAACAGCATACAGTCTAAGAGGAAAAAACCATGCAGGAGTTCACTTTACAAACCGTATCCATCAAATGCCAATAAATACCAACCCACAATAAACAAGTTTTCTCCAACTGTAACAATGAAAACACTCCAAAAACTTAAAGTAAACAGAAATCCTCAAAAGTGCAACTAATCTGATTTTACTTTCTATTTCTCCACATGCAATTGAAAAAATAATAATTTCAATTACTACTGAGCTAAATTTTTTGAGGACCCAAAAAAAAAAGAAAAAAAAAATTGTACATCTTTACAATCTTTAAGGAAGATAATGAAAAGCAGCAAGCTAAACTGGATGTCCAGCACAATTATCAAATGTTAGCATTAGAAGCAACCTGAGAAATTATTCAGATCAATCCTCTCTTTTACTTAAGAAAGCCAACACATAGCAGAAGTATGACCAATAAAAGTCAAGAATGATCTTCAAATTTATGGAGCAGATATGAGCCAAATGAGATCAATATCAGTACCATAAAATATTTTAGATCATGCAAATTAAGTGTACTAACAATCTAAGTACTTACACTAAGAAGTAATTCATCTTTTGTTTTAAGAGGAAAATTCTTATTTTCCTTCTCAACTTGTAAATCATCTTCTCCATCGGACAGCACTGCAGGGAGGGATACACGAGAGGAAGATGATGAGGATGATGATGAGGAAGAGGAGGAGCTTGAACTATCAGAATCTGTTTCACTGTAGAGACAAAAAGTTGAAAACAATATAAAAGCATTATGATGGTATTAAAAGTATGATTACTCAACTAGGAAATATCTACTTTACTAGATGTTTATGGCTGCTGGTACATTTCAAAAGATAGAACTGACTATGGAATTTGGAAAGCAGTCTAATTCATTGATCACATTTTCAAAGCCTCTGCTACAACCCAAACCCTCTTATTACAACTGTCTCAGGTGTCATGCATCAGTCTGAATATAACTAAGCATGTGACAAATCACTGACAGAAGAGAATTCTGGGCAAATCACCTCTCTTATTAGTCACCAAGGACCAGATCACAGTAAGCCAAGAGGGTGTCTTCTCAGTCTTCAGACAATTTGGAAACTCCTCAAAGTTACCAACTATGGAGTCCCTCCCATCAGGAAGCACCCATGAGCCTCCTAGATAGCTTCCTCCACAAGAGGGCAGACAGCAGAATCAAGCAGTATCAGCAGTATTTTGTCTTGTGGAACTGAAAACCACAGCCACAGAAAGACAGAGAAAATGAAAAAGCAGGGGACTTTGTACCAGATGAAGGGACAGGATAAAACCCCAGAAAAACAACTAAATGAAGAGGAGACAGGCACCCTTACAGAAGAAGAATTCAGAATAATGATGGTGAAGATGATCCAGGACTTTGAAAAAAGACTGGATGCAAATATTGAAAAGTTTACCAAAGACCTAGAAGAATTAAAGAGCACACAGAGATATGAAACACAATAACTAAAATGAAAAATACACTAGAAGGAACCAACAGCAGATTAACGGAGGCAGAAGGGCGAATAAGTGAGCTGGAAGACAGAATGGTGATAATCACTGATGTGGAAAAGAAAAAAGAAAAAAGAATGAAAAGAACTGAACACAGCCTAAGATACCTCTGGGACAATGTTAAACACACCAACATTCACGTTATAGGGGTCCTAGAAGGAGAAGAGAGAGAGAAAGGACCTGAGAAAATATTGGAAGAGATTATAGTGGAAAACTTCCCTAACATGGGAAAGCAAATAGCTACCCAAGTCCAGGAAGCACAGAGAGTCCCAGGCAGGATAAACCCAAGAATAAACACGCCAAGACACATAGTAGTCAAATTGACAAAAATTAAAGACAGAGAAATGTTATTAAATGAAACAAGGGAAAAAGGACAAATAACGTACAAGGGTACTCCCATAATGTTAACAGCTGATTTCTCAGCAGAAGCTCTGCAAGCCAGAAGGGAGTGGCATGATATATTTCAAGTGATGAAAGGGAAGAACCTACAACCAAGAATACTCTACCCAGCAAGGATCTCATTCAGATTCGATGGAGAAATCAAGCTTTACAGACAAGCAACAGCTAAGAGAATTCAGCACCACCAAACCAGCCTTACAATAAATGCTAAAGGAACTTCTCTAAGAGGGAAACATAAGAGAAGAAAAGGATCTACAAAAACAACAACAAAACAATTAAGAAAATGGTAATAGGAACATACATATCGATAATCATCTTGAATGTAAATGGACTAAATGCTCCAACCAAAAGACACAGACTGGCTGAATGGATACAAAAAACAAGACCCATATATATGCTTCTACAAGAGACCCACTTCACACCTAGGGACACACACAGACTGAAAGTGAGGGGATGGAAAAAGATATTCCATGCAAATGGAAATCAAAAGAAAGCTGGAGTAGCAATATTCATATCAGATAAAATAGATTTTAAAATAAAAAATGTTACAAGAGACAGGAAAGGACATTACATAATGATCAAGGGATCAATCCAAGAAGAAGAGATAACTATAAATATATATGCACCCAATATGGGAGCACCTCCATACATAAGGCAAATGCTAACAACTATGAAAGAGGAAATGCAAGGTAGAAATTGAGACACAGATGTAGAGAACAAACATATGGATACCAAGTGGGGAAAACAGAGAGGGCTGGGGGGGAATGAATTGGGAGATTGGGATACCAAATTGTACACTCTAAATATATGCTGTTTACTGACTGTTAACTGTATTTCAATAAAAGTTCTTAAAAAAAAGAAGTTACCAACTATGTTGAACACTCTACTCTCTGAAAACTCCTCTAGCCCTTAACTTTCACAGCAATTCTGGGTGCCAGTAACTTTCCTCTCAGCTTAAATTCTGTTTGCTGTTACCCCCCCAACACCCCCGCCAGCTCCTTTTATGTACTGTTTCTAAGAGTGCCATTCTCATGTTCTCTCTGGTACTCTTTCCATGGATAACCTCATCCACTCTAATGACCTTGATATCCCTAAGCTCCAGCCCTAATCTCTGGCTGCTTATCAGTAACTGTGGTATGAATGACCTACACATTTCACACTCACAAGTTAAAAAAAAAGTGCATTCTCCTTACAAAATCTGTTTCTCTCTTTGCACTTGTATTTTATTTCATTGTTTAGGCCTCAATCCAGTCACCAAAAGTAGAAACCTTGGAATCAACTCAAGGTATTGCATTCTCACAATGATAAAATTGGTAAATGTGATTCCTATTCCACTAGAAAAATCTAAATACAGAGTAGGTTTAGGTGATATTAAGGAATTATATAAAAATTATTTTATCTAGTTAGAGAAGCACAGTAAAGAATTTACAGGTAAGGTGACATGTTGTCTGAGATTTGTTTCAAAACTATCAGGTTAGGGATTTCCCTGGCAGTCCAGTGGTTAAGGCTTTGCCTTCCAATGCAGGGTGTGCTGTTCGATCCCTGGTCCAGAAGCTAAGATCCCACATGCCTCGCAGCCAAATAAGTAAATTAATTAACTAATTAATCAGAAGCAATATGTAACAAATTCAATAAAGACTTAAATGGTCTTAAAAAATAGTCCAAATAAGAACTTAAAAAAAAACAAAAAACTATCAGGTTAAAAAAAAATTAGAAATGTCACAAAACAAAGTCAGGAAATATTGGAAAGTGTCAAGTTTGGTGATGAGTATATGTGCACTCATTATATCACTCTGTTCCTTCTATGAGCTGAAAACATCACAGTAAAAAATTAGAGTAAGTTTTATCTGTAATCTGATGTTCAAATTTACACCTCCATACCAGAATTGTCCTCTGAACTGTAAGCTCATTATCCTACTGCTTACCTGACATCTCCAATTCATTACGAGAGAAATCTCAAATTTACTGTCCAAATTTAACATTCCTATTGGCCTACAGCCCCCATCCCAGCAAACAGCACTACCATCCACCCAGCTGCCTCTCTGTCTAAGTCACTACCACATCTATTAGCGACCCTGATCAGGGAGATTTCAAAATATTCCACCCAAACACGGTCACATCGTGGACCAACGCAACACCTTTCTAACTGCTTCCACACTAACCCAGTTCACTCTGCTTTCACTCTTCAGCCCAATCCAATTCCTTCTCCACAGAGCAAAACATTAGAACCTTAACCTGAACGTGTCAGCTACCTACTTAAAATTCTTCAAGTTTCTCTACCGCTTAGAATTAAAACTTTAACACGGCCAGAGGGTGCTACCCGGGTTGGGCTCTCCTATTACTCTCTCAGTGCTTGCTAGTTCCTTCATGGTAATTTTCGTCCCTCTTATCAGAATGCAGGGCGTGGGTTGTGCCTATTTTGTTCACCGGTACAGCTTCGCACAAAACACACTCAAATATTTGCAGACAATGTTCAGCGTGGTGCAGTAACCTCACGCTGAAGTCCCCTCCCACCACGGAACTCTCCTATTTAAAAGACACGAGGGAGGGGGGAGGAGGCTCATAAAACCAACGCAGAGCACGCGACAACAGTAAGATAACGATATTCTGCTAAAGTCACGACCTCTTCCTCACCACAAGGATTCTACGAACGAACAGAACTCTCAGAAGCCAACCTGGAAACAGAAGAAATCCTTTACCTGACGCTCCATTTCTCTGGTTCAACAAGCACGAGGACACACTAAACTCGAAAAGTCAGATCTGCCACAAAGGACACGCCACACCGAGTGGTCACGGGAATAAGCCCATAAGTAGATTTCCTACATTCTAACTAAAAATGATACGAGGCACACAGAGGACAGCTGGACCCCCAAACCCAGGGAGGAGAGGCCCCGACCGCGAAGCTCAAGCTCCGGGCGCGCCGCGCAGAAGACGGCCACGACCCCGCCCCGGCTGCCCGGCCCTCCCTCCCCCCGCGCCCGCCCCGCGCCTCCCACCTGTCCGAGTCCGAGTCCGAGTCCGACGTCTCCAGGCTGCTCCCTCCCGGCGGCGGCTCCGGGAGCGACGGCGGCGCCAGCTGCGGAGGCTGCTCACCCGCAGGCTGTGGGCCCCCCTCGTCCGCCCGCGGCGCAGCGACCGGAGCCGGGTCCGGAGGCGGCGCGGCCAGACCCTGGCCAACCCCGACGCCGACGCCACCGAATTTCAGAGTTTGCAGCTGAGCGGCGGCGGCCTCCACCACCTCCATAGCGCCGCGCTCGGAGTGCTCACGCGGGGAGACACCCCCACCTCGGCTGCGGCGGCGGCGAAAACGCTCCAATCTGTTTCCCGCGCTGCGCCAGTAGCAGCACGCGGAGCCGCGGGAGACGCGCCCCCGCCGCGCACGCAGTCGCACTTCCGGCAGCGCGTGACGTAACGCGACGCGCTGGTGTTCTCTGGGGTGGGCCGGGCCTGGCCGCAGGCCTTTGCGTCCGGGACCGCGCGGTCCTAAAGCCGCCGGGTTCCCTGCATCCTGGGAAGTGCTTCTCCCTCGGTGCGTGAGGCCGGTTGGCGAGACTTTCCTACTGCTGGGTCTGGGACAACTACCGCGGAGGAGGAGATGGGAAGGAGGGATGGCAGGACAGGGAGATGCCTGGTGGGGCGAGGCCCTGTACATCAGAAACTTGAGCCAGGAAGTCTTGAGCAGACACTTCTAGTAAATTTCACTGAAGTTAAACGGAGATACAGCCGTGGATAGACAGCAAGCACGATGACCATCCATCGCAAAACAATTACAACCCTTACACCTTTTTTCCCTCCAAAGCGCTCCCAATTTCAAGAGAGCGCTAATCGTGGAAAACATGTTGCTGCTGGTTGATGTTATAGTTGATACTGCTTCGCAGAAAGGTTGGGCTAGGGCTAAAATGACTAACTTGGCCTGAGAAAGGCAAGCGAGAAGTTCTTAGGTTTGAAGCAGAGATTAGAATTCCCTGGTTTTCTGTTAGAACTTCAATTTGATGCATCAGCCCCTCGAGTAATAAATAATAACCATTATGACCATTTACTAAGCATGCTTCTGTGCCAAGGACTGTGCCAAAGACGTTATCACTTATTCACGGAGTTTTATAGCGTGCCCTCCACAGTACTAGACCTTCTTAAGACAAGAGTAATACATAGTCTCTGGAGCCTGCAATCTAATTGAAGTAAAAAGGTCAATGCAGAGGAGATAACAAGAAAGATATCTGAAATGTGGAATAGGTAGCTAAATAATAGGGCTGTATCATGAAGACCTTCCAAAGAGAGGCAGGGATTTAAACTCGAGATGCTACTCACTAATGCAGTAATTAAGCAGAGCTCAGTGTTCGGAGCTAAATAGACCTGTGTTCAAATCTCAGCTCTATTTTTGTAGCTGAGTAATATTCCATTGTATATATATGCCACATCTTCTTTATCCATTCATTTGTTGATGGGCATTTAGCTTGCTTCCATGTCCTGGCTATTGTAAAAAGGGATGAGATGGAGCTATATGTAATGAGGTGGATAGACCTAGAGTATGTCATACAGAGTGAAATAAGTTGGAAAGAGAAAGACAAATATTGTATGCTTACTCACATATACGGAATCTAAAAATGGTACTGATGAACTCAGTGACAAGAACAAGGACGCAGATGCAGAGAATGGACTGGAGAACTCAAGGATTGGGAGGGGACGGGGGGGGGTGAAGGGGAAGCTGAGACGAAGCGAGAGAGTAGCACAGACATATATATACTACCAACTGTAAAACAGATAGCCAGTGGGAAATTGTTGTATAACAAAGAGAGTTCAATTTGAGGATGGAAGATGCCTTAGAGGACTGGGACGGGGACGGTGGGGGGGACTCGAGGGAGGGTGTGGGGGGAGTCGAGGGAGGGAGGGAATACAGGGATATGTGTATAAAAACAGATGATTGAACTTGGTGTACGCCCCCAAAATAATAAATAAATAAATAAAGTTTAAAAAAAAATCTCAGCTCTACCATTTCTTTGTTGGTGTAGCTGTGACTTTGGGCAGATAGTCTAACATACCTAAATTTCATTTTCCTTTTATGTGAAATGAAGATTAAAATACTATCTCTAATTCATGCGAACATTAAGGTTTTATGCAAGAGAATAGCATGTGTCATATACATTGTGTGCAAAATTACTTGATAAGTAGAACAACACATGGACATGAATAAAATGATACTTCAGTGACAATGGTCTTACAGAGATATGCAGTATTAATTTAAGAAGAGAAGAAATTTGAGTCAGAATGACCTTCCAGCCAGCCAAAAGGGTATTGTATTTTTCCAGTAATTGAGTGAGGAATATCTTAACCAAGGCTAGAGTCAGTGTGATAGAGTAAAGGAAATCCCCAGCATCAGAAGTGTCAAAGTACTCTAGGATGTCTAACCAAGGAAACTGGAAAGAAGTTGGTATTACCAATAAACATGCAGAATTTGAAACAACATAATGAGTTTGTGATGTTGTTTGAGAAAAAACTGGACAATCCATTGAAAAAATGACAGTAGCCCTTTGAAAATATGAGAGTGGAATTTAATAGAAAGGCTAGGACCAGAAGCATAGGTTTGGGAACAATTCAAGTACCTACTTGTTCACTCAGTGATCATTTACTTACTAGTATGCCTATACAATGCATTGTGAACATACAAGACATACAGGAAGGTGAATAAAACACAGTCCCTGCCCTTAAGTAGCTAACAATTCAGTACAAAAGTCAAGTTGGAAACAATTGATAAGTAATTTTGTAGAGAAATGTTTTATTGTACAAGCATGCACTACAGGAGAGGGATGTACCAAAGGAATACTAAAGAGAGAGAAAGTGATAGGAGAGTGAAGGAAGGCTTTACAATGAGTATGACATTTGAGCTGGACTTTTAAAGAGAGCCAGGAATCTAAGAAGGTAAGAAAGTAGAACTTCATATTGACTGTTGATCTGAACAAATAAACTGACTGATATTTCTCTAGCAAAGATTGTCTATTCAGAATCAGCAGGGAATTGCAATTCTAGGTCTGTAATCAAAGCAAAATATGCATGGTAAGGGAGGGAAAATGCTTTTATAGAGAGGAAAAGGAAATTGGGAGAGATATAAAAACCAAAAATCCACAGCTTTGCCTGGAAAGAAGAGGAGTCTTTCTTCTCATTGTTGGACTCTGCTATTGTCACAGGGTATGAGAGATCCCCCTTCTAGTCACCCAACTTTATTTAATTGTTTTCTGTTTATTAATTTTTTACATTTCCCCCTCTTGATGAAGATTGATCTCTCTCTCTCTCTCTAAGCATCATTGATCAAGAGTTAGATTTTCTAGTTTCAGTGACTTTTTGTCCCTCAATGTCAAAAAGGACCTTTCCTGGATATAGTGTCTCACATTGGAGGGAAAGTGCACAGATTGGAAACCTGTTAAGGTCACATTCAAGTAACAAGGAGGGGAGGAGGGAGAACTCTCAGGCACTTTTTTATCTAAACTTCATATCTTATCAAGATCATAGACATGGGAGATCATGTGAAGCACTATGTCATCAAAGGTTTGGTGACAAACTTCCAACAGGCCTGGTCTGGATATCTTAAGAAAGTTGTTTCATCAGATGTCATCTGCTTCAATTGCAGGAAATCTTTACTTTCAGGTACCAGATGATGTGCAGGTCCAGTCAGAGTTCAGCACTTTCTTTACATGTGTCACATGAATCCAAGAGTCTATTACCTGGAGTTTGGTAGCACAAGGGTTGGTTAGCAGTATCTGATAGGGGCCTCTCCACTGAGGTTGAAGGGAGTTCTACTGGAGTTGTCTTTTCCAATAGACAAAATCTCCAGTTTGCAAGGTGTGATGCTTAAGGTCTGTGGGAAGACATTCTGGAACCTTTTTGAAACATTGAAAATGTTGAAGTATGTGGGCCGAGCGATGGGATTCAGAATGTCCTGCTTGAGCAGTGGAGGAGCTGAGGGTGCGGGGCATGGAGACTAATATCACCCTGTTTGGTCCTGAGGGATGGCTGGTTAGCCAAAGACGGGTAAGATTCCTCAGAGGAGGAACAACCTAAGACAGGCACAGCCGCAGAGGGGCCAACAGGGGTGATGCATAGAGCCTTCCTAATATCACCGTGTTTGGCCCTGGAGGATGACTGGTTAGCCAAAGACGGGTAAGATTCCTCAAGGGAGGAACAACCTAAGACAGGCACAATCACAGAGGGGCCAACACGGGTGGGGCACAGACCCTTAATCCTTCTGAGAGAGGTCTCCTTCCCCCAGGGCTGCTTTGCTCTCCACACCCAGCTCAAATCAGGACCCAGGAGGCAAACAAAGATCATTGCCCCCAGTCATGTGAGGCCTTTGATTGTTTATGGGATTAATCTGGGAGTGTCAGACCCTTAGACTATGCCGAAAACTCAATAAAAGCAACGTGGGATTAATCAGCAGGGCTCTTGATCCGAGAGGTCTTGAGCCCCCCGGTCCCACTTTTCTCTTCAGTCTGTGTCTGTGTCTTCTTCAAGCTTGCGGCACCCGTCACTCGCCTCGAGTCGCCGAGCTGGTCTCGGCAAAGGTCTTTGTCTCTCTAGAGCACACTGTGAAAAGATTGCTCTACCAAAATATGGTTATTTTTAATAGATGCAATCAGGCCTTTGTAATATTGGAGTAGCTCTCCTTTTATCAGTTATAGGTCAAAAGATGCAGGACTCAAATGCATTGAGCATCCTGTGACCATCCTCAAAGTTGAGGGTTTATGAGTTCCAAAAGGGGTGAATCTGAGATTTAGAAGGACCAAGGGCAATGCTTTTGGCCAGGGTATTTGGAGCACCTCTACAAATTTTGCTGAGTCTTCCTATAATGAAGTTAGTATGTTAAACCAGAGGACTGAGGGAAGCACAGCAAAAGTGCTGCAAAACTGGCCAAATAGCATAGAACTTTCAAAGTGCCTGGCTGCTATATTGGGTTCCTTCCTCACCATGAAGTTTGAGAGGAATTTCTCAGGTAGGGATATAAAGGACTTTAGCTCAGAAGAGGCAGTAGTCTGTCTGCAAGGGAAGGCTTCAATGCAGTGTGAAAACCTACACACTATGACTAAAACAAATTTATATCCATGAGAGGAGGAAGTTATATGAAATCCATATTCCAGACCTCAAATGGTCCAGTAGGCATTTAAAAATGTCCCAGAGCAGTATGAACATGCTTCCCTGGGTTGTACTTTGGACAGTGGGACAAGAAGGGAGGCACTTTTTGCAGCCTTGTTGATGTTTCCCCACCAATACTGATTCATGAAAGCTATCATTTTGTCAGTAGATGGATGGTTTAATGCATGTACAGTAGTGATAGTAGGAATTTTAGAGTGTCTGATAGAACTGGGTTGCTATTTGGTCCAACCTGGGCTTTCTCTTTTATCAAAATAACAATTGTTGAATTTCCACTCTTGTGTTTCCTTTTCTGAGGCCAATTGTTGGGCTTCTTTAGCCAGTTTTTTTAAATTATCATTTGGGGAAATATCCCTTTGGATAATAACAGAGGCTTGGCTGCTGTTGGTCCCTTTAAGGATAGCATTCCTTGAGGAAATATCAACAAGGTGACGTCCCTTAGCTTACAGAGAGTGAAGGTTAGAATGCTCTGAGATCTTAATAATAGCTAAAGTGGCAGGTAAGTGCATCCAATAATTCCTGAACATAGGGGCCATTTTATTTTATTTATTTATTTTTTTATAAATTTATTTATTTTATTGGCTGTGTTGAGTCTTCGTTGCTGCACGCGGGCTTTCTCTAGTTGCTGCGAGCAGGGGCTACTCTTCATTGCGGTGCAGCAGGCTCCTCATTGCCTTGGCTTCTCTTGTTGTGGAGCACAGGCTCTAGACGCGTGGGCTTCAGTAGTTGCAGCACACAGGCTCAATAGTTGTGGCGCATGAGCTTAGTTGCTCCATGGCATGTGGTATCTTCCTGGGGCAGGGCTTGAACCCGCGTCCCCTGCATTGGCAGGCGGATTCTTTAACCACTGAGCCACCTAGGAAGTCCAGGGTCCATTTTATTTTATTTTTTTTCTTTCACTCTTTATTGGAGTATAATAGCTTTACACTGTTGGGCCAGTTTCCACTGTACAACAAAGCAAATCAGCTGTATTTATACATATATCCCCATATCCCCTCCCTCTTGAGCCTTCCTCCCACCCTCCCTATCCCAACCCTCTAGGTCATCACCAACTATCGAGTTGATCTCCCTGTGTTATGCAGTTGCTTCCCACTAGCTATCTATTTTACATTTGGTAGTGTATGAATGTCAATACTATGCTTTCACTTTGTCCCAACTTCTCCATCCCCCCCTCCTTATCCTCAAGTCTGTTCTCTACATCTGTGTCTTTATTTTTCCTCTGCCACTGAGTTCATCAGTACCATTTTTTTAGATTCAATATATATGTGTGAGCATACGGTATTTGTTTTTCTCTTTCTGGCTTACTTCACTCTGTGTGACAGACTCTAGGTCCATCCACCTCACTACAAATAGCTCAATTTCATTCCTTTTTATGGCTGAGTAATGTTCCATTGTATATACGTGCTACATCTTCTTTATCCATTCATCTGTTGATGGACACTTAGGTTATTTCCATGTCCTGGCTATTGTAAATAGAGCTGCAGTGAACATTGTGGTACATGTATCTTTTTGAATTATGGTTTTCTCAGGGTATATGCCCAGGAGTGGGATTGCTACGTCATATGGTAATTCTATTTTTAGTTTTTTAAGGAACCTCCATACTGTTCTCCATAGTGGCTGTACCAATTTACATTCCCACCAACAGTGCAGGAGGGTTGCCTTTTCTCCACAGCCTCTCCAGCATCTATTACTCCTAGGTTTTCTTCAAGATGGCCAATCTAACTGGTGTGAGGTGATACCTCATTGTGGTTTTGATTTGCATTTCTCTAATGACTAGTGATGTCGAGAATCTTTTCATGTATTTTTTGGCCATCTGTATGTCTTCTTTGAAGAAATGCCTATTTAGGTCTTCTGCCCATTTTTTGGATGGGGTTGTTTGTTTTTTTGATATTGAGTTGCATGAGCTGCTTATATATTTCGGAGATTAATCTTTTGTCTGTTGCTTCATTGGCAAATATTTTCTCCCACTCTGAGGGTTGTCTTTTCATCCTATTTATGGTTTCCTTTGCTGTGAAAAAGCTTTTAAGTTTCATTAGGTCCCATTTGTTTATTTTTGTTTTTATTTCCCTTACTCTAGGAGGTGGAGTAAAAGATTTTGCTGTCATTTATGTCACAGAGTGTTTTGCCTGTGTTTTCCTCTAAGAGTTTTATAGTATCAGTCCTTACATTTAAGTCTTTGATCCATTTTGAGTTTATTTTTGTACATGGTGTTAGGGAATATTCTAAATTCATTCTTTTACATGTCCAGTTTTCCCAGCACCACTTATTGAAGAGGCTGTCTTTTCTCCATTGTGTATTCTTGCCTCCTTTGTTGAAGATAAGGTAACCATATGTACGTGGGCTTACCTCTGGGGCTTTATATCCTGTTCCATTGATCTATATTTCTGTTTTTATGCCAGTACATACTGTCTTGATTACTGTAGCTTTGCAGTATAGTCTGAAGTCAGGAAGCCTGATTCCTCCAGCTCCATTTTTTCTTCTCAAGATTGCTTTGGCTATTTGGGGTTTTTTGTGTTTCCATATAAATTGTGTAATTTTTTGTCCTAGTTCTGTGAAAAATGCAGTTGGTAATTTGATAGGGATTGCATTAAATATGTAGATTGCTTTGGGTAGTATAGTCATTTTCACAAGTTGATTCTTTCAATCCAGGAACACAGTATATCTCTCCATCTGTTTGTGTCATCTTTGATTTCTTTCATCAGTGTCTTATAATTTTCTGCATACAGGTCTTTTCCCTCCTTAGGTAGGTTTATTCCTAGGTATTTTATTCTTTTTGTTGCAATGGTAAATGGTAGTGTCTCCTTAATTTCTCTTTCTGATTTTTCATTGTCAGTGTATAGAAATGCAAAAGATTTCTGTGCATTAATTTTGTATCCTGCAACTTTACTAAATTCTGTGATTAATTCTAGTAGTTTTCTGGTAACATCTTTAGGGTTTTCTATATATAGTATCATGTCATCTGCAAACAGTGACAGTTTTACTTCTTTTCCAATTTGGATTTCTTTTATTTCTTTTTCTTCTTTTCCAAAACTATGCTGAACTGTAGTGGTGAGAGTGGGCACCATTATCTTTTTTCTGATCTTAGAGGAAATACTTTCAGTTTTTCACAATTGAGGATGATGTTGGCTATATGGCCTTTATTATGTTGAGGTAGGTTCCCTCTGTGCCCACTTTCTGCAGAGTTTTTATCATAAATGGGTATTGAATTTGGTCGAAAGCTTTTTCTGCATCTACTGAGATTATCATATAGTTTTCACCCTTCAATTTGTTAATATGGTATATCACATTGATTGACTTGCATATTTTGAAGAATCCTTGCTTTCCCAGGATAAACCCATAGGGGCCATTTTAAAGTTTTTTTCCACTGGAAGCAAGGAAGCCACATTGCCTCCACAACATTCCAAAATCATGAGCTACTCAAAAAGCATACCTACTATCAGTATAAATATTGGCAGTTTTGTCCTTGGCTAAAGTACAAGCCCCTGTAAGAGCATATAATTCAGCATATTGGATCAAATTAGCCACAGGTAAAGATGCTGCCCCAACAATATCAAAAGGAGTTGCAATAGCATACACAGCACACCATTTATTATTGTCAACCTTTAAATAAAAACCATCAGTGAACCATGAGAAGTCAGAGTTACCCAAGTGAATTTTCTGTAGATCACTACAAGGAGTCAGGGGTGGTCTGCAGTATTAAGCAATCAAGGGGGATTTTGTCAGTGAAGGGGGGAAGAGTAGCCAGGTTAAGCTTATGATGATATAAAATAGTTATCTGAGGGGCAGTTAAAAAGGACTTCACAGGAGGTAAGGCAGCTGACTGAGAAATGTTGACTGTGATGAGAATTCAGGAAAGATTCTATTGCATAAGGTACAAAAATGGTTAAAGGGGATCTCATGATTTTCTTGGAGGTCTTAACCAGAAGGGCCGTTTCCATAATGGGTCTATGACAAGGAGGGCATCCCCAGGTCACAGGGTCCAGTTGTATATATAACCCTATGGGTTTATGGTGGTCCCCATGTTTTTGGGTGAGTACACCAAGGGTGTTCTCTTCCTTTTCATATACAAAAAGGAAAAATGAAATCTGATAATTGGATGCCCAAGGGCAGGTGGGTTCATCAAACTCTTATTTGAAGTCTTGAAGGCTACGTTGTCAAGTTCTTCCCATAAAATTGGTTGGAGGTTGTTATTGTTGGGTAAAACATATAAAAGTTCCGCAATAAGAGAGAAATTTGGAATCCAGTTTCAGCAATAACCAACTATCCTGAGAAAACCTTACAGTTGGTGCTTAGTTTTGGGTTTTGGAAACTAAGGATATCAAGATGTCATGTGGATCTAGGTGTAGTCCTTGTTCTGATTTCAGATCCTCTATCAAACCTGGGTTTGAGAAAACTGCAATTTTTATTTAGAGTCTTTATGTCTCTTTAAGTCCAAAAGCTCTAGTAAGTGGATGCTGTCTTCCTGTGAAGAAGCTTAAGAAGGAGAGCAAAGAAGCAAATCATCCACATATTGCAACAAATAGGACCTCTAGGGAAGTTATATCATCCAGATCAGCCTTCAGGATTTGCAGGAAATAAGAAAGACTGTCAGAATAATCTTAAGGCATTTTTGTTCAGGTGAAATGTTTCTGTTCTTTTTTGGTTTGTTTGTCTTTGTTTGAGTTTTTCTGTATTCCTCACCTCATGAATTAGCTTTTATATTATTAAACATAATTAACATTAATACCTAAATATCTTGATTGCACACAGATAAATTAGGGAATGAAATTATTTGCATTGCCAAAAATATTGAGTATATAGAAGGATCACAACATCTTAACATCATTCTTAATATAGGGGAAAAAACCACAATTATTCCAAGTGCTTTGGATTAAGTATTAAGCACAAATGAAGATGAAGCAAATCTGAATCATAAAATCATAAAAAAAAGTTTTCCCTTGTTCTTGCTTTTTTTCCCCATTTGATTTTGAACAGGAAGATAAAACTCCAGGTACCTTGCAACCTGATACTTCTCAGGTACCAATCACTGTGCTAATCTGTTTATAGACATATTTAATCCTTGCAAAGTATCCTCTTTTTTAATCTGTGCAAAGCATCCTCTTTTCACACACAAAGAAATGGGCTTAGATAGGTTAAAAGCATATCCAAGATCATAGAGCTTGTTGGATGGGAGCTGGCATGTCACTCCAGGTGGGCCTGATTCTACATCTGGACTTTTTTTTTTCTTTACTTTTTTTTTAAATTGATGTTGTGGACAAGGAATGCTGCCTGCCATATCGGTAAACAAGGGATGTTGTGATCATCAAGCCGTCAGCCACTGCAGCAACCCCAGGCTGTGCATCCTGAAGAGATTCAGGATGGAGAAAAGCAGGACACTGACCCTAGATAGTTAAAATGCATATCAAAGGAATGACTTCAATGAGTCCAGACTCTTGCATCTTCTCATACACAGAAAAGCACTAAACTTATTAGCTTGAGATGTCTGGTTTTCTTTTATTAACTGTCATTTTTTGATTTCCAGCTACCTGTTTTGGTTTTTGGTTTGTTTGTTTTCTGTTTTGTTTTGGTTCTGTTTGGTTTTGCAAAAATCCCTATATATCCTGGATCCTCTCTTACCTCTTCAGAACTGGACCTCAGAGCTCTCTGAGGGGGTGTCTTTTGGGCTTATGTACTTAGTATGTCCACCGAATAAAATATAATTCTCCACTTTTAGGCTGTGAATTTTTGTTTCAGTTGACAACTTACAATTGATTTATAGTATTATATTAGTTTCAGATGTACAGGTGAATGTTTCTCTTCCCAAGTGAAGGCAAAAAGGTATTGGATAGCTTCATCAACTGGGAAACAAAAGAGTGCACTACACAAATCAGTTACAGTGAAGAATTTATTTCCAGTGGGAATGGATGTTAGTAACTTATGAGATTAGGAACAACAGGATGTCAAGGGATAACAATGCTGATTATCGCTCAGAGGTTCTGGACAAACCTCCACCTTCAGCCTTTAGGTTTTCTTATTAGTGAAATGGGAGTGTGACAGGGGCTAGTACAAGGGATAAGAGGCCTTGACCCTGTAGTCGTCTATTATGGGCTTTATGCCTTGAAGGGCTCTTTATCCTAAAGGGTATTG
Organism: Hippopotamus amphibius kiboko; assembly: GCF_030028045.1. Taxonomy (NCBI): domain Eukaryota; kingdom Metazoa; phylum Chordata; class Mammalia; order Artiodactyla; family Hippopotamidae; genus Hippopotamus; species Hippopotamus amphibius. The sequence goes on from NC_080188.1 coordinate 93,625,039, forward strand.
ATTAACTCTGGGAAGAGGTTTTGAGGGATCTATTTGAATTATGATGGGGGTGTGCTGTGAATGTTGCCAACATTTGTTGGAGATTTTGCCCATAAGGAGATGGTACTGATTCAATAGCAACAAATAATCAGTTTTTCCAGAATCAGCTCTAGTACCATCAGAGATGGAGCCAAGAAAAGGTGTCAAAGTATCCTTTAATTCATTTGGTTACTTTTATGACTACTGTTAATTTCTAGAATTACTTCCCCTTTTTGGGAGAAAGAAATTCTAGCCTGATAGTTTTCTAAGAAGCCTAAATAAATAGACAGGGGCAGAGTAACTAAGGAGAAAGGGATGTGTGTCTTTCAAAGGGTGTAAACGAAATGGAATAGGTTCAGAGACAAGAACCTCTTGAGGTTCATTAGAGATCCCCACTATTGGAACTGTCTTAGTGCTCTGAGGCAGGGGCTGCTTTATAGTAACAGGGCTGAGCACCAAATGTATGGCTCTGGTCTCAGTTAGGACTGGAAGAGATTCAACCCCAATCTGGAGAAATGTTTCTCCATACTGATTAAGAAGGAGGATTGGGAAGAGCCCCTGTGTTTCCTCAGAGCCTCATTACTGGGAGTTGGGATGACCCAGGAAAGGCTGGTTAGAGGGCTGAATGTGCTTAAAGCCCTTAGGTTTGTAACAGTCTCTTCTCCTATGTCCTGGCTCTTTGCAATGATAGCAGAAACTAGGAGAATTTTGGTTTCATTCAGGAGCCTTCACTTGCTGGAGTTGAAGATCAAGGCTTTTGGTGTTCTTCCTTTGAGGTAACAGGTCTAGAGTGTGAGATCGCTGGTTTGGTAGATTAAATCTGGAGTGGACATAGTTTCACATTTATTTCTGTTCCTTTTTACTAGAAATGAAAGGTCCCAGTTCAGCCCAATAATAAACATGGAACTAAAAGCTACTTGGGTGGAGCCAATATCTGAGGAAGACCAGAGTTTTCTTTAAAAATAATCTGAAGTCGTTTGTAATAGTCATGAACAGGTTCATTAGATTTTTGTGTGCAAGTCTGAATTTTTTTCCAATCAATAGGCTTTGGAAAAGCCCTAGGAAATGCCCATTGAAGCCACTTACTGATTACCTGAGCCTGATTATATAATGTTAGTGGCTGGCCTCCCAGTTCTAATTCTAGAAACCTGTCAGGACTTTCCCATTGGCCTGGCTTTTAGCAACAAGCATATAAACTAGCTGATGTAAGTCAGAAAAAGCAGGTTGACATGTTTGAATGACTGTATTAAATTCCTCACTAAATCTGGGAGGGTCTTGGGTTCTTCAGGGAAAATCTTTGACCATGGCTCACTGTTCAGCTTTCGTTCAGGAAGTATAAGAAATTAAGGGTTTAGCATCTGGGTGCTCAGAAGCTTTCACTTTAAAGAGAGAGTTTCTGGCAAGTTCAGAGGGAAAGGGAGTGGGAGAGTTTAGGGGAAAAGGGAAGTTTTTTGAGAGAATTAGTACAGGGGACTTGAGGGCATAGGGGAGGTATAGGTGGTGTAGAAGGAAAGGAGGGAGATGGGGCCAGAGGTGGATCCTGAGCTAGAGGAGCTACAGAAGAATAGCCTGATCCTTCAGAAGCCCTCGTATCTTTGTCTAATCATTTGTTTGCCTCAATTAATCGACACATCTTATTTTGCAGAGTCTCCTGATAACATTGGGAAACCTCAAAATATCAATCCAAATCAGCATTCCACTCAGTTCTGGAAAATTTTGCTCTATTGTAGTCCAGTTTAGTATTAAGGAAATTAAGTTTGGGGATTTCAAAAGGTCCCCATAATGGCCTTTGCAATTCTAAATGGCCAATGGTCTGGTGGGTTCATCGAGTTAGAAGTGCAAAGGAAGAAAGACCCACAGTTGTTAAATATAAAATTAGCCAGAGTCTCTGTAGGGCAGACACCCTCCAAATACTTAGATAACTGGGATATCATTTCTTGGAGGTTTTTCCTCTAGAATAAAGAACAATTTTCAAACAGCTACAGCACGGTAGATTGAAAGAGCTCGCAAGCCAATCCCAGCCAGTCCTAAGCGGACAGCTTGGTCTCAGAGGAGTCAGAATCAAGACTTTTCTTTAGCCAATCTCCAGAAGACAGCCTTTCCAAAGGAATAGGGCAAAGGCTGAAAAACCCAGCACTATTTCAGAGAAGTAGCCCCTATTCCAAAGGGAATGGGCCAAAGGCCATTTCATCCAGTTTCAGTGAAACAGTCTGATCTCAAATCAGACCAAATTGCCAAATGAGTGCTACATACAGAACAAGACCTTAAGGAGAAAAATTAAGTCTTTAAATAGGTCCTGAATAAAGCCTTGAAAGAATCAAACACAAAGAGCTCTGATCCAAGAGAAAGAAGTACCGTCAACCTCCCGGGTTTGTTAGAAATCAGTGAGTACAGTGGGCTCAGTGTGGGTAGCACACCACTTTGCTCACCAGCCCCAGAGCCACTGGGGGGCTTCTCTTGTCCTCGTGTGGGCCACCAAAATGTTGACATAAAACAAATGGATTGCCATATAGTTCTCCAGCAAAGATGGGTTTGTTTGTGTTCAGCAGAGAATTACACTTTGGGGTCTGCAATCAGACATTCAAGTCCCCAGCAAAAACTGTTAGTGGAGGAGAATCCAGAGACCCCTTGTCACATGGGCCTTGGTTCTTGGTAAGGACGCAAAGAAGAATCTGAGGTCTTACCTGTTGCAAAAGAGTTTATTGAAGATAAAGAGAAAACAGAAAGAACACCTCAAGAGAGAGGTGGGCCAGGCCAAGGGAGGCAATGGCCCTGGAGGGCTGGCATGTAGAGTTTTTAAGGCAAGGTCGTTGATTGACAGTCTTGATTGACAGCTGCAGGTTATATAACAAGAGGCTCTACTGTGCATGTCCTTCCCATAATTCAGTCTGTTATAATCAGATGTATGTACCCATCGAATATTTATGAACATTTAATGAGCCTAATGGTCGTCAAAGGTTACCTTTGGACATGATCACGTTGTTGCAGAAATTGGTCCATTGAGAAACCAAGCATCACACTTGGAGGGTTGGAGAACTCAGGCTTATTAAGCTGGCGGCCCCAGATGAGCTAACCCTCCAAAGTTCTGGGCCCCGAACTCAAGGTGAGCTTTACTTTTATAGGGGTCCGTGCACATGTTTACAGTTAGCGTTGGTAGGTTGGTCACTTGGTTTACAGAGCACAGAAGTTTCCAAACAGAAACTTACGAGAGCAGGTGCAGAACATTCCATATTTAGCAAAACATCCTATGGTTACATTTGATTGCTAGGTCATCCTGTTTTTGTTTTTCCTTTTTGGTGCAGCAAGCATATTTTACAAAAGCAGAAGGAGCATGGAGTTATTTTTAGCTGAGTGAAAGTTTTTAATTTTCCTCTTCAATGTGAGGTGTGCACGTATGCCAGAGTGGGGAAAGTCCCTCCAGTCACCAATGGGGGATTTTTCTAGTCCTCTGACCATTTTGGAGCACTGATGGGTGTGTGTTCATGGGGGGGGGGGGGAGGTTGGCAAAAATAGCTTGGTGGGATTAGGTGGCTACTGGACATTCAGCCAGTGGGGCTACCTCTCATTGCTCATGGCTAACTTCCTGCCTAACAAAATGGAGAGGAGACCTCTTTTATAGAGGGGAAAAGGAAGCTGGGAGAGCTGTAGTAAACAGAGTCCAAGGTTTTTCACTGGCTGAGTCCTTGCCAGCAAAGAAGAGGCATCCATCTCCTTCCTATTGGGCTCCCCTATCCCCACAGGGCATGAGAGCTCCCCCTTCTGGCTGCCCAACTTTATTTAACTGGGTTTTCTGTTTATTGGTTTTTTACAGGGAGAATAAATAAGGTCATGCAATGCACTGCTTAAAACCCTAAATATTTGCAATCATGCTTAGAACAAAATCCAGGCTCCCTAATCTGGTCCTTAAAACTCTGCCAGATCCAGCTGCTACTTACCTCTCTGTCCATCCAACTTGTTCCTTCCCTGTGCTGTACATCTCACTGGCCTTCTTGGTCTCCCTCCAACACCCTAAGCTTACTCTTTACACGTGGCATTTTCACTTTACTATTCTCTTTGCTTCCCATTACTATGGTTCATTTCCTCATTTTTCTCATGTCTCTGCTCAGACCTTACACCCTAGACAGGGCTTTCCATACCACTCAGTGTGATACCTCCAAATACCAGTCACTCTCTAGCTAGCTCGTTGCCTTTTTTTTTTTTTTTTTTTTAATATTTAAAAAAAATTACATGTATCTTTGTAATAGGGAAAAGCAAGTCCAACTCCATATTGGATCCATTTCTTTCACTTTAACCTTTGTATTCTATTGCTTTTGCTACAAGTTAAGAATGTTGCCAATAGCCTGAAAAACACATGATGATCCGTTCTCAAGTCTCTGACCATTAAAGTTATAACACTTTTCCATTCATATAGCGATAAAAAGTTGCAGAACAGAGAATAACATTTGTCTTGTTGGAGGTTTATAGGAACATTGACACCTAAACTACATGGACAGTTGCAAGAACAAAGGATTCTGACACCAAGAAGTTTGCAACAAATAACCACACCCCTTCCCCTTTTAGTACAAAAGAAGCCCGAAGTCTAACTGGGAAGATGGTTCTTTGGGACCCTTGTCCACCAACTTCTCAGTCTGCTGGCTTTTAGAATAAAGCCACGGTCCCATACCCCAACAACTCATCTATCTATTTATTGGTCTGTCACGTGGCAAGAAGTACAAGCTTGGGCTCAGTAACACCTTCACATAAAATTATCATATATATTTACTTAGTTATTGTCTCTGTTTTCCCATGAAATTGTCCTATGAACCCAAGATCTTCACCTAATTCACAGATGTCTCTCAGTGTCCAGTACCATAAAAAATCTTAAAATTTTTTTTTTGAATGGAAGAATGAATGAGAAAATGAATAATAAAGCTTTATGAAACAAACAGAGTAAAGGAGAAATTATTTACAGATGAAACCTGTTATTCATTTAGTTTAAATAAATCTCATGATATATAAGAAAAGCTACTGGTTTTCAACAAAAATCTTTTTTATTTTATAGGTGAAGATGGTCTCTCTATTTCAGGATAAGAATAGCTCTGCCTAGCTTAACTAGGTTACTATTTTGCAATTGATACTTCTTTTAAGTGCTTGAATGTTTCAAAATGTCTTGAATTTACCTACTTTCAGAGCCTGCCTCTCTACAGCATTATTTCTAACAGCTGCTAAATTTAGCCTACAGTCTTTAGCCTACCACTAAAAGCTAAATTCTTGGAAAAATATGTAGTTTAAAGGATCACTATTAAAATTAAGAGCAAGTTTTCTCAAATTAAATTATGAATTAAAAACCATGTTACATTTCAAATCAAACATGTAAAAAACCTGAACGTAGTCTTTAAAGTGAGAAAACAAAGTTTATGAGGAGAAATTTATTTGAGAAACAAACATAATTTTTGCAAGTTCTCCAGTCTTTACTTATTATAAAGATTGTGAAATTTACAAGAAGAAAAAACAAACTCAGTGTCATTTTCACTGATTTGCAGTGTCTTGCTTCTCAAAATGCAGCTTCAGCACTTAGGAACTTCTTAAAAATTCAGAAGCTCAGGCCCTACCTTCTGAATCAGAATCTGCATTTTAACAAGACTCCCTTCAGAATTTGCATGCACATTAAAGTTTAAGAAACTCACCCTTGTGGCCATACGAACACTGGAAACATCATAGTACTAGTATAGTGCTTGAAAATTAAATGAGGAGCTGAAAGTGCTAGACCACTGAGTCTAAGCTGAACAGACAAAACAGCTCATTGTCTGTTGATACCCCTACTTGAATGCCCCACAATTACTCAGACCCTCTTACACAAAACTGATCTCAGCATCCTTTCCCCATAATTCTCTTCCTTTATCTCCTATCCTGGTAATGCCACTAACATACCTAGTCACTCACTGTATACTAAGTCTCAGCCTCACCCATTTGCTGTGTGACTTAGGCCAAGTCACTTAATTCTTTCTGTCTGATATTCATTCACTGTTTACTAGGCAACAACTTTGTGTCAGGTGCTATACTAGGTATTGAAAATAAAGTCGTAAAGAAAAGAGAAAAGGCCCTATAGCTCATTGAACTAACAATATATAATTTCAGTTTTAGACAATGAATCTCAATAGATCTGTCAGAGTGCATCCGTGGCCAATCAGGGTGAGGGTGAGGGAGTGGGGACATTGGCTTTCCAGATCACATGCTGGGTTTCAAGGAAGGTTGCTCTTAAAGAAAGAATTTAGTGGAAAACAAAAATAGAGACATCAAGAAGTTGAAACCTAATACCTTCTCTAGAAATGTTATTTCATGTAGTCTCTGGTTTTTGTTTCCATTTTTTTTTCATGAGTTTTTATAAATGACACACTGATTGTTCATACTTTATTTCAGTGTTTAAAAAGACATGAATAGACACATGTATGGTTCAGTTAGAAGCCTACAATGCCCTTATTAAATGGAGATGAGAAGATTTTCTAATATCTGTCACATGATCAGAAGCACTGTTTATTAATTCCTCCACTTGATGGTATCATTCATATATTTCTCCCCTCTATGCTTCATTCCTATTTTATCTGACTCTTCCTCCATTTTCTCTGAACATTTGGTGGGGGAGGGGGGGTGCTGACCAGTTTCACTTGCCTCTAATCCATACTCTACATTCTTACCAGGATAAGATTTCTGAAATGCAAATCTCATCATATAATTGTTCTGGGTAAAACCTTCCAATAACTCTCCATCATCTTAAGATAAAAGCAAACTCCTAAATATGGCATGAAAACATAGAATTATGTCAGCCTCCCAAGTGGTTGTGGAATGATGATGATATTATCAGATGTGATTTTAACCAAAACGTGGAGACAGAGAAGAGTTGGGCTGGTTTACCTTCTCTTGGGCTGGAAATCTCATGATTTCTACATTCATCATGCTGTTCCCAGGTATGTTAAAATATACAGGATATAATCTTCTTATACTTGAGTGCTCTTGAGAATTAGAACCACAGAGTTTATGTTAGACTGCCTTAAGAACTCTAAATACATTCTTATTGTCTGTTAAAAATGATCCTCTGTTGTGTTAGACCATCCTCTGCTCCAACCACTAGAACCCTGTTTCTATGGCAGGTATTTTTAAATTCCCCTAACTACATTGCATCTGACTAAGAATACCAGTTGGTGTCAGTCTTCCATGGACTCTTTAAAGCTCTCTCAGGACAAATATACATTCCTGTGTCCCACTGTTTCTAGAATAACAACCAGATGGACCATATGAATCTGGTCCTTGAAGAACGTCTCCAAGAAAACAAATTTTATAAGCAGGAATACAGGGTAACCTCTTTCTCTAGGGACAGAATTCATATACACCTACTGCTATAGACTGAATACTGTGTCCCCCCCAAATTCATATGTTGAAGTCTAATTCTCACTGTGATGGTACTAGGAAGTGGGGCCCTTGCAAGGTGATTAGATCATGAGGGAGGAGCCCTCATGAATGGCATTTGTGCCCTTATAAAAGAGACCTGAGAGAGCTCCCTTGCTTTTCTGCCATGTGAGAGAAAAACTAAGTGGACAATCTGCAAAGAGGAAAGAGGTTCTCATCAGAACCTGAACAAGCTGGCACACTGATCATAGACTTCAAGGCTCCAGGACTGTGAGAAGTAAATTTCGTACTTTGTTACAGCAGCCCAAACTGACTAACATACCAGCACTCCATAGCATAGTTGTAATAGTTTATTAAATTGGGACTTCTGAATGAAGCACCAGAATACATGTGGTGCTGCCTTCAAGGAAGGAGTAGGCTTCAAAGGAAAGAGCCAACTCATTTATGAAAACCTTAAACTCCCTCCCTCACATCAGGAATATGACAAAGTAGAAGGATAGACAGTCGATGAATTTTATGGAGAAGGTTTTGGAGGAGAAAATTGATGGACAGTGGTGAGGCACCCTCCCCCAATTCCCCTTACCTCTTCTCTCTGCTGTCTTGCATCAACACCAGAAGGACCAAAAAACCTAGAATGATAACAAGCTGGGAAAGGAGAAATGGTAGGACAAGAAAAAAGGAGAAAAGGAGACCACGTCCTTCCATTACTGAATCCAAGGTCAGTAATGCTTGCTGCACAACAGACCAATAAATGGAGAGACGAGTTGTTGGGACAAGGAATAGGGACTTTATTTAGAAAGACAGCAGACAGAGAGGATGGTGGATGAGTGTCCCAAAGAACCATCTTCCCTGAGTTAGAATTCAGGCTTCTTTTATACTAAAAGGGGAGGGGATGTGGCTGGTTGTTGCAAACTTCTTGGTGTCAGAATCCTTTGTTTCTGCAGCTGTCCACATAGGTCAGGTCACAATATTCCTAAGAACCTCCAACAAGACAAATGTTATTCTCTGTTCTGCAACTTTTTATCTCTATGAATGGAAAAGTGTATGCTTTTAAAGGTCAGAGCCTTGAGAATGGGCTATCCTGTATATTTCCGGCTATAGGCAACTTTCTTAACTTGTAGCAATAGCAATAGAACACAAAGCTTAAAGTAAAAGAAACAGATCCAGTATGGAGTATGATTTGTTCTTCCCTATTACACTTCTTCCCACAGTCAATAATCTGCTCCAAGAAGAAGGCTTTAGCTGGAGGGAGGTGAGAAATCAAATGTAGAGTTCTGATTATCATCTGGGACATGTTGCACTTGTGAGTTGTGGCTGTTTCCCACTTTAAAAGATGACAGGACTTTCTCCAATCTCAGTGAGCAGAGTAGTCCAAGGGATGGAGTGTTCACACAGACAGAAGGTGCACTCCCACTGGGCAGATATAACAGGACAGCCAAAGACATAAGCACAGCTGCTCTGTGGATTACACTGCATGAATACACCAGGTTCAAAGAGCCAGCTACAGAGTCACAGCCCCCAGACTTTCCAGCCATCTGTCCCCCGAACCTGAAAGAGCCCTCCACTGCTGCACTGCTTTGTAGCCAAGGCCACGCACCCCTCACCACCTCACAGAAAAGCATGTCTCCCTGAGAGTCCAGAGTATGTCGAATACACACACACTGCTGCAGAGTGGAAGGCTGAGTTGCGGACCCACACCAGAGATGCCCTGTGATCCATCTCATCACTTTCTTGCCTAGAACGGTTCACCTTCTATGTCAATCTCATTTTCCTTCCCTCTCCAGTATGCCTATCTTTTGGAAGCTGCCTGCTCCCTCTGTCCCAAGCCAGTCCTGATGCTCAGCTTCGGTGCCTGGCAGGATGAGGGGCCTGTGGGCATGACCAGGGTCTCTGGGCTCCTCCCATGCCCTCCAGCTCAGCACCTCTGTGGTCACAGGGGAGGGCATGGGGTGGAGGGGGGCTGGCAAGGGTGACTTCCTGGCAAGCTGGCTTCCACAGCAGTCTCGGGCTCCAGGTTAAAAAGGGTCTCCGAGACATAATGAAATGCTAGACTAAAACCCCACTCTACATCTATCTTTGTTTAACTCTATTGTGGCAACCTCTCTGTCATTTCTTTCCAGTCCCATAGCATCAGAATTTGCTTTCATGATTATGTATCTACATACACTTTTGACCCTATTAACTGTTGTCTCTCCATCCCAATGACACAGCTCAAAATCACCTGGGCTAACGCTGCTTCAGAATCTCTACTTAACTTCAAGTCACCTCTAACCCGGGCTTATCTGCACTTTATGGGCAGCATTTGAAGAAGGCAGGTAGGAAGGACAGGTGCAGAAATGAGAGTGGTACCGTGACACCTCGAGTCATTATTATATGTCAATTATACCTCAATAAAACTGAATTTTTTTAAAAAGAGAGAAAAACAAACTTTGAGTACTTTTGGAGCTGCTATAACCCAGGTAGGTGTGAAGGTAATACACTTAACAGATTTCTTACACTTCATTTTTGTTTATTTTCAGTTTTGTCTGAAGCCAGGGTTTACACTACCCTTTTTGTAAAGTTTAGTTTACAAACCAATTTTGAGCATTTCTATTTGTTGCCTAGAATTCAATCTTGAAGTTACTGCAAATGGTTTTACTTTCCCAAGAAAAATATTTTCTTTTTGACAAAGCAATGTGAAAGCTAAACAGAAGTCAATCAATAATTGAGCCAGGTCATGAGCCAGCCAATTAGAATGTAGCAGCTGTCATCATTTTCAATTCAGGGAGGAAGCAGCAAAAACAGATGTTTTGTGGTTTGCTTTTTGTTTGCTTGGTCAGAGAAAATTATTTTCACAGTGCCTTGTTGAGATTTACCAACAACGGAGGGACAGTTCTCATAGGAAATACTTTGTTTCCCTCTAGGTTCCAAATTCAAATATTCTCTTTCAATTCTCTGAATTAAATGATGATGCAATCAGTGAATTACTTACTGCATACATCACAGGAAGGTGATACTTGAATGATGGAGTGAGGAAAAGGTGCTTTGGTTTAACTGGCCTGGAGTCCTTTTGTCAGACACTCTGGTACCCTCGTGAAGAAGGCAAGAGCATTTCAACATTGACCAGGGGCCAGAGGATAACTCATTTTTCAGCACTTCTGAATCATACATTTAGATAAAAGTAGCGGCCCTACCACCTCTATGCAATCTCTCCTCTTACCTGGCAAGGGCCAGAGTAAGGGTTGTTTGTTTGTTTTTTGCTCTCAGCAGGATACAACTATGTAGCTTCAGGAGATGGTGAGTTCAAAACCATACTGGAGGACTTCCTAGGTGGTGCAGTGGTAAAGAATCCTCCTGCCAATGCAGGGGACATGGGTTCGAGCCCAGCCCTGGGAATATTCCACATGTCACGGAGCAACTAAGCCCGTGGACCACAACTGCTAAGCTTGTGCTCTAGAGCCCGTGAGCCACAACTACTGAGCCCACGTGCCACAACTATTGAAGCCCATGTGCCTAGGGCCCGTACTCCACAAGAGAAGCCACCACAATGAGGAGCCTGCACATCACAATGAAGAGTAGCCCCCGCTCACAGCAACTAGAGAAAAGGAGGGAGGGAATACGGGAAAATGTATATAAAAACAGATGATTGAACTTGGTGTACCCCCCAAAAATAATAAATTAATAAAAAAAACAAAAAAAAACCCAAAAAACTGTAGCCCACTAGGTTCCCAGGGTGGCACTCTCTTCCCTGCCCACTTGTAAGCCTCACAAGCATCCCATTCTAATAAATCACTTCTTATCTATCAAAAAATAAATAAATAAATAAATAAAGCAAAATGTAAGGAACCTTCAAAATATGCAATTTAAAATCATTTTGGTTAATTTCTCAGTTTCCCCTTAAGAAGCCACAAACTGAGGAAGAAATTAATATCACAATTACTTGGATCTACTAATGGAGAAACATCCTGTTTTACTTTTCATAGTGTAAGCTCATGACTGTTCCAGTTGGACCTCTTTTTGCTTTACAAAGGGTGGTTGGTGAATGATGGGGAATGTTTTTCATATATGTTAAGTATTCAGAGTCCACATAGGCTATTTTTTCTTGGATACTGGATAGATTGTAGTCACTTATAATTACTTGTATTGTACGCCAAAAGAACCTGGGTATGATTTCTTATACAGCCCAAATAAAATAAAATTATTTCCTGAAACTAAAAAAAAAAAAAAAGAAAACCCATGTACAGCAATGAAGACCCAATGCAGCCAATAAATAAATAAATAAAAATAAATAAATAAATTTATTAAAAAACATACTGGAATATTTCAAGCAGAGGCTAAGAGAATATTGAAGAAAGTCTTATATTGTGCTTAAAAGTGGACTACATGCCTTCTAGGGTAGTGATCTCCACCCTTTTTTTTGTTTGTCTTTTTCTTCTTTTTTTGTTACCTGCACCTGCTGTGTATTCTCTAGAGACAGCCAGATGGGTACACTATAAGAAGACAAAGAAGCGAGACTGAGGAAAGAGCAGAGTTTGTTATACTCACAGGTTCTGGAGTCAGGAGGCACGGAGTGCCCTAAGCCACCTGGGAGAGCCTCCGGGGCTGGGGGAGGGGTGTCAGGAGGCAGAGCACAGGAGGGAGGGGAGACTCGGGCCACAGTCTTTGCTGGGGTTTCTGTGGAGAAGGAAAGGCAAGGCTGGGTGAGCTGGTGAGTGGGCTAGCTTGAATAGTTGGGAGTGAGGGGAGGGGGGTGGCTGTAGAGGTGGACCCTAGGATGAGGGAGACTGAAGAATATTGCCTCTGGGTGTGTGGGCCAGACACAGGAGGTCTGGGTCTGGACTGGTGTGTTTGCACATCGAAGACACACTCCTAGCAGGGAGCTCTCTCCCAGATCTGGCTAGCTCTGGAGGGGCAGTCACTTCCCAGCCAGAAAAGGTTTTCTTTTTTTAAGATGTCAAAGCATCATAATATAGAGAAAACTTAAAATATTTATGATAGAGAAGCTCATCAGAAAATGATTTGGGAGTACATGCCCCTAAAATATGCATATGCTTTTACTTCTAAATTATATGCACACCTTATATTAACATTATATTTAAATGCATTCAAATAGAAATTAGAAAATGATGAATTTTAGATGATACTTTAGATGATATAAAGCACACTATGAAATGATCCAAATTTAAAAGCAATGCAAACTTTAAAATTAATCATACAAAAAGTTTTGCTTCTATTAAATATTTGTCATCTTTAATAATAATTTAGTGGGAGCAATGCTACTAAATATGCTTTATTATTTAAAAGTAGTATGTTATTGCAGGAAGGGGGACCCCTTCCAGGGCCTAAGAGTGGGCTCTTGTCTAACACCCAGAAATGAATTGTCCGAGGAGACACACGTGCTGACAAAGCAAGAGACTTATTGGGAAGGGGTGCCCAGGTGGAGAGCAGCAGGGTGAGGAAGCCAGGAGGACTGCTCTGCCACATGGCTCACAGTCTCAGGGCTTATGGCAATGGGGTTGATTTCTGCCCAGTCATCCTGCTTGGCTCATGTTGGCTCTGACTCAGGTCCTCCCTGGCTCACGCATCTCTCAGCCAAGATGCATTCCAGCCTGAGGGTTTCTGGGAGGTTGGCAGGTCATATCACCTCCTCCTTCCTCCTCTTGGCCCCTCCCAAATTCTGCCAGGTTAATTTTATAAGGCACACTATGGGCTGGCATGTGCTCCCTCCCCCCAGGCCCTCCCGGATTCCCCTAGCTGGTTGTCTGTGGCAACACCCATTCTTTATCAGGACCTCTTGTTATGAGACAACTCATGCTTGGCCAAGGCAGGTGGTTTCAGTCAATGGTTCCCTAAAAGTGTCAACATTATGTGATACAACAAATTGATTCTAAAATAAGATTTTTTTTAACCTTTTAAATATGGAAATTTTGAATAGTTAGAAAAATAGACTGAATACCAAAACAAACCCCTCTGTATTCTCCATCCATTTTAAAGCTTATCAGTTCATAAAAATTTTGGTTTATCTATACACTCCTACTGACCACTGCTCTGGGTTACTTAACTCCAGGTACCATATAATTCATCCATAAGTATTTCAATGTGTACTTTTAAAAGATATATTTTTTTAAATAAACCACAGCATTATTAACACAGAAAATTTTTTAAATTCCTTGATATTGTCAAATATCTAGGCACTATTCATATTTCTGCATTATATTTTTTAACAGCCAGTTGCGATTATACTGGTAGTTGTGACTTCATTACTGTGATAGCTGAACAGAGGCATTGCAAGAGCATAATATAAAAAATATACATTATACATTTAGAAGTAAATTATGAATGATAGTGGATGTGAAAGCATATTTCAAAGAATCTCCTTAATAATTTTTACCGAACTTTATAAACTCTAATTAGACTGCCATTCCTTTCATCTTGCAATACATTGGCCAAAAGAACTCTTCTTAAAAAATTATTGAGATATAATTGACATATGACATTGTGTAAGTTTAAGATGTACAATGTGTTGATTTTGTAAGCAGCTTTTGGAAGGAAAGAACTATCTACAGGATTTCCCTTTTGTCTTGTCACTAACCTTAAACCAGATGCCCCCATGCTCTACTCATTTCTGTCCCTAGCACACTTTTCAAATCTTCTGATCACACAATACCTTGCCTAACCTGTTGGTTCTTTCCATAGATCAAAGAAGTGGAAATGAAGAGCAACTAATTAATGGATGACCAGATCTCTTCTCTAGCTTCCTCTTCAGTAATCTCATGAAAAAACTGTATGAATAAGACAGCATCTAAAGAAAAATCACAGAGTCGACAAGCCTGCACACAAGCCTGCACAGTTGGGGGATGGTGACCCCATATCTCATTGATTAACTGAGATTACTTTCCTGTTTCCCTTTAAAAACTTTCATGGCCCAGCAGAATCTTTGGAGGTGGTTTACGGGGAGACACTGAGTCTACCATCCCCCCAGGTTGCCAGCATTCTAATTGAAAGCAACTTTAATTTCTACCAACATTTTTCTCTCTGGAGTATTAATATTTGAGCAATGAGTAGCTAGACCTGAGTCAGTAAGAATTTGATACTTTTATATATTGCAATATGATGACCACCTTAGAGTTAGCTAACACCACCATCACCTCACAAATTTATAATTTCTTTTTTGTGATGAGAACATTTAAGGTCTGGTCTCTTAGCTACTTTGAATTATATAATGCAGAATTTTTAACTATATAAAGAGCTCTCACTGAGAACCAGGATGTTCAGCTCTGCCATCTTGTTGCTTTACTAGGATCCTTGCTCCCTTCTTTGCTTGCTTTGCTAGTATTACTATTGAGCCTGGTTTCTCAGGATAATCTTTTAAAGTCACTTGTATATATTATGAGAGCTACTTTAGTTCAAACCATCTATCATAATCACATATCATAAAACCATACGTAAGCCATAAATCCACTTGTCACACTTAAAATTTAATGTGTTACCATATACTTCAAGTAAAGGGACAGGGAGCACTCTGCTATGAAGCCCCATGTGCTAGGGGACCATCACCCTCCCCTTAGGATACAGATGAACTTATTAGCAAAGCAGAAATAGAGACACAGATGTAGAAAACAAATGTATGGATATCAAGGGGGGAGGGGGGTGGGAAAATTGCGAGACAGGGAATGCCATATATACACAACTATGTATAAAATAGATAACTAAAGAGAACCTACCATATAGCACAGGGAGCTCTACTCAATGCTCTTTGGTGACCTAAATGGGAAGGAAATCCAAAAGAGAGGGGATATATGTATACATACAGCTGATTCACTTTGCTGTACAGCAGAGACTAACACAACATTGTAAAGCAACTATACTCCAATAAAAATTAATGAAAAAAAAAAGAATACCTCTCTTATTACAGGGAAATCAGTACTAATCTAAAGACAGAATGAGGGCACGAGGCCAATCCATAGACAACATTTGTAAAGGTTTTTTCCAAAGTTCTTATAATCAAAAAATAAATATAAAAGGAAGCTCTAAAGTTTTATTTATTCCTATATAGTGCATTGTCACACCAGCCCCTTTGGGTGAATACACCCAGTTATTGTTCTCTGAGCTTTCTAGATCTGTGATTTGCTATCTGTCAGTAATTTTGGAAAGTTCTTAGCCATTATAACTTTAAATATTTCTTCCGCTCCGTTTTCTCTTTCTTCTCTGTTTGGTATGCCAATTACATGTTACACCTTTTGAAATTGTCCCACAGTTCTTGGATTTTTTCTTCTGTTCTTTTATTATTTTCTTTGCATTTTGTTTGGGGAATTTTCTGTGAACTTATCTTAAGCTCACTGATCATCTTATGTCCAGTCTACTAATGAGCTTATCAAAGGCATTCTTCATTTAAGTGTTTTTTATTCCTAGAATTTCCTTTTGATTCTCTTAGATTTTCCATCTCTATATTAACCATCTGTTCTTGCATATTGTCTACTTTTTCCATTAAAGCATTTAACATATTCATCATAGTATTCTAAATTCCCTGTCTCATAATTTCAATATCTGGATCATATGTAAGTCTGGTTCTGATGCTTGCATTACCTCTTTGGACTGGTGTTTCTGGCTTTTTAGAATGCCTTGTAAGTTTTTTCTTAAAAGCTAGACATGAGAGAAGAAAGATGGTGGTGAAGTAGAAGGACATGGAATGCATCCCTCTTCACAGAAGCGTCAGGAATACACCAAAAGATGCAATAATTCCCACAGAGAACCAGCTGAACACCAGCAGAAGACCTCGGGCAACAGAAAGGACTGCAAAGATCCTGACATAACTGGGTAGGACAGAGGGGGAAAAAAAATGGAGAAAGAGGAGGAGAAGAAAGGAAAGGGATGGGTCCCACACCCTGGGGCAGGGGGATCTGAAACAGAGGGGCGATTGCTGAATTCGGGGAAAAATCCCTTATCTGATGGGGAAACACCTTCTCTAATGGGGAATTTCCCTGGGTCAGAAGGGAGGCATTTGGAACTGTTCAGAGGGTGAAGCAGCTGACCTGTGGCAGACGGGAAAGAGTGAGAAACACACAGAGGGTCTGCACCACAGCTCAGTGTGTCCAGACTGAGATGTCGGTTCACAGCTGAACAGGGGGTCTGGGAACTGGAATGTGGGAACCGGAATGTGGGAACCGGAGAACTGGTTCAGGGTGAGACACATTGTTGGCAGTGGGGAGATGGACTGAGAGGACAGGAGGGAAGAAATCCACAGCAGAGAATGCCTACCATGGAAAGATGGGTGGCCATGGAGATGGGGCGCTACTACTGACCCACAAGCAGGGGGGAGGAGCTGCAGATGTAGCCTCTCTCTCTCTGCACCTGTGATGGACAAAGGAAGGACTCCTCTGGGCCTGGCTAATGCACTCACGGATAACAAAGGCCCCTGGGCAGGGCTGGCCTAGGGTGCCTGCACCTGAGAGCCAAAAGTCCTCAGAGTGGCCCAGCTCTGGAGACATGCTGTTTACACCTGAGCCACTGGTGTCCCTCTGCAACAGGCACTGCTGCCACCGACCGAGCTGCCATGACCCAAGCAGGGCACCCTGGTGGAGTCATAGCAGGGGGGAGGAGCCACAGTTGTAGTCACTCTCTTGGCCTGAGTCGCTGGTGTCCCTCTGCAACAGGTGCCACCTGAGCCTGTTGCAGACACAGGCAGGGTGCCATTGCTCATCACTCCCAGGGGAAGGAGCCACTATTGTACCCTCTCTCTCCTCATACACCGGCACTTACAGATGAACAATAAAGAAAGCTGGTCACAGAATAACACAAAAAGCCCAAGGCGGGTAGAAGGACACTTACAGCTGAGACCCCAAGGAAACAAATATTACTAATTCTATTGATCTGGTCTGCCGGGATCAACTCGGCGACTCGAGGTGAGTGACGGGTGCCGCAGGCTTGAAGAAGACACAGACACAGACTGAAGAGAAAGATGGGACCGGGGGACTCAAGACCTCTAGGATCAAGAGCCTTGCTGATTGATCCCACGTTGCTTTTATTGAGTTCTCGGCATAGCCTAAGGGTCTAACACTCCCAGGTTAATCCCATAAACAATCAAAGGCCTCACATGACTGGGGGCAATGATCTTTGTTTGCCTCCTGGGTCCTGATTTGAGCTGGGCGTGGAGAGCAAAGCAGCCCTGGGGGCAGGAGACCTCTCTCAAAAGGATTAAGGGTCTGTGCCCCACCCGTGTTGGCCCCTCTGCGACTGTGCCTGTCTTAGGTTGTTCCTCCCTTGAGGAATCTTACCCGTCTCTGGCTAACCAGTCATCCTCCAGGGCCAAACACGGTGATATAAGGAAGGCTCTATGCACCACCCCTGTTGGCCCCTCTGCGGCTGTGCCTGTCTTAGGTTGTTCCTCCTCTGAGGAATCTTACCCGTCTTTGGCTAACCAGCCATCCCTCAGGACCAAACAGGGTGATATTAGTCTCCACGCCCCGCACCCTCAGCTCCTCCATTGCTCAAGCAGGACATTCTGAATCCCATCGCTCGGCCCACATACTTCAACATTTTCAATGTTTCAAAAAGGTTCCAGAATGTCTTCCCACACTGGTCCATTCTGGGATCACTTCTAGTTGGTTTTTTTTTTTATTAATTACAATCTTAGTGCTAAGGGAGCTACATGTTTTAAAACATATTTTTTATTCTATTTGTATTTTTAGCCTTTTTATAGGTTTCTATTTCAAGCTAAGTTTTTTGTAGTGCTGACTGTATCTCTCCTACCTTCTTGTCTTCTCTATCTTTTATACATTTTTATTTTTTTCTTTTTCTTTTCATATTTCCAGTCACACTACACTCTTTTGTTGTCCTGTCTTCTATCCTTTTTTAGTTTATTTTATCTTAATATAATTATAATCAATATTATCGCTCGGCCCTGTTTCCTTGCTTTATTCTCCAGATGACACACTGCTTTGGTTTTTATTATTAGGTTTGGTCTTTTCGTAGTTCTGATTATAATTGTATCATTTTGTTTTGGGACTCTTCAGTTTGTCTTATTGTACTCTCGCTTTTCATTATATTTGATCCTAGCTTTCAAAATTTCCCTGGATATGTGTTTGTGTGTGTGTGTGTGTTTGTGTGTGTGTGTGTGTGTGTGTGTGTTTTAATTAATTATGACCTTAGTCCTAAGGGATCTACACATATTATAACTTTTTTTTATTCTTTTATTCTATTTTTGTCTTCTATTTTTACTTTTAGACTTTCTATATATTTCTATTTCTAGCTAAGTTTTTCATAGTGCTAACTTTATCTCTCCTACCTTCTTTCCTACTCTATCTTTTATACATTTCTATATTATCTCTCTTTTCTTTTTCTTTTCATATTTCCAGTCATACTATACTCTTCTGTTGCCTTGTCTTCCATCCTTTTTTAGTTTATTTTATCTTGATATACTTATAAGCAATATTATCAGTCTGCTCTGTTTCCTTGCTTCATTCTCCAGATAATACACTACTTTGGTTTTTATTATTAGGTTTTGTCTTTATCTTAGTTGTAAGTATAATTGTCTGATTTTGTTCTGAGAATCTTCAGTCTGTCTGGTGATATTCTTGCTCTTTATTATATTCGATCCTAGCTTTCAAAATTTCCCTGGATTTGTGTTTCTGTGTGTGTGTGTAGGGGTGGGGGTTGGTTTTAAATTTCTGTTGGTTTTCTCTTTAATTGTCTGATTGCCTACTGGGGTTCTTCTGTCAGGTCTTTCTAGTGCCTTATGATCTATTGGACTCAGTATTTGTGTATCTTGTACATGTATATGTTTCCTTGATTTAGTATTTGTTTGACTCAGCACTCTGCCATTAGTCGGGAGCTTGCACAGTCTTCTTTAAACCCCTTTATTGCTGGGACAAGCAACCTCTGAAGTCTGGACTACTCCATCAGAAGTCAAGTAGGAGGCTCTGGGGAGGAAACACTGAATCCAGGATGCTAGACTACTAGGGAGTCCTCAGACACAAGGAATATCAACTGCAGAGAACTCTCACGGAGCCCTGTATCCGAGTCTAAGACCCAGCTTCATCCAACTGTCTGCAACTGCAGGTGCTGGACACCTCGCACCAAATTGCAAACAAGACAGGAACACAAACCCACCCATCAGCACACAGACTGCATAAAGCCATATTAACCTCACAGATATCCTAAAACACAACTTCTGACATGGCCCTGCTCATCAGAGAGAAAAGACACAGAGCCACACACTGGAAAGCAGACACCAGACACCACCCCTCCACCAGGAAGCCTACTCAAGACATTGGACAAACCCCACCATAGGGGGCAGAGAGCAGAAACAAGAGGAATTACTACTAGGCAGCATAGGGAAAGGAGACAGCAAATCCTATAAGTTAGACAAAATGAGAAAACAAAGAAACACCATGCAGGCAAAGAAGCAGGAAAAAAACCCACAAGACCAAATAAATAAAGAGGAAATAGGAAAAATGCCTGAAAAAGAATTCAGAGTAATGATAGTAAAGAGAATCCAAAATCTTGATAACAAAATACAAAAAATACAAGGAACAATTAATAAGGACTCAGAAGAACTAAAGGGCAAACAAACAGTAATGGACAACAAAATAACCAAAATTAAAAATACTCTAGATGGTATAAACAGCAGAATAACTGAGGCAGAAGAACGAATAAGTGAGTTGAAAGATAGAATGGGGGAAATAACTGCCACAGAGCAGGAAAGAGAAAAAAAAGAATAAAAAGAATGGAAGACAGTCTGAGAGACCTTGATGACAACATCAAGCACACCAACATTTGAATCATAGGTATCCCAGAAGAAGAAGAAAAAAAGAAAGGGTCTGAGAAAATATTTGAAGAGGTTCTAGTGGAAAACTTCCCCAACATGGGAAAGGAAATAATTAACCAAGTCCAAGAAGCACAGAGTGCCCCATACAGAATAAGCCCAATGAGAAATACACCAAGGCACATATTAATCAAACTAAGAAAAATTAAACACAAAGAAAAACTATTAAAAGCAACAAGAGAAAAGCAACAAATAACATACAAGGGAAAACCCATAAGGATAACAGCCGATCTTTCTACAGAAACTCTGCAGGCTAGAAGGGAATGGCAGAAGATACTGAAAGCCCTGAAAGAGAAAAACCTACAGCCAAGAATACTGTTCCCAGCAAGAATATCATTCAGATTTGAGGGAGAAATCAAAAGCTTTACAGATAAGCAAAAGCTAAAAGAATTCAGCAGCACCAAACCAGCATTACAACAATTGCTTGAGGAACTTTCCTAAGTAGAAAACACAAGAGAAGGAAAAGACCTACAAAAACAAATACAAAACAATTAAGAAAATGGTAATAGGAATATACATGTCAATAATCACCTTAAATGCAAATAGATTAAATGCTCTAAACAAAAGACCCAGATTGGCTGAATGGGATACAAAAACAAGACCCTTCTATATGCTGCCTACAAGAAACCCACTTCAGACCAAGGGACATATATAGACTGAAAGTAAGGGGATGGAAAAAGATACTCCATGCAAATGGAAGTCAAAAGAAAGCTGGAGTAGCAATAGTCATATCAGACAAATGAGACTTGAAAGTAAAGACTATTACAAAAGACAAGGAAGGACACTACATAATGATCAATCCAAGAAGAACATATAACAATTGTAAATATCTATGCACCCAACATAGGAACACCTCAATACATAAGGCAAATGCTAACAACTATAAAAGGATAAATCAACAGTAACACAATAAGTAGGAGACTTTAACACCCCACTTATACCAATGGACAGATCATCCAAACAGAAAATAAATAAAGACACACAAGCTTTAAGGGACACATTAGACCATCTCAACTTCATTGATATTTATAGGACATTCCATCCAAAAACAACAAAGTACACTTTCTTCTCAAGTGCACATGGAACATTCTCCAGGAGAGATCACATCTTGGGTCACAAATCAAGCCTTGGTAAATTCAAGAAAATTGAAATCATATCAAGCATCTTCTCTGACCACAATGTCATGAGAATAGATATCAATTATTTGAAAAAAAAAAACTGTAAAAAATACGAACACATGAAGGTTAAATAATATGCTATAAAACAACCAAGAAATCACTAAAGAAATCTAAGAGAAAATAAAAAAATATCTAGACAAAAATGACAATGAAAATGCAGCAACCCAAAACTTATGGGATGCAACAAATCTTTTCTAAGAGGGAAGTTTATAGCAATACAATCCTACCTCAAGAAACAAGAAAAATATAGAATAAACAACCTAACCTTACACCTAAAACAATCAGAGAAAGAAGAATAAAAATACCCCAAAGTGAGAAGAAGGAAATGAATCATAAATATCCAATCAGAAATAAATGAAAAAGAAATGAAGGAGAAAATAGCAAAGATCAATAAAACTAAAAGCTGGTTCTTTGAGAAGATAAATAAAATTGATAAACCATTAGCCAGATTCATCAGGAAAAAAGGGGAGAAGATGCAAATCAATAGAATTAGAAATGAAAAAGGAGAAGCAACAACAGATACCACAGAAATACAAAAGATCATGGGAGACTACTACAAGCAACTATATGCCAATAAATTGGATAACCTGGAAGAAATGGATAAATGCTTAGAAAAGTACAATCATCCAAAACTGAACCAGGAAGAAATAGAAAATATGAAAAGACCAATCACAAGTATGGAAAGTGAGACTGTGGTCAAAAATCTCCCAACAAACAAAAGCTCAGGGCCAGATACCATCACAGGTGAATTCTATGAAACATTTAGAGAAGAGCTAACACCTATCCTTCTCAAACACTTCTTGGAACACTCCCAAACTCATTCGATGAGGCCAGAATCACCCTGATACCAAAACCAGGCAAAGATGTCACAAAAAAGGAAAATTACAGGTCAATATCACTGATGAATATAGTTCCAAAAATCCTCAACAAAATACTAGCAAACAGAATCCAACAGCACATTAAAAAGTTCATACAACATGACCAAGTGTGGTTTAACCTTGGGATGTGAGGATTCTTCAATATACACAAATCAATCAATGTGATACATCATATCAACAAATTGAAGGATAAAAACCACATGATAATCTCAATAGATGCAGAAAAAGCTTTTGACAAAGTTCAACATCCATTTATAATAATACAAAGAAACTCTCCAGAAAATAGGCATAGAAGGAAATTACCTCAACATAATAAAAGCCATATATGACAAACCAAAAGCCAACATTGTTATAAATGGTGAAAAACTGAAAGAATTCCCTCTAAGAACAGGCACAAGACAAGGGTGCCCACACTAATCATTATTATTCAACATAGTTTTGGAAGTTTTAGCCACAGCAATCAGAGATGAAAAAGCAATAAAAGGAATCCAAATTGGAAAAGAAGTAAAATTGTCACTCTTTGCAGATGACATGATATTATACGTAGAAAACCCTAAAGATTCTACCAGAAAACTGTTAGCACTAATTGATGAATTTAGTAAAGTGGCAGGATACAAAATTAATCTCTTGCATTCCTATACACCAACAATGAAAAAGCAGAAAGATAAATTAAGGAAACTCTCCCATTTTCCATTGCAACAAAAAGAATAAAATACCTAGGAATAAACCTACCTAAGGAGGCAAAAGATCTGTATGCAGAAAACTATACAACACGGATGAAAGAAGTCAAAAATGATAGAAACAGATGGAGGGACGTACTATGTTTTGGGATTGGAAAAATCAACATAGTGAAAATGACTATCCTACCCAAAGCAATGTACAGATTCAATGCAATCCCGATCAAATTACCAATGGCATTTTTCACAGAACTAGAATAAGAAATCTTATGATTTGTATTGAAGTGAGAAATACCCCGAATAGCCAAAGCAATCTTGAGAAGGAAAGACAGAGTTGGTGGAATTAGGCTTCCTGACTTCAAACTATTCTACAGTGATCAAGACAGTATGGTAGTGGCACAAAAATAGAAAGGAAGATCAGTGGAACAGAATAGAGAACCCAGAGGTAAACCCATGCACATATGGGCACCTTATCTTTGACAAAGGAGGCAAGAATATACAATGGATAAATGACAGCCTCTTCAATAAGTGGTGCTGGGAAAATTGGACAGCAACATGTAAAAGAATGAAATTAGAACACTTCCTAACACCATACACAAAAATAAACTCAAATGTATTACAGACCTAAATGTAAGGCCAGACACTGTAAAACTCCTAGGGGAAAACATAAGCACAACACTCTATGATATCCATCAAAGCAAGATCCTTTTTGACCCACTTCTTAGAATAATGGAAATAAAATCAAGAATAAACAAATGGGACCTAATGAAACTTAAAAGCTTTTGCACAGTGAAAGAAACCATAAACAAGACAAGAAGACAACCCTCAGAATGGAAGAAAATCGTTGCCAACAAAGCAGCTGACAAAGGCTTAATCTCCAAAGTATAGAAGCAGCTCATGCAGCTTAATACCAAAAAGGCAGATAGCCTAATCCACAAATGGGCAGAAGATCCTCAACATTACTAATCATTAGAGAAATGCAAGTCAAAGCCACAATGAGGTATCACCTCACACAGGTCAGAATGGCCATCATCAAAAAATCTAGAAACAATAAATGTTGGAGAGAGTGTGGAGATAAAGGAAGTCTCCTGTACTGTTGGTGGGAATGTAAGTTGGTACAGCCACTATGGAAAACAGTTTGGAGGTTCCTTAAAAAACTAAAAATGGAACTACCATATGATCCAGTAATCCCACTACTGGGCATATACCCAGAGAAAACCATAATCCCAAAAGAAACATGTACCAAAATGTTCATTGCAGCACTATTTACAATAGCCAGGACATGGAAGCAACCTAAATGCCCATCAACAGATGAATGAATAAAGAAGATGTGGCACATATATACAATGGAATATTACTCAGCTATAAAAAATAATGAAATGGAGCTATATGTAACGAGGTGGATAGACCTAGAGTCTGTCATAGAGTGAAGTAAGCCAGAAAGAGAAAATCATATACCGTATGCTAACTCATATATATGGAATCTAAAAAAATGGTACTGATGAACACAGTGACAGGGCAAGAATAAGGATGCAGATGAAGAGAATAGACTGTAGGACATGGGTTGGGGGGGCAGGGGGCGAAGGGGAAGCTGGGATGAAGTGAGAGAGTAGCATAGACATATATATACTACCAACTGTAAAATAGCTAGCTAGTGGGAAGTTGGTGTATAACAACGGGAAATCAACTTGATGATGGGTGATGCCTTAGAGGGCCAGGACCGGGAAGGTGGGAGGGAGTTGTGGGAAGGAGGGG
The DNA here is from genome assembly GCF_030028045.1 of Hippopotamus amphibius kiboko. Taxonomy (NCBI): domain Eukaryota; kingdom Metazoa; phylum Chordata; class Mammalia; order Artiodactyla; family Hippopotamidae; genus Hippopotamus; species Hippopotamus amphibius. The sequence continues at coordinate 93,649,730 of NC_080188.1, forward strand.
ATATGTGGATATATGTATAAATACAGCTGATTCACTTTGGTGTACCTCAAAAGCTGGTACAAGAGTGTAAATCAATTTTATTCCAATAAAGAGCTGAAAAAAGAAAAAAGCTAGACATGATATATCAGATATTAAGGCAAACAGTCTTCAGTGTGAGGTTCTATATTACTCTAGCTAGAAGCTCACTTGTGTTTAATGTCTCTGTTGGTACTGTAAGTACCAGAGGCTTCAAATTTCTCTAAAATCCTTTATTTCCTCCCCTGTTGACTTCAGGCTTTCCTAAGTTGTGTTCCTCATTAGAGGATGTCTGTGTCTCACAGCTCTTCCAGCCTAATTCACTGTTATTATACTAGAGACCTGATGGTATGTGTGAGGAAGGGGAAGCATTCTATAATCCTAAAATTAAATCTCAGTCTTTAGGTGGACCTGTGTCCTTGGAGGGTCACCTTCCCAAGAGTTACCACCTGTATGTGAGAAAGAAATTCTAGAGAGGACTGCAGTGAAATAAATGCCCTTCCCTTACTTGGGATAAAGCTCTGCTGAGGTTTTTCCTCTACAGAGTAGGTCTTTGTTATGGAGAATACACTCAGTGTTTTTCACAAGGATTACTACTCTTTCTTTCCCCCTATCTGAGCCACGGGGGATTTTCCTCAGCTGTTCATTATGAGAACCAGTTTTGGAAAAAGTCTCAGGCATTATTTCTTAAAATATTACTGCTGTCCCATTGCCTCTTTCTTCTCTTCCTGGGACTCCAATTTCACATGTGATAGACCCTTTTACCATGTTGCATGTTTCTTGTGCTCTTTTATGTATTTTCCATCATTTTGTCTCTCATATTCAGTTTGGATGTTTTCTTCTGACCTACATTTTGATTCATTTATTTTCTTTTGCTTCTGTTATACCTGGTGATTTTTCTTTAATGTCAGACATTTTTTATGAAAAGGTATAGATAACTTGAATCTCCTGATGATATCTTCCCACAGAGAGAATTTAATTTTCTTCTACTAAGGTGCTAGGAAACTCAGGCCATCTGAATCTAATCAGGGATTGAAATGATTCTAATTGGAGCCTTATTTCTGATTTGCCCTTGGTTCCTGGGGTAGGACCCTACAGGGTCCTGATGTAAAACATGCACTGTTCACTGGGCTTCTTCCTGCATTGTACTCTCTCAAACACAATTTTTTTGTCACCAGAACTTCATGAGCCTACCAAAGTCTCAGTTTGCAGCCCGCACAGTTACTTTTGGAATTGGCGATACTGACTCACCTCTTTGAACTTCTATTCTCTCCAGGATCTTGGTCTCACAAATATTGGCTATTTGGCAGTTTCCTATGCCTTCAAATAGATTTTATTTTATTTTCATCCAGAACTTTTAGTGTTTAAGATTACTATTGTCAGCTATAAATTGGAACTTGCCATCTGCCTGTACAAGAATTAAATCACTTTGTGCTGCTGTAGCTACTGACCTTCCACATTCCCTGAAGGGAATTCAGGATGGAGACCAGGAATGAGGAACTCTGTGCTTTGGAGGATGGGTGGAGCAGGTCTTTAGATAGTTAGATGTTTTCAGGAGCTGATTTTATGAGCCCAACACTTGCATCCCCTCATATCTAGAAAAGCACTAAATCCCTACATGGTGACATCTGCTCCTCATGACTAGCAGAAACCCCTTACAAAAAAATGTGTTTAATTGAATGTACTCCTCCTTTACCAAGAATACATATATACTAATCTTCTCCCCTGCCTCTTTGGAACAGTTTCTCAGAGCTATCTGGGATGCTGTCTCCTGGGTTGCAGTCCTAGTTTTGCCCCAAATAAACTCAACTGGCAACTCTCATGTTGTGCTTTTTTATTTTTTTGTCCACACTATAAATACTTTTTTTTTCAATAGGACAATAAAGAGTTAAAACATTTATTTTTTGCCTCTGTATCTTAGTGATCTAAAATTTCAGTCCCATAACAAAGTGTCAAATAAGGTCTGGTCCAGAAATAGTATTGTTACCAAGTCCAACTCACTCTGCATGCTGAACGACAGGCCAATGAATCAGAGACCAGGTGTTGAGGCAAGGAATATGACTTTATTTGGAAAGCCAGCAGACAGAGAAGATGGCAGACTAGTGTCTCTGGAAAAATCATCTTAGAATAGAGAGGGAGAGGCTGTGAGGTAGTAAAGTGAAAGGGCAATCAGTCTTGCAAGACATCTCTGGGAATGACCAGCCTTGGTAAGGGGATATGTTAATTTCAGCCATTCGCACAGGAGGGCAGGACAGATTGTCTGACTGTGAGCTGAACAGAGGCACTTTAGTTAACTGCAAGCTAGCCTGTGGAGTTAAATACAGCTCTCTGGGGACTGTGTGGTTATGCATGCTCTGTAAGTGACAGTTTTCTCTTGAAGATTCTGCAGATAGATTGTTCCATTTCAAGATTACCCAAACTTTGCTAATACCCTGCTGGTCATACATCTTCTAGAGGTCATCCCAGGGAAAATGAGCAAGCTTTCCAAAGTTGCCTTAAATAGATTTCAAATTCCTAAGAAGGTTGTCCCCCACCCTAACTAGTGCCTTTTATGCTTTCTGGACCATGTAAATGTTCAATGAGTGCTTGATATATACATGAGTGAATGACTGCATGAAAACAGGGGGCACTCTCTAGATTTTCTATGTTCTCCTTGAACTGAGCATAATATTCTATTACATCTGTGTTCTTACCAACATCAAACAGGGCAAAGTAACCACCTCTGTAACTCCGGGAAATTTTTAATTGGAGAAAAATAGTAAAAAGAACAATATTAAGAATACAAGTAATACAGTAACTCAGGTTAACAAAGAATTAGATTGCCTGTGGTTCAGGCAATTATTTGCCTTCAATGCTTAAAATAGTTTCCAGAAGTTTGTGTATCTTAAATCAGTGCCAAACTCAGTTTATACAATTTCCACAATAATTCTTTCTCTGGAATAATGATAAGCTATTGTAGTTATTATCTTCCTATAGTTTACATATAGAAAAATGCAAAGATGCACTAAATATGAGTAAATTGGGAAAAGTAGAAATTTGAGAAGCATTTAATAACTTCTAACTTTATTTTCAGCATGCTAGGTATTCATTAATTAACACAGTATTATTTCTATTGCAATACTTCTCTTTTATTTATTGCATTCTACCTACTCAAAACTTTCTTAAAAGTGATGAAAATAATTACAGATAATTAAAGAAGAATGTGAATATTTGTTAAATATTTAGAGTGGCTGATGATTTCTATTTATTTAAATTTTGGTAGCTTTTATTTTAAAGCAGCTTTCCCTGTTTTATTGTGCTCAGTAGCAATATGATGAACTGTTGAACTAGACCAGATAGATAGAAAGTATCATAAATAGTTCTTTTTTTTATTGCAACAGATGGTGGTTCTATCCAAAAAAAAAAAAAAAAAGAAATCTTCCAAATAGATATTCCCTGAACATAGAGCTTAATGGAATAAGTTACATTTTTGCTTGAAAAGCATCATTCAAAGTACTATATTTGGTACAGTTGATGTGAGTTCTTTTGGTGTTCTCTCAGATAGTTTTATACCTACAGAAGAAACTTCAGAAGGCTACCTTGTGTATAATCAATCAACTTTACAATTTTAAAACCCTGATAATTTCTTAAGCAATTTCTTAAGCACCTCATAATCTTATTATTCACTTGTAAGAGTAGTACATTTTAATAACCATTTTAAAGAGATCTTTGACTAGTACTTGAAACTGCTTAGACAGTTAAATTTCAACATTTCAAGTCGCAGTTACAAGTTAAATGTACTTTATCTCCTCCTAAATCACATCAATTGTTTTAAAATAGATCCAGCTTTATTACTTAAACAGCTCTTATAAATCTATTAGATTAAATAATTAAATAATAAAGTAAATTGAATAATTAGTAAATTATTTAACTTCACATAGTAAATTGAAGTAACAAGACTTTGATAATAATCAAAATTCTTGTTAAAAATGACTAATATAAGATGTAGAGGACAAACATATGGACACCAAGGGGGAAAAGCAGGGGTGGGAGGTTGGGGTGCAATGAATTGAGAGATTGGGATTGTCATATATACATTACTAATAAGAAAAAATATATCAAATTGTACACTTTAAATATTTGCAGTTTATTGCATGTCAATTATATCTCAATAAAAGTTCTTAAAAAACAATGAGATCAGAAATTTTTTTTAAATAACTAATATAAGAGGTTTTAATGTTTACTTCCCTTTCAAACAAAAAATATTAATTATGCATAGTATTCTGCTTCTCCTGAATCTTTAAATTGTGAATCCATTGTATTCCTGTGGTTAACAAATATACCTATAAGAAAGTAAAATCTAACCCAATTCACTCACTCATTCATTAACTCATTCATTCATTCAACTGTTATTTCCTTAACACCTTCCAGGCACTGTCTAGACATTGTGCATAGCACATTGGACAAATCAGGGAAAAAGCAAGCCTACATTCATGTGGTTTAACTTTTTAAGAGAGAGAAAAAATAACAAAAGATAAATTCATCACATAATTTATAGTAGTCAAAAAGTGATGCAACACCCATTATAATGGATGATGGTGTTGACTGCACAACAATACGAATGTACTTAATACCACTAAACTATACACTTGAAAATGGTTAAGTAGTAAATTTTATGTTTTGTGTATTTTGACACAATAAAAAAATAGAGGGCAGGAGGTGATACAGCCCACAGAGAAAAATTAACTTGAAAAGGAGATTGAAGCAATTTTAAACAGGATGACAGACAATTGATATTACTTAAGAATGCAGAGTTTTAAATTATCATTTTGTAAGTTTCAGGTGTACATCATGCAGTCAACATCTGTATATATGGCAGTGGTCATCGTCACAAGTGTGGTTGCCATCCATCACCATAAGCTTGAACACTTTCACCCATTCACTCACCCCCAAACCACTTTCCTCTTGGTAACCACTAATCTATTCCCTTGATCTGAGTTTTGTTTTGTTTTACTTTGCTTGTTAGTCGATTTTGGTTTGTTTGGAATTCCACTATGAGTGAAATCATACAGTATTTGTCTTTTTCCTTCTGGCTTATTTCACTTAAGCATAATACCCTCAAGGTCCATCTATGTTGTTCTCAAATGAGAACACTTGTACACTCTTGGTGAGATTGTAAATTGGTACATCTACTGTACTAAACAGTATGGAGATTTATCAAAAAATTAAGAATAGAGCTACTTGTGTGACCCCCTTATACCTCTTCTGGGTATTTATTCAAACATGGAAACATTAAATCAAACAGATATATGCATCCCTATGTTCATTGCAGCATTATTTTTTTTAATGCAGCATTATTTATAATATCAAAGATATGGAAACAACCTAAGTCCCCATCGATGGGTGAATGGACAAAGGTATGGGTGTGTATATATACAATGGCATACTACTCAGCCATAAAAAAAGCCCATAGATTTGAGTAGGGCAGGATATTTGGATCTGTAGACATGCAGAAACTTTGGTATAATTGTCATCTTAGCCTCCACTTTTTTTTATTGATGTTTAGTTAATTTATAATATTGTGTACAGCATAGTGATCCAATTATTTTTTCTGATTATATTCCATTATGTCATTATAAGATATTGAATATAATTCCCTGTTCTATGCATACTCAGTGGTTTTGATTTGCATTTCTCTAATAAGTAATAATGCTGAACATCGTTTCACGTTTCTGTTGGTAATCTGCATGTCTTTTTGGGAAAAAAAATTCTGTTTAGGTCTTCTGTCAATTTTTGATTTGATTGTTTAGGGGATTTTTTGGTATTGAGTTGTATGAGCTGTTTGTATATTTTGGATAATAATCCCTTATTGGTTATATCACTTGCAAATATTTTCTCCCATTCAATGGGTCATCTTTTTGTTTTGTTGATGATTTACTTTTCTGTGCAAAACTTTTTGATTAGGTCCTATTTGTTTATTTGTGCTTTTATTTCTTTTGTCTTGGGAGACTGATCTAAGAAAATATTGCTACAATTTATGGCAGAGAATCTTTTGCCTATGTTTTCTTCTGGAAGTTTCATGGTGTCATGTCCTATACTTAGGTACTTAAGTCATGTTGAGTTTATTTTTGTATTCTAACTTCACTGATTTACATGTGGCTGTCCAGCTTTCCCAACACTACTTGCTAAAGAGATGGTCTTTAGCAAGACCATCCCCTCCTTCTTGGACTTCCCTCCCCCCATCCCACCTATCTAGGTGATCACAGATCACTGAGCTGAGCTCCCTGTGCTATACAGCAGGTTCCCACGATCTGTCTATTTTACACATGGTAGTATATTTATATCAAGCCTAATCTCCCAATTCATCCCACCCTGCCCTTCCCTGCCTGTGTCCACATGTCCATTCTCTATGTCAACATTTCTATTCCTGCCCTACAAATAGGTTCATCTCTACCATTTTTTTAGATTCTACATATATGTGTTAATATACGATATTTGTTTTTCTCCTTCTGACTTACTTCACTCTGTATGACAGACTCTACATCTATCCACATCTCTACAAATGACCCAATTTCATTTCTTTTTATGGCTATGTAATAGTTCTTGTGTGGAGACTTTAGGATTCTCTCTGTTGAGCATCATGTCATCTACAAATAATGGCACCTTTCCAATTTGGATGCTTTTATTTCATTTCCTTCTCTGATTGCTGTGGCTAGGACTTCCAATATTATGTTGAATAGAAGTGGTGAGAGTGGATTTCCTTGTCTTGTTCCTGAATTTAGCGGGAAGACTTTCAACTTTTCACCATTGAGTATTATGTTAGCTGTGGGATTGTCTTAAGTGGCTTTCACTATGTTGAGGTATGTTCCCTCTATACTCACTTTGGTGAGACTTTTTATCATGAATGGATGTTAAATTTCTCAGATGCTTTTTCTGTGTCCCCTGAGATGATCATGTGGTTTCTCTCTTTCCTTTTGTTAACATGGTGTATCACATTGATTGATTTCCTTATGTTGCAACTCTGGAATGAATCCAACTTGATCATGACATATGATACTTTTTCAGTATTGTTGGACTTGATTTGCTAATATTTTGTTGAGGAATTTTGCATCTATATTCATCAAAGATATTGGCCAGCAATTTTCTTTTTTTGGTAGTGTCTTTGTCTGGTTTTGGTATCAAGGAAATGGTTACTTAATAAAATGAATTTGGGAGTATTCTGTCCTTTTCAAATTTTTAGAATAATTTGAGAAGGATAGGTCCAAGTTCTTCTTCATATATTTGGTAGAATTCCCCAGTAAAGGCATCTGGTCTCAGACTTTAGTTTGCAGGGAGTTTTTTTGTTTGTTTCTTTTTTGTTTTTTAACTGATTCTTTTTAACTTGTAGTGATTAGTCTGGTCAAATTATCTGTTTCTTCTTGACTCCATTTTGACAGGCTGTATCTGTATGTTTCTAGAAACTTGTCCATTTCTTCTTGGTTGTCCAATTTGTTGGCATATAACTGTTCATAGTGTTCGCTTATGTCTTTTGTGTGTGTATGTTCCTGTGGTATCAGTTATTTCTCCTCTATCATTTCTTATTTTGTTTATTTGGGTCATCTCTCTTTTCTTCCTGGTGACCCGGCCAGAAGTTTGTTGGTTTTGTTTACCCTTTCAGAGAACCAACTCTTGGCTTTAATGATTTTTTTCCTATTGTTTTCTGATCTGTATTTTATTTATTTCCTCTCTAATCTTTATTATTTCCTTCCTTATGCTGACTTTGTGTTTTGTTTATTCATCTTTTTCTAATTATTTTGGGTGGTAGTTTAGGTAGGAGATTTTTCTTGTTTCTTGAGGAAGACCTGTATCACTATAAAATTCCCTCTTACAACTGCTTTTGTTGCATCCCATAGATTTTTTTAAGGTGTTTTGTTGTCATTTGTCTTGAGATAGTCTGTGATTTCTTATTTGATTTCATCATTGACCCATTGATTTTTTTAGTAGAATATTGTTTAGTCTCCATGTGTTTGTTCTTTCCCCTTTTTTCTTCCTATGGTTGATTTCATACTATTGCAATAAGAAAAGATGCTGGAAGAAAATTCTATCCTCTTAAATTTGTTGAGGCTTGTTTTGAAACCAGTGTGTGGCCAATCCCAGAGAACATTCCATGCACACTTGAAAATGTGTTTTCTGTTTTTGTTTGTTTGTTTGTTGTTGTTTAAGATGTATTGTCCTATAGATATCAGTTAAGTCCAGCTGGTCTATTGTGTTATTCAGGATCTCTGTTGCATTATTTATTTTTTGTCTGGATGATCTATCCACTGATGTCAGTGGGATGTTAAAGTTTCCTATTTTTAAAACATTATTGTCAATTTCTCTCTTTATGTCTATTAGTATTTGCTTTTTATATTTAGGTACTTCTGTGTTGGGTGCATATATGTTAGCAGGTGTAATATTCCTCTTTTTGTAGTGATCACTTTGTCATTATATAATGCCATTCTTTGTCTTTTCTTATGGCCTTTGTTCTAAGGAGTATGCCAGGAGTATTGCTACTACCTTCTTGTTGTTTCCATTTGCATCAAATATATTTTTCCATCCCTTCACTTCAATTTGTGTATCTTTTGCCCTCATGTGATCTTTTGTAGACAGCATATTGTAGGTTCTTGTTTTCTTATCCAGTCTGCTACTCTGTCTTTTGTTGGAGCCTTTATTCCATTGACATTTAAAGTAATTCTTGATAGGTATGTACTTATTCCCACTTAATCTTTGTTTTCCAGTTGTTTTTGTAGTTTTGTAGTTTTCTTTGTGCATGTCTCCTTCTTTTTGTTTTCTCTTTTGTGGTTTGATGATTTTTTTTTTTTTTTTGTAGTCTGCTTGAGTTCCTTTCTTCATGTTTTTTGTGAGCCTGTTCTATATTTTTGATTCTTGGTTACTGTGGAGTTAGAATATACTGACTCATTACTATATCTACTAGCTCTAAACTGATAGTCATTCAAGGGTGTCTTTTTCTACCCTATTCAGTTATGCAATCTTTCTTGCAGCTTTTGTTGTATAGGAGATCTTCTGCCAGTTTCCAGTTACTTTTCCATGAGAATTGTTCCACATGGAGAAATATTTTTGCTGTGTTTGTGGGAGGAGGTGAGCTCCACATCCTCCTACTCTGCTGCCTTGATCCTTCTCTGAGCCTCCATTTTTGATGACTAGGTCACTGACAGAAACATGTATATAGAAAATGGCTAACCTTACCCAATTTTCTTTCCACTCACAGATGTCTTAAAGTCTCTTCTAGGCAGATAGTTCAGAGATTTTCTATCTGTTCAACTTTTCCTTTCTAGGGTTAAGGAATCCTGTCCATATTTTTCAGGAACTCTAAGCTCTTTTGGATATGTAAAATCTAACCTGATGGACTTTTGGATATCTCCTAAGCTTTGTATGATCTGTGGTTACATTTATGAGACCATTTTGCCTTCTGAAACATACAATTTTTTTCCCAAATGCACAAAATACAAAAGTTGCTTGACATTGTATTAATAGATGTTTTTCCTGAGAAAAATCTATTTATTGCATTTAGGTTCTCAATAACAATATTACTTAGAAAATAATACTTGGAATATATTTAAAATGCTAATAGTTCCCAAAAGTAATTTTATTGATTTATATAAATAAAGATTGAGAAATGTTTCTAATTTATATCTAAATAAATTTACATTAACAGATTTTTTTGGTCTGTTTTTTATTGTAATGAGCAAAATCTGCTTCCACTAATACAACTTTGTTTGATAAGTAGCAAAAATGTACAGATTAATTTTACTCAATAAAAAGAGTAAGTTGCCAATATGTTTAGATGTTTTTTTTTTCTTCTGCACCATGCAGCCTGTGAGATCTTAGTTACCCGACCAAAGATTGAACATGTGCCCCCTGCAATGGAAGCACAGATTCCACTGGACCACCAGGGAAGTCCCTGGGTGCATCTTTAAAGTTTGAAAATTGGTTTGCTATGTGACTTTAAGAAAGATATCAGACATGCTTGATTAAAGTTTGTGACCACATTTTTAAAAGACATGATATAGAAATTAAGTTGACAAAAATCTATACTTCACATTAAATTGCCCTATTTGTGTGGATATAAGTCATGTCATAAATTGACTAAAGCTTATTTAATTTAAAGTTTTAGTGGAGGCCTGGATTTGTGTGACAGACAGAATGTTATATCTCTGAGTCACATCACAGTTATTTCTCCTACTCCCATGCTAAAGTATAAATTACTTAAAGTAGCTAGAAGGAGGACATTGCTGGGGATGGAAAAGCTTTCCCTAAGACTGGAGAGAGGACAAAGACATGTGCTTTGTGAGTAGCTTGAATAGGGAGATGGCAGGTCTTCAGAGAGAATAGTTGCAGTGTGCTCTATGATACCTGTGCCATGGCTCTGCCTTGTATATGTCAGCCATGCTCCCATCTGAAGAGCTCTGCCCCTTCTCTTTCTGCCTGGAAAGTGCTTGCCTTTGTTCTTCAAATGTCATGCCAATTCTTTGCTCAATGGCAATGTTTTCAATAAAGTTTTCAGTGGCAGATTATATTTTTTCCAAAATGATGCAGCAATATTTCCAGTCCCTCCTCCTCTTCCAGAACTTGGCTAGAGGCAGAATCTATTTACCAACCCCTCAAAACTGGGCATGCCTTTGCAACTACCTCAAATAGAAGCAAACATTGGCACTTCAAGGCTAGGCTACAAATGGTTTCTGCTTGGATCTCTCAGGACCCAAGTCTTTGGAACTCAGCTACTATTTTGTGAGGAAGCCCAAGACATGAGGAGAGGCTGTACCATGTATAAGTGTTTGAGCATCACCTGCCAGAGGTTTGAGAGAGCAAAACTTCAGAACGTCTGACTCAGCTTTCAAGTCTGACAAGCTTTCAGAGACAAGCTATTCTTGCCATGTCCTATCCAAATTCTTGATTCACAGATTCTTGAGATAACAAATGGTTGTTTTATACCACTAAGCTCTAGGGTAATTTGTTATTCAGTTAAATGGCAAGGCTGCTGGTAGTGCGTGTGAGGCCTCAGGAAATATTTATTGTGGGTGCCCTGTCTATAGAAAACCTTTGATTAAAAAATTAATTACAAAAGTCATGGGCCCATGTGAGGTAAGTGATTTATCATTGAAGACTCTGTTTCCTGCTCAATCAGTGCACATGAAGATTCTTAGTCTAATATCCGATCTATGTTAGTCACATCAAATCAGTAGGTCAGCAGTATTCTGGTTGTCCTTTCTTTTATGACCCAAGAAAGAAATACTGCACTGGCTGGTGGAAGTGACTGCTTATCAGGCCATCCTCCTCAAACTGGAGCTTGGTCATGCAAACCCGGAATGACCTTAGAGGCTCAAGTTCTTTGAAGCACCTTGCTGACTTCATGTATAGGTTGGGAAGTCAGATAATGCCTCAAAGAGGAGAAAGTGGCTCAAGTCCCCCAGTGGCACACCTGGGCCCTGGCAGTCCAAAACACTAGAGCAGAACTTGGAACATTTCAAGGAGATTCAAAGTATGAGGGACCTTCAGGTATGGGATTCAGTCACAGGCTCTGCTTGTCACCATCTAAATGCCATACTGATTAACAGAATACCTACCCTAATCTTCTTATTTAAAATGTCTCCCTCCCCTCCTAGGGCTCTTATTCATTTTTTCCTACTTTGTTTTTCTACGTAACACTTACAACCATTTGATGTACAAGATAATTCATCTTTAAAAAATTAATGTTACTTTCCTCTCTCTAAAGTGTAAGCCCCAAGAAGGTATTCATTTTGTTTGTTCACACTAGTAATACCTATCGCCTGGAATAATGCCTGGGACATGACAGGTATTCAATAATATCAGGTAGTAATGACTGTTAGGAAGGAAATAAGAAGGGGTAAGGGCATAGAGAAAGGTTGGGACAGAGGGCTACTTCAGCTGGGACAGTCAGGGATGGTCTCTCTGATGACAGGTGTGAGGAGAAGCCAAAATGAAAAGATGCAGAGAGCCAAAGACGTAGGGGTAGAGGTTTCCAGGCAGTGGGAGCAAAACTGCAAAGACCCTGAAGTGGAGGGTTAGTGTATTTGAGGAATAGATGAAGCTGAATGTGGTTAGATAATGGGAGATAGTGAAAGGAAGTGAGGTTGTAAGAGCATCGGGACCTGGAAAATAAACAGCCTTTTAAGCCAACCTAGGACAGCTATATTTTAGTTTAAAGTCAGTGAATGTCATTGGAAGGTTGTGGGCAGTGAAAAGTCAGTGGAGAAGACAGGCCCCACTGGAATAAGAAGGCTCCAACGGGAGGATATAGTGGAAGCATTTAAACATGGGCAAAGCAGTTCAATTTAGGAATATTTGGAAAAGAAAGTCATTCAGCAAATATTTATCAGTTATGGTGTGCTTGCTGATAGTATGCTATGTTGTTGAGATATAGAAGATCATAAAATACAGTCACAGAACTCACATTCAGTGCAAGAAAAAGCAAAACCAAATAATGATAAGATTATAATAATTATAATCGCTGATTATAATTTCATTGTCTATTTTTCCTACTGCACTAAAAGGAGCCCTCTCCTATTTTGTCTTTCTTGCCTTTCTCTTTTGTTATCTCTAGCTCTGAACATAGTGACAATAGTGAGTATATGACATAGTGGACACTCTGTATGTGCTTTAAGAATGAATGAGTAGTCATGAAAGTGATGATGAAGATACGTAAGGGTACTAAGAATACAAGGGGAAGGGATGTCAGGAAAGACTTGCTAGATCTCTAGATGTTGCCACCTGAGTCAGTGGGAAGTAGGTTTGGCACTTCAAGAAAATAGGCTGCATGGGAAATTCTGGGGAAGATTGATCCGATGTTACAGAGTATAACTTGAGGTGTGGAGACCTCAATGAAATAGGGTTTAAGAAATAGGCATGCACCATATTATGGATGCCTTTATAAACCACCTTAAGATTTATTCTCTCCACAATGGGGAAGTAGCAAAGAGCTTTCAGCAAAGGAGGGATGTGCTTAGGCTGCTGCCGTATGGCACTGATTTGCAGGGTAGGCTTGGTGTCAGCCACACCAGATTTAGGAAATTGGTCATTGGCCGCTTTAATGCGCATGTGACAAAATGTTTTGTTGTCCATTAATCTGGAGTTTTGGAGTAGAGGCAAACCAGGAGACTGACATAATGCCCTCTCTCACTGCCTACTCCCCTTGCTTCTTTGGTATTTGTATTGGAGCCATTTGATCCCACCTGCAGTTTTGCCCTTGCCCTGGACTTAAGACCAAATCTGTCTACAGTCAGAGTTAATTAAGAAGGAGATCTGAGAGCCCAAGGGACAAAACTAGGTTCACCCTGCTGCTCCTCTCATTCAGACTTTATGCCCTAAGTTTAGTAATCTGGCTATTACTTTGTTCCTATAATGAAGATCAAAGGTCTACCCATATGTCCACCAGGACTGAAGCCATGTCTTGTTGCTACTACTTGCCTTGGCTGCAAAGTCTATATCATATTTCTATGTGAATTAGAAAAAGATAACTTCTCTGGGAAGAAACAGCTGGAGCTTATGACTCACAGAATTCGTAGGTAGCACTGATTGATTCCCTTGCTGGACACCTGTGTGATGTTTACAAACTGCACAACAGGATGTGCTGGTCATGCCTGAACCCCACGTCCTATCTCTGAACCTCAGCATCATGACCGTCATCTGGAGACCAGACTGCTAATACTGGGTTGACCACCTGCCTGGGTTTTCCACCACCATCTTCTTCCCAAAACCCAGATGAGTAACTCCTGCTTGCTAAGACAGTTTGGGATTTTAGGGGAAAATGATTTTCATTCAAATTTCATTTTAGAGAAATATGTTTGTAAATTTTTTTCAATTAGGTTTAGAAACCATATTATTGAGTCCAATTACCTATCTTTCTTTTGTAAATTATTTACTCACATTATTAGAAAATTAATATCTGGTTTTACCATATACATAGTTAAGTTTCTTCTCAGTGGTTGGTGCAAGTGTCTATTATTATATTATATACTCTCAAGAGTGCCACCTAAATTATATATCAAGCATTCGTATACATATGAATCTCTTTTTGTATTCTCTGTTCCATTGTCTAGGCATATATTGTTACATCAGTACAATAGCTAATTAGTCTAGCTTTATAAGAAAGTGTATATATAGTATAAAAAATATATAAAGTGTATATATAGAGTATATGTGTGTGTGTATATATGTGTGTGTGTATATGTGTATGTATATATATGTGTGTGTGTGCATATACACTTCTTTATTTGAACTAATATTTTGCGAGTGGGGGTTGTTTATCTGAAAGTCTACTAGTTTGATTTTGCTACAGCTACAAAAATTTTCTTTTAGGTAATGTTTATATAGTGCATCTTTTTCAATCCTTTCCTTACTCTTCAAGAGGTTATGTGAACCTCTTGTAAGTAGCATATAGTTGGCTTTGTAGTTGTCCAATATGATAATTGGAGAAATTAGTTTATTTTCATTTATATTAATAACTGATATGTTTGGATTTAAATCTATCACTTTGCTATTTGTTAAACATTTATCTTCTTTACTCTGTATTCCCTTTCTCTCATTAAGTGAGTCATTTGATCAAAATATATATGATTTAAGTTGCATTATCCCAGCAGAATCCCTGTCCTAAGATACAAATATCCTCAGAAATAGAGAACTTTAACAAATATAAAACCATACCTTGAATGAGGAAGGATATAAAATGAACAGTCAGAGGTCCAGGAAGGCCAGAATTGGAGAAACGTTGGGCGGGGAGCTTTTAAAGATACCCGGTAAGTCTTAAAAGAAAGCTAGCATCTATTCAACCCTGGTATTGGAGGTACCTAGGTTACAGCTGGAAAAGTGTCCAAGGATAAAGGCTGTGGTGAGTAAACACAGAGACTCCTGCTTAATTCCTGTAGTCACAGGTGTGTGTATTAGTCAGTTTTGTCTTCACATAAACAACCTCACCATTGCTATATCCTATAACAGTAAGTATTTGTTGTCACACTAGGGACCATGTGGATCAGTCTCTGTGACTCTACTTCCAAGGTGGCTACAATCCAAGGGAGTCCATTCTGAGGCCCAGGAATTAGAATAGTGGCTACTTTGGGAGAGGTCAGAGTCACCCCTGAATAAGTGTAAATAGACAATGATATTTAAGATCTGGACTTGAACTTGTGTAGTCTCATCTCCACCTGCATTCATTGACCAAAAAAAGTCATATGGTCAACATCTAAAGTACAGAAAAGTACCCTTCTGCAAAGGAAGTATGGGATTAAGGAACAGATATTTGCTGAACAGTAGTTTAATTGGTCTCAGTGTCTAGCTAGAAATGTTTTTAAAGCACCCATCATTCTTTTCTGTGCTTTTTGTTCATGTGGCAAAAGAAGTCATCCTTGGGCTTCTGTACCTTCTTATTTTGGTCTTTATGAATCTTTAAGTGAAATCTGGAAAGCAGCTGGGTCCTTTCTTTATAAAATCAGCTTGCAATAGCCTGCCATATGTTTTAGAAATTGAAAAAATTCATATAAAATATGTGACTCCTTTCCTCCTCTTCCCACAACAGGGGCTTCTGTAGGGCTCTTCAGATGCAATGAACATCAATTTCAGTAGGTGACTTCGGCTAGGTTCCATTAAATGTAGGAATTTGTTCTTCAGCTGCAGCAAGTTTGCAATTATACTCTGAAATTACAGTATTTTCAAATTGGTTCATATAATAGGTATTAGAATACAGAAATTCATAATGTAGACATAAGGATAATACTTTAGTAATTTCAGCATTTTTAATGTCAGAGAAAAGTAACAAATTCCTAATGTTTGGGAAATATTATGTAGGGAAGAAGATGAAGGTACTTTCAAGGATGCACTTGCATAAATCTAATGCATCATACTGTCTGCTTGCCAAATGTAAACCACACAAATATAAACCCTCCACATACAAGAGGCACCTAAATATGAATAGCAGCAAGATACACATCTAAAAGAGCATGAATACACTACCACAGATAAAACACATAACCAACAAGGACCTACTGTATAGCACAGGGAACTATACCCAATATCTTGTAATAACCTCTGGTGGAAAAGAATCTAAAAAAGAATTTATACATGTAACTGAATCACTTTGCTGTACACCTGAAACTAACACAGCATTGTAAATCAACTTATTTCAACAAATTTCTTTTAAAAAGGGTTATGAATAACTTTTTTCCACACTACCTAGACAGGGGTCCATACGGTGCTGTTCTGGACTCCCATCGTAACTTAAAGGGAAATTTTCACAATGTCCGGACCCCTTGATGTCCTGCAAAAGAAAGAGGAGGGTGTTCTCAAATTCCTTGCAGCAGGAACCCACTTAGGTGGCACCAACCTTGACTTCCAAATGGAACAGTACATCTACAAAAGGAAAAGTGATGGCCTCTACTTCATAAATCTGAAGACAACCTGTGAGAAGCTTCTGTTGGCAGTGCGTGCCACTGTTGCCATTGAAAACTCAGCTGATGTTGGTGTCACATCCTCCAGGAGCACTGGCTGGAGGGCTGAGCTGAAGTTTGCTGCTGTCCCTGGAGCCACTCCTATTGCTGGCTGCTTCACTCCTGAAACCTTCACTACCCAGATCCAGGCAGCCCTCTAGGAGCCAAGGCTTCTGGTGGTTGCTGATCCCAGGGCTGACCACCTGCCTCTCCCAGGGGCCTCTTATGTTAACCTGCCTACCATTGCCCTGAGTAACACAGACTCTCCTCTGCATTATGTGGACATTGCCATCCCGTGCAACAATAAGGGAGCTCACTCAGTGGGTCTGATGTGGTGGATGCTTGCCCGGGAAGTTCTGCACACACGTGAAACCATCTCCCATGAACACCCATGGGAGGTCATGCCTGATCTCTACTTCTACAGAGATCCTGAAGAGATTGAAAAGGAAGAGCAGGCAGCAGCTGAGAAGGCTGTGGCCAAGGAGGAATTTCAGGGTGAATGGACAGCTCTAGCTCCTGAGTTCACTGCTGCTGAACCTGAGGTGGCCGGCTGGTCTGAAGGTTTGCAGGTGCCCTTTGTGCCTATTCATCAGTCCCCACTGAAGACTGGAGCACTCAGCCTACCACTGAAGACTGCTCTGTAGCTCCCACTGCTCAGGCCACTGAATGGGTAGGAAAAACCACCGAGTGATCTTAAGCTGTTCTTCCACAAACTCTTAAAACTGAAATAGGTTGAAGGAAAAGAAACAGCTTTTAAAAAAAAAAAAAAAGAGCGTGAATAAAACAAACACCTCCAATCCATTGAATATATGTAGCAAAACCAAAAGTACAGGATGAGATAGTAGAATGTTGGAGCAGTTATTATCAGTGGTGGGAGCTTCATCATTACCTAATATCTTCAGATAAAAGGAATTCATACTAGTCACTTCAAAGGCAATAAAAGAATTGTAAGAAAGGGTTTATGACAATAGTAGAAATGGCATTGTATTTTTAGAAATTGTGAAAAACAAAACAGACTCAACAAGGGTTTTAATTTATTTGGTTGACCTAGAATGGCAAAGTATCACTGAAGCTGCAAAGTCACAAGCAGCAAAGACAGAGCGCAACCTAAACACCTGGACAGAAGATAAAGTCAAAAAGAAACCAGGAGACTTGAAAAAGGGAGAAAGAAAAAGAGAAAGACAGAGACGAAATAGCTCAGGGAGATGGCCAGCTTTAGTGCTCATGCACTCCTATGGATTTTTGCTTTGTTATTGTTTTTATTCAATGAGAAATTTTCTTACATTTTTGCTCTACAAAGAATGCCTTAAAAATATATCCAGTATTTTGTATGTGTTATAGTGGGAAGGTTCTTCCAAACATTTTAATTCTTTGTTGCCAGAAATAAAGTCTCTCCTTATGAAAATCTTCACCAAGTCTTAGGCAGAAACAAGGCTCTTAAATTATTGTAAAATTTCCCAAATCTTTTCATTGTTCTGAGATGCTCAGTTTTGTAAATCAGTCTTTTCTTTTGAGATAATTTAAATACATAAATTTGTAAAATATATTGTATCACCAAAAAAAATTCCAAGAACTGTTTTCCTGTCCTCTGTTTCTATAGCAGCATTCATTTTTTGAGATGAGTAAGATGCAATCCACAGCAGCCTGGATTGTGGGGCTGATATGAAGGAACAACACAAAGAATTTTGGGGGGAAAGTCATTTGATCAGTATTCAAATTTCATTTTATCAAATTTTAGTTTTGAGCTCCATATTTGTGAAGGAGAAAACTCAAAATGTAAAGCATAGCTCATTCATGCAGTGCCGTAAGGCCAGGCTATGGGGATCTGGAAGCTTTCTTCTTACCGCTGCTTTCCTTCTTCAAAAACCATAACTTCTTTGAAGCTTATGCACTTTGATTTACCACCCACCTACTTCCTTCATTTCTGTCACAGCCATTTTCTGAGGCATTCTCTTTCATTCACGAAAGACTGGAAACCTTCATCTTTCATATGGTCATTCTCGGGTAAATGTATTGATTGGCCTCTCAGCCATTTGACCTAATTACCTGAAGTTTTCTTCCCCTACCCTCAGCTTTGCCAGGCACTGGCATCATTCCTCCTGAAAGCAGCTCTTCTGCCCCTTTCCTGTTTGCCCATTTCTGTTCCTCTCTAACCTTGAAAGAATCTAATTAGCCTCTTGATTATTTTCCGAGATAAAAAGAAGTAAGAATGAGAAAGAAATAAGTAGTTAAAGAATGACTAGCTCTCTATCCCTTATAGCCCCCTTAGAAATCCTGCAGGCAGAGCACTCAAGCAAATTAACATCAGAAGAGAGAGTCAGCCAGCCTGCTGCAATGGGGAAGGATGCAGAACCCAACCTCCTGCCTTCACTAAAATTCTTCCCCCCTTTTCCCTTAAAAACCATCATGACTGAGCAGAATCCTTAGAGCTGGTCCTGGTACATGAGTCCATCTTCTCTCCAGATTGCCAGATTTTCTGATTAAAGCTCCTTTCCTTTCTATTGACACTTGCCTCTCAAAGTATTGGCTAATGAGTGGTGAGTAGCCTAACCTGAGTTTGGCAACACTCCTACTCTAGACCCTATCATCATCAGTCACTGCACCATTGCAGAAATTTCTATTTCAAGCATCTCAAGCTTTGGCCTGTTCACATACCATTTTGATAGGTTCTATCAGCTTCAATTTCTGCAATAATCCAATCAGCACCTATTCTTTGCACCTTTTCAATATCAGTGCTCCCTTCTTTCTTCAATTTCCTCCTTACTCATGTCTGATGTTCATCATATCACTTCCATGCAAACACACCAAAATCATTTTCTTTCCCTCTGTTTCATACACTAGAAAACCCATCCTTTGTTGAATCAGCTATCTATATTCATGGATTACAGAAAAAATATATATACTCACATAACTGGTGATTGAACATACTACAAAAATCATGAACCCTCAAACAGGTATTCAAAAATGCCCAGAAATACTTTGTCTAGAAGGTTCACTTTTACCCTTTCTGAGATGATTATTTCATACCTTCTTTCTTCAAATTTCTAATACCACTTCCTTCACTCACTTAAGTGATGCCCTCACTTTTTACTTTACTGGAAAAATACTCAAAACCAGACATAATCAATATGTCAATAAAGCCACATGCATCCATGTTCACAGTGTCTGTGTCTTCCCTCTTGCGACAAAGGAATAACTGTTTCTGCTCCACCAAAAGGTCAGCCCACCGTGATGCTCTGGATCCTGTCTCCTCTTCCTCTTCCTTTCTTTCCTGCAGCCACTGTCCTGTCTGTTGGATCCTTCTTCTTTTCCCTGCCCCTGTGTGCAACCTCAGCGTTATCCTCCCTCCACTCCACATTCTTGTTCGCCTTCTATCATGTGTGCTCCCTTTAACTGTATTTTTTTTCTTTTCCCCCTTTTTCATTTATTCTTGAATTTACTTCTCCCATCAAACTACTGACCTTGTTTCTGTAAAGGTCTCAAACAGTTTTCAAGTTAGTCAAGTCAATGGACTATTCATTAATCTTCTCTTGACTGGGCTTTCAGTACTATTGCCTATCACTGACCATAATGTATTGTCTGCTTCTACTTTTTTTGTTTTCTACTTCACAGGCAGTCTCAGGAACCTCTGCAGATTAGACTTCTCTAACTAACCTCTAGTACTGAAGTTCTCAATACTGAACATTGATCCCTGTTCTCCTCCCTACACACCTGCTCTCCTTAAGTGATGTCTAGCTTCATGTCCTTAAATACATGTTAACTTCTACATGTAGAGCTCTTGTCTTGGCCTCTCACATGAGCTCTAGACCCTTATTTAACTACCTGTCTGGAATCTTCACTTGGGTAATGTATTCGTTGGGATAACACTAGCTGCTTTAACAACAACAACAACAAAACTTTCCAAATCTCAGTGGCTTAATAGAATAATAAAAATTTATTTTTCATTCGCAGAAACGGTGCAGTTTTGGTGGTTCCAAAGGCATCCTTCCTCTTGGTGATAAGTCCCAGACTCCTTTTATGTCTTCGCCCTTGTCTAAGGCCTGAGGGTATCCTTTGTTCATTGATAGGAAAAGGAGAGGAGATAAAGCATATGCCTGGCTTTGTCTCCTCTGTGCAGAATGACACACAACATGTTCTCCTTTGTTCCATTGGTGATAACGAATCATAGGGCCCCTTGTGGATACAATATGACCTGGGAAATATTATCTCTGGCTGATAATTATCACCAGCAATGATTGTATTATGCTAAGGGGAATATGAATCTCTGATGTACAGCTAGCCATTTCTGCCACATTATGCCTTCCTTGGTACCAAGTAAGCATCCAAACCCTTCTTCTCCTGTACAAAATATAGCCTTCCCCTCTTTGAGGGATAGAACCAAAAGTTTCATCCAGCTACTGCGCTCAGCAGGGGTGAATATGGTTCCCTGTACTCTGGCAACATGTGAACTAAAGGAAATTTTTTCCTAAGTCAGTCCCCACTCTGACAACATCCAACACAGAATAGTGGAGCAGGGACAAAAAAAAAAAAAAATGCAATAAAAGCTCACATTCTGAAAAGGGAAGTGTCTATGAGAAATTCTCTGTACCAACAGAAGGACAATTATATTTTTTCTTCTGTTAGGCACACCATTTCTGGCCATCAAATGAGTGACATTTTCTCCACACTGTTCAGTTCTCTGACACCAGCTAGATGTTTTAAAATTCAATTTAGGTCTGACCCTGTCTGGAGTTAGCATCAGATCTCACAGGTGAAGAGCTCAGAACTACAAGACTGCATCCACTTCAGACACCAGTTGCAAGTCCCAGGATGTTATCTGTACTGACTATACCTTGGGGTTCCCATGACTCTCTCCTCCAGCTAGATAATTTGCTAGGATGCTTCACTGAGTTCAGGGGGACACTCACTTGCAGTTAACAGCTTATTATAGACTAAAGGATACATATGAATAGCCAGATAAAGAGACAATTAGGGTGCAGTCCAGAAGGGTCCTGAGCACAGAAGATTCTGTCCCCTTGTAGTTGAGATGCATCCACCTCCTGGCTCAGGAATGTGTTCACCACATTTTTGGAAATTTTTATGGAGGCTTCATCATGTAGGTTCAATCAGTTATTAACTTAATCTCTAGCTTCTCTCCCCTCCCTGGAGGATAGAGGAGCGAGTTCCAATCATGTTTGAACTTTTTGGTGACTGGCCCCATCCAGGATCCCACCAAGAGTCACCTCATTAGCACAAAAGAGAGTCCTGTCACCCAGGAATTTCCAAAGGATTTGGGAGCTCTGTGTAAGACGTTCCTATCACCATCATCACTCAGGAAATTTGAAGGGTTTTAGGAACTCTGGTCAGGAGCTGGGAATTAAGAACAAAATACATCTTTTTTAGTATATCACAAAACCACAGTAAGCATGGGAGACAGAGCAGTCACCAGTCCTCAGTGATGAAGAAAATCTGAAGGCAGGTGCTATGAGTCCCTCTACTCTGGGAAGAGCCCATTTGTTTAATTTCTCCATGGCCCCTGTCAGCATGACCCAGGAATAACTTCTGAGACATTCTATTTTGTCCATTATCTTGATGGCCTCATCTGAAGTGGATTTTGATTTTGAGACATGTGCCCTTCCGAGTGGTGTGCGTCTTTGCAGCCTTCCTCTTGTTCAAGTAAGTTTGGAAGCCCATTGATGCTCAGTGCATCAAAGGTAAAGCTGCTGGTTTCCTTAGCAATAGAAGCTTTCAAAATTGTGTAGGTTTCTGATCTATCTGCCTTCAATTTCATGTACCACAACAACATAAAAATTTCCTTTCTAGACAATAGTTCTCAGGCAAGCTTTATTTTTTTTTCCTTACCCGATGTTTCTCTTTGAACTTGACAGTGACCACTTTGGGGTAATGCTTGTTTGGTGAATCCAAGTCTTTCTTGGGCCTGCGTCGCTCAAACTTCTCACTTATCCAACTCATGTCTGCAGTAGTGGGTTCTCTCCAACCCTGAGAGGTCCTGAATCTTCGAACTCTATTCACTTCCAATTTGCTCACAAATTCACCAATTTCCCTCTAAGCCGATCCCTTTCACTGAATATGTGCTAAACACGGACAAGAACAACCAACCCACATTACTAACACGGCTTTCTAATTATTTTCTCCCAGAGCAGAGATTCTTAATATTTTTTTCCCCAAGGACTCCTCTGGCAGTCTGTGGAATCCTTCTGACTTCTCAGAATATATATATATATATATATATATATATATATATATATATATATCTCAGGGAAAATAGCAAAGATTACAAAGAAAATAAACTATATAGAAACACTGTTATTAAACATGGAAAAATCTTGTAACATTGTAAATATGTGTTGCTTTATTTATGCATTCAATAATGACAATACATTTGTAAAAAAAGACAAGTTAAAATTAATTTAAACAAATGTATCAGTGTAAGCTATTGTTACTTGGCTTAGATCAGAACATAAACAGTAGTGGCTTCTGATTCATCTTCCACAGGTAGGAGACAATCTCTATTCCACTGGAAGCCCATACACCACCCATATATAAAACAGTCTTCTAGGCTGATTCCAGCCTTTCATTGTCTGAGTTATTTTATAATTCTTACATTGTGGAAATGATAAATACATAAATTCTCTCCTGTCTTGTAGAGATTTAATTGACTTTTCCAGCCTCCCTCCTCTCCCTAAAAAAAAAAAAAAACAGTTCTGTCTCCATTTGCACTATGTTTCAACGTTTTCCTTTACCTCATATACAGGTGTGCTTTTTTAGACTTTTTCCTTGAACTGGTTGTAACAGCTACATGATTCCCTCACTCACCAAATAGCATGAAATCTTTAGCAGGTTTCCATTTTGTATCTGTATGATGGTCATGATTTGACCTTTTTTTTCTAACACATAAAATGATAAACAAAGAATTGTAGATTGGAAACACTGGAAAGAAAAAAGGATAACTACATGCAGTTTAGAAGGTGAAGAGCTGCCTGATGGTCACATGGGAGCCCATGGAGAGGAAGACACTGGCTCCTTGGCCTGGAAGTGACACAAAGCATCACATCTCACAGCCATTGGTCAGAACTAGTGACATGACCTCATCTGGATGAACAAAGGCTGGGAAATGAAACCCCTGACTGGATGGCCATTTACCAGCAACAAGTCACATAATAGAATGAGAGCAAGAATATTTAGTGGCCAGTTAATATCTTAAATGGGATACATAGTAGATAATTAACAGTCTTTGCCACATGTTATTAGTAGACCTTTCAAACTGAATACACTCCACACAAGAATGTGTGATATCTCCATTCAGTAAAACAAATGTTTCGAGGTTGGTAATTTTTTTTTTATAAAATGCCTTCTCATTTTTTACCTTTTGTAAAAAAAATTAACTTTGTCCAGCTTCTATCACTATTGAAGAATTAAAAACCTTCTACTGCATTTCAGTATAAAGAGACCATAGACAGAATGGTATGTCACATTCTTAATAAATTCATAAGTGCTGTAATTATAGAGTAGCCAGCTGTGAGATACACATAATCTTTGCAGGTTTATTCTTAGAGAATTCTTCCAAACCACGAAGATGTGCAGCAATGGGTCCCAGGTGCACATCATTATTTGGAGCATAATTAAGAACCATATAAAGGAAGTTTCCCCATCTATCCTGATTTTTTTAAACATACTGGATATGTCTGTTTTCCTAATTGCACATGCTTGTCCTGGAGTACATTATTTCCCCTTGTTTAAAGTCACCAAAAATGCTAGTGCTAATTCAGAATATTGAGCTGAGATAAAATTTTATGTATTAATAATTGTAGCACTTTTTTGACTTTGATGTTTGAGATTTTATTTTGGAAGTATTTACCATAGATAAGAATATAAAAGGGCACATGCGAGTGTTTGTGTGGCTAGCAAAAAAATATATCATAGCTTTATATCCTTTCTATAAATTATCATTAATTGACTATGATATGGATTTTTTCTAATTAAACTGTATATAATTTGGGACTACCTAAAAGGCCAAATTAGGGTTTCCCAAGTATGTTTAAGGGACACCTGTTTCTCAAAATGTTTGTAAGTACAGTGTTAAAAAAAAAGTTGTAATAGACTGAATTTGGTAATCACTGGTTTAAATCAAGTCAAATATGTTTCTTTGCTGAGATCTAGCAAAGGCTCTAAACTTTAATATATGAATGTTTATTGTGAGTCATTAGGAGGGGATATGCTGTTTTCCAAACTTATTTGAATATAGGTCCTTTATTTTTTATGGCACAACTGGCATTGTTAGTGATTTGGAGAACATTTTAGGGAGGCAATTTCCATTTTTTGGGCTTTTTCTTGGATTCCTCACCTCTCCATCATGCAGATGTGTGTAGAGGATATTATCAGGAACCTGAACCAACCCAAGACCATCTAGATTCCAGAGAGTATGGCTGCAGGATTGGTCTTGTCCTGTGGTTTATTAATCACATTACAAAAATTATGACAGAATGTTAAATTATTTTCCTTCTCCTAACCTGTGGAAAAACATTGCTATGTCAATAACCAGTTATCAACATGTATTGCAATACTGTGATGTCTGTTTCCTCCAAAAGAAAAGATTTACATGGTGCAGCCACTTAAGGCTGTCACTGATGACCTCAAGGGTAATGAGTATTTACTTACTGCCTTTTAGATGATAGGAATTTTTCTTCTTCTTTTTTAATATTATGAATTTCTTATGAAATCAGACCACAAAAGTATCTTTAAAAAATACCTAACATTATTTGGGGCTAAGCACAGTTAAATATATGCACTGCTTTAAATGTATTAATTTCATTAATCCTCACAACTGCCTTACAAGAAAGCACTTATATTACTCCTATTTTATTTATGAAAAAGATAAGACACTTAGAGATTTTTTAACTTTTTCCTAAGTCATGCCACACTACAGTAAACAACAGAATATGAACCCAGAATTCAGATTATTCTTAATCACTACTGCACAATACTTAGATGAAGTCACTTCCAAGATTCATTTGCATGCTATCCAAGAGGACTACATCTAGAAAGATCTTGTTGTGTGGTTCAAAGTTTAGAAAATATCATTATTAGTACTTAAAAGTAGATGAATAATGACCATTTCATATGTTTGACCTCATAGCAAACAAAACCAGTAAGATGCCAAGGTAGCTGAGTAATTTATTGAGTACACACTACATGTCAGATTTTTTACTAGAAGTTGCAGATACACAGGTGAGCAAAACAAACCTGGATCTTAGTGTTAAAATTAATTAAATTATTGAAAATTGAATCCACAATTACAAAGTGGGCTAAATGCTAAGAAGGAGGAAAAGCTGGTGCTAAGATTGTGTTACAAAGGGATGCAATTTATTCTGGGTTTGGGATTAGGGAAGGTTGCCTGAGGGGCAGAAACTTGAGTTGAAATCTAAAGGTTTAATAAGAATGAATAAAGTGGGGAGGTGAGCAGGATGGAAAGGAAAGAAAGAGATAGGAATGAAAAGGCAGGGAGATAGGAAGGAATAAAGGGAGAATTGTAGATGGTGGAGAAAGGCTTTCCAGGCAGAACCAATAGCATGTGCAAAGATTCCAAATGTAGGAATATACATGTTGTGTTTGAGAGACTGAAAACAGACCAGTATCTCTGTGGAAAACTGTGGTGTGTGGAAAACTTCCAGAAGAGGAAGATTGGGACCAGTTAAGGTGTAGGGTTTTTATCACAAGAGTGATGGGAAATTACTGAAAAGATTTAGAGAAGCAATCGGTAAGATTAAATGTATACTGTCAACTGCATTATGGCTGAATCTTGTAAACAGACTCTGCCATCCACTGGAATAGTAACATAAAGGTCAATTCCACGCCTGATGAAGAACTCAAGATTAATCATTAAAGTGACTAAAAATGTGTCTTAAATCAAAGTTGAAATATACACAAATCTTTGAATCCATTTAAATGGTAAATTTGTCCTTGTTTCTACAAAATAGACATATATATGATACACAAGAAAAATTATTATTAAATTATGTTAAAGAATAGATTTTTAAAAGGTAAAATTATGACTCTCCTACAAATATAAAATGAACATGTCAAATATTTTATTTTTAACTCATTATCAAATGAAATCAGTAAAATTCTGCAACGAGTTTCAAAGGAAAGTTCAAAGAACAATACATACATAGGAAAATAAGAAATGCTGAAATAAATTTACAAATAGACGTACAATGGGTTTACCGCTAAGCAATAATCAATTCCATTCCACCTGACACAACTAATTTGCATGTCTATGGGGAAGGATCTTTGCATTGTTATTAGATACTCACAACTTGTAGGACTGCAAAATAGTGCAAAAATGATGAAACAGTGAGAAAACCTAGAAGAACACATTCTGGGTCAATTTCAAGTCTTTCAGAATTTTTCCTACAAATATATAAATATAAATTTTATGGCCTGTAATAAGCGTGCTCTAATACTAGCCTAAAAAGCACTGCTTTATCCTGTGATAGATTTGACCTAAAACCAATGCTCTTATTTTTGACCAAGCTCTATGGGCTCCTGGAACCCTTCTGTGTTACTCTTGATATAGGTTAGCTTCAGAACCTGTGAATTCAGACAGATTTCAGTCATGTGAGACCCCGAACAGAGGATCTAGTCACAAAATGTAGGACTCCTGACCCATGGAACCTGTGAGATAATAAACTCATATTGTTTCAAGTCACTAAAGTTGTGAAATTTTTACACAGAATACAAAACTGATGTAAATACATACAGTATAAGTCCATCTATATGGAGCTCAAAACTAGGGAAAACTGAACTATGCTGTTAAATATTAAGATGTGCTCTCTCTGGGAAGTAAGGGGGGTAATAATTGAGCAGGAGATCTGAGGAGGCTTCTGAAATCAGATGATGCTCATTTCTTGATCTGGGGACATGTGCTCACTTTGTAGAAACTCATTAAGCAGTACACTGGGAAAAGTACTTTCTGCACTTTTCTGCACATGTACTTCAATTAAATATTATTGAAGAAAGATAGGATATAGCTTTCCCATGAGTTTCTATTTCCTATCCTATTGCCTGAAAAAAAATCCTGATAATATTAATATATATTGAGCCCTTAAAATGTGTCAGGCATGTTTTTAAGGGTTTCATATGAATTAAAATGTTTTTATATTTTAATTTTGGTTTTGGCACCCTTTTTTAATATAGAAATTTGTTAATCTGATATAGTCAGATATAAAAATACTTGCCCTTTGGGGTATACAGTTGACCCTTGAACAACACAGATTTGAACTGTGCAGGTCCAATTACATGTGGATTTTTTTTCAATAAATATAGAACCTGTATTTTCATTTTACAGATCTTTAAATTGTGTGGGGAAATGTTTGTGTTTAATTAGATCGCAATAAGGGGAATACATAAACTAGGATTTGAGTCCTGATTCTGTCTAAAGTCTTTCAGTTTCCTGCCCTTTGGTGAGTCATTTATCAATTCCTTTGTTTTTGAGGCGAAATAGCAATACCTGGACTTTTGGCTGCAGGGGCTGTGAGGGGCGGGGGCAATAAGGACCCTTAACCTTCACCTTATCCAAGGATCCAATGTACTCAGACATTGTTTAAAAATCTTTCCCTACCTTATAATGTTTTTAGAGTTAGGTCAATACAGAATTGATTAAACTGTATCTAGGAACAAGTAAAGTGTTTCCTACATATGATAATTAGTTCAATATACTCCATCTTCTTTAAGAGAAGAACAAACTCTTTGGTGTATGCAAAAAGAAGTTTCTTTTCTCACACAGACATCTATAATTGAAGAACATTTCATTAACTATATTAAACCTATTTATTTTTCACATTCATTTTTGATAAGTGATATCACTTCTCAGTCCTAACTTTAAAAGACTCTATGGTGGAAACCACTGCTGCTGAACAGGAAAAAAAAAAAAAAAAAAAAAAAAAGGACAGAGAGAAAAGAAAAGAGGAAAGAAATGAGGACAGTTTAAGAGACATTTGGGGCAATATCAAGCACATTGATATTTGCATTATGGGGTCCCAGAGTAGAAGACAGAGAGAAAGGGCCTGTTTCTGAGGCCCTCTGAGAAGATAGAGAGAAAATATTTGAAGACATGATAGCTGGAACCTTCCCTAATCTGGGAAAGGAAACAGTCATGAAAGTCCAGTAAGCACAGAGTCCCATATAGAACTAACCCAAAGAGGAACATACCAAGACAGTTTGTAATTAAAGTGACAAAAGTTAAAGAAAAAGAGAGACTATTAAAAGCAGCAAGGGAAAAGCAACAAATAATACACAAGGGAATCCCTGTAGGACTATCAGCTGATTTTTCAGTAGAAACTCTGCAGGCCATAAGGGAGTGTCATGATATAAGAGGGTGAGTAAAAAATTACCCACACTCTGGTTATATTAAAACCTCTGTTGGCCATATTGTCTTATCAGAGCTTTCCATTCAAGGCTACTGTCTCCCCAGTCACAGTTGTGCAGATGTGAATGTGTTACACCAGTTCATTGCAGTTGTGGTATGAGCAAAAATGGATGCCCCACTTGTAATTTGCACAAAGAAGAGCAGTGTGCAGTGATTCATTTTTTGTGGTCTGAGCGTGTACCTGGTGCTGTTATTTATCAAAGACTTTGTGCACAGTATGGAGAAGTTTTGCCATGAAGAAGTGTGTATGAATGCATAGAGAAGTTCAAGGAAGTTCACAAAAGTGTTAGCCATCAAGAAGGAGCCAGATTCACTTCTGATGAAGAAGTGAAGACAATGGGGCATTTGTGGCTTGCAGCTCAGCCTAAAATGAGGGAATATAAAAACTTGTTGACAGATGGACAAAGTGTATTGAAAAGTAAGGAGATTATGTTGAAAAATAATGTATTTGTCTTTTCTAAGAGTTAACTAAAATAAATTCTACAGCCAGAGTACAGATAATTTTGACCCACTCTCATATTTAAAATGATGAAAGGGAAAAACCTACAACCAAGAATACCCTACCCAGCCAGGCTCTGTTTAGATTTGATGGAGAAATCAAAAGCTTTATGGACAAGCAAAAGCTGAAAAATTCAGCACCATCAAACCAGCTTTAAAACAAATGTTAAAGAAAATTCTCTAGGTAACAAAGAAAAGGGTACAATTAGAAACAAGAAAATTATGGACTGAAAAAGCTCACTGGTAAAGGCAAACATGAAATAAAGGTAGGAAATTATCCACACACAAAGCCAATAAGGAGGTTAAAAGATAAAAGTAGTAAAATCATTGAATCCACAATAAGCAGTGAAGGGATACACAAAGTAATTAGGTGTAAAATATGAAATCAAAAGCAGTAATCATGAGGAGAGGAGACTACAAATGCAGGGTTTTAAAAATGCATTTGAAATTAAGGGATGAGCAACTCAAAACAATCAGGTATATATATAGAGAGAGATTGCTATACAAAAAACTCAAGGTAACTGAAAACCAAAAATCTATAATAGATATAAACACAAAAAGGAAAAGAAATTCAAATATAACACTAGAGATACTCATCAAATCACAAAGGAAGAGAAGAAAAGAAGAAGAAAGGGAAAAATAGAACTTAAAAAAATCCAAAACAATTAATAAAATGGCAAAATTAACATACATATTATAATTGCCTTAAATGTAAATGGACTAAATGCTCCAACCTAAAGACATAGATTGGCTGAATGGATACAAAAATAAGATCCTTGTATGTGCTGCCTACAAGAGATTCACTTCAGATCTAGAGACACATACAGACTGAAAGTGAGGGGATGGAAAAATGCATTCCATGCAGACAGAAGTGAAAAGATACCTGGAGTAGAAATACTTATATCAGACAAAATAGACTTTAAAATAAAGACTGTTACAAGAGACAAAGAAGAACAGTACATAATGACCAAGGTATCAGTCCAAGAAGAAGATATAACAATTGTAAATACATATGCATCCAACAGAGGAGCACCTCAATATATAAGGCAAATATTAACAGACATAAAAGGAGTAATGGACAGTAGCACAATAACAGTAGGGGAAGTTAACATCCCACTTAGACCAACAGACAAATCATCCAGAGAGAAAAACAATAAGGAAACAAAAGCCTTAAATAACACATCAGAAGAAATGGACTTAACTGATATATAGAGAACATTCTGTCAGAAAACATCAGAATACATCTTCTTTTCAAGTGCACATGGAATATTTTCCATTGTACATCATATGCTGGGCCTTAAAACAAGACTTGGTAAATTCAAATCATATCAAACATCTTTTCTGTCCACAATGCTATAAGACTAGAAATTAACTACAAGAATAAAACTGCAAAAACCATAAACATGTGGAGGCTAAACAATCCACTACTAAACAACCAACATATCACTGAAGAAATCAAAGAGGAAATAAAAAAGATACCTAGAGACAAATGCAAACAGAAACTTTATTATCCAAAACCCACAGAATGCAGCAAAAGCAGTTCTCAGAGGAGAGTTTATATTAATGTAAACTTACCACAGGAACAAGAAAAATATCAAATAAAGAAACTAACCTTACACCTAAAGGAACTGGAAAAAGAAGAACAAACAAAACTCAAAGTTAGTAGAAGGAAAGAAATCATAAAGATCAGAATAGAAATAAATGAAATAGAGACTAAAAAAAAAGAAAGAAAAAAAATCAATGAAACTAAAAGCTGGTTCTTTGAAAAGACAAACAAAATAGATAAACCTTTAGCTAGACTCATCAAGAAAAAAAAAGAAGAGGAACCAAACCAATAAAATCAGAAATGAAAAAGAAATTACAACTGACACCACAGAAATACAAAAGATCATAAGAGACTACTATAAGCAACTATATACCAATAAGATGGACAACCTAGAAGAAATGGACAAATTCTTAGAAAGGTACAATTTCCCAAAACTGAACCAGAAAGAAATAGAAAATACAAACAGACCAATTAGCAGTACAGAAAATTGAATCAAAAGTTTAAAAACTCCCAGCAAACAAAAGTTCAGGATCAGATGACTTCACAGGTGAATTCTACCAAACATTTAGAGAAGAGTTAATACCTAGCCTTCTAAAACTAAAGAACACTTTAAAACTCACTCTATGATTCCAGAGTCCTCCTGATATCAAAACCAAAGATAATGTAAATATAAATAAATAAATAAATAAATAAATAAATAAATAATAAATAAATAAAAATTCAGGCCAATATCGCTGATGAACATAGATGCAAAAATCCTCACAAAATATTAGCAAGCTGACTTCAACAATACATTAAAAGGATCATATGCCACAATCAAGTTGGATTTATCCCAGGAATGCAAGGAGTCTTTAATATCTGCAAATCAATTAATATGATACACCACATTAGCAAATTGAAGAATAAAAACTATATGATCATCTTAATAGATGCAGAAAAATCTTTTGCTAAAATTCAACATCCAATGATAATAAAAACTCTCTAGGAAGCAAGCATGCAGGGAACATACCTCAACATAACAAACCCACAGCTAACATCATACTCAACAGTGAAAAACCAAAAGCATGTTCTCTGAGATCAGGAATAAGACAAGGATGCCCAGTCTTTCTAGTTTTATTCAACATAGTTTTGGAAGTCCTAACCACAGCAATCAGAGAAGAAAAAGAAATTAAAATAATCCAAATTGGAAAGGAAGAAGTAAATCTCTCATTGTTTGCAGATCCTCTACAACTGGTTGTGCTTTTGTGTACTTTACTGTACAGTACTGTATAGAGTACAGTAGTACAGTATCTTTATTTCCATCTATATCTGCAAGAGGACAACTTGATTGAACTCCTTGCTGTGCAACAAGAGGAGTTTACTATTGAAGACCTGATGGAATTGGAGGCCCAGAGAAAGGACAAAGAGAGAGAAGAGAAGGAAGAAGTAACTGAAGAAACCTAAGAGATCCATGATGCAGGAAATGGCAAGGGGATTTTCTTTATTTGAGGAGGCACTGTTAGTTTTTGAGGCATAGGACCTGAAAGTAGAATGGTATAAAAAGGTTGCAGCAGCTGTTCAGAATGCAATCCAGTGCTACTGCATCATCTATGATGAGAAAAAAAGAGCTACCACCCAGACATCACTGGATCATTTTTTCAAGAGGGTGGATAGAATTGAATCCAGCAAGGAACCAGTACCTATGCCATCAACATCAGACATGAGTGAAATTGCAGCTTGTCCTCCATCTCCTATTGTTGATGATCCTTCAGCCCTACCATTTCCCACCTCCTCTCCTTCCTCCAGTCAGTAACTCTCCTTGCCTGTTCACTCGATGCCAGCCCCTGTATGCCAGCTGTTGTACTGTACTACTGACTTTTCAAGGTAATGTACTGTGAGATTAAAAATGTTTATTTTTGTGTTTGTTTTTATGTATTATTTGTGTGAAAAGTATTATAAACCTATTACAGTACAGTACCTTACAGCTAATTGTGTTAGTTGGGTACCTAGGCTAACTTTGTTTGACTTATAAACAAATTAGACTTACAATCACACTCTTGGAACGAAACTCATTTGTATGTAGGGGACTTACTGTACTCCAAAACTGTAAGACCCTGATGAAAGAAAGTGAAGACTACCAAAACAGATGGAAAGATATACCATGTTCTTGGACTAGAAGAATCAATATTGTTAAAATGACTGTACTACCCAAGGCAATCTACAGATTCAATGCAATCCCTATCAAAATACCAATGGCATTTTCACAGAACTAAAAAAAGTTTAAAATTTGTATGGAAACACAAAAGACACCACATAGCCAAAACAAGCCTGAGAAAGAAGAACAGAGCTGGAGGAATTGCGTGCCCTAACTGAAACTATATTACAAAGCTACGGTGAACAAAACAATATGGTACTGGCACAAAAACAGATACATTGATCAATGGAACAGGATGGAATGCCCCAAAATAAACCCATACACCTGTGGTCAATTAATCTATGACAAAGGAGGTAAGAACACACAAAAGAGAAAACAGTCTCTTCAATTAGTGGAGCTGGGAAAACTGGACAGGTACATGTAAAGGAATGCAATTAGAACATTCTCTAAAATCTCCTTGAGGAAAACATAGGCAGAACACTCTTTGACATAAAATGTAGCAATATTTTCTGGATTCATCTCCTAAAGTAAAGAAAATAGAAGCAAAAATAAACAAATGGGACCTAATTAAACTTAAAAGCTTCTGCACAGTGAAGGAAACAACTAACAAAATGAAAAGACAACCTACTGAATGGGAGAAGATATTTGCAAATGATATAACTGATAAGGCATTAATATCCAACATATATAAACAGTTCATACAACTCAACATCCAAAAAATAAACAACCTGATTAAAATTGGGCAGAGGAACTGAATAGACATTTTTCCAAGGAGGACTTGTTGATGGCCAACAGGCATTTGAAAAAATGCTCAACGTCACTAATCGTCAGGGAAATGCAAATCAAAACAACAATGAGATATCACCTCATACCTGTCAAAATGGCTATCAAAAAAAAAAAAAACATGAATAACAAATGTTGATGAGAATGTGGAGAAAAGGCAATTCTTGTACACTGCTGGTGAGAATATAAATTGGTGCAGTGACTATGGAAAACAGTAGAGAGGTTTCTCATAAAAGAAATAAAACTAGCACTACCATATGACCCAGCAATTCTGCTCCTGGGTATATATCAAAAAAAAAAGAAAAGAAAAGAAAACCAACTAAAACACTAATTCATAAAGACATATACATCCCAATGTTCATAGCAGTATTATGTACAGTTGCCAGGAAATGGTAAAAAACTAAGTGTCGGGCTTCCTAGGTGGCACAGTGGTTAAGAATATGCCTGCTAATGCAGGGGTCACAGGTTTGATCCGTGCTCCAGGAAGATCCCACATGCCACAGAGCTACTAAGCCTGTGCACCACAACTCTTGAGCCTGTGCTTTAGAGCCCATGAGCCACAACTATTGAGCGCATGTGCTGCAACTACTGAAGCCCGTGCACCTAGAGCCCATGCTCCATGACAAGAGAAGACACGGCAATGAGGAGCCCGCACACCACAATGAAGAGTAGCCCCCCTCATCGCAACTAAAGAAAGCTCGTGCACAGCAAAAAAGACCCAACACAGCCAAATAAATAAATAAATAAATAACAAACCAAAAAACAAAAACAAAACCCTGTGTCCATCTACACATGAATGGATAAAGATATAAATATATATATAATGGAATATAGCTGTAAATAATGAAATTTTGCCATTTGTAGCAACAGGAATGGACTTGGAGGGCATTATGTTAAGTGAAATAAGTCAGAGAAAGACAAATACTGTGTAACATCACTTATATCTGGAATCTAAATAATACAACAAACTAGTGAATATAGCAAAAAAAAAATCACAATCAGATATAGAGAACAAACTAGTGGTTACCAGTGAGGTGGGGGAGCGGGACAATATAGGGGTGGGGAAGCAGGAGGTTCAAACTATTGGGTGTACAAAAGGCTCTAGGGTGTATTGTACAACACAGGGAATATAGCCAATATTTTGTAATAAATGTAAATGGAAAGTAATGTTTCAAAACAGTATAAAAAACTTAAAATAAATTTACAAAAAGGGGACTTCCTAGATGGTGCAGTGGTTAAGAATCCACCTGCCAATGCAGGGGACACTGGTTCAAGCCCTGCCCCAGGAAGATCCCACGTGCCTCAGAGCAACTAAGCCCATGCACCACAACTACTGAGCCTGTGCTCTAGAGCCCATGAGTCACAACTATTGAGCCCATGTGCCACAACTACTGAAGCCTGAGTTCTGCAGTAAAAGAAGCCACCACAATGAGGAGCCTGTGCACCACAATGAGGAGTAGCCCCTGATCACCACAACTAGCAAAAGCCTGTGTGCAGCAACAAAGACCCAATGCAGCCAATAAATAAATAAATTTATTAAAAAAAATTAAGGGAAAAAAGGCTCTATTATAAGACTAATCTTGGTCACAGGAAGAATGGAGTATTTTCTTATTGCAGTTTTTCTTCTAAACTAAATAGATTTCATTTGCGTTTTCTAAGAAGCCTCAAGTATAAAGTCATGGTTGTTTAAGACAACCATTTTTGCTGTGTGACTTCCAGCTTTTACTATCCTTAAATAAAAACAGAAGACTTCTTATCCCTTAAAAATCATTAAGTAATATCCTTCTGAGATCATCTTTAAACAATACTTATGGGTGTACAGTACGTATCAGAGAAAACAGTGATGAATTCTGAGTGAACTCCTTCACTGGACTCTGTAGCAACTTATTACTTATTTATAAATACCTTAAATACCATGCCATTCATAATTACACAGTGCAGAAGGAAGGCAGATATTTAATGAAAATATCCTTATGCATGGGCAGTCTTGTCAACTTTCACTTGTTACATGTAAATGTTTACATTTACATATAATAAATCATTTATAGATACTATAATAAAGATGACATATATGAAAAACACCAAAGATGTTTATTACATGAAAATATGAAGACTATACCTACTGTAGGACAAAGGGGAAAATAAAATCTATAAACATAAACAGGAGAATTTTCTTCTTTTGCTTATTAAAATTTCCACAGAAGTATGTTAAAAGTTTTAATTGTCTCATAAAAGACCATTGTCTAAATCGAGTGATTTTTTTTTGCATGAATAACTAATTTTTCTCAGTAATCGTCTTTATTTTCTCATTACAGTCTTTGCTTAAATACTCTTTACAGTTTGGCATTACAAACAAGTTTAATTATATTTATTTAGATTTGGAATAAATAATACATTCCTTTGATTCAAAATTCAAAAATATAAGAACATATACAGAGAAAAACACCCACCTATTTCTGTCTCCAAGACCCGAGAAGTCCTCCTAGGTGATACCTGGTATAATTTTTAGTGTATTTTTCTAGAAATATTGTATGCATATACAAGCAAATATGTATAAACATAGAGGAGCAAAATTTGCCACCTCAAAATGTGTCTTTTGGACACGAGGATTCATCTAGGTTGATTATTTTTAAGAAGCAGAAGACTAAGGAAGTTTTTCTTGTTACCTCCCCCTCAACTGCAGAAAAGATCTCAGATAAAGGGCCTGTTCCTGGTATAGATGCATCTCCAGAGATGTGTGCAAAGCATATGGGCTGGGTGTGCTGGGGGAACAGAGCCTAGGCATCAGAGTCCACTCTGTGTCCCACTGTCTCCGCAGGGCCCAGAAAACATTTGTTTAACAAACATTTGCTTTTCCATCTCCACATAAATTGCTTTCCTCCCCTTTGAAGTTCCAAACCACTACCCCAACATCCTCTTTGGGCTCTAGCTGAAGACGTATTTAAGGTGAGGGTTTCAGCCATTTTGGGGGAGGTACTCAGTTTTCCTGGGTTCTCTCATGTATACATATTATTAAACTTTGCTTGATTTTATCCTTTTAATCTGTCTCATATCAGTTTAATGTTTAGACCAGTCAGAAGGACTTAGAAGGTAGAGGGAAATCTCTTCCTCTCTGACAGCTGGTAAAGCCAGCAGGACTCAACTTCACTGGCTGGACATTACTTGCCCCAAGGCTTCTGCAGCTAAAATTCTGGGACAACTGACAAAAGATGACAGAAGGTAAGAATTCTTATCATATCAGTCAGTTCCCAGAGCTCTGCCTGCAGGGTCTGTTGGAAATGAGAGGGGTAAGTGTCCTTTTCATACTCTCTATAATTAGAGTAGCCAGAGAAAATATTTGTGGAGCTAGTTCTTTGGACTTAAGCCACCCTTGATAAGTTTAGCAAAGTACTCTTGTGTTATTGATCCTTCTCCTTCCAGATATAGTCACTGTTTTACTTTGTCTATTGTTTCATTTGTTCATAAAAAGGACATTTGTTAGGATAGGATGCAGGCATAGGCACTATAAGCCTGTTTTTTAGGCTGCCCCACAGGCTGATGAGTTTGTGGGTCTCACCAGACTGATGTCTGTTTAGACACTTTGCTGTGGGTTGTTACACCCATGAGGTAAAAGCTATTGCTAAAGGATGTCTTGGAAGCCACAGCCACACAATTGGTGGGTACAGATTGAGTGCTGAAGAGTTATCAGGGCACTCATCAACTCAAGAAGGCATCCATGATAGGATAAGTTGGTCACAGAACAGGTTAGATGAACACCAAGTTACCAGCCAAACTGAAGAAAATTTCCATACAATGAGGTACTCTGTAAAGCAACACACAATCCCACAGCACATCCCTGACCCACAGCACATCCCTCCTAGGTATTAGTTTGGCTCCAAAAGACCTAAGGCTTAGCTAAAGCTATTCATTTGAAAAAAAAAAAAAAAAAATATATATATATATATATATATATGAATGATGAGATTTTTTTCTTTCATCTTGTTCTATATCCTGGGAGCTTGGCTTTATGACCAGTGGGAGTATTATTTCTGGTTTCCACCATCTAGAAGTTCCATGTACCTGTGTGCATTTGGTGGTCGATTGGACAGTTTGGGATTCCAGTTGGTCAGAAACACAGGTAAAAACCTCGGCTTACAAATGCCTTCTCTTTGTCCAGCTGTGCCAGCTCTCAGGGGCTTTGTCATAAGGAGTCCCAGTCCAAACCTTTGGACCTTTGTCATCTCCACCTTCCTCACTTTGTTAGTGTTGGCCCTGCACCATTCTTACTGCCTGTGCAACAGAGGTCTTCACTTTCTTAGACTACTTTTGGGAGTGAACTTTCAGGAACTTGTGAGGGCTGCATCCTTTGCACTCTCATGAAACACCTCTTTTGTCCACGGTTAAGCCATAAAAGAGGTTTACTAGTTTAAGCCCTATTAATATCCTGCTTATCATTAGCCAGATGATGGATCTTTTGAATTGGAAAAACTTCTAAATTGGTAAAATTTTAAAGAGCTCTCATCATGAACAACTGTTTTATTGGTACCTATGTAGAGACCAAATTAAAAGATGGATACAAAGAAATGTAATGGTAATCCTGAGAACTCCCTTAAAAAAAAATCCAGGAAGCTTTATCAAATTTGCCATCTCTGCTTCCCCACATGGGTCTTACAGAGGCTAAAAAAAATCCCCATTAAATTAATTAATAAAAGAATGGAAAGAAGTTGAGGGTAAAGCCAAGGGACTCTTCTCCAAAAGGTGGAAATTTTAAAGGGTTATTAGGAAATGAGGTAAATAAAACAACTATTGAAAGAAGCAGAACAAAGAGAAATAAAAAAGGGAAGTCACAAGACTCATCCTAGAAGGGTGGACATCTTTAGATGTTATTAAGAAATGGGATGAATAGAACAAACTTTGATGGAGTTAAAACAAAGGTTTTAATACAGCATTACCTAAGATTGGGTAAGACCCTATTGTTCCTACCAATATTAAAAGGCTCCAAACAAGCCCACTCTATTTATGACATTTTGGAGAAATTTAAAAAGCTGGAACGCACAAACTACAGTGAGAAATCTGACCAGAAATCACTGGGGACAACAGTTAGGCTGATTAATCAAGTTAAAGATTGACAAAAGGACCTGGATCACTTGGTTTGACTCCTCATTGGGGACCCAAAGCCTTTTACACAGGAATGGGTAAACAGTCCAGGGGATGGAGAGAAGTTTCTGGGACTCCTTGATGCAGGAAACCCACAAGTTGTGGTACTACAACCCACTGGTGGAACCCAGACTCAGGCTACAACTAGATTGAGAAAATGTAAAAGTTCAAGTGTTGACAGGATTACAAAGTTTGAAAAGTATGAGCAGTTATTATATGAAAAGTTTGTGTTGATGCCTGAGTGTTTTATGGGACTGTCTGATTTGTCTGGTTGGGAAATCTTCTCCTACCCATACTGTAAAATACACTTGTTGATTGGGTCCTAGTGGAGGCTGTGGTTAGAGGTATAAGAGTTGATGGAATTGAGGTGAAAACTTGTAGTGAAGAGGAAAATTAGAAGTTTGCGCTCAGCTAGAAATAACTTTATGCTAGCTCTGTTTCTGTAAAATCTACTTGCTGTGCCATGATAAGAACAAGATGACCTGGTAATCAACTGTAACCTTAAGATGTTCTGATAAGTATGGAATATCTTGCTCCTGCTCCTGCAAGTTTCTGTTTGGAAACCACCCCCTCTCCTTGCGTGTAACCCACAGCAACTCCTGCGCTCTGTAACTGCCCATAAACTATAGTAATTGTGTAACCAATCAGTTTGTGCCAAACTCAACTAGAGCCTTGTTTAAACCAACCAATCAGTCTGTGCCAATTATAGCTATATGCCTTAACCTATATAAGGAAAAGATTCTCCTGAAACGGGGCCCAGAATTTTGGAGCGTTAGCTCGTCTGCGTCTGCCGGCTCAATAAACCTGAGTTCTCCAACCCTCTGAGTGTGGTGCTTAGTTTCTCAACAGACTGATTTGATTCCTGCAACAGTAGGGCAATTGATGTATTTGAATGGGATTTATGTAAAGTGACCATGTCTCTTTTGCCAAATTGTGCTGTGGGGATGGACACTATGTCTCCCTGGGGAATGTTTCCCCTGTCTGGTATTGTAAGACAGGACATATAAATCTGCCCTTCCAGCAATGTTAACTGAACATGCTAAAGGAGCCAGTAGGGTTGTCTGAGCAAACACAATGTGAGGTGGAAGCTGGAGGCCAATGGTCAGAGGCTAGTGGAAGCAACTGTAATTGTCTTACAAATCTCTACAAAATCAGAAATGTAAGCACTGCCCACAATTGCCTGAGACTGAGCCCAGTTAATTCAATCTGTATAACCTGAAACCAAAGAGAGTAGGAAAGGCCTTTTTAAACTCAAACTGCTAGGAGAGCTTTCTTGTCCAAACTCTAAATTACAACCTCCTTAAAATTATTGGCCAAGAGCAAATGCAGATCTTAAAAGTCTCCTCCATAAATGATAAAGACTTTAGCCATAAGAGCAAGTAAACTCAACTTATTCCAACTGTTACTTATAAACTAGTATATTGTACCTAATTCGTGACTAAAATTTTAAAATGAGAACTATCAGATCTCTGTCAGTACCTATCTGTATGTATATATGTCCATGTATGTACTTTATAGACATGGTATTTTTCAACTCCTAAATGGTATTGCCAAATTAATTTATAAAAAGAGCTCTACTTAATTGGCTAAAACAAAAAATAGCTTATACTAAAATTTTCAAAAATACAATATAAATGAACCCAAATGTTTTTCAAGTTCACATGATCTAGGATTAATGTTTAGTAAATAAAGCAAATTTAAAGTATTTGGTTTAATTAAAACAGGCATGTCTTTAGCATTAATCAGCATTAAATATAAAATTTTTATTTTACCCATGTTTACCAAACATCAAATAAGTTTATGTTATTTCTGCTACAAAACTTATCAGCAAGAAAAATAGCTTGGGATGATGGCTGACTTTGTCTAACGTTTCATGAAAGTTTTCACAGATAGTCTAAATATAATTGTTGGGAACAAGTGATTTAGATAGATGTGTGTGCAATAAGACTTTAAAATAGCTTGCAAAATCTTTTTGTAACTTAAAACTTTAGAGTTTTGCTAAATTAAGTTAAACAATAGGAATTTGTTGAATGTGTAGATCATTTCAAAATAAGATAAAATATTGAAACATTAATTGCTAAAGAAGTCTGTTACTACTTTTGTCATTTTATTACAGAAAAACTAAAGATGTTTGGTTCTATTAGTAAACATTTCTTCTACCACATTGAAAATTAAAATGCTATGAAGAAATGAATGTTTCTAGAAATTACAAAATAAGCTTGCCAATCAGAAAATACTGGTTTAACAAACAGTTCACAATTGCTTACTCCTTAGTTTTCCTAGAAATTAAGGTTTCTAAGGGTTGAGATTTCTAATTAATGTGTAATTAAAACTACTAAAATTAATAAGGAAAGCATTTTGAATGCAAGTAACATGTTTTAAGGTATAACAAATGGAAATACATTTTGTTAAGGAAAAAGATAATTTTAAAGAGGGGTTAAAAAGTAA
This sequence comes from Hippopotamus amphibius kiboko, assembly GCF_030028045.1. Classification (NCBI taxonomy): domain Eukaryota; kingdom Metazoa; phylum Chordata; class Mammalia; order Artiodactyla; family Hippopotamidae; genus Hippopotamus; species Hippopotamus amphibius. The sequence continues at coordinate 93,691,171 of NC_080188.1, forward strand.
TTTTAAAGAGAGAGAGAGAGGTCAAGCATAGGACAAAAGCTGAATGTAAAAAAAGAAAGTTGTAGAAGATTTTGGAAGAAGAATACTGGAAAAAGAGTTTTGTGTGTGGTCAGGACTGGCTAAGATTAGAATGAATTTAAGATTAGAATAATTTTTAATATCAAAAGTAAGCTGGTACAAAACTAGAATTTGGTTTTCTCTCTAGTAAGAAGAGCAAGTTTGCTTGAAATATTGATCTGCTTTTGATGACAGATTGTAATCTTGGAAGTAATCTGATACAACTTTCTGTATTTGCCTTTGAAATCTTTACTGTCAATTTGGTTAAGTGGGTAACTACATATTGTTTCACAGTGACCTATGACCCTACTTAACCAAGTGTTTTAAAACCTTTTGATATCTTTGATAATCTCCCCCCAAATCAAATTCTAAATACAGTATTTTTGATTTTTAGCTAACTTTGAGATATTTCAGTGGGTCCCTGAAACATCTCAAAGAGAAATACTAAACTAATTAGACTTATTTGTCATGTTAAATTACATGGGAGGCATTATCAAATAAGTGATGTCTTCTTAGATTATATTGCATAGATGAATATTTATATGTTGTAAAAATGATATGAAATTCCCCAAAATCTGGTATGTCCTGGTAGAATGGTGCCAATCAGAATTCTAGTTATTTTAAAATTTTGTATGTCACAGAAATAACCTGAATACCTGATGACATACTAAGAAACATTTCAAACTAAAAAATGTACTTGGACCCTGACATCTAGAAGTCTTCCTGGTTGGCTGCCCCTTGGACTCAGAAACTGGTTTATAATTTGCTCCAGTCATTAACCTTTTTGTTTGTTTGTTTGTTTGTTTGTTTCCATAGAAATGCCTCCTACTAAATACCTGGTTTCTAGCACCACGCAGGCCTAACTTTGAAAGTCCACCTGCATCACCATCTCCTGAGATGAATGTAACTCAACTGACCTACTGTCAGGACTGAGAGACTGGTTCAGCGAGATGGAACAATTTACCAGCTCAGCTTTTGCACTCTGAGGCTTCTTGGAGCAGTTTCAAACGTGGGACTCAGGGCAGCACAATCTGCCACTCCACAATGTGTCTCTTTGGCAAGAGGATTAATCTAGGCTGGTTATTTTTAAGAAACAGAAGACTCAGGAAATTTTTCTTGTTATCTCCCTCTTTTTTGTCTAAAAATGTAGATTCTGGGTCTGTTCCTGGTATAGAGCGATCACCAAGTATGTCTGCAGAGAACAAGGCTAAGTGCGGTGAGGGAACAGGGCCTAGACATCAGAGTCCACTCTGTGTCCCACTGTCTCTGCAGGGCCCAGCAAACACTGGTTTATTAAACATTTGCTTTTTCATCTCCAGGTGAATTGCCTTCCTCACCTTTGAAGTCCCCAACCACTATGCCCAACATCTTTGGTCTTTAGCTGAAGATGGTATTTGAGGTGAGGATTTCAGACATTTGGGGGAGTTACTCAGTTTTTCTAGGTCTCTCCCATGTATACATATTATTAAACTTTATTTAACTTTCTCTTGTCAATCTGTCTCATGTCAGTTTAATTCTTAGACCAGCCAGATGAACCTAAAAGTTAGAGGACAATTTCTGTATATAGATATGCAGATAGATACATATAGTTGTATCCTGTTACTCAGAAATGACCAGACTATTTTTAACACTTACATTCAATAAGCTCCTTAAGATGAGAGTCTGTGTGTGATTCATTTGTGTGACGTCTCCAGCCTGGTGAAAGTACATGTAAATTTCCTCCCTTTCTTTTTCACATAGGGTAGCATATATATACCCACTCTGCACTGTAATTTGTTTTTGGTTTTTAGATAACAGCATTCCTGGTAGTGAATTCCATGTCAGGACCTAAAGCACTTTCTTATCCCTTTGGCTGATGGTATAATATTCTATGTATTTTTTTCAACTAATCTCCTCTAGATGCATACTTAGGTTTTTTCCTATAGTTTACCATTACAATATACATGTGGTCATCAAAAACATGTTATTATCTTTCCCTTATTTATTAATAGTGAACTGCAGGTGAGTACTTAGAATGACTTTGGCACCATGTGAGGTGGTTGACACACATTATCTCATTCAATACTCAAGCTAACTCTAGGAGTATTGTACTTTTTTTTTTTATTACTTCTTCAGAGATGACAAAAATAAGAGGTTGACTAATTGGCCTAAAGTGAGAAAATGAGTAAGTGAAAAATTCAGAATCAGATTGCTTGTCTGTGTGTCTCCAAATCTCTTATAACAGAAGATAATTACATGTTTGCTTGACATCCTGTTTGTATGCAACCTGCTAGGGAGATTACAGATGAATCAGACACAGACCTTCAATCTGAGGTGCTTATTGTCTGTAAATGTTAAAAACAGCCTGATCATTTCTGAGTAAGAGTAAATCAATTAATAATAGCTGATTACAATAAAAGTGATTGGTCAGTAGCAAAGACATTCTGTGTATATCAAAATTACAATTTAAAATCATATTCTCAAGTTCAAGTTTTATAATTTAACTGGAGTACCACACTTATAAAGAAGTAATTACAACATTTAATCAAAACTCCAGTTCTGCTTTTGATATAATCACAGTAGGGTACAAGCTTGAGAGCTAAGTTTTAAAGATGAATACTCTTTAGAGGTGAGCTAGAAAACAGCTCTAAATAATTAATTACTGCTAGAAATAAATCTTCTAACAGAGGAGAAATTTAAACAAATATTAAGAAAATAAATGGCTTGGGAAGAATTCTGAACATGACTTGTCTGTTTCTAGGACAGAAGTTAAGCTTCATTTGATTACTGGATTTTGGAAATTTCCTTTTTTTTTTCAGTGCCAATTTCCTTCAGGAATAAAGAGTAGAGGTATCAAAAATGACACATCACAGACATTCCTTCCAAACGTTGGGATTTGTGTGGGGATGGAAAGTATTTTGAAGAAAACTGCTTTCAAATTTCCAGCCCAGTTTAGAATGTTAAAAAAAAAAAGAAAAAAAGAAAACAGTTGTAGTAAAAACATAATTCATAGTTTGTAGAGAGACATTTACATCTGAATGTGGTTTTAGCAATTAACTTACTCTTCTCACTCTAGTTCTGCAGCTGCCCTTGAATCTACTTCTAAGACTTCAATGCTTGGCTGTCATATTTCCTGTAATTTGCTTAAACAAAATTTTAAAAATAAGGTGGGATTAGAACATATGAACATTTTTTTTATTTTAGCCTTTGAATTGGCAGTTGAAACAATAGATGTGACTATCAAAACTCAGATTCCTTGGCTTCAATCCTGATTTTTAAGACCAAGTATCCTGGAACATGCATTTTGATAATTCTTGTGCACTCAAGCTTTCGAAGTGTAACTGAGCAGGACCCTGTGGGGACTTACTGGGACAGACACCTCCCTGTGTGTCCCCTGCCTGCCTCTTGTTTGTAGAAAAGCTGTAGTCTCCCAGGCCTCCCCTGAATCACAAAAGCCTGGCTTATGAATTAAGGATTGAAAGGATGTGAGCATGTAGTAATAAAAGTAGCAGTTGGGCCAGGAGAACTGGTAACAATTTAAATAGTAACTCAGCCATATGGCAGTCAGAAAATCTTTAGTTCCTCCCTGAAGTACCTAGATAATAGTATCTGATGCACAGATACTGTGTTACAGATGTTAAAACCCCCACCAGGTGGAAGATGTTAACTACTTGATGACCTTGAGCATGTAGCCCCCAGAGCTACTGGAGCCTCAGGATTGGCAATGTTAACCCCTGTAACCCCACCCTATTACCTCACCATCAACCCATCACAGAATTGTGCATGAGCTGATCACACTCCCGAGACTCCCCTCCCTCACCTGGCCTTTAAAACTTATTGCCTAACATCCAGCAGGGAGTTTTGAGCAGGAGCTCCCCACCCCGGCCCTTGCAATAAGCCTTTCTTGGCTCCAAATTCTGACATTTTGATTTCTCGGGATTCTCTGTGCATCAGGCACACCAGTTTGGGTTCAGTGACAGAACCACTGCATTGAGAGCAAGGAAGGGATTACCTATGACTACTCCTCGTGTGTTTGGAGACAAGCCAATGGGTAGAAAGTGCACCAACTTAAGAGACTGGAGAAGTGTGTTCTATATCTGACTCTTGAGACTTTGTAGAAGACTGAACTTGCATGGGTCACTGAACATCTATGAATCCCAGAATCCTTCTATTCCTCTGGGTGATGATGGGGTTAAAACAACGTATGTGCAGGCTATTTCTCTCCTGCCATAAAAATGTGTGATATTGGTAGTGTTAATCTTCTCAGAATAGGTTAAAGAATAATATGTTCTAAAATATATATAGATTTCTACTTCCTGCAAAAAAATAGAAACAAAAGTAGAAATATTTTATTAACTATTTTAAATTTATGACAGTATTAAATGCCAATTTTTCCTAGTTATTATTATCCTTAATTTAAAAGCTGTTACTTGTGTTACTTTTTCACATGGAAACAAAAAGCATGTTTGCTTCCACTGATTAAAAATAGACAAGTTTCACAGTATAAAGCACTGTCTGCTTTTTGATAGAATTGTATTTCCTTGAAGTTCCTGAAAATCTTTTTTTGTTGTTGAAGCATGTATGCCTGGGGGATTATAATAGGTTTTGCTTTTTATTTCAGAAAAGAAGCATGACTTATTTTGACATGTGTGACTAATATGATCACAACCCTTGGGAAATTAGATGGTTTTCTGGAGACATCAGTAAAGGAATACTGACTGGAACTATTCCTGTCTGACATATGAATTGCTCTGCATACCAAGGCTACAAACTGTCAGAATGAACAAATACTAAAGGGAGTATCTTTAGCTAGTTGCTCAAACTGGTCAAGGCACTGATGAGTCAGTAGACTTACTGGCCAATTGCAGAAGCTTCTTACCATTTTGGAGCCACAAGAGCTTCCTGGAAAAGGAAGAAACAGCATCAGATAATGAAGGCACTATGCAGGATTGGGGTTCTGTGATGCACCTGATATCAATATCATCTGCAAATAGGGATGCTTCAGCTAACAATAAGGGGTTGAGAGGAAAAATAGAAAGAAAATGTCTAAAACTACAAAGAAATAAAAGAAAATTATAAAGTCAAGGTGCTATGTATTGCTACAACTGAAGAGAGAGGGTGAAGGAAAGGAAGGAAGAGAAGAAAAAGAAGAAAAGGAAGAAAGTAGAAGAAGGAGGAGGAGGAGGAGGAAGAATAAGAAGAGGAAGAGGAAGAAGAAGAAGAAAAAGAAGAAGAGGAAGAGGAAGAGGAAGAGGAAGAAGAAGAAGAGGAAGAGGAAGAGGAAGAGGAAGAAGAGGGAGGGAGAGGGGGGAGGGGAGGGGGTGGGGAGGGGGAGGAGGAGGAAACAGAAAATGCAGCAGCAGGTTTAGTTTAAGGGCAGAATGGCCAGATGGCCTTGTGGTGAAGCGCACAGTCTTCAGAGACAGGTTGCCTCTATTAGAATCACAGCCCTGCATTTCTAGCTGTGTGACCTTGGGCAAGTGACTTAGCATCTCTGTGTTTCATATCTGTAAAATGGAAATAGTGCTAAACAGTGCTCAAAGTTTAATTTGATCACTCTCACATGTTAATTTTATCAGCTCTCAAATGTTAATTTTATCAATATTATTAAATAGATCATACAGTTAATATTCAAAGTGAATAGTATCTGATGTATAGGCATTTGGTGAATAAATATTGATTTAGTTATTATTATTTTTAATTTGAAGTCTCAGCCTCTTCTAAGCTTTGCTCTGAAAGTTAATCTACTACAAAATTTGAAAAAAAAGATTTCTTTTGATTCTTTTAATATACTTAGGATAGAAAGAAAGACATTTTTCCCTTATTAATCTGCTTTATTTTTATTCAGAATTAAATTATGTATATGTTTTAATTTCACTCTCAACCGTATTCTAAGATTGCATAAATCAGAATTAAAAGACGTTTTAAAAAATGTCAAAGGTGTATTTTAAAATTCTGATGGTGTCATTGATTTTATTATTCCATTTAGCTTAGCTTTTTAAGGCCAAAATCATAATTCAAAGGCCTCTGGGTGGATATATGACATTTGAAAAGTAGCTAATTAAATGAATCAATGTGAGCTATGCAGACTTGTGATTAACTAGGCAGATTTTAAAAGAAAATAATTGAGACTGTATTGTGAGTCCTACCTTGTAATTTTATGGATGAAATATTTCATCAATCTGATTCCTATAGGGAATTGTTAATGAGCCCTAGGAAAGGGATGAGTAGTCATGCTGCTGCCTGTGTCTGGATTATACGGATGTGCTGTGCAGTTTAGAAGAGAAACAAGGAAACCCCAGTGTGCTGCCACTTGGGTCAGTTCTGCGGTTCTGGCCTCAGTTCTGTGGACACGGCGGTAATGGCTTGTATATGTCACTGTATTATTTAATGGCTATGGGCTGAATTCATCAGCACTAAGGGCTGAGACTGACACAAATTCAAAACACGATCTAGCTGGCATGAAGAGAATACTGAAGGAACATTGGCATGCTACCTACTACTCCTTTCCAAGGACAGGATCGAAAGCTAGTTGGACAGCCCACACCACCCACAGTTCCCAGGTGGCTAACAAATAGATGGATCATTACTGAATAGCAGAGTTCCAAGATGTTTGAAACAAACTGTCCATGACTATTTTTCAAGTTTAGAAACAACCAGGAGTTTGTTCTTTGACATTAAGAAAAAAAAAAAAAAAGACTTTCAAAGGAAGAATGTAACCTAATGTGAGGTGAGAGCAAAATAATTTCTGTTGCTTTGTGCTGTTGCAGTTTTTCTCTTACTCCTGGAAATGCAGATGATTTATTTTGAAATTTAGAGTGCCTGCATTCTACTTTATATGTTATATAATTTGATTAATATACCTCTAACCTTAACAGAATCATGGTTCCAGTAATTAATAGGAATTTGTTGCACTGTTTGCTAAAGTTAATATATTTCAATCTGCTTACTCATGTAACAGATGCCCTGGTTCAACAGGCATGACTGCTTTTGACACAACAGAATTAAGAGAATGGATTAAATTATTTATTTTACAGTCACCTAGACATAATTATGTGGACAAGCAATGGTTGGAATAATCTGCAATGGTTAAATGTATGGCAGCTTTTAAGTTAAAAAGTTAGGAAACAAAATTTTTTTACATAGATATAAAAGTTGCCCTTCCTACAATTGCAATTTTTTAAAATACCTTTATTGCACCATGTATCACATCAGTATTTCATTGCCTTTTATCACCAATGGTTCCTTTATTGACAAAAATATTGTCATGTCATGACCACATTTTGTTTATTCATTCCCCAGCTGATGGACACTTGGGTTGTTTCCACCATTTACCTATTGTGAACAGTGCTGCTATGAATATGCTGAATAAGGTTTTGTGTGGCATGTGTTTCCATTTTCTCAGCATATACCTGCAGGTGGATCTTACTGAATCTTGTGGTAAATCTGTTCAATATTTTGAGGAACCTGTAAAGTATTTTCCAAAGTGGCCATACTATTTCACATTTCTATCAGCAATGTATGAGGATTCCATTTTTTCCACATTCTTGTCAACACTTGCTATTGTCTTTTTTATTTTAGATGGGTGACATCCTATCTCACTCTGGTTTCGATTTGCATTTCCTTTGTGACTAAAAATACTGAGCATCGTTTTGTTTACTTATTGGACATTTGTGTATCTTTTTAAAAAAATGCCTATTCAGTTCCTTTGCCAATTTTTAAATTGGTTGGTTTTTAATTGATTTCTTAAAACCTTTTTTAGGTTCATAGCAAAATTGAGGGGAAGATATGCTATATATTAGATGGCCCTGACATGTGTATCATTTCCCCATTATCAACATTCCCCAGCAGATGGTACATTTGTTAAAGCTGAGGAACCTACACTGACACACGATAATCACCCAAAGTCCATAGTTTACATTATAGTTCACTCTTGGTGTTACATATTCTGTGGATTTGGACAATAATGACATGTGTTCATCATACGGTATCATACAGAGTATTTTCACTACTCTGAAAATTGTCTGTGCTCCTCTTATTCATCTCCCCCACCCCCACAACAAAACCCCTGGCAACCACTTATCTTTTTAAGGTCTCCACAGTTTTGCCTTTTCCAGAATGTCATACAATGGAAATCACACTGTATGTAGCTTTTTCAGATTGGCTTCTTTCACTTAGTGATGTGCATTTAAAGTTGCCCCATGTCTTTTCATGGCTTGACAGCTCATTTCTTTTTAGCACTAAATGATATTCTATTGTCTGGATGTAACACAGTTATTCATCTACTGAAAGACATCTTAGCTGCTTCCAAGTTTTGGCAGTTATGAATAAAGCTGTTATAAACATCTGTGTGCAGGTTTTTTTGTGTGGACCTGTTTTCGGTCTTCACAATCTATGAGATAGGTACTATTATTATTTTCATTTGTCTCTCCATTTTACATATTTAAAAAGAAAGATACACAAATAAGTGATTTATTTTGATAGATAGGCTCTTAGATAGTCTCCTATTAAACCCTACCTCCTGTTATGAGTGTGGTGGGACCTGTGATTTGTTTCTTACCAATAAAGTATGGCCTGGTATTGGGATATCACTTCTGTGTTTAAGATACGTGAGATTGCAGCATTCATCTTGTTACTGGACTCTCCCTGCTTTGGTGAAGTAAAGCTGTCATATGGAGAGGGCCATGTTGCAAGGAACTAAAGGTGGCCTCCAGCTAACAGCTAGATGCTGGTGTCCCAAGTCCAACAACCTGTAAGGAACTGAATCCTACCAACAATCATGTGAACTTGGAAGCGTATCTTTCCCCAGTCTAGCCTCATATGAGACCCCAGTCCTGGCTGACACCTTGAATGTCAGCCTTGTGAAATACCCTGGAGCAGGAAACCCAAGGAAGTCCTGCTCAGATTTCAGACCCAGAGAAACTGTGGGATAACAAACACATGATGTTTTAAGCTGCAAATTTTGAGGTTATTTGTTACACAGCGATGAGTAACTAACACTTGCCCAAGGTCACACATGTAGTAAGTTGATGAGTAAGGATATGAAACTTGGTAGTTGGGCTCTGATTTGTGAAGTTTATGCTGACAGCTGTAAGTTTACAACTTTTTACATTAGGATTTTTTTCTATATTTCAGTGGTCATTTCTCTAATACTAGTTATAATTATAAAACTTCTCATGATAGAAGCCAACATTAATGGGTTAGATCTGGGAGTCAGAAGCTTCTCTCTGGTGGAGGTATTGGATATCTATTGGCACCCATTGATGAACAGAGATTTTGAAGATTTTCCTGGGTGGGGGAAGGCGTGGACTTCTCTTATAGCTAGTATTCAGATAAGTGTGAGTTTAACAGAGGCCCCAGCAGCTGTCATTGTGCATGGGAGGTGATGGGGTTTCTGATATTGGGCTAGCTGTAAGACAGGATAGCGTCTAGAACAATCACCCACACTTTGAATGTGGCTCCAGCTGTTCAGAGTATAGCTCGGAGGCAGGTTCTAATGGCACCAATGTATTTTGTGAAGAGAACTCTGTGGGAGTTGAAAGAGCTGCTTCCCTTGACTCTGCAAAGCTCTGGCACTTACGTAAACTTACTGTGGGACTCAACTGAGTGTAATAGAGAGGATAGGATTTTTCTCACTCAACAAGTGTGTCAAGAGAGTTCCAGCTCCACAGAGCGGAGGCTCAGGTAATTCTTCCCCCAGTGGTATCTTCACTGACCATCAGGAGCAGAGGTCCTGCTCCTGGTGGAACATCTGTGGACCACCTGTGTCCAAGGCAGGGCAGTCCACCCAAATGACTTTTGGCAAAGACCAGCAAGCAGTACCCATAAATATTTGAGTGGAGGTGGTGATGGGGAACTTGGCAGTCAAGCAGATGAGAGTTAAGGGATTCAAGTTTCATATAGTTGTAAGGACTGTATGTGGGCTGATGAAGCTAGAAGAAAATTAAAATATCAAATGCCACAGCACAGTCACTCACTCGCCTGTGCGTGACCCCTCCTGTGTACAACTGATGATCATTTTCTGAAGAAAGTTGTTCCAGAATATGTTATGCTGACTTGGAGTTATCCGAAAATACTAAACAAAGCAGTGTAAATTATCTCTGAAAGTGATTGTTTGTTGTGTCAACCTGCAGTCTCTCTTGACTAAGTGACTGTTTGCTGAAGAGAGACAGAGACAGAGACAGAAAGTAGGGAAGCCTGAATAGATAAAGAAATGCCTCCATTAAGAAGTTTCCAGCCCATTGACTTGATCATGATAATTGTTAAGTTAATGTCTAAAGACTGTAGTCTGTGAAAGATAGTGAAGCAGTTATGCAAATTTATGCATAAAAATAAAAACCCCATATGTGCCTAGAGGGAGAGGTTTCCAGCCAAAATGCTAATGATACAAAATAACGATACTCAGCATCTCTACAGATTTTAATTCACAGAGCTCAAAATATATTACAAATTCATTATTTGCTAAATAAGAGTAGGCGATGTTATTTTCCTCTGTTATAAATTTCAAAAAGTGACTACATTTTAATTGAACAAAAATATACACATAATAATGAAATTTTTGAAAGGAAAATCCCCAGAAGATACCTAAAATCAACTTTTGAGGATTTAAAAACATCTCAGTGACCCAACTGAATCCAATGCATGAACAAAACTGCATGCAAATTTTAACATTATACACATTTTCAAGATTATTCTATTCCACGGCATGTAAAGTTTTACTACATAAACTATAATAATTTTCTTAAACAGTGTGCATTGTAGGTTATGTGAACAAAATATGGTTGCTGTCTTAAGGTATTTACAAAGTGAATGAACATTTCTAACATTAATCAGATGTTATGTGCTAAAGAGCTCTAAAGGAAGCACCTTGAGGGGACTGAAAAGGAAATGATTATCTGTGGTTGGCAATGTAAAGGGCAACTGAGCCAGATTTTGAAGGATGTATAGTATTTCCCAAGTCTATATTGGAGGAAGTACATTTGAGGGGAATGAAATAATGTCAACAAACTGCTGGGATATGAAGTGTGGATGGCGGTGGTGAGATGGTGGGGATCAGTGGGTGGTGGTGGTGAGACAGAAGAGGCAGACTGGGGTCAGACAATTTTGTTTTCTTTTTCCTATGGAGAAACACATCGCATTCAGCTTTGTTTGTGCATAAAAACCACGAGACTTTGATGGTATTCGAAATTATTGTGTTTAATTTCTGTATTATGGGCAGAAAAATAAGCAGGAATAAGAGGAAGACTAAGGGAAGTAAAGACAAAAGAAAAAGAGAATTAGAAAAATAGAAACAGGAAAACAATTGAGAGGAAACAGGAGACATAAGAGGAAATTCGTAAGTGAACATGCACGGAACTCCTCCTCTGTCTCAGGTACCCTAGATGTGGTTGCAGCATCTATTGCTTTTCCATCAGAACCAACCCCACTTTCCCCATTGTCACAGCCCACCCCCTACGACAGACACTAAAATTGCCAGATAGTCACTTTTCTAAGTACCCTGACAGCTGTGGCTCGAAGGCTAGGACATAAAGGGATACATGAAGAGAAACCAGCCTTTGCTTGGTTGCCATTGTGTGGGCGACCAGGCCTGGCATTTGGCAGCCACCAGGCAGCTTCACACCAAAGGGTGAAAGCCAAGAGAAATATGCAAAAGCCTCCATTCTCCATGACACCGTGGAGCCACTAGATTAACCAACTTGATGGTTATCTATCCCCCAGTCTCCTTGTCTGATAAGATAGTGCATATATTTATTGCTTTAACATCTTTTAATTAAGAATTCTGTTGCTTGTGGCTGAAAGGGTCTCAATCTCACTGACATTCACTGAATTCAAATTCACTAATATGAAAATATAACCATGGTGAATCTGCAATGATTCTGCCCATTCTGAATGCTCAGGGGCTTTTGCTACCACTCCACAGTGGGGGTGGGGAATACAGTCGGCACTGGGAGCACTCACTCGAGCCCTCTGGCTAGTCCTTTGTTCACCTTTGGTGGAGGGTACAGCAACCACAGCCTGAGAAGGGCAAAGGCCCCTCAGGGGTGACCATCAATGTCACAACCCAGGCCCCTCGGTACTGAGATGAGCAGAGGCATGAGCTCTGGGTGAGGGCATCTCGAATGAGTGTCCAGGAGGTAGAAGATGAATGTCAGATGTGGTCCTGAGATGTGCAGTCCCAGCAGAGGCCACCGCTTGCCCCACTCTTCTTCCTCTTTGAATTCATTTCAGGAAAAAAGACCTTCCAGAACCTCTATTAATAAGTGGATGTGAGGATCCAAGGGGTGGGCTGCAGTGCTTGTTTCATATACCACCCAGACCCCCTTCAGGAAGGAAGGACTTCCCTGGGATGTCCAACTGCTGCTGAAACTCAGCCCCCAGCTCACAGCCTATTCAGCAAATTGCCTCTACTAAAGCCAGTTGCCAAGCCCAAGGTCATACCCCCTCCTGCACAGCTGCAGCCCTTGGCTTGGAGGTAAAAAGGCCCTGCTCCCCAACTCCAGTGGAGGACAGCTCAGAGGGGTCATTCCAGCTTCAGAGCTGCCAGCGGGGTCAAGGGAGGTCTTTGTGGAAATGGGATTGCAAGCCTAATCTCTTTTCCTCCACAGATGTTTCTCCCAAGAGCGCTTAGGAATAAACTACCTTTGAAATGGATCAGGGCCCTGTGGTCCTTCCCCACCATGTCCCACACCTGCCTTTTGTCTGTAGGAAAACTTTAGCTGAAGAATAAGCTTAAGCAGAGAAGTGAGAAAATGCAGAAGAAAAGAAAAGCAATCAAACAGGACAACATAATAATAGTTTAGTCATTGAGCAAAGTCAAGGGCATTTAGTTTCTCCTCAAGGGCTATGGATAATATTCTGAGCCATACCCTTGGAGCTGTTCTATAGATACAGAAATCCCCACCAGGTGGAAGAAGTTAACTACTTGCTGACCCGACTGTACCCATGACATCAGCTGCCACAATTCCAAGAACTGACCTCAAATAAATGGGAACAAACTGACCCTGGAACTTGAAAACAATCAAGAGGACACTGATCAGACCACCAATGATCAATTTCAAGATGACTGTCAGAGCTGCCTGTGTTGTTTCTTCATGCAGCCGCCTCCCTCCTCCTATACACCCCTGAAGCTCCCCTTTCAAAGCTCTTGCTCACTGGTTGTCCGTGGGGAGTCCGCCTTTGGACATGAGTCCACCCTCCCCCAACCTGTCTGGTTGCTGGCCTCTGAAATAAAACAAACTTTTCTCTCCACCAACATTGCCTCTCGAGTATTGGGTTTTGAGCAGCGAGCAGCCAGATCCCACTTTCTGTAACATAACACTTGCACACTAATATCAGTCCCAGAGGCTGCTTCCTGGGGAACCCAACCTGCAACGTTTGGTCTGAAATCAGAGAGGGCTTTTGTGAGGAAGTGACCTTGGCTGCTGGGTTTGGCAGAGTGAATACTGTACAAATAAACAATAAGACGGCCAGGACAGTTAAGGCTAAGGCAATACTTCCCAATAGAGGCAATTTGCACACACACACACATACACCCCGAGAGGATATTTGGCCATGTCTGGAGACATTTTCTGGTGGTTAAAGTTAGGGGTTACTACTGGCATCTGTCTGAGTAGAGGTCAGGAATGTTGCTAAACATGTTACAATACACAGAACAGCCTCTGCACAAGAGAGCTATCCAGTCCACAATGTTGATGATGCCGAGGTTGGGAGGCCCCAGGCTAAGGGAATGGGATTGGAGAGGCTGTGACGGAGCACCGAACGTTTGGAAAATTGGAAGCATCATGTATATGGGACACAGAGAGGGACCGGGAATGGAAGGGAGGAAGTTGCCAAGTAGGCAGAGCAAGGGAAGGTGACTTTTACCTTAATGGAAAGCCATGGAAAGTTTCTAGGGACTAGGGATGCTAGGGACTAGGGGCTAAATGCTAGGGACTAAAATGATCGGGTTACATTTTTAAGAAATCACACAGTCTGGTCATGGGTAGCTGGCGTTACATGGATTGGAGGGGGTGTCTGAAGATCATGGGTGACATGTTGGTACTTGATCAGCATGATGGCGGGGGGTGGGATTGAGAAATATTTATGAGAAGATATGATAACACTTAATCATGGGTTGGAGAGGCAACATGATATCATGTTTACGTGCATAGACTCTGACCCAGAGGACATGGGCTCAAATGTCATCTTTTCCAGGTACTAGTTTTGCAATCTCGAATAATGTATTTAATGTCTCTATGGCTTGGTTTTTGACCTGTTCTTATGACTATGAAAAGAAATGTATGTGAGGTGCTTAGGAGTGCCTGCCATATGGTAAATGCTGTATAAATTTTCTTAAATTAGTCAAGTAAATACAAATACAGTTTTTCTCCAAAAGTTCCAGCTTTTCTGATGTGTAGCTGTTAGAGGATCATGAACACATTGATTTGAGTTTGAGTTGAGAACCTTCTGATTTTGTTTCTAGGGGGTCAGTAGAGGGATAGGGTCATACTCCCAAAAGTGTTTCATTGCAGAAACACTAGAGAGATGAAGTTCCAATGTGGTCAAAACACCTATGAAGATGATTGGAGAAATGAGGGCAGTTTTAAAAAACACATCTTGAATATATTCTAAAATAGTGAGGCCTTGTACTAAAAAAAGTCACTTTGCTCTAAACCAGGATCTTCCAGTAAATATTGCCTACTTATCCTTGCACTGAAACAAATAAGATGCTCTAGGCTTGATTTCCTTTCTACCCAACAGGTAACTCAGCAGTGAGCCAATATTAATTCATTTAATTTTTACCACTTTGTGACAGTATCTGTTACTATTTTACATGATCAAACAAATGAAAGAAATTCTAGTAACAGTGTATCCAGAATTCCATGAACTCTAAAGACAGTTTTAAGTCTCTGTGTTAATAATGAACTTATCCTTATTAAAAACAATTGTTTTAATTTTCCTTTTCCTTCAGATGTATAACTACCTTCCACTGTGCAGGACCAGGATTGTAACAGAGTAAATTAAAAAGTAACAATATTTGTGAATTGTATTTCACCTGGGTGCTTGGAAGCAAACAAATTTGCAAAACTGTCTGCCCATGTGGAGATATGAAAGAAGGATACATTTGAGGTGCAATTATCCATAATTATAATGTTAAGGGCTATAGAAACCAGCCTGAAATGTCTTAGCACAAATTGCTGAGAATCTTTATTTTTGTCCAACTGTTTATTTAGAGCATGGTTTTTTGATAAATTGTGGGAGCATTGTCTCTGGCAAACTGTTCTGTTTCTCTACTTCAACAACACATTTGGTTAATTGCATGGATCATTGATATGAATATTTTTTTAAAAAAGGAAAGTCACAAAAGGCTTGGGGAGATTGTTTTATGCATTGCAATCCTGGAAGAGAAAAAAAAAAGAAAGCCCAGTGATAAATTTTAAGTTATAATTGCATAGAGGAGAGTAGAAATTGTTTTACTTGCATAGAGTCTAATTCCAGAATTTTGTGAATTTACACAAGATGAGAAAAGAGGAAATTGCATCTTATGTTCCCTTGAGAATAAAATAGATCATTACACAGGCCACTTTATTTACTCCTTATATTCCACATAGATTTTGAAGTCTCACAAGTATTGTTAAAAATATTATTTTACTTGGTTCTCAAAAGAACCCAATGATGTAGATACAGCAGGGCATTATGGCTATTTTACAAGTGGGTAACCAGGAATTAGATGTGAGGTCACATGGTGAATAATAGGTATAACACACATCTGACCTGAAATTGTCTGATTCCAGGACCACAGTTTTTCACTCAACTCTGATTTCCATTATGTGCACTTTCTTCATTTGATTCAAAACCTTGGACCTTCCAGGAGAAACCGAAGGGTGTGGTTAGATCACCACCACCAACTTCACTTACATTTTTGGAAACATGTTAGAAGTAAATGTAAGGGCCCAGGGCCAATTCAAGTTAAAGTCTCTATCATTCTATGTTTTGATAATCCTTGTTTTTAAAGCGTCAAACATTTTGTTTGCATTTTAATTGATCTTCCAGAAACAGGTACCTACATTGTACATGGATACAATTTGTCCTGTAGTTCATGAAACATGGTAGCAAAATATTTCCTTACTAATGGCATGAGTTGAAAGAGCTGTGCCTCAGGTGTGGGCAGGTTACAGGCCTGCCACCTGCAGCCCAAAATCCCAGGGGTGAGACAGAGACTATGCAGGACTGAAGACATTCTTATTTTAGGGTCATTTGAAAACTTGTCTATTGAGAGCAGGGGTCATGTCTGGTTCAACATTGCACATCCAAACTGAGTACAATGTCTGGGACATAACATACATTTAGTAAATATTTGTTGAACTAGTGAATAAATGGGTTTAATCATTCTCAGCAGGCTTCCAGCACCCACAAAGACTACATACCCTTTAACAACCAATTCAGCAATCAACCATGCAGTCAGGCAAAATATATTGTGTACCTTTTACATGCAAGATTATTTTAGGTGCTGGAGATACCTAAGTGAAAAAGCTCAGTGAATTTATATTCTAGTGGCAAGAGGCAGAAATAAATAAGACAACATTTAAAATGGCATTTGGTGATAAGAGCTAAGGAAAAAAAATAGGTCAAAAGATGGAGATAGCGTGCTGAATTGGTTTACATATTACAGTCAGAGTAACCAAGAACCTCTTTAATCTATGGAAACTATTATTATCTCCATTTCATGGTTTAAGCCACTAAACTGAGATCTTGAAATTCACATCTTTTTCTAACTTGCAGGATCATAATGGACTGCTGATTTTTTTTTTAACTAGGCCCTTTGCACATGCATAAATGTCATGGAATTTGTCATCTGAGAACTTCCAGTTTAAAGGCTGTCCCCTAACCACGGCCCAGGAGGACAAAATCATTTCTAAATATGATTGGTTAAACAAAAGGAAACCAATTTTGTCATATGTGCTCATAGGTAATAACATGATTTAAAATTTTGAAAGTTCAACTGACAGCCAGTCACATCTCTTTACTGGAAGTGCTCCTTCCAAGGCATAAAATGTGCTCCTGGGTGTCTGAAGACCTAACTCTGCTCTGAAGACCTGCAGCACTAGGTAAAACCCATTGGGAAAGGAAGGAATGAGGGAAGGAAGCATGGAAGGAAGGAAGGAAGGAAAGAAGGAAGGAAGGAAGGAAAGAAGGGAGGAAGGAAGGGAGGAAGGAACAAGGGAGGAGGGAGGGAGGAAAAGAAAAGAAAGGAGGAAAGAAAGAAAAAGGTGTAAAGTATCCCCTAAGTCAGTTTTCTTTCCCCAACCCCCATGACTTTGACACTGTCAAAGCTATTCAAAGATACCTAATATGGGACCACCGCACCCTGTGATCAAAATGTTTTCATATTCTGCTATTTGCATGTTAAGAACCACTACAGGGATGGTGGTTTTTATCTCCACCAATTTCATCTGGTGCAGAATGGTTGTCTTATTTTATTTGGAAGTTTATCAAATCTTCCCCTTCTTCTTTTCCAACTCTCAGCATTTGGTTCTAGAGTAAATTCCAGGGTCTATAACTTTCCATTATTTAAGGATTTTTTTTTTTTAAGTTATGGTTCATTACCACTTCTGTATTTTCTCTTAAGTCCTTCTACATCACACACATTGAAGTCCATCTTCTGAATGAAAAAAAAAAAAAAAAAAAACCTTAGAGTATTATGAAGAAAAAATTTGGAGCGTGCTATGTCAAACTTTGAATTCTTTCAATAACTCATTCTTAAGTAAAATTTAAATTGTAGCTGTGGAATGATTGAGAATTTTTGTACAATGGAATGTACCTTACTTATGAAACCATTCCTTTCTCCCCCAGCTTTATTGAAGTATAATTGACATACAATATTTTGTAAGTTTAAGGTGTTCAATGTGATGATTTGATATACATTGTGAAATGATTACCATAAGATTAACATATCCATCACCTTCCATACTTACAAGTTTTTGAAACCATTTTAAAGCTTTTTTTCCCAAAATTTTTTATTGAAGTACAGTAAGTTCCCTGCATATAAATAAGTTCCACTCCGAGAACATGTTCATAAGTCCAATTTGTTCGTAAGTCCAACAAATTTAGCCTAGGTACCCAACTAACAGTTGGCTATATATGCTGCTTTTACATTTGCTTTGGACATCCTGGGCTTGAAATAAAGATATTGTACTCGATTATACAGTACTGTACAGTAAAGTACACAAAAGCACAACCACTTGTAGAGGACGCACATGTATGACAATGTATACCAGACATGTGAACTAATTTACGTGATTGGACATGTGAACAAAGGTTGCATCTTTGAAAGTTGGCAACTTGAAGGTTCGTATGTAGGGGACTTACTGTACAGTTGATTTACAATGTTTCAGGTGTACAGCAAAATGATTCAGCTAAATATATATATATATGTATACTTTTTCAGATTCTTTTCTATGATAGGTTATATGTTATTACAAGATTTTGAATATGTTTCCCTGTGCTATACAGTAAGTCCTTGTTGTTCATCTCTTTTATATATAGAAGTGTGTATCTGTTAATCCCAAACTCCTAATCTATCCCCCCATCACTTTGGTATCTCCTTTGGTAACCATGTTTGTTTTCTATGTCTAAGTTCACTTCTGTTTTGTAAATACTTTCATTTGTATCATTTTTCTGGATTCCACATATAAGTGATATCATATATAGTCTTTCTCTGTCTGGCTTACTTCACTTAGTATAACAAATTCTAGGTCCATCCATGTTGCTGCAGACAGCATTACTTTGTTGCTTTTTATGGCTGAGTAATATTCCATTATTATTCCATTATTATCCACATTTTCTTTACCCATTCATCTGTCCATAGATATTTAGGTTGCTTCCACATCCTAGCTATTGTGAATGGTGCTGCAACAGATATTGGGGTGCATGTATCTTTTCAAATTAGAGTTTTCACCTTTCTCAGATACATGCCCAGGAGTGGGATTGCTGGATCATATGGTAACTCTATTTTTAGTTTTTTAAGGAACCTCTATACTGTTCTCCATAATGGCTGCACCAATTTACATTCCTACCAACAGTGTAGGAAGTTTCCATTTTCTTCACACCCTCTCCAGCATTTACTATTTGTAGACTTTTGATGACGGTCATTTGACTGGCGTGAAGTAATACCTCATTGTAGTTTTGGTTTGCATTTCTCTAATAATTAGCAACATTGAGCATTTGTTCATGTGCCTATTGGCCATTTGTATGTCCTCTTTGGAGAAATGTCTATTTAGGTCTTCTGCCCATTTTTTCATTGAGTTTTTTGTTTTTATGATATTGAGCTATATGAACTATTTGTATATTTTGGAAATTAATCCCCTGTTGGTTGTATCACTTACAAATATTTTCTCCCAGTCCATAGGTTGTCTTTTCATTTTGTTTATGGTTTCCTTTACTATGCAAAAGCTTTGAAGTTCAATTAGGTCTCATTCATTTATTTTTGCTTTGGTTTCCATTACTCTGGGAGACAGATGCAAAAAAAAATTGTTGCAATTTATGTCAAAGAGTGTTCTGCCTATGTTTTCCTCTAGAGTTTTATAGTATCTGGTCTTACATTTAGGTCTTTCATCCATTTTGAGTTTATTTGTGTCTATGGTGTTAGAAAATGTTCTAATTTCATTCTTTTATAAGTAGCTGTCCAATTTTCCCAGCACCATTTATTGAAGAGACTCTCTTTTCTCCATTATTGTATATTCTTGCATCCTTTGTCCTAGATTAATTGACCATGAGTGCATAGGTTTATTTCTGGGCTCTCTATCCTGTTCTATTAATCTATATTTGTCTGTTTTTGTGTCAGTACCTTATGGTTTTGATGACTTTAGCTTTGTAGTATAGTCTGAAGTCAAGGAGTGTGATCCTCCAGTATTATTCTTCCTTTTGAAGATTGTTCTGGCTATTTGGGGATCTTTTGTGTTTCCATAAAAATTTTAAAATTATTTGTTCTTCAAGGACACAGATACAGAGAATGGACTGGAGATCTCGAGGTTTGGGAGGGGGTGGGGGGTGAAGGGGAAGCTGAGACGAAGCGAGAGAGTAGCACAGACATATATATACTACCAACTGTAAAATAGATAGTCAGTGGGAAGTCGTTGTATAACAAAGGGAGTTCAACTCGAGGATGGATGATGCCTTAGAGGACTGGGATGGGGAGGGTGGGGGGGACTCGAGGGGGGGGAGTCAAGGAAGGGAGGGAATATGGGGATATGTGTATAAAAACAGATGATTGAACTTGGTGTACCCCCCAAAAAATAATAAATAAATAAAATTATAAAAAAAATTATTTGTTCTAGTTCTGTGAAAAAAAGCCGTTGGTATTTTGATAAGGATTGCATTAAATCTATAGATTACCTTGGGTAGTACAGTAATTTTAGAAATGTTGATTCTTCCAATCCAAGAACAAAAATGCCCACTCTTGCCACTTTTATTCAACATAGCCTTGGATGTGCTAGCCACAGCAATCAGAGAAGAATAAGAAATAAAAGGAATTCTAATTGGAAAGGAAGAAGTGAAACTGTCACTGTTTGCAGATGACATGATACTATACATAGATAGTCCTAAAGACCCTACCAGAAAACTACTAGAGCTCAACAATGAATTTGGCAAGGTTGCAGGGTACAAAATTAATATACAGAAACCTTTTGCATTTATTTTTAAAATTTATTTTATTGATGTGTAGTTAATTTACAATATTGTGTTAATTTCTGCTGAACAGCAAAGTGACTCAGTTATACACATATATACATTATTTTTTATATTCTTTTCCATTATGGTTTATCCCAGGATATTGGATATAATTCCCTGTGCTGTACAGTAGGAGTTTGTTGTTTATCCATCCTATACATAATAGTTTACATCTACTAACCCCAAATGCCCAGTCCATCCCTCCCACACACCCCTTTTTGCATTTCTGTATATGAACAATGAAAGATCATAAAGAGAAATTAATGAAACTATCCTACTTACCATCTCATCAAAAAGAATAAAATACTGAAGAATAAGCCTATCTAAGAAGGTGAAAGACCTGTACTCTGAAAACTATAAGACCTTGATGAAAGAAATTGAAGACGACACAGATGGAAAGATAGATATACCATGTTCTTAGATTGAAAGTTTTTATCTTTTAAATATAAAATCAAATATGAAAATTATGATGCACAAAAGTTTATTCAATTCTGTCTAATTAAAAATAAATCCCTTGGGAATGAGCAAAGAGATACATCACAGCTTCTGAAGTACCTGTTAATCGGTTGCAGGGACATTTTCTAGTGAATGACTGTTTCAGTCTCGGATCATGAAAAACAGGCAGAGAAGTATGAATGAATTAATAAAGAGAACCTTCAAAAGAAAATATTGTACTTATTAAAAATTGAGTTTTCAATGAAACTTCAGCCAAGATGGTGCCCAGATTTCTACTTATATTAGATGATCTTGGCTTCTGAAGTCACGTGCCCTCTGGTGGTGCTAGGACTACATCCAGTAATGACCTGTTCGTTGTAGCTCAGAAACAGAATGCTTCTGAATGTGCTCTGTCATCTTCCTTTATAAATGTATTTTGAGTTTACTGCAGACGTTATATATTTTAAATTGAATTGTTTTGCTTATAAATACCACCCACGCTTTTTCAGTCTACAGGATGTTATTAAACTGCAAACATAGCTATTTAAGAGGAGTAAGATGACTTAATTCTGTTGTGATCGACGCTTCCTACATTTCCTTTACACTTTTTCCTAAAATTTTGTACTTTTTTGCTTACAAAGAATTCCTCCAGATTCTCATTTCTAAAGCTAATTCACAAACTTTGGAAATACTTGGGTGATTGATGAAGTTTAATTACACCAATGGAGGAAAAAACCTGAAGCCCTAGTACTGATGGCTGGTGTTGAAGAGTCAGTGAGAGCATGCAGCAGTCTGGGACATGTTGACTTAGTGCAGAAAACAGTAGACACTCTACACAGGGAGAAGGGTCACAACTGTAAATGACAATAACATGCGAAAAATATGGCTTCAAGGTCTGTGCTATGGGGGGAAAGGGGGAAAGATGCTGGCCCATCCAGGACATCCTTGTTCCTACAGGGCAGCAATTTCAATCAGAAGGCTTATTTCTAGATTAAAAAAAAAAAAAAAAGAGCAGTGAAATGGATAAATTATATACACATTCATTTTTATTGCTGCCTAGTCAATAATAGTTTATTTTCCTGAGAAAAAAATCAAAGCTGAGTTTTTGTTTTCATCTTCAAAGAAAGTAGGGGAAGTGTGTAATTTAGTTGAATTGCTGAATAGAACCATAACCTTCTACCCTGATCACTTTTACATTCACATTTTATATTTATCAGCGTAGCCTCATCATAACCTCTGTCACTCTGTGGAAAGTTAGAAATGTCAATTTGCTTTACAAATATCCCAGGCCACTCTAAAGCAGTTTGTCATATAAACTAATCTCCAGCATTTAACACAATGGAATAATACTGGCAAAATGTGGCCCCCAAATAAAACTCCTAAACTTTGACTGCTCCCTTCTTCCCCATTCTTCCCTATATTCATGTTCCTATTCACATACTCAACCATCAGCAATCCCACTCCCGGGTATATATCTGGAAAAGACAAAAACTCTAATTCTAAAAGATACATGCATCCTAATGTTCATAGCAGCACTATTTACAATAGCGAAATCAAGAAAGCAACCTAAATGTCCATTGAAAGATGAACAGATAAAGAATGTATATATAATGGATTACTATTCAGCCATAAAAAAAATGAAATAACGCCATTAGCAACAACTTGCATGGACCTAGAGATTATCATACTGAGTGAAGTTAGCCAGAGAGAGAGAGACAAATATCATATGATATCACTTATACATGGAATCTAAAAAAATTATATTGATACAAATGAGATTATTCATTAAATAGAAACAGACTAACAGACATAGAAAACAAACTTATGGTTACCAAATTGGAAAGGGGAGAGGGCTAAATTAGGAGCTTGGGATTAACAGATGCACATTACTATATATAAAATAAACAACAAAGATTTACTGTATAGCACAGGGAACTATATTCAGTATCTTGTAATAACCTATAATGGAAAAGAATCTGGAAAACAATAAATGTGTTCATATATATGTATATGTATAACTGAGTCACTTTGCTGGACACCTGAAACATTGTAAATCAAATATACTCTAATTAATAAATTAATAAATACTCAACCCAAATACTTTCTCCTTTTTTTCTTTTTTTAAAAAAAAAGCCTTGGAGGACTGGGACAGGGAGGGTGGGGGGGACTCGAGGGAGGGTGGGGGGGAGTCGAGGGAGGGAGGAAGTGCGGGGATGTGTGTACGGAAACAGATGATTGGACTTGGTGTACCCCCTAAAAAATAATAAATAAATAAGTAAAATTAATAATAAAAAAAATTCCACCTAGAAAAAAGTTAAAAAAATAAATTTATTTATTTATTTATTGGCTGTGTTGGGTCTTTGTTGCTGCTCATGGGCTTTCTCTAGTTGCGGGGAGCGGGAGCTACTCTTCATTGCAGTGCACAGGCTTCTCATTGTGGTAGCTTCTCTTGTTGTAGAGCACAGGCTATCTCTAGAGCACAGGTTCAGTAGTTGTGGCACACAGACTTAGTTGCTCCACAGCATGCGGGATCTTCCCAACCCAGGGATTACACCTGTGTCCCTGCATTGGCAGGTGGATTCTTAACCACTGTGCCATCAGGGAACCCCCTCCTTTTTTTTCCTTCTTCCCATATTTCCCCAATCAGGATTATCCCTCTTTCCATGGTGTTCCTACAACACTTTGCATATGCTTCCATTATGATATTTATTTCATTCTGTTTTAACTCTACCATATAATAAGAAATCTACTCTTACAAAAGGAACCAGTGTCTTCTCCGTGATGATATTCTCGGACATTTTCATGTTCATTGAACTAAGGATATTTTCTCAGGACTTGATTCTATTTATCACTTTTACTCTATAGTTTTCATTTTTCCTTTGTTCTCCATTTAACTTACCTGGCTATAGCATCCAACAAACATGTGTTTGGAATAAATAGTTCTGAGGGCCATTATGTGATAATTATTTATGCATGTATCACATTCAAAATTCAAAATTAGGAGTCTTGAGCTGTAAAATTGTCCTTGGCTAAAAGAAGAATATACAAAATAAAGCATTGAATGTCTACTGAAGTTTCATAGCAGTGTCTTAGAAGTGCAGCAACTATGAAACCAATATCAGATTCTAGAGGAACCGAATTGGAAACTCAGACAATCCTGGTCAGCAAATAATCATCTGATCTGTAAGAGCAAAAGTAGGAAAGAAAAATGAAGACTGTAAGAGAAGTCAACATTTCCAAATAGTCTCATCTGTGCATAATATTAATGAAACCACAGAAGCTGCTTTTTCATATGACAAGCAACAGTCTGTAACCCTGAGAGGTTGTGCTAAGAAAGAAAGGAAGAAAGGAAGGAAGGAAGGAAGGAAGGAAGGAAGGAAGAAAGAAAGAAAGAAAGAAAGAAAGAAAGAAAGAAAGAAAGAAAGAAAGAAAGAAAGAAAGAAAGAAAGAGAAAGAAAGAAAAAAGAAAAAGAGAAAGAAAGAGAGAGAGAAAGAAAGGCTTCTGATATTGTTCTGATTGGCATAGGTATTGACTAAAGGGAGTTTTGGAAGAGCTTTTTATTTGATCACCATGGATATCATAGGTAATGGTTTTATATTTTGACGCCAATGTTGTTATCTGGAAATAATGATGCTTACTCAATAGTCCATATGTGATCACAACCCAAGGGATTTGTAGAAGTGTTGTGGTGACAGCTAACACATCTCTGCAAACTTTGTTATTCTTTCACCAAGTGTTTATTGTTTCCTTTGTATCTAGGAACTGAGGGCACCAGGTTTCACATGATGCAAGCAAACAGACAAATCCACATGCTCTTAGAACCTGTGGTAGCAGAAGTGATTGATTTTGCTTCTAAGTATAGAGGAAAGTCTGGGAAAATAGGAGCAGCCTGACCTGGTTTCAAGAATGATTAGTTTGCCAAGTAAGTGGGGATGGGTGGGGAAAGAGAGACTTTCCAGACAGAGGCCCAGAAAGCTGAAAGCACAGGTGTGGTCCGAGAGCTATGACTAGAAAGATTTTGCTGGGCACAAAGTCCAACAGAAACAATTGCAATTCAGGGAAGTCTGAGATGTAGGCCAAATGTAGAGGGTCTTGGATTTGAAGCTAAGAAATTGGCCTTCATCCCGCGGGCTAGTGGTTCCCTTCAGTGTGTGTCAGAGTCACCTGGGGAGCTTGTTAAAATGTCCCACTCCTAACACTTCTTATTCAGCATGTCCAGGGTGAGCTCCAGGAACCCAATTTTAGTAAAAATTCTCCATGACATTTCTGAAGGTAGTTTTTCTTTGTACCTGGAGGAAATAGCCATAGTGATTGGGGGAATTTGAGGTGTTCTAACTAGAAGCATGACATTCTGCAGGATAACTTGGGGTGAGGAGAAGGAGGACACTGGACACACTTGATATGATCTGACAACACAGTTGTTTGTAAAACCTTTGGTCTGGGATTAAGGAGACCTGGAATCTTAGTTTGGCTCTATTACTGACTAGATGTGCTTACTTCAATCGGATTTCTAATTTGTCTCTCACTTGCACGTTGCATTAAAGAGTGTAATATTACAAACCTTACTTCTAAGTAGATAAGTAATGAAGCTAAAAATACTTTTTAAATTTTTATGCTTCATACAACTGGAATGGAAGTTTTATTTTTTTTTATTTTATTGAAGTATAGTTGATTTACAATATTGTGTTAATTTCTGCTGAACAGCAAAGTGATTCCGTTATACATACATATATACATTTTTTTCATATTCTTCTCCATCATGGTTTATCACAGGAGATTGAATATAGATCCCTGTGCTTGAATGTAAGTTTTATGATTGTAAGCTATGCATGTGTTACACTGATTTAATCAAGACTGACCCAGATTAGAGAATATGCAATAATAATGGATATCAGCTAACAAATTTGTTTTTTTTAAAAAAACTATTTATTCCTTTTTACTCAAATATCAATGTAGACAAAGAAAAACGAGTGCATAATTGTTTGTTTTAGTTAAAATCAATACAAGCTCTTTTCCTTGTTTATTTTATTATCTATTTTCCATTTATAACTGTAAAAGATATCCATTTTAATTATCTGTATAGTTTTTAAACACCCCAATAGTTTTAACAAGAGCTCTGAATGATTTATTAATAATGTGTTGGCATACAAAGAATATTTTCACACTGTTATCAATATCACTTACTTTCCTGAAACTTCACTTCACTTTATAGATTGCTTTGCAGTCTGAAGAATAATGTTTGATTTCATTGTGACAATATATGAAAATATCAAGAGACTGCTTCTTTATTGCCTGAATGAAAAATTGAAAACTCAAACTATTTAATGTTTCTGTTTTTTGTTGTTGGGGAGTAGGAATTAAACAAAATGTATTTTGCTTTTTCCCCTAGGGTCTTTTAAGGTTTATAGAATAAAATTTGGAAACAATGGCATATTTTTTTTTAAATGGTAAGGATTGAAACAAAACTAAGAATGATTTTTTGAGTGTGAGAGAAGGTTACATTTTAGAAATTGATCTCATGAAAGAAAGCATCAGAACAATACTTTCTCACACAATTTTAATTGTTGCTTTGAATAAAACTTACAATTGTCAATCCAGATAAAACCTTTAATAACTCCACTTTGAATTTACATTAAGCCTAAGCCATCTGTTTGGGTAACTGTGCTTGTTAGTTGTGTTAACAAGTCATACTACCTCATCATATTGTCAGGATTAAATGAATTAATATACGTGGGACATTTAGAACAGGACCTATTATGTGTTAGGACTCCATACATTTAGTTATCATTTTTATTACCAAACGTCACCACTTTAAAACATACTTTTTCCCACTTAATATTCTTTTTAATGCAGCGATGTTGCAAAATTGATGACTAATTGGGCTTATTTTTACTTAGAATAAGTGGTTTAACCTCTTGGGAACTGTTTCTTTTTTCACTTATTTTTAACTAAATAAAATTCCAGTATAAATTTGGTAAACTGGCTGATCTAGTTATTTGAACATCACATTAATGAGGTCGAGGTCATGGGTTCTTAAACCACATGAAAGGTGTTTTTGTCATATTTTTCTCTTTGTTTCAAGACCACAGATTGGAACCTGCTTAGCCATTTTGAAAATACATCTATTGTTCCTTAAAAGAATTTTAGAAAAGGAAATGAGTGAAAACCCTTTGCCATTATTTTTGGAATAGCCACCGAGAGTATCCTCAATAATAAAGCGAGATGTTTAAATTTGAATATACTTTCTCAGACCAAAAGAAGAAAGATGTGGTTGGAACGTAAAGCTTAGTCCTCATAATAACTTTCTTACCATCACAAATTAAAATAGTTAACAAATATTTATGTGCTATTTGCTGGGAATAAATTATCTAATGGAATATATAAGCATTTTGAATAAATTATCTAATTGATCTCAAAACCCCTATAAATATGAATTTATCTCCAATTTTTTAGATGGCCACTGATGCTTAGAGGTGTTAAGCACTTTTCCCAAGGTAACTTTAGTAGTTAGAAAGCAGAGCTGGGATTCATACTGAAGGAGGCTGACTCTATAAACATTTGTCATCACATTTCACTAAACTGAGTAAGTCTCTCAATTCAGATGTGCACATACAAATAGATTTTGTCATTAATCACAAGCAATCACTTAGATTTTTACTAACGTGAAGTTCTCAGCTTCAATGAACTCTGATAAGGTAATAATAGTGGGCTGTGAATTATGTAAAATGAAATTATCATCACTTTATTTTTTGCACAAAAACTAAAAGCTTCTTCAAATCTATATTCATACATTTGAAGCAATTCATTCAGAAGCCTGCTTTAAAAGTGGGAATTTAAATAGATACTTGTGAAATAAGGGCCAGAGAGCTGTTCTCATACAAAGGAGTTACTGCACTAAAAGTCAGGAAGCTTGATTTCTTAAACCAGCTCTGCTACCAAGCAGCTGTGTTCTTTGAAGAAATCGAGTTATCTTTCTTTTCCTTAGCAGTTTTTTTTTTTTCCTCATCCCATTATAATGTCACAGGACTGGACTAGGTAGCCTCCAGTAACACTTTTGGTGCTAAAATTTTATGATTCTATAATTAGGAATAAAGAGTGTTGCCCATCCCTTGGGTTAAACATGAATCATGGATCATTTCGGATCTGAAAAATATGGCTTTAATCTCATGTGACATCTCAAGCTCTTGGTATCACAGGACAGCTATACCAATCACATGTGGCTGCTTTGGTTCTATAGTTTATGGCCAGAATTGGTTTGCTTTAGATAACACACTCTTGTGTGTGTCACTGTTGCTAAGATACAGTTTTGTAAATAAAAGTTATTTTAAATATACACCCTGGTGTGGGGAGGAAAAAAAACATGGAAAGTGGCTGGCCAAAGATTTAAACTATTCTTTTGAGAGGCTGGAGGCAATGCTTTAGATAAATCTTTAAAAGGCCCATTTTCACGTGCACCCTAAAATTATTTTGCTTTACCCTGAAACTGAGTGAAGAGAGGGTAAGGACCCAGAGCAGGAGAGAGCCCTCAAAGGTTAGTAGCTGATGACTTGTTTTGCAGCAGTGTTTGACCAGTTTGAAAGACACTGATATTGCTGCAACATGGTCTATAAAGATAATTTCTCCTTGACGTTTATGTCTGTATTTACATCAAAAAAAAAAAAAAAAAAAAAAAGGAGGGATTTGACTGTCATCATCCACAACAGATCAGAAAAGCCCTCATCTTAGAAACTCCTGTTGAAGGCTGAAGGGATTCCATCTGGACAGCCCTGTCCTGAGAGCACAATCGCCGGTGCCTCCAGACCCCTCACCACTGGACCCACTGCCCCCATCGGAGGAGCGTGTCTTAGGGCCCCGTGACCTCACTTTTCAGGGGCCCCTTGGAAGAGCGAAGGAGGGGTGCTGAGGGTGGGGAATGTCACACAGCAGCTTAGGCTTTACAAGGGGGGGTTCTGGGCAGCCAGCTGTCAAC
Source organism: Hippopotamus amphibius kiboko (assembly GCF_030028045.1). Taxonomy (NCBI): domain Eukaryota; kingdom Metazoa; phylum Chordata; class Mammalia; order Artiodactyla; family Hippopotamidae; genus Hippopotamus; species Hippopotamus amphibius. The sequence goes on from NC_080188.1 coordinate 93,720,318, forward strand.
ACAGAGGATACGAGGGCAGCGAGACAGGAGGGGTCCGGGGCAGGGGGTACCTTGGTTGCCAGGCAAGGGAGAGAAGGAGCCGACAACATACCGCAGGATTTGGAAATCGGATTTTGCCTGCGTGGCCCATGTCACTGCTGCCCGCCGGCTGCCCCGGCTTAGAACTAACCGGCTGTGTGAACGAGGCCCGCGCTCTGCACGGATTTCATTCACTGCGCGATCCCAGGCGCCTTGCTCATCAGCCACCTCTAACCTGCCAGGCTTTGCGTGATGCCCTCCTGTGCGCGTAGACTGCCCTGCCTGCCAGCCGGCGTGGGTTCAAGACACGCAGCTCCATCTCCCAGGGCTGGTTCTGCCCCCCTCCCCCCAGGACACGCCCCCGCCGCTCCCTAGCAGCAGCAAAGCTCAGGAGTGCTTCCGCAGTCCGCCGCCTCCGGCAGCGCCGCGCTCCCATCCCGGGTCTCCATGTCCTCTCCCGTTGTGCTTACTACTGCCATCATCTTCACTATTATTACTGCTACCACCGTTATCATTACGACTACCTACTATTACCACCATCACTATTATTAATATTATTGCTCTTATCATTATCGCTGCTCTTGTTCATATTGTCGTCACTATTATTACTACTGCCATTATCATTATTACTATTAATACTATTGTCATTATAGCTATTATTACTGCTGTTACTAGTTATTATTATTATTGTTAATACCCTATTATCACTGTTACTAACATTATCATTATTACTATTTTTACTATTATCATTATTACTGTTATTAATACTATTACTATATCATTATTGCTTGCTATTGTTAACATTATTATTATTACTATGATTACTACCACTATTACTATTATCACCATTATCACTATTACTATTATTGATACTATTGTCATTATTGCTATTATTGCTACTACTATTATAGTTATCACTATTAATACTATTATCATTATTCCTATTATTAATGCTGTTGCTATTATCAATATTGCCACTATTATTAATACTATTATCATTACTATTATTGCTACTGCTATTATTATTACTACTACTATTATAATTATCACTATTATCACTGTTATTAATACTGTTATTAATACTATTATTATGATCGTTAGGTTTTGGTATCAAATTGTTGGTGGCCTCGTAGAATGAGTTTGGGAGTGTTCCTCCTTCTGCAATATTTTGGAACAGTTTGAGACGGATAGGTGTTAGCTCTTCTTGAAATGTTTGATAGAATTCTTCTGTGAAGCCAGCTGGCCCTGGGCTTTTGTTTATTGGGAGATTTTTAATCACAGTCTCAATTTCCGTACTTGTGATTGGTCTGTTCATAGTTTCTATTTCTTCCTGGTTCAGTCTTGAAAGATTGTATTTTTATAAGAATTTATCCATTTCTTCTAGGTTATCCAATTTATTGGTCTATAGTTGCTTGTAGTAGTCTTTCATGACCTTTTGTATTTCTGCGGTGTCCGTTGTTACTTCTTTTTCATTTCTAATTCTGTTGATTTGTGTCTTCTCCCTTTTTTTTCCTGGTGAGTCTGGCTAATGGTTTAACAATTTTGTTTATCTTCTCAAAGAACCAGTTCTTAGTTTCATTAATTTTTGCTATTGTTTCCTTTCTTTCTTTTTCATTTATTTCTGATCTGATCTTTATGATTTCTTTCCTTCTGCTCACTTTGGGGTTTCTTTGTTCCTCTTTCTCTAATTGTTTTAGGTGTAAGGTTGGTTGTTTATTCGATCTTTTTCTTGTTTCTTAAGGTAGGACTGTATTGCTATAAACTTCCCTCTTAGAACTGCTTTTGCTGCGTCCCATAGGCTTTGGGTTGTTGTGTTTTCATTGTCATTTGTTTCTAGATATTTTTTGATTTCCTCTTAGATTTCTTTAATGATATCTTGGTTGTTTAATAGCATATTGTTTAGCCTCCATGTGTTTGTAATTTTTGCAGTTTTTTTTCCTGTAATTGATACCTAGTCTCATGGCGTTGTGATCAGAGAAGATGCTTGATATGATTTCAATTTTCTTGAATTTACCGACGCTTGATTTGTGACCCAAGATGTGATCTATCCTGGAGAATGTTCCATGTGCACTTGAGAAGAAAGTGTACTCTGTTGTTTTTGGATGGAATGTCCTATAAATATCAATTAAATCGAGATGGTCTAATGTGTCATTTAAAGCTTGTGTGTCTTCATTTATTTTCTGTTTGGATGATCTGTCCATTGATGTAAGTGGGGTGTTCAAGTCTCCCACTATTATTGTGTTACTGTCCATTTCACCTTTTATGGCTGTTAGCATTTGCCTTATGTATTGAGGTTCTCCTATATTGGGGGCATAGATATTTACAATTATTATCTCTTCTTCTTGGATTGATCCCTCAATCTTTATGTAGTGTCCCTCCTTGTCTCTTGTAATAGTCTTTACTTTCAAGTCTAATTTGTCTGATATGACTATTGCTACTCCAGCTTTCTTTTGACTTCCATTTGCATGGAATACCTTTTTCCATCCCTTCACTTTCAGTCTATATGTATCCCTTGGTCTGAAGTGGGTTTCTGGTAGGCAGCATATAGAAGGGTCTTCTTTTTGTATCCATTCAGCCAGTCTGTGTCTTTTGGTTGGAGCATTTCATCCATTTACATTTAAGGTGATTATTGACATGTGTGTTCCTATTACCATTTTCTTAATTGTTTTGGGTTTGTTTTTGTAGGTGTTTTCCTTCTCTTGTGTTTCCTACTTAGAGAAGTTCCTTTAGCACTTGTTGTAAGGCTGGTTTGGTGGTGCTGAATTCTCTTAACTTTTGCTTGTCTGCAAAGCTTTTGATTTCTCCCTCAAATCTGAATGAGATTCTTGCTGGGTACAGTATTCTTGGCTGTAGGTTTCTCTCTTTCAGGACTTTCAGTATATCCTGCCATTCCCTTCTGGCCTGCAGAGTTTCTGTAGAAAGGTCAGCTGTTATCCTTATGGGTTTTCCCTTATATGTTGTTTGTTGCTTTTCTCTTGCTGCTTTTAATATTTTTTCTTTGTTTAATTGTCATTATTTTGATTAATATGTGCCTTGGTGTATTTCTCATTGGGTTTATTCTGTATGGTACTCTCTGTGCTTCTTGGACTTGGTTAATTATTTCCTTTCTCATGTTGGGGAAGTTTTCCACTATAAGCTCTTCAAATATTTTCTCAGATCCTTTCTTTTTTTCTTCTTCTTCAGGGATGCTTATGATTCGAATGTTGGCACACAATGTTATCACTGAGGTCTCTGAGACTGTCTTCTATTCTTTTTTATTCTTTTTTCTTTTTCCTGCTCTGTGGCAGTTATTTCCCCCATTCTATCTTCCAACTCACTTATTCTTTCTTCTGCCTCAGTCATTCTTCTGTTTATACCCTCTTGAGTATTTTTAATTTTTTATTTTGTTGTCCATTGCTGTTTGTTTGTTCTTTAGTTCTTCTGAGTCCTTATTAACTGTTTCTTGTATTTTCTGTATTTTGTTATTGAGATTTTGTATCACTTTTACTATCATTACTCAATTCTTTTTCAGGCATTCTTCCTATTTACCCTTCATTTATTTGGTCTTATGGGTTTTTTTCCTGCTCCTTTGTCTGCATGATGTTTCTTTGTTTTCTCATGGCAGTCCAAACTTCAGGAGTTGCTTGTCCTGGCAATAAAGGGGCTTCAAGAAGACAGTCCAAGCCCCAGACTAATGTCTGAGTGTTGAGTCAAACAAATACTACGTCAAGGAAACCCATACATGTATAAGACACACAAATACTAAATCCAATAGAACATAAGGCACTAGAAAGACCTGACAGAAGAACCCCAGTCTGCTATCAGACATTCAAAGAAGAAACCAACAGAAATTCAAAACAAAAACAGAGCAAAACAGAAACAAAAGCAAAAACAAACAAACAAAAAATCACACCACACACACAAACACAAATCCAGGGAGATATTGAAAGCTAGGATCAAATATAAAAAAGAGCCAGAGTTCTACCAGACAGACTGGAGATTCTCAGAATGAAATTAGACAGTTATACTAAGAACTAAGATAAATACAAAAACCTAATAATAAATACCAAGGTGGTTTGTCCTCTGGAGAATAAAGCAAGGAGACTGAGCAGATGATAATGTTGTTTATAAGTATGTTAAGATAAAATAAACTAAAAAATGATAGAATACAGAGCAACAGAAGAGCATAATGTGACTGGAAATATGAAAATAAAGAGAGAGAAAATAGAAATATATAAAAGATAGAGATGAAACGAAGGTAGGAGAGATATATAGTCAGCAGTACAAAAAACTTAGCTTGAAATAGAAATATATAAAAAGGCTAAAATAAAAATAGAATAAAAAATAGAATAAAAAATTTGTTATAAAACTTGTAGATCCCTTAGGACTAAGATCGTAATTAACAAAGAAAAATAAAAACAAAAAACTAGAACTGACCCCAGAATGGACCAGTTCAATAGAATTAATACTAATATTTCTGTTTTCTTGGGATCTCAGCTGTAAGTGTCCTTCTACCCACCTTGGGTTTTTTGTATTATTCTGCAACCAGCAGATCTTCCTTTATTGTTCGTCTGTAAGCGCTGGTGTGTGGGGAGAGAGAGGGTATAATAGTGGCTGCTTTCCCTGGGAGTGAGTGAGCAGTGGTGCACAGTCTGGGTCAAGGCGGTTCAGTTGGGCGTTTAGGTGCCTATCGCAGAGGGACGCCGGTGGCTCAGGTGTAAACAGAATGTCTAAGAGTTGGGCCTCTCTCCGGGCTTCTTGCTCTTGGCTGCTGGCACTCTAAGCCAGCCCTGCCCGAGGGCCTTTGTTATCCCTGAGTGCCTTAGCTTGGCCCACAGGGGTCCTTCCTCTGCCTGTTGCAGGTGCCGAGAGAGAGAGAGAGAGAGAGAGAGAGAGAGAGAGAGAGAGAGAGAGAGAAGCTATGCCCACAGCTCGTCCCCTCCGCCGGTGAGCCAGGAGCATCCAGCTGCCTCCATGGCCCCGCAGCTCTCCAGGGCAGGCACTCATCACTGTGGATCTTTTCCCTCCTGTCCTCTCGGTCCATCTCCCCACTGCCAACAATGTTTCTCACCCTGAACCAGTTCTCTGGTTCCCACACTCCTGCTCCTAGACCCCCCTGTTCAGCTGTGAATCAATGTCTCAGTCTGGGAGCTCTGAACCTTGGTGCAGACCATCCATGTGTTTCTCACTTCCCCCTTCTGCCACAGCTCAGCTGCTTCACCCTCTTTGAGCCATCATAAATGCCTCCCTACCAGTTATGTCAGGATCCTTGCAGTCCTTTCTGGTGTCCAACATCATCTGCTGGTGTTCAGTTGGTTCTCTGTGGGAATTATTGCATCTTTTGGTGCATTTCCAATGCATCTGTGGAGAGGGATGCATTCCACATCCCTCTACTTCACCGCCATCTTTCTCCCCCCAAGGGACATTCTTTACATATCTCTCAGTTTCTTAGAAGGGAAAATAGGGCTGAAACCTTCAGTCACAGTTTGGCTGATTCTGTATGTGCTGCTCTAAGCAACAAGGAGCTTAGAACCCATCACAGGAGTTGGAGCTCAGAATTGTAGGTGATGAGTGTTATTCAAACCCACAGGGCTTTCCTTCCCTTTGTTACACTGGTTTTGCCCCAGTCTGTCCTTTTTCCTTCTTTCTGTCCTGTCTGACTCAGGATCACTCACCCTCATGTCCTTTTGTGTCTCTCCCTTGTCCAGGTTGTAAAAATAAGTGAAAAAAAGAGACAGTAAAGAAATCACACTTCTAGTAAATAAAAGGTTAACTTGGCAATCACTGACATTTAGACTCCTTGGCTAGTATAAGGCCACAAATCATGTACTTCTTCTGTATGTGCCCCTGGGAAAATCCTGGAGGAAACTATTAGACTATGGGATTCAGACTATTTCACAGAAATGGAACTAAAACAAGTAGCTCTCACTGCCAAAGAAGAATGCGGAATATAAAGCTTGCCAAAAGGGACACTAAAAATGTAGGAGAATGTAATAAACTCAGGAGTTCAAACTTACTGTCTTCAAATAATTTTATGATTCTAAAGATGTGAATATGTTATATATAGCCATTTCCTAGAATTTACAGTAAGCCACATTTTATGGGGATTTGTATTTAAAATGCAAGGTACTTGCAGTCAGCCAGGTCTATGGTTGAGAATTTCCACAACTTACTAGTCTTAAGGCCTTGGGTTTCTGAGCTCTTTAGCATCCGTTGAATGTGAAATAAAGGATAGTTGTGTTCTGTACAATAGAATTAAAGGTTAATTGAGCTCTATGTGTCCTAGGCACGATCCCACTCATGTAAACTGCCTCATTGATTCCTCAATGGGACCATCCTTTGCACATTTTATGACGCCATAGCTGAGATACATAAAAGGTAAGTCACTTGCCCAAGGTTACACAGATTGTAAGTCAGAGAACTGAGACTGAAGCCCAGGCTAAGAGCTGAGAACCCACTCTCTTAACTACTATTCTTTAAATCATTATGTTTGCAAAATCTTAGAAATGAAAGACACATTAGAAAGAGTTCAGTACAACCCATCATTTACATGTGAGGAACCTGGGCTTCGGAGATTGGGTTGGAGTCACCAAAGAGGGACAGACGCAGGAGAAGGTCTCCAGTCTCTGCATCTACACGCGATCCTCCATCTGCATGGAGAGGGATCTCCTGCACATTAGGGAAACCCCATGTCTGAGCAGGTTCAAGCCAGCAGACAAAACAATATTTGTTTTGACAAAAGGTTTTTAACTGGTTTGATATTTTATATAAACTAGTAAAATAAATTAGACCTAGACTGCAGGAATTTCTTGTCATCTGCAGCATCAGAATAAAAGAGTCGATAAAGCAGAAGGAGTCAGAGAAGTGTGGAAATAAATGAACAGACATAGAGCTGTTTTAATTTTTTTGATCTTCATAACTAATTTTTATTTGCTTATTTTTTAAATTGGAGCATAATTGCTTTACAATGTTGTGTTAGTTTCTGCTGTACAACGAAGTGAAACAGCTATATGTGTACATATATCCCCTTCATCTTGGGCCTCCCTCCCACCCCACCCCTCTTCCCACCCATCTAGGTCATCATAAAACATTGAGCTGAGCTCCCTGTGCTATACAATGGATTCTCACTAGCTACCTGTTTTACACATGGTAATGTATTTCTGTCAAATCTAATCTCCCAATTCATCCCACCTTCCCCTTCCCCCAAGAGAAAAACAAATATCATATATTAACACACGTATGTGGAATCTAGAAAAATGGTACAGATGAACCTAGCTCCAGGGCAAGAACAGAGATGTAGACATAGAGTTGGTTTTGAGTATTCACTATATGTCCAAACATGAGAAAGTGTAGCCATTGGATTTTTCATCCTCAATCCATCACATACTTATTAGAATTTTATCTATTAAAAAAAAAAAAGCTACAAAAGCCTTTAAAAATTTTTCAGCCCTTTATGTCTGTGTGCGGGTTGGGGGACATGTGTTCATTTTCCTCAGTTACCCCTGGTCTCCTGCTGGATGTGTTATAACCCTTATGAGGTTCTCTCACTAGAGAAGCTCAGGACCATTCACATTATGTAACTTCTTCCTCACAACCATTCCGGGACATGTGCAGCAGGGATTAAATTGTCCCCTTTAGTCCAAGGGGAAAGTGAGAGCTCAGAGAAGTTAAATGCCATGCATGCCAAGTCCCTGTGTTGACCTTTTGAAGCTCCTGGTCTCTTGGAGGATAGTTTCATTGACCACACCTCTGTTTCTTTCTCCCAAGTGTGGTGGCCTGTGGCTCAAGAGTGTACTGTAATTTACATCTGTATCTACCCCTGTATATTACTGTATAGTGTTTGTTTCCATGCTATTGATGATAAAGATAGAAAAATAATAGAGAACCACTCCCTCTGAAAAGTAGAGTTGGAACACACAGATACTGCAGACCTTGTCACAACAAAGGCTAATCAACGTTTATGTTTACCCCAGACTCAAAGGCAAACTCAGGGGCAAGCAGTCATTTAATGCCTATAGAAATGCGTACCAGCACAGAGATAAAGGTTAACAGGAAAGTTTTCAATCACAAGTTTATTAGGTAGGTATACATCATAAACTAGACTTGACTCAAACCTAATGCACCCTCAGACCTCTGAGCAGCAAGTTATAAGGAAAAGGAAAGAAGATACAGGTGTGAATGACATCAGCCCAGCCCATCAGACAAATTCCCCCACTACAATATCAGAGGGTCCAGTTTCAAAGCAGTGTCCATTTTCTGAGTAGTTTTTGATAGAAACACCCTATTCTGCTGGTTGCTTAAGTATATAGGTAAATGATTGCTATCTGACATAGTATTAACATTCAAGACTGGGTTGGGCCCTTAAAATAGTCATGCTTTGGTTCGACATACTAATTATTTAGATAATTTTTGATTGACATCGCTTGCATTATTTAGGGTACAGGCTAAGTTGCTTTAATAAGGACACCCCAAAATATTTAGACACTTTGTTATGCTCACAGATACTATGGGTCAGGGATTGGCAAAGGAAGAGCAGAGATCGCTTGCTTTGTTCAAAGATGTCCGGGGTCCCGGCTGGGATGCCATGAAGATTCCAGGGTTGATCCAAATGACTAGGGTCAGGAATTGTCTGGAGGCTTATTTACTGAAATGTCTGCACCTGGGCTGGGAAGACTGGAAGGCTGGGCTCAGCTGGGGCTGTCAACCAGGCATCCACAGGACCTCTCCATAGGGCTTGGGCCTAGCACAGCAGGAAAGCTGGGTTCCCCGGTATCTTCAGATGAGCATTCTGGGAGAACCAGGTGGAAGTCACATGGCCTCCTCTTTCCAAGCCTTGGAAAGCACACCGTGTCATTTTTGCTGTACTTCCTTGATTGAAGAAGTCACAAGTCCTTCAACAGGAGGGGACATAGACTCCGTGTTTTTATGCCATGTTTTAAAAACTGTCACAAGATACTTAAATATCGATTTAAGCGATTAAGCGATTAAGGGCTGAGGATGGCTCTTCTGTATTCAACATATGGTTTTTCAAGCTTTCTCCAATTTTCACCATTTTCTTTCTTATTTTATTTTATTGAAGTAGAGTTGATCGAGGGGGGGAGTCAAGGAAGGGAGGGAATATGGGGATATGTGTATAAAAACAGATGATTGAACCTGGTGTACCCCCCTCCAAAAAAAAAATGAAGTAGAGTTGATTTAGAACATTATATTATTTTCAGATGTGTAACATAGTAATTTGATATTTTTATAGATTACACTCTATTTAAAGTTATTATAAAATATTGGCTATATTTCCTGTGCTGTACCTTACACTCTTTTTTCTTATTTATTCTATACCTGGTAGTTTGTATCTCTTAATCCCCTATGCCTATCTTGCCCCTTCCCTCAGCCCTCACCCCACTGGTATCCACTAGTTTCTTCTCCAAGATTCTGTTTCTGTTTTGTTGTAACTATTCTTTTGTTTAAGATCTCACATATAAGTGATATTGTAGAGTATTTGCTTTTCTCTGTCTTATGTCAATAAGCATATTACCCTTCAAATCCATGCATGTTATTAAAAGATTTCATTTTTCATAGCTGCGTAGTATTCTCTCTCTGTGTGTGTGTGTGTGTGTGTGTGTGTGTGTGTGTGTGTGTAACATTTTCTTATCCATTCATCTCTTGATGGGCATGCTTGAGTTGTTTCAATATCTTGACAATTATATATAATGCTGCTATGAACATTGAGGGCATATGTCTTTTTGAATTAGTGTTTTCAGTTTTTTGGATATCTACCCAGAAATGGAATTGCTAGATTGTGTGGTAGTTCTATTTTTAATTGTTTGAGGAATCTCCATACTGTTTTTTTTTTCTTTTTTTTTAATTTTTTATTTATTTATTTTTTTGAGGTACACCAAGTTCAATCATCTGTATTTATACACATATTCCCATATCCCCTCCCTCCCTAGACTCCCCCCCACCCTCCCCATCCCAGTCCTCTAAGGCATCATCCATCCTCAAGTTGAACTCCCTTTGTTATACAGCAACTTCCCACTGGCTATCTATTTTACAGTTGGTAGTATATATATGTCTATGCTACCCTCTCACTTCATCTTAGCTTCCCCTTCACCCCCCGCCCCCCCAAACCTCGAGTTCTCCAGTCCATTCTCTGCATCTGTGTCCTTGTTCTTGTCTTGTCACTGAGTTCATCAGTACCATTTTTAGATTCCGTATATATTAGTTAGCATACTATATTTGCCTTTCTTTTTCTGACTTACTTCACTCTGTATGACAGACTCTAGGTCTATCCACCTCATTACATAGAGCTCCATCTCATTCCTTTTTATAGCTGAGTAATATTCCATTGTATATATATGCAACATCTTCTATATCCATTCATTTGTTGGTGGGCATTTAGATTGCTTCCATGTCCTGGCTATTGTAAATAATGCTGCAATAAACATTATGGTACATGTTTCTTTTTGGATTATGGTTTTCCCTGGGTATATGCCCACTAGTGGGATTACTGGATCATATGGTATTTCTATTTTGAGTTTTTTAAGGAACCTCCAAACTGTTTTCCATAGTGACTGTACCAACTTATATTCCCACCAACAGTGCAGGAGAGTTCCCTTTTCTCCACACCCTCTCCAACATTTGTTGTTTCCAGATTTTGTGATGATGGCCATTCTAATCGGTGTGAGGTGATACCTCATTGTGGCTTTGACTTGCATTTCTCTGATGATGAGTGATGTTGAGCATCTTTTCATGTGTTTGTTGGCCATCTGTATGTCTTCTTTGGAGAAATGTCTATTTAGGTCTTCCGCTCATTTGTGGATTGGATTATTTGCTTTTTTGGTATTAAGCTGCATGAGCTGCTTGTATATTTTGGAGGTTAATCCTTTGTCCGTTGTTTCATTGGCAACTATCCATACTGTTTTTCGTAGTGGTTGTACCAATTTACATTCCCTCCAACAATGCACATTCTCGCCAACACTTGTCATTTGTAGGCTTTTTGATGATAACCATTCTGACAGGCATTAGGCAGTATCTTATTATGGTTTTGATTTGCATTTCCCTGATGATAGTGATGCTGAGCATCTTTTCATGTGCCTGTTGGCCATCTGTATGTCTTTTTGGAAAAATGTCTATTCAGGTCTTATGCCCATTTTTAAAAATAATTTTTGTTGGAATATAGTTGTTTACAAAGTTGTATTAGTTTCTGCTGTATAGCAAAGTGAATCAGTTATACATATACATATATCCTCTCATTTTTAGATTGTTTTCCCATATAGGTCATTATAGAGTATTGAGTAGAGTTCCTTGTGCTATACAGTAGGTCCTTATTATCTATTTTATAAGTAGTAGTGTGTATATATCAATCCCAATGTCTCCGGTTATCCCTACCCACCCCTTCCCCCTTGGTAACCTTAAGTTTGTTTTCTATATCTGTGACTCTATTTCTGTTTTATAAATGAGTTCATTTGTACTAGTTTTTTAGATTCCACATATGAATGATATGTGATATTTTTCTTTCTGTGTCTGACTTACTTCATTCAGTATGACAATCTCGAGGTCCACCCATGTTGCTGCAAATGGAATTATTTTGTTCTTTTTATGGCTGAGTGATATTCCATTATACACACACACACACACACACACAAACATACCCCACATCTTTATCCATCCCCCTGTTGATGGACATTTAGGTTGCTCCCATGTCCTGGCTATTGTAAATAGTGTTGTGATGAAATTTGGGGTGCATGTGTCTTGCCAAATTATGGTTTTCTCTGGATATATACCCAGGAGTGGGATTGCATGGTCATATGGTAGCTCTATTTTTGGTTTTTTAAGGGAAGCTCCATACCGTTCTCCCTAGTGGCTATAGCAATTTTCATTCCCACCCACAGTGTAGGAGGGTTCCCTTTTCTCCACACCCTCTCTCAAGCCCATTTTTTAATCAGTTTTTTTTTAATCAAGCTGTATGAGCTGTTTACATGTGTTGGATATTAACTCTTTATTGGTCACATCATTTGCAAATATCTTCCCCCATTTAGTAGATTGTCTTTTCATTTTGTTGATGGTTTCCCTTGCTTTGGGAAAGCTTTTAAGCTTGATTAGGTCCCATTTCTTCATTTTTGCTTTTGGTTTCCTTGCTTAGGAGACAGATCAAAAAAAAATATTGCTAAAACTTATGTCAAAGAGTGTTCTGCCTATTTTCTCTTCTAGGATTTGTATGATTTTTGGTCTTACACTTAGGTCTTTAATCCATTTGGGGTTTATTTTTGTATACAGTGTGAAAAAATGTTCTAATTTTATTCTTCTACATGTAGCTGTCCAGTTTTCCCAGTGCCACTTATTAAAAAGACTATTTTCTCTCCATTGTATATTTTTGCCTCCTTTGTTGCAGATTAATTAACCACATAAGTGTGGGTTTATTTCTGGGCTCTCTTTTCTGTTCCATTGATCTTTGTGTCTATTTTTGTGTCAGTACCATTCTGTTTTGATACTGCAGCCTTGTAATATAATCTGAAGCCAGGGAACATGATACCTCCAGCTTTTTGTGTTTTTCTCAAAATTGCTTTGGCAATTTGGCCTCTTTTGTAGTTCCATATAAATTTTAGGATGATTTGTTCTAGTTCTGTGAAAAATATCACAGGTATTTTGAAAGGGATAGCATTAAATGTGTGTATTGCTTTGGGTATATGGACAATTTAGCAATTTTAATTCTTCCAGTCCATGAACATGAGCTGTCTTTCCACTTATTTATATTGTCTTCAATTTCCTTCATCAATACATTGTAGTTTTCAGAGCATAGATTTCTCACCTCATTGGATAAGTTTATTCCTAGGCATTTTACTCTTTTTAATGTGATTGTATATGGGATTGTTCTCTTGCTTTCTTTTTCTGCTAGTTCATTATTAGTGCACAGAAAAGCAACAAATTTCTGTATGTTAATCTCATATCCTTCAACTTTACTGAATTTGTTTATTAGTTCTAACAGTTTTTGGTGGAGACTTCAGGGTTTCCTATATATAGTATCATGTCATCTGCAAATAGTGAGTTTTACAACTTCCCTTCCAATTTGGATACCTTTTATTTCTTTTTCTTATCTGATTGCTTTGGCTAGGACTTCCAATACTGTGTTAAATTGAAATGGTGAAAATGACCATCCTTGTCTTGTTCATAATTTCAGAGGATATCACCACTCGAGTATGATAAGTGTCGGTTGGTCATGAATGACTTTTATTATGTTGAGATTATGTTCCCTCTATACCAATTTTGATGAGAATTATTTTATCATGATTGAGTGCTGAACTTTATCACATGATTTTCTGCATCTATTCAGATGATCATGTGATTTTTATATATTTTTCTTTTGTTAGTATGGTTATCACATTGATTCATTTGAGAATATTGAATCATCCACTCAATTATGGTGTATGATCCTTTTTACATATTGTTGAATAATGTTAAGGTTTTGATTCTATATTCATCAGAGATATTAGCCTGTAATTTTCTTTTTTTGTAATGTCTGTGTCAGGTTTTGGTATCTGGGTAATGGTGTCCACATAGAGTGAATTCAGGAGTATTCCCACTTCTTCAATTTTTTGGAATAGTTTGAGAAGGATAGGTATTAGCTCTTCTTTATCTGTTTGGTAAAATTCCCCTGTGAAGCTGTCTGGTCCTGAACTTTTTTTTGCTGGGAATTTTTTTATTACAAATTTAATTTTACTACGAGTGATCTGTCTGCTCAGGTTGTCTGCTTCTTCCTGATTCAGTCTTGGAAGATTGTATGATTTTAGAAATTTATTCATTCCTCTCAGGTTTTCCAATTTGTTAACATGTAACTATTCATAGTATTCTTTTGTGATTGTATTTCTTGTAATATTTGTTGTAATTTTTCCTCTTTAATTTCTTTTTTTGTTTATTTGGTCCTCTCTCTCTCTCTTTTTATTAATGAGTCTGGCTAAAGACTTATTAACTTTGTTTATTTTTTCAGAAAATCAGCTCTTGGTTTCATTGATCTTTTCTATGTTTTTTATTTTTTTTCTCTATTTACTTCTGCTCTCTTTTTGTTATTTCCTTCCCTCTGCTGACTTTGGGCTTGTTTCTTCTCCTTCCTCTAACTGCTTTAGGTGGTAGGTTAGAATGTTTATTTGTGATTTTTCTTGTTTCTTGAGGTAGGCCTGTATCACTGAACTTCCCTCTTAGAGCTGCTTTTACTGTGTCCCATAGATTTTAAAAGTTGTGTTTTTATTTTCATTTGTCTCAAGGCATTTCTTATTTCCTCCTTGATTTCTTCATTGATCCACTGAATTTTTGGTATGATGCTATTTAGTCTCCACATGTTTGTATTTTTTCCATTTATCTTCCTGTAATTGATTTCTAGTTTCATATCATTGTGTTTAGAAAAGATGCTAGATGTAATCCTATCCTCTTAAACTTTTGGCCTAGAATGTGACCTATCCTGGAGAATGTTCCAAGTGCACTTGAAAACACAGTATATTCTGATGTTTTTGGATGTACTGACCAGTAGGTATCTATTAAGTCAGCTAATCCAATGTGTCATTTAAGGTCACTCTTTCCTCATTGATTTTCTTTCTGGATAATATATTCATTGTTGTAAGTTGGGTGTTAAATTCTCCTATTATTATTGTAGTGTTGTCAATTTCTCCCTCTATGTCTATTAATATTTGCTTTACATATTTAGGTGTTCCTATATTAGGTGCATATATAGTTACAAATGTTAGAATGTTATATCATTTTCTTCTGTTGATCCTTTTATCATTGTGTAGTGGCCTTATTTGTCTTTTACTATAGATTTTGATTTAAAGTTTATTCTTTCTGATATAAGTATTGTTACCCCAGCTTTCTTTTCATTTCCATTAGTGTGGAACATCTTTTTCAATCTCCTCACTTTCCATCTGTGTATGCTTTTAGCTCTGAAGTGAGTTGTAGGCAGCAAAAGATGGGTCTTGTTTTTTTATCCAATCATCCACCCTATATCTTTTGATTGGAGGAGTTAGTCCATTGACATTTAAAATGATTATTGATAAGTATGTACTTGTTGCTATTTTTTAACTTGTTTTCTGGTTGTTTTTGTACTTCTTCTTTGTTCTTGTGTTCTTTTAGTCTTTTCCCTTATGGTTTGGCGATTTTCTTTAATGGTATGTTTGTGCTCCTTTCTCTCTAGTTTTTGTGTATCTATTATAGGTTTTTGATGCACAGTTGCCATGGGGTTTATATACATTAACTTATAACCATATCTACTTGTTTTAAACATAAAGTACTTTAAGCTATATAACATTCTAAAAGATCTATAATTTTTACTACCCTCCCCATGTTTTGTGTGTTTGATGTCATATTTTACATCTTCATATCTATCCCTTAACCACTTATTGTAATTATAGTTGATTTTCCAATTCTTGTCTTTTAATCTTCATACTAGCTTATGTGAGTATATTTGCCTTTACCTATGGGATTTTCCCCTCCCTCTATTTTTTTATTTCTTGTTGTAGCTTTTTCTTTTTTTACTTAGAAAAGACTCTTTAACACTTCTTGTAGGATCAGTGTAGTATTGATGAACTCTTTTAGTTTTTGCTTCTCAGAGAAGCTCTTTATCTCTCCTTCAATTCTGAATGATAACCTTGCCAGGTAGAATATACCCTGTGCTAAATTATAGATTTTTTTTCCTTTTAGCATATTAAATGTATCATGGCACTCCCATCTGACCTGCAAAGTCTCTGCAGAAAAAAATCAACTGATAGATTTATGGGGGTTCATTTCTATGTGATTCTTTGCTTTATTCTGGTTGTCTTTAAAATTCTTAACTTTAACTTCTGTCATTTTAATTTTGATATGTCTTGGTGTGGGTCTTTTGGGGTTCATCTTATTTGGGACAGCCTGCATTTCCGATGCCTGCATATTTGTTTCCTTCTTCAGGTTCAGGAAGTTTACAGCCATAATTTCACCAAATACAATTTCTACCCTTTCCCTCTCTTTTCTCCTTCTGGTATGCCTATGACACAAATATTAATATGTTTAGTGTTGTTGCAGAGGTTCCTTAAACTGGTCTCATTCTCTTACAATTTTTTTTCTATTCTGATTGGGTGATTTCCATTATTCTATATTCCAGATCACTTATGCATTCTTCTATATCACCTAATCTACTGTTAATTCTCCCAAGTGTATTTTTCATTCTTGTTATCATATTCTTCAGGTCTGACAGGTTCTTTTTATATTGGGTTGGCCAAAAAGTTCGTTCAGTTAATGAATATGTTGTTCAGTAAAGTTCTTGGTGAAAATGAAAAATGTTTCTTTTATTTTTGCTTAAAACTGAATGAACTTTTTGGCCAACCCAGTATTTTATAGTTCTTTGTGAAAATTCTCATTGTGTTCATCTATTCTTTTCCTAAGTTCAGTTAGTATTCTTATTACTATTGCTTTGAACTCATTATCAGGTAAATTATTTCTGTTTCATTAGGTGTTTTTCTTCTTCTTCTTTTATTTGAAACATGTTCCTCTGTCTTCTCACTTCAGCTTCCTCTGTCTCTATGGAATTAGGTGAAACAGTTATCTGTCCCTGTCTTAAAGGTATGTCCTGTGTAGGAGGGTCCCTATGCAGTTTGTGTGAGCCTGGTAGCTTAGGTGGAGAGCTGGATCTGAAGTCAGGAGAGGCTGTGTCTTCCCCTGAGGTGGGCTGGCAGCTATTACCTTGGTAGGAGGTGGTGCTGGAGATGGAGGGGCTAGAGCCAGATCCAGGTGTGAGCCAGGGCTTCTCCTCTGCTCAATGGCAGTCCCTACCCTATTGGCGGTGGAGGCAGGGCTCAAAGGACTGGAGCAGATGCCTGAAGGGAGCTGGGTTTATCCAGGGTATGAAGGCAGTCTTCACCTTGTTGGGGGTTTGGCCAGGATTCCAGGGCTTGGGGCAGCCGTTCAGTGCTGGTTTTGCTTTTTCCTTGATATGCGTGCCTTGGTTACGGGCTTGGTAGGGGCTGGAGGGGTTGGAGTCACACTATTGAGCTAGTTTTGCTCCCTCCCAAGTGTGTGCACACACTGGCAATCATTGCCTCCACCCTGATCAGGCATAAGCCTAGGGTAAGAGTTGGCTCTGTTTCCTTCAAGTGTGCACCCTCTTCTTGCACAACAGCCTCCACCTTGGTGGGGAGCAGCACGAGAGCAAGAGGGGCTGGAGCGGGAGCCCAGTACAGACTGGGTTGTGTGTGCTGGGGTGGTCCTGGTAAGCCAGCTAGAGCCCCAAACAGTTTTCATTCTGCTTCCTCAGTGCTGTGACTGGGAGTGAGCAAGCATGTGTCTGTGCTCTTCGCGAGTGGAGTCTCAGTTTCCTACAACCCTCTGGTAAGACCCACTGATTTTCAAACCAGCCAAGTGGGTTCATCTTTCTCATTTCAGACCCCAGGGCTGGGATGCCTAATATGTGGCTCAAACCCCTCACTGCACAGGGAGGATCTCCAAGCCTGCAACATATCCCTCCTTTCTGTGTCCCCTGCTAGGGGTGTAAGTTCTGACCACGTCGCTTCTCATCCCCTCCTACCAGACTCTGTGTGGCTCTTTCTTCACAGCCTTGGCTGTAGAAGAGCCGTCCTGCTAGTCTCCAGGTCAATTTCAGAGAGTTTTTCTATATGTAGTTGATGTTTTGATGTGTTTATGAGAGGAGGTCATCCCAGCATCCTCCTCTTCTGCTGTCTTGATCCCATCTCAATTGTCACCATTTTCTAGGCAATAGAAAGGGATGCAGGTAGAGTAATCATTTGTAAAGTGACCCAGAAATAATCCAACTCAGATTCTTTCCTACCTCATTGGCTTGAACATAGTCAGACAGCCTCACGTGACTGTAAAAGAACCTGGGAGAACATTTGGTGCATAGTTTGCAGCTGTGAAGGGATCTGTGTACCCAGGTAAAGGCTGGAGGATCCTATGACTAAACACAAGGAGGACAGAAGACTACTGGGAAACTGGACCTCAGTCTGCCCCTCCATATGTCCCTCCTCCCCCAGATTCCACACACTCTCTTCTTTCTATTAATATAATTCTCTCTCTCCCCCCAAAAGATAACTCAAATCTCATCCTGTTCCTTCATGCAGCTCAAAGTTAGGATTTCTGGGTGATATTCTGTCTTCTCCATCAGATCTAGCTATGGCTTGGCCTGGTCTGGCAGACATCAAACAGGAACAAAGCAAAATATGCAGATGCTGAGCCTTCCGCTGGCTCTGGACAGCTCACCTCTGGCTATTATGTGACAGAGGAATAAATTATCTTTAAATTTAATCCACTGTATTTTTCTGTTTCTGTCACAACAGCCTAGCTTTTACCTAAACCAATACAGGATCTATTACAGAATCACTTGAATTTTCTACATTTATTTCAGCTTTACACTTACAGATAACTTCTCCAGCAACAAGACTATGTATTTTAGCAATTTAGGATTCAGGGAAGCGGAGTCTATTTTGCTTATTCTCAGTTATCGTGTTCAGTGATCCCAACAGACTCTATCATACAGAGCACAGAGAGAAGAGCAGATGGCCTGGAAAAAGGAATCAAAGCGGATTTGGCTCTCACTCGCCACTGCCACTTCTTTTGCTTTTAAATGAGAAAAATCATTACAGTTTTTGAAAATTTCCCTACAGGCTCAGTGAAATCCAGGAATGTTCTGAGGTAAGGATTGGAAGGGAAATTCTCCCATCCTTGCCCACTTCTTGTCCAATCCAGTGTTGAGGCCACCTGAATATTGCATGTGAGATAATTAGGTGAGGACTGGGTATGCATCCATTGACTTCCGCAGCCCCTACTCAACCCCTGACTCTCTAGGGACAACATGTGACATGGGCAATATGTGATTTGTGTCGAAATGACTTTCTAGGCCCAAGATGCAGCCACCTCTGCCCTGGGTGCTTCATCAGCAAACTGAAACTTAGGTGACTTTCATTTCCCTATAGATGCTATTCTCGACCAGAAACATACTACATCCAGTCAGCCAATCCCCAAACCCCAAGCCAACTCTGAGCTCTAGTTATTTCTTTGTTTCTTGTTCTTTATCCTATAAAGGCTCCTGCTTTCTACCCTTGCAGTGGTCTGGCTGCCTGGGGGTGGAGACTGCTTCATGAAGTGTTAAGTAAAGTTTCTTTATATCACCTATCTTCTCTCCTTTAATCATTCTTAACGCAAATTATGTTTATCTTTTGGAAGAACTTGTGTTTCTTGTTTCTTTTAAAGCCCAGAAATGTTAATTTTAAAATTCTGAAATCAAAATGATTCAGTAACAACCCAGTTAATCAGATTGCCTGGGTAAAGAACAGTCTCATTAACTAGAGTTTCATAAAATAAAACGTGTTATTTTCAGTTCAAAAATTGTCACTGAAAATTCGTTATAAATTTATAGTGAACCAGCATTTTCATACAGAATCCAGCTCCCATGATCCTTGTATTAAACCCACCCGGATTGGCAAGGATGGAGGGGGCATCTATCCAGAGTCTAGTTAGAAAGCATCAAAATTCCTGTCATAAGCAATAGAAATCCCAAGGGGAAAAGGCCATCGAGAGTATGGACCAAAGTCTGAGAAGAAGGATGCTTCTGAATACTGTTCTCAAAATCTCCTTTTGTTCAGTCTCCATGAACTCACACCTGAGTCCTACATCAAGGGAACTGCAATAAAAATAGAACAAAGGGGAAAAAAGTGATCTGGGAAATGTCAACCTAGTGTCTGGGCTTCAAATATGAGATAGAGCCAGCAGCACAGACATTGGCACCCTTCCCACCAGGCAATGGCAGCTGCTGACTGGACATCAATGGATGGTAGTGACAAATGAGGGCTGCCTTAAAATTTCTAGAGGCCCTGGGACTCAGAAGATTATGATAATTGTCCCACATAGACATGAAATAGTAATAATTCCAAACTGCTAAATAAGTGTAAGAAAATTTAGGTAAATTATGCTTTTGCTATAAAAACTAAATCAATGAATTTTTGTAAGTGAATTATTTACAAAAGTTTTCCTGATGCCTGTATTTTGTTAGTGCTCTAAGCATATGCTTTCCCTGCCCATTGGGTAATCCAGGCTGGCTGTAGTAGCAGTCTTTCTGGAGGGAGAAGGCTGGACATTAGTACTCTTGGCACAGATACCATTTGCTCAACACAAAGACCTGTAAAACACAGAAGGCATCAGCGGAGACAGAGGCACAGCGAGGGCAAGCGGATCAGGAGAGGAGAAACTTGGCAGGTACCTCAGGTGGTGAAGAGTACTAGTTTATCCAGCACACTTGGGAACCTGCCTGAGGTCTCCAGAATTCTTTGAGAGGAATTTATGAGGAGTCTAGAGTTTCTGCAGAGTAGTTAGGAGAAGAGAGGAAAATGGGTTTATAACAATTGTGATTCTATTTTTACCTCTGAGTCGATGGGATCTGTGTTGCATTTATATATATACACACACATAATATGTATGTGTGATGGAAGATAAAGTATATTGCAATAATTGAATCTTGGTGATACAAAGTCTTGAAGTACCATAATTAGACATCTCTGAGCATTGCTTGTGTTATAAATTAGCATAGATGTATAAAAATAACATGGAGACAATTAGCTTTAATGTGCAAAGTGCCATAACATGCCCTGAATGTTACTTTCTGTTATATTCAATTTTCTGTCATCTCACTTTTTTCTTATTGTTCAGAGCAGTCAACAACATTTATGTTTATTATTAATCACAATTTTAGGGCATGTGCTAAAATTTCAGTTGAATTCAACAATCATGTATAGAGACTTACAACATGCCAGGTTCAAGGCGCCAGGATCCAGAGATGATAGATGTATAGACTCTGTCTTCCTCAGCCTCACACTAAGAAGATACACTAAAAAAACACAATGATTAGAGACAGTATGGTTAAATCCCATCACGTGTACACAAAGTAAATAGGACGCAGCACTAAAGTAGCAGCACAAAGAAAGAATACTTAATTTATTTGGGGGATATGTAATTTTGAGGAGAAAATGTTTCTAAAGGGAGGTGGTTATTGATCTGTTTTGGGGGAAGGACGGAAGTCATCCAGCAATTAAGTAGGGGCCAGGGACCACAGGATTATAACAGAATCACAGAACATTTGGCCTAGTGAGAAACTGAATGTGCTTTGGTGAAACTGAAGTGGAAGCTTCAGCGTTTGGACATTTAGGGAGGTAAGCCTGGATAAGTGTCAGGAGTTTTAACTTAATTCTGTAGGTCTGAGGAGCTGCTTGGAGGTGAAGGGAATGAATAGCATAATGGGGTTTGTATGTGAGGGACTTCACCTGGTAGCTGTTTGGAAGGCACTGGGAGTGATAACTAAGATGGTCTCAGAGAATACTAACCAACACAGGACAGGGTTTCAAGTGCCTACCTTTGGCACTGAGGTAGAAAGAGAGGAAAGAGCATTTTTCAGAGGGAATGTCTGGGGGAAGGCAGGAAGGAAATTAAGATAATTCTCACTTTTCTAGTAACTAGTGTTTCCACTTCCTGAGACAAGGAAAACTAAAACAAAAAGCAGATTTAGATTTGTGTTCAAGGTGAAGGCAGGTGGTAGTAGTCATGGAAGATAGAATTGCAACGCTTATGAAAGGCCCACGTGGAGGTGCCCAGGAGGCCCTTACAAATGGGGTCTAAAGAGAAGAAATCGAGGATGGAGAGAGGGATGTTATAATCAATCCTGTTGTATTTCACGTAGACTATCCTACACACTGCATTTAATCAGCCCTTATCAAAATGTAGGCTTTCCTTACTCCTTGTTCTGTTAAGTATGAAACACCTTATCATGCTTTTATAATGTGTAATGTAAATTACATGTAAGAACCAACTAAATTGGATCATAATAAAAGAGTCAGTTTTATCTAACTGGAAAGGAAACATCCTCCCTAATGTTCATTTCAGCACTATTTAGAATAGCCAAGACATGGAAGCAACCTAAATGTCCATTGACAGATGAATGGATAAAGAAGATGTGGAACATATATATAGTGGAATATTACTCTGCCATAAAAAAGAATGAAATAATGCCATTTGCAACTAGAGATTATCATACTAAGTGAAGTAAGTCACACAGAGAAAGACAAATATCAAATGATATCACTTATATGTGGAATCTAAAAAATGATACAAATGAACTTATTTACAAAACAGAAATATACTCACAGACACAGAAAACAAAATTTTGGTTACCAAAATGGAAAGTGGGAGGAGGGGAAAGAGATAAATTAGGAGTTTGGGAAATTAGGAATTTGGGATTAATATATACACATTATTAAATATAAAATAGATAAACAACAAGGACCTGCTGCATAGCACAGGGAACTATACTGAATATTGTGTAATAACCTACAATGGAAAAAAAATCTGAAAAATAATATTTTTATGTGCATATATGTCTATATGTATATAAAACTGAATCACTTTGCTGTATGCAACATTATAAATTAACTATACTTCAATTAAAAAAATGAAAAAAAATATAGACACAAAGGGATCCCCCAAAATTCAGTTTTAGGAGTCAAAAATGCAAAGGCAATGGCTGAGAACGAATCCTCCAATAGCAATTTTAAACACAATATTTTATTAAAAAGATTTTTCAGTTATTCTATGCATTCCTCACATTGCTGAAAGGCAGTGTGGGATTGAGGCCAAGGGCATATTTTCTGGAATGAACTGTGTGTTGGAATGAACTCCTAGTTCTGCCCCTCCTGAGATGTGTGATCTTGAATACGTCACTTAAGCTCTCTGGGCTTCTGCAATCTCATGTGTAGAATGAAGATAACAACTTGGAGATAACATACTACACAAGATTTTTGAAAGAGTTAAATGGGATATTACAGGTTATGACTTTTAAAAGAGAACCTGGCATATGAGAGTGTTCAATAAGCATTATCTATCATTATCTTAGATGAACAGTATTTGTTGTTATTCTTCCAATATAAGTTTATCCAGAATGGTGAAGAATGGTCTCAAACTTCTATATATATCTATATCAAACAAACCCAAACTTGGTACATGACCTAAGTAGAAATTGTGCTCCTTTCAAAAGGGGTTTGATACAAGGTGAATATACAGATTTTTTTCCTAAGGAAAATAAAACCACATTCAATATTTTAAAAAACATATGTCATTTGGGGGAAATTTAACTATTTGCCATTGTTTACTGTAATCGACCAGCTAATAGCTTCATCATAATAATGCAAACACAATCCTAGTGTTAGTAAATCGACTGTGCAAAGGACAAAAGGGGAAAATTATAAAAACTGGAAACAGAAACAAATGCAAGCACTAAGACTTAACTGCAAAAAGTAGAGGGTGCTGTCTTCTGGGGGGCTTTCCTATGATGATTCTGAGGCAGAGCCAACTAGCTTGAAGAGCCAGTTCCCCACACAGAGGAGAGGATGTGGGCAGAAACCTGCAGCTTCAGATGGAAGGGAAATTTCAGGAAATGAGAGGATTAAAAAATAAAGGATGTCAAATCAGAAGTTTCAAATCAAAACCAGAGAAAGGGGTTATGCTCCTTCTCCGCCACCCAAAAAAATCCCATTTGTGTATGTTGTGTTGAAGGAAAGAAATAAGAGCTGTGCAGAGAAGATTAAGAAGCTGTATACCCCCCTGCAATGTGATGCTCTGTTCAGCATCTGGACTGTAAAACTGACCTAATTCTTTCTCTTAACTGTTTAGATATTTATATGCCTTCTTCTGAATAGTCAACAATTCTTTTTTAAAGCTTTGTTTATGCCTTAGATTATAATTTTCTTGAAAGAGACACTGTTGAATATTATGTATAACAAGTGCAGCAAGGCAGCCTCTGACATTGTTTTCTTTCTCTCATACCTAGATAGTATGCATTCAGTAATTCATTCCTGATGAAGTTTTACTGAAAATAGTAGGAAAGACAAAAGTGACAAGGTACAATGTGGAAGTTATGGAAGTGTGAAACATAAGAGGACACTAAAAGCATATTTCAATCTATTTAATGTAGCTTCCTATATAAGGCACACCAATTAGATACATCTTTTATATAAAACAGAAAAAGAAATGCCACCATGTAGTACACTTTGCCCCCAGAAAACCACCCACAGTTCTCAGTTTGAAAATTTGTCCTTAGGGTATTTTTGCCAGAAATAATTTATCCTTCTCCATGGTCACACATTCAAAACAATCTTTCTTTTTTTTTTCCCTCTACTTTAGAGGCAATTTAATACTTATGAACCCTAACCCTGACTTAGCCTATGTTCTGATGCATTTTTCCATTGGCAAAATATAAACTTGGCATTCATTATCTTTTGCCTCACAGAATATTGGTCTAAGTGGATTCCAGGGAAGTTTGGCTGAAGATGACTTCCACACAGTGACAGCCACGCTGCCAAGTATATGCCTTCAGGATGACTGACACAGTCTAATTCAGATTCTAAACTTGTGGGAGAAACAAGAGATTAGGAAGAGCTGAGACCACACATCCATCTCTGGTCCATCCACCTGTGGCCAGGCTTGGGGCTGGAGGGAGCACAGGGTCACATACTAAAAACACAATAGCTTTCAAGGAAGTGTGGCGGTGGACTGAGGGGAAACTCCAACATTATCCACTCCAGGCTCTAATCACGGCTTATTCACCAACAGGGTTAAAAGCAACCAGGGGAAGAAATTGTTTTGAAGAGACATCCTCAGGATATAATTTAATAAAAAAAAAAAAAAGTAGTTGAGTTGCTGTCCAGGCTGGAGGACACAGTATTGTGATAATGACAAAACAGAAAACCAAAGGTATTTTATCTCAGCTACAGCTATAGAACTTAATCTTAACCCAAGGTCAAGGACAACCAGCATAGAATACATGACACCATTTTTTTTACAAGGCCACTGAAAGAAAAAGGCAACAGTTTCAAATACATATGTTCTTCTAGTGAGTTTTACTGTGCTTTTCTAAGTATGATGCATGCACACGTGGCCAAAACAGGATCCATGGTCAGCCTTTTCTGTATCCAATCTTTCACACACAAGTGGAACTTTATATAAGATGCTACCAAAATGTTACATGATCTTAAACACTTTACCCCTAATGGCAAATCTATTGTAATAATAGCACAAATTTTGTCCTTAATAAAGATGTTTGCTGCATTTAGTTGCAATATTATCTTCTATTTAATAATAATAACTATTAAAACAAAGGGAATATTTTATGGTTAACCAATACTTTTAAATAAATATTTTCAGCATGTAAAAATCTATCATAATATAGATAAACTTATTCTAAAATTTATATTGAATGGTACAGGCCTAGCATAGCTAATTCAATCTTGAAAAGAAGAATATAGTGGGAGGATTCTCTCTAGTTTGTACTAAGACTTACTGATAACTGCAGTAACCAAGACAATGTGGTTCTGGTGAAGGGATAAGCATTGAGACCAATGGGACAGAATAGAGAATCTGGAAATGGACCCATGTGAATACACCCAACTATCTTTGAAAAATGTGCAAAAGTAATTCAGCGGAGAAAGGATAATTTTTTTAAATTAATTTTATTGGAGTATAGTTGCTTTAGTTTCTACTGTATAGCAAGTAAATCAGCTATATATATACATATACCCACTCTTTTTTGAATTTGATTTCTTTCCCATTTAGGTCACGACAGAGCACTGAGTAGAGTTCCCTGTGCTGTATAGTAGATTCTCATTAGTTATCTATTTTATAACAGTAGTGTATATATGTCAACCTGGATCTCCCAATTCATTCCTAGCATAGTCTTTTTTAAAAAAAGTGTTGGGATTATTATACATTCATAAGCCAAAAAAACAAAAAATGGTATTGATCAAAGCCTCACACTTTATACAAAAACTGACTCACAATAGATCACAGACATAAATATAAAACATAAAGCTATAAATCTTTTGGAAAAAAATAGGGGAAAATCTTCAAAGTTTAGGCAAAGAATCCTCAGACTTGACACCAAAAGAACTATCCATAAAAGGAAAAATTGATATATTGGACCTCATCAAAATTGAAAAGTTTTACTCTGAAAAGGACCTTCTTAAGAGGATGAAAAGACAAATTACAGACTGGGAAAATATTTGCATACCACATCTCTGACAAAGGACTAATATCCAAAACATGTGAATAACTCTAAAAAGTCAACAGTAAAAAATTAAATAATCCAATTAGAAAAGGAGCAAAAGCCATGAACATACATTTCATCAAAGAAGATATAGAGATGGCAAGGAAGCATGTGAAAAGATGTTCAATTTCATTAGCCATTAGGGAAATACAAACTAAAAACATGATGAGATAACCATTTCACTCATATCAGGATGGCTAAGATAAAAATAATGACAACACCAAGTGCTGGTGAGGATGTGGAGAAACTGCATCACTCATGCAGGTGTGAATGTAATGCAGAGAATAATTTTCCAACCTGGAAAACAATTTGGCAGTTTCTCATAAAACTAAACAGTAATTACCATGTGACTCACCAATTGCATTTTTGGGACTTCACTCCAGGGAAAGGGAAATTCATGTTCGCGTGAAAAACCTATACACAAATGTTCATAGTAGCTTTATTTATAATAACCAAAACCAGGAAACAACTCATACCCTAAAACAGATCAATGGTCAAACAAACTGTGATACATTATACTAGAAAATACTGTTCTGTGATAAAAAGCAATGAACCAATGATACACAGTTTCCCAGATGAATCTCTGAGAAATTATACTGAGTGAAAAACCCGGTCCCAAATGGTTAGACGCTGTATGCTTGCATTTATGTAATAATCTTGAAATAAACAAATTAAAAAATGGAGAATAATTCTCCAATTTTAAAGAAATGGAGAACAGATTAGTGGCTATTAGGGGCTAGGGCAGGAATTAGGGAGAGTGGGCGAAATGAGCAAAGTTATAAAAGGGGCACGCAGGGTATGAGGTGATGGATGCTTTCTGTATGTTGACTGTGTGCAGCAATCACACATGCGGTGAAGTTATACAGAGCTAAATACACACAGGCACACAAATGAATTTATGTAAAACTGGTGGAATCTAAGTAAAGTCAATGGGTTCTTGCAATGCCAATTTTCTACTTGTGATACTGTACTATAGTTATTATAGAGGCTACAGTAGTACAAAATTGGATAAAGATTTTGTGGGACACCTCTGTATTATTTCTTATAGCTCCACGTGAATCTCAGTTATCTCAAAAGACATTAGAAAGAAAACAGATATCCATTTCCTCAGAGGAAAAATCTATAGCAATGTTCTAGTAGAAGAACACAGAAATGCTCGATTTGCAGGTATGTGACAAGGCATATTTATATGAAACTCAATTATAGATGTATAAACTGAGTGTCTTGTACCTAAAGTAAAAAAAAAAATCATCTTTGGAGAGACTTACATTTTATTTTACTATTATTATTATTATTATTTTGCCACACTGCGTATCATGTGGGGATCTTTGTTACCTGACCAGGGATGGAACCTGCACCCGCTGCAGTGGAAGCATGGAGTCTTAACCATGGATCACCAGGGAAGTCCCTTAAGATTTATTTTAATCCAGTAATCTTCCCTGGCAAACACTGAATTCTCTCTCCATCACTCATCACCACTTCTTTTATTCACAATAAATGGACAGGAATGATGGGTTACAGTAAGTCACTTGCAGAGTTTCAGAACACACTGGATAAAAGAGTTGGCTACAGAATCATTTGCTCATTGATTTTTCTTCACATGCCCAGGTGCTAACAGGATAGGCTAGGTGGTTTGTAATTTTTTTTGTTCTTTTAGGTCCTGAAGCATTTCGTTAAAAGTCTCCTTAATTGATGCATCTCTCAAGACTTCTTCCTAAGTATCAGGGAGTTGTTTTAGTCCAAGTAGGGGGGAAAAGCCTGTCTTAAACTCTCCAAATTCTTGGTTCAAAGTGAATGAAGAAAAAGAAATGGAGAATTCAAAGCTCAAGGCAGAGATTCATCATTTAATTATTCTACATTAGAAACTGAGGAATCTATGTGGATGGTCACCCAAGGTACCGTGTCTGAGAAACAGGAATGCAAGAACCAGTGAAGGAGTGAGGTGGCAAAGGGTCAGGCTGTGGAGAGCAGTGGGTTTCTGTTGGAGGCTTTCCATCAGGGGCTGACACTATGTATTTTTAAAATTTCACTCTACCTGAGCTTGGGTAATGAATGGAAGAAGTCCAAGAGTAGATGTGGAGGTTTGTAAGCAGTCCTAGGGGAAAAATGATGAGACAGAAATAAAGTGAGTTAGACTTTCATACAGTTTTTAAGGATTTAGAGACACTTAGAGATAAAACTTGGCAACTTTGTTTGCAAATATAACCCTTTTCATAGTTAATATGCAAATAGAAACAAATCCTGTATTTCACTTCTTTTAAGATTTTTGCAGACTTAACGTTTGCTCCCGCTTTTTATAAAGTTGTACTTACATGGTGCTTTTGGCTTCACTTTAAGGACATTTAAAATACACAGTACTTTAGAAGATCATTCTTAAAAATAGAATTTGTGGAATAGTTTTGAAGCCTGTGCACTTCATGTGTTGCTCTAGGTAATCCTTATCCTTGCATGCCAGACTGACAAAGAGTTGTGTGCCTGCACCACAAGATAGAAAGCTTTGTGACACTGCCCTTATTTACCTGTGCTTTTCTATTGCGCCCATGTCCTACACTGAGGAACATTGAAAGAAACAGTCTTATGAAGCTCGTTGCTAAACTAATTGTAAGAATATTGTTATAGGGACTTCTTAGGTGGCTCAGTGGTTACGAAGCCATCTGCCAAGGCAGGGGGACATGGGTTCGATCCCTGCTCCAGGAAGATCCCACAAGCCACGGAGCAACTAAGCCCGTGGGCCACAACTACTAAGCCTGAGCTCTAGAGCCTGTGAGCCACAACCATTGAGCCTGTGTGCTGCAACTACTGAAGCCCGTGCACCTAGAGCCTGTGCTCCACAAGAGAAGCCACGGCAATGAGGAGCCTGCACATCACAGTGAAGAGTAGCCCCCGCTCGCCACAACTAGAGAAAGCCCGTGTGCAGCATCGAAGACCCAAAGCAGCCACAAATATAATAAATAAATAAGTAAATAAATAAATTTATTACAAAAGAAAGAATATTGTTATAATTGTTGTTTCTTATAGTACACAATGTCCCTTTAAGGAAGACCTTAAGAGAAATTCCTCACTGATCTCAGTACAATAAATGAGTTCCTTCTAAAAACTGATTGCTTTTTTTACTTTCTGGACCATAAATCACAACTCAACTATTTTTACTGCTGGACACTTTTATACCTCTTCTTTCAGAGGTACAGAAACTTATGGAATAATTATAATAATTATACAACTGTCTACTAAGGAAGCAGGCAAGTCTGTTTGGGCAGGGATTCCAGGGTCCTGAGTATGCACAGAGTGGTACAGAAGGAGGGGGCATGAAGGGAACCCTCTTGCACTATTGGTGGGAATGTAAATTGATACAGCCACTATGGAGAACAGTATGGAGGTTCCTTGAAAAACTAAAAGTAGAATTACCATATGACCCAGCAATCCCACTACTGGGCATACACCCAGAGAATACCATAATTCAAAAAGACCCATGCACCCCAATGTTCACTGCAGCATTATTTACAATAGCCAGGTCATGGAAGCAACCTAAATGTCCATCAACAGATGAATGGATAAAGAAGATGTGGTAGATATATACAATGGAATATGTTTCAGCCACAAAAATGAATGAAATTGGGACATTTGTAGATACATGGATGGACCTAGAGACTGTCATACAGAGCAAAGTAAATCAGAAAGAGAAAAACAAATGTCATATATTAATGCGTATATGCAGGATATAGAAAGATGGTACCGATCAACCAGTTTGCAAGGCAGAAATAGAGACACAGATGTAGAGAATAAACATATGGATACAAAGGGAGGAAAGCGGTGGGGAGGGGATTGGGGTGGAATGAACTGGGAGATTGAGACTGCCATATATACACTACTAGTAAGAAAAAAATATCAAATTGTACACTGTAAATATATGCAGTTTATTGTATGTCAGTTATATCTCAACAAAAGTCCTTAAAAATAAAAAGGAGGAGGAGTGGACTCCATGAGGGTGTGAGCATGTCCTGTTGACCAGTGGTCTCCTTCCACTATGGGTAGAACAGGGTTGAAAGAGTTCTCAGCAAGGGCAAGACAACAGCAACCAGCTCCTACCAACTGAAGGGAATTCACATTTGAGTCCTGCAGGAGAAACAGTCTGGCTGGCATACCAGAGCATGCCCTACAAAAACATATCTATTGATTGACTTTGGTGTACCTCATAAGCTGGTACAAGAGTGTAAAGCAATTATATTCCAATAAAGAGCTTAAAAAAAAAGAACATATCAATACCAATATTTCTAAAATATGTCTTCTGTGAGTGAGAAAACGTGCTTTGTGGTTAATATCCACACCCAGGAAAACCAATGCAAGACACTATTACTAATTGAAATCCCCTTAGTGGAAAATAAACAATTTCTGAAAATCTGCAAGAGGTAAATACACTTCAGAATAGAAATCTGAAGCACCACATTTCTTCATCTGTAAACCTACTCTTTGGATCCATTGATCTAGGTATCAGAAAAAATAACCTCAGTGTTTGAGTGGAGAACAGGCATTTGTATATGCCCTTTAAGAGGCAGCTTGTGTTAGAGGTATGCAGCAAAATTTATAAAACTCAATAAGGTCAAAAGGAAGTTAGTTTAAGAGGGTGAGGGGTGTATTTAATCCACGGAATGTGAATGCTTAGCCTTAGATTCAAAAGCTAGGATCATTGAGAAGGAGAAAAATACTTCCTTCTGAACGCCCTGGGACTGCATTCATTGAGTGTCCTTTTTTAACTGTAGCTAATTTGGGCTGAGTGTCTTTACCAAATGATTCAGACAAAGCAGCAAAAATGAATGAAAGCCATGGATAAGTAGTTCCAAGTAGTCCAAGAAAAGAAAAGTAGGGTAAATAAGCCAGCCTCCTTAAGCTTTCATGTCAGAGACTCCGTTGAGATTTCTGATATGAGCTATAGACTCTCTCTCTCTCAAAAATTGTGCCTACACTAAAATATTTACACATGAGGTGCCAGGGGCTTGTGCATCCCTCGAGATATTTCCATGGACTTTATCATTTCAAGACCAGATTGAAACTTCTGGTCATCCATTATTTTCCTTCCTCAGTGTCATCATCCTAATTCAAGCCAATTTTATAACCCTTGTGTTCTGTGTTATTCTCTCCCCTGTGGAATTCACACTTCCTATTGAATATATCACTATCCAAATTAAAATCGTAAATAGTTTTGCCTCAGCTGCTGAACAAAGTGCAAACCCCTCCATAATTTGATGAAAGTTTACCTTATCTTCCTATAAATCCTACTGTTCTACCTGCTTTATTTCTTGTATATATCTAATAGAATTTTTTCATCTCCATGCTTTTACTTTTTTAAAAAATAAATTTATCTCTTTATTTATTTATTGGCTGCATTGGGTCTTCACTGCTGCACGCAGGCCCTCTTCAGTTGCAGAGAGCGGGGGCCACTCCTCCCTGCAGTACACGGGCTTCTCACTGTAGCAGCCTCTCCTGCTGTGGCGCACAGGCTCCAGGTACACCAGCCTCAGCAGTTGTGGCACATGGGCTCAACAGCTGTGGCTCGCAGGCTCGAGTGCAGCCTCAGTAGTTGTGGTGCAGGGGCCCAGTTTCTCTGCGGCATGTGGGATCCTCCCTGACCAGGGCTCGAACCCGTGTCCCCTGCATTGGTAGGCAGACTCCCAACCACTATACCACCAGAGAAGCCCTCCGTGCTTTTACTTTGAAAGTTATTTTTTGCTTTTAAATGCTTTCCTCTCCTTCTCAGCCTATCAAGCTTAAGTTTCAACTCAAACATCAAATAGTCTTTAATGTTGCCCTCATAGCTTTCCATATTCTGTCTATATTCCCATGGCATTTAGTTTATGTCTTTCACATGGTATTTGGTACTTATTTATTTATATTACAATCATTTATATATATGATTTCTCTCCTTCTAAGTTAGTCAATGTTGGGAACTCAGATCAAGATGGTGGAGTAGGAGGATATGGAGCTCACCTTCCCCTAGGAACACATCAAAACTACAGCTATGTGTGGAACAATTCTCGCTGAAAACTAACTGGAGGCTTGCAGAAAGGTTCCTGTACAACCAAGGCTGTAAGAAAGATACACAAAGAATTGGGTAGGAAGGGAAGTGAAGCAATCAGATCAGGACCTGTGCCCTTACGAAGGGTCTCAGAGGAAAAAGGAGATTGCATGGGTGGAGATCCTCTCTGGGGAGTGAGTGGTTCAAGCCACACATTGGGGTCTGACACAGGGAAGATGTGGCCCCTTGACTGGTAGGACAAACAGGAGGGCTGTGGGAAGCCTGGACTCTGCACTTGAGGAACACGCTTGCTTGTGGAGGCAGAGTAGAGAGGGCAGGTTGAAACCACATGGGTGGCTGACTGGTTTCCCACAAACACCCAGTGTGTGCCCCCAGCCTGAGCTGAGGGAATGCTGCAGCCCCACTTGTCCCATATCACAGCTCCATCCTGGGGCGAGCGTGGCTGCAGCTGAGGGTAGAACCCCACCGTGAGACTCTGAGGTGGCTCAGACCCCAAGTGGAGTCTGAGCAGGGTGGGGTCAGCCACCATGGGTGCTTACACAGGTGGCACGTCAGAGGCAGCCTGGATCTCTGACAGTGGCCAGACCACCACACCTCGCACCCAAGTCCTTGTTAAATACCCACACCAGTCCCTCGTGATCCAGCACTGCTCCCCTCTAGGGATGAGGGAGGGGGTTCTGGGAGAGAGGAGAGCACACACTTGAAGGGAATGGGCCAGCTTGGACCTGAACCTCAGGGCTTCTTCTTCAACATCTTGGGACCCACCCTCACCACTGAGAGTGTAGTGATGAGCACTGAGCAAAGGGGAAGTCCTGCCTCACACCTGGCTCCAGCCGTAACCCCTCCATCTCCAGCCCCACCATCTACCAAGGTGATAGCTCCCAGTGCACCCTGAGGAAAAATGTGACTTGTGCTTATGTCAGATCCAGCTCTCCCACCAAAGCCACTAGGCATGTTCAAACTGCACAGCGACGCTCTTACAGAAGGACACCCCTGCAAGACCACTATGGACAACTGTTTCACCTAATTTCATAAAGACAGAGAAAGATAAGCAAAATGACAAGACAGAGGAATTTGTCTCAACTGAGAGAACAAGAGAAAACTCCTTAAAAAACAATTAATGGAATAGAAATTAACAGTTTACCAGATAAATATTCAAAGCATTAGTGATAAGAGAGAGAAATGAATCAGGGGAAAAGAATAGATAAACAAGGTGAGAATTTTAACAGAGAACTAGAAAATATAGTAAAGAACCAGTCAGAACCAAAGAATGCAATAACTGAAATGAAAAACACACTAGAAGGAATTAATAACACACTAGGTGATACAGAAGAATGTGTAAGTGATCTGGAAGATAGAATAACGGAAATTACTCAATCAGAACAATAAAAAGAAACAAATTTAATAATGAGAGGAGTTAAAAAGTAACCTCTAGCATAACATCAAGCATACCAACATTTACACTGGAGGGGGTCAGAGAAAAAGAAGAGAGAGAGAAGGGGGTTTAAAAATGTATTGATAGAAATTGTTGCTGATAGTCAGTGTTTTGGGCTTCATATGTGTCTTGAATATTTTTTTACTCACATTTACTTATTTAATACAACTTAATACTAATCTTGTGCTTGGCAGCGAAACATACATGGTCCTTGCTATCATAAAACATACAGATAAACAAACAAAACACAGACAATAAATTAGCAAAGAAATAATCACTAAATGTAAAAGTCTAGGAAAGAAAGAAACAGCTTAGTTAAAAATTAGCAGAAAAGGACCAACCCTAGAATGACCAGGAAAGGTCTCCCCAGGTAAGAGACATTGAAGTGAGAGCTGTGGGTGAGAGGGTATAACCACAGCCTAGGGAAGAACATTTCAGAAGGAAGAAACAGCATGAGCAGAAACCCTAAGATGAGAAAAATAAAACACTTGGAATGCTCTAGAAACTGAATTTGGGTTCAAGCATAGTGAGTGAGAGAAAGAATGCACCAGGTGTCCAGATGTGGTCATAGAGAAGCAGGGGCTAAATGTAAGTTTTTTATGTAAAAACACTCACAAACTCTTGTGTGGAGAATAAACCAAAGGTGCTGGAACAACAGAGAATCAGGGAAACTCGTCAGAAGCTGGTGCTCAGACGAAGTGGTGGAGAGAGACAGTGGCAGAAATGAAGATAAAGTGCAAGTTTTGAGATGCTTTATGAAGGTAAAGTAACAGACCATAGGGATGTATTTGAAATGCGGATGAGAAAAAGAGAAGAACCAGGGGTGATTTCTGAGCTGCTGGGTGATTAATGACTAGATTCCAGTCTTCTGGAGGAAAAGTGGATTTGAGGAATTAATTATTTAGCTTCTGCTTTCTTCAAAAGTCACTAGGAGATTCTGGGAGGGTGTGGCACGAAGGTGACTCTGCTGTCTCCCCGCTAGTCCAGTCTAGCTACTAACTTAAACCCTGAGAAGGGCAGTGGCTGGAGCCAGTCTACAGGCCTGGCTGGAGCGTGAAAGCCCCTTACAGGCCCTGGTGGGTCCTGGTAGGGGTGCTGGTGCAGCACCCTCCCCTCTGGGTGGGCCAGAACCTTGAGACTAGAAGTTCTTGGAGTAGACCAAAATGCTGAGGAAAAGCTATGAACTCTCTCCAAAACACGGGGAAGATTGCTTCTGAGAGGACGTGTGGGTCCACCCAACCACAGCAGAGAAAAGCAGAAAGTGGGCCAGAGCCCCCTCTTCTCCAAGTCTCCATGAAGAGTGAGTGTTAGACACAGAAGCAGGGTGTCTGCTGTAGCAAAGAATCCTGCAGCATACACCCACAATTTTGAGTTAATGATGTGTCATATTGTTACTGAACCAAACTTGGGTCTGCTTACCCATACGCAGTAAAGCCAATAAACTGACACCAGGTTCTGGTGAAGGAAAGTGCAGCACTTATGGCAGGCACCAAGCAAGGAGTCCAGGCGGCTAGTACTTAAAAGAGTTAAACTCCCCAAAGGCTTTTAGGGAAAGGTTTTTAAAGACTGGGTGAGGGAGGAGGGTTGTGGAGGGTGTGATCAGCTCATGGATGTTCTTCTGATTGGCTGGTGGTGAGGTAATTGGGAGTCAGCATCATCAACCTTCTGGTTCCAGCTGGACGGGGGTCTATGTGCCTGTGGGCTTCTTCCACTTCTTCCACTGGTGGGGGTTTCAGTATCTGCAAAACAGCACACAAGATATGGCTCAGAATATTATCTACAGGCCTTGAGGAGGAATGAAAAGTTGTTGACTTTACTTAATGGTTAAACTATTATTATTTTGTCTTGTTTGACTCTTTTCCTTTCTTTCTGATTATTTTCATTTCTCTGATTAAATTTGCTCGTTGGAACTCGAGGAAGGCCCAGAAGGCCAAAGGTTTTCTACAGACAAGAGGCAGGCAGAGGACTTGGGGGTGGGGTGTATTCCAGAAAGGCCTCATAGGGTCCTGCTAGGTTACAATGTGTTAAATAATGGTTCTTAACATAGAAAAGACACATAAGGGAAATACCGATAAAATCAAGAATATCTAGAATTGCAAGTATAAAACCGTCTCAGCCAAAATCTAGCAGATGTAGAATTAAAGTATAAAACCACCTCAGAAAAACCTTGACAACTGCGCTGCTAGGATCCCCATGTGGCAGATACAGAAACTGAGGCACAGAGGATGTCACTGGCTCCAAAGTCACATGGCTGTGAGGTGGTGGATCTGAGTTTTGAACATAGGCAAACGTATCTGGTTATGAATTGTTTACAGAGATAAAGATGCCCCCGTTTTTTCACTTATAACTGGTAGCTTTAGGGAGCAAATCATTCAATCTTACTTCAGTCCATCATCTGTGAAGTATGGTGTGTGGATTAGACGATGGTTATGGTCTTTTCCAACTCCCACACTCCACAAGAAGCACATATTAATATCCTTAGATAAATGAACATTTTATGGATTTGACATAAGGATCATGATTCATTTAGGCTAGATTTAATAAAATTATAAATTTCTTAGATCAGGCCTTTTTGCCTTCTCAATTAAGAACAACATTTTACTCGCACTACATAGCATTGAAAATGATTCTGTCAACACTGACAACCTTTAAATGAACCAGGGCATGTGTTTTGAATGAATAATATCAGGCAAAGTAAAAGATGAACCCAATGTGGAGGTGTAGGTACCTAAATGGTATAGATAATGGCCTGAATTAATGAAAAAATATATTTGACATGTATTTAATTCACTTGTTTATGATGCTGGTATTGGAAATGAACCTACCTTGGAATCCTGATATTGCTAAAAGACAAGCATGTAACATCAGAAGCAAAAGACCAAC
The DNA here is from genome assembly GCF_030028045.1 of Hippopotamus amphibius kiboko. Taxonomy (NCBI): domain Eukaryota; kingdom Metazoa; phylum Chordata; class Mammalia; order Artiodactyla; family Hippopotamidae; genus Hippopotamus; species Hippopotamus amphibius. The sequence goes on from NC_080188.1 coordinate 93,756,768, forward strand.
CGACACTAGCATGAGAGCAGTTGATAATGATTTTAACAGGTGATGAAATGATGTGTGATGAGTGTGCATTAGTTGACTTCCTCAAGAGTTAGTCAGTTTTTTAAACTTTTTATTTGGAAATAATTATAGATTCATAGGAAGTTGCCTTTCACTAAGTTTTCTCCAGTGGTTACATCTTATATAATTATGATATTATAGTATTTTAAAATTAGGAATTTGACATTGGTAGAATGTTTGTATAGTTTTATGTCAGAAAAATTTGTTTTAAACCTTAGAAAAGAATGCCTTCACTTCATAATTAAGATCCCTTTCCACCTATACTGTTGGCTGAAATTTTCACTTTGGGCTGAAATTTTCACAGGTTAAAGCCTGTTTTTGAATAACGGGCTTACTTCTTGCCCTTGTTGCCTTATTTAGCACCGCTTAAGTTATTTTCAGCATTAGCTAAATTATATCCCCATTTGTCCAACAGCCAGATTTTCTCCTATTTTTACAGGTAAAGTTGCTGCAAAGAAAAGAAGTATTTGAGAAGTCCACTAAAACACTTTTTAAATGGTAGAATTAATCCTAGAGAATGTTTCCATCTGAAGTCAGAACACGTGTTTCAAATTTTATATACTTTCAATTTACAATTCTCTTTTCCTCCAGCTGCTCTGTGATCTTATCTGCTTCAGGATTGTTCAGAGCACTTTCCTGTGTACCCCCTGCTCTGGCGAAAATTCATTTTATTGTTATTGTTGGAAAAAGGGATGACTGAATTCCCATCAACACACAGAGAGGGTTACTGACCCTCAGCGCCCCCCTCCCCTGGCGGGAAGGATCGTGTTGCAGGAAGGGCCCACAAGCAGCCCTAAACCCAATCCAAACCCAACCCAGGTTAGACTTTGCTGAGCCTCCATTTCCCCAGCTCTAAAGTGTACGTTATAAGCACAAGATCTTCCAAGATACTTTCTGTTTCATTCAATAATTCTGTGACATCTCCAATTCAGGTGGTGCATGCAAATTCAATTCCAAGGCCAACATTCCCTACTGTAGGATGTTACCAGCAGGAACACAGTTTCATTTCTTTGAAAGCATACAGTTGATACTCTCAAGGCATCGATGGTAGCTTGGAAGATGGGCCAGAGAATTTTTGGGGCTATGCCGGGCTGGCGTGGCCGTGGCCTTGACCTTTGTACCCTCTAGGCTTTGAGCTGTGCCAGGACAGGAGAAATAACAAATTGAAATTCCACTGCTTGGTTGCTGCAAATCTAAGATAATGGGTGATGTGAGGTGCATGAGCATGAGATCTGGAGCCAGCCCTTGGTTTGAATCCCAGCCCACCTCTCATCAGCTGTGTCTATAGGTAGAGAGGTGGATCAGGACCAAAGGAGGACCAGGGTGGGCCAACTCTGGACAAGCAGAGAGATGGTTTTACCCTCTGCCCCATTTCAGACTGTCTTCTGGACAAAACTGCTCCTGGACCCAGCAGTGTGATTTCTGGCCAGGCAGAGTCAAAGGCCTGAGGGTGGACCCTGCCATTAAAAGATGACGTCAAGGGAGGGTAGGAGGACGTGACAGCACAAGGGCACAAGCCAGGAGCACAGATGCACATGAGAATCATAGATCTTCAGATGTGGGAAAAGGCTGTAACTATGACCCAGCCCTCACCATCCTGCTATACCCTGACCAACGGGGCTTGATGCTGTGCTTCAGCATCCCCAGTCGTAGGTAATTCACTGCCCACAATGGAAAAGTTTTAATTTTCTACCTGCCTAATTCAATCCTTCCTAATTAAGGACTGTCTTTAATTTTATTCTGTTTTCTTGCACAATTGTTTGAATGGCAAGTAAAAGGGAGAATGGAAGGGAAAACAATAGCAGCTCTTGCTGAATCTTGGCCTGGTAGCTTGACAGCATCATAATTTCATTGGTTTTATCTGCAGGAATAATTGCATCTCAGAATCCATAAATTGCTATGGATACACAACTCTTGGTGAGAATTTCCTTTAGACTGTTTTTGAATTGTATCACTTTGGAGAAAACTATTTTATATTCCTCAAAATTTCACATTATTGTGATCAAATTTTGAAAAGATTCCAGAACAAGTGGTTTCTTTTCTTTCTATTTTTTTTTTTTTTGTATCTATTTCAAATACATGGTTAGATGTTTTCCCTAAGCTCTTGCTTGAAGTGTGAAATTGTTCCCACAGCTCTGGTAACGCTCCTTAAATTTCTCAGTAACAAAAAAGTAGAAAGCATACTGTATAGAAAAAATTAATTTTAATAAAAATGGTCAGTCTTAAATGGAACCAAACCACAATGTCTGCATCATACTCCAGATGGTTAACAGGAGTGATTTTCTTCTTTCCTCAAATTGGAGTGTTCTTTGCATTACTCTCTATTGCCTTAAATTAGCAGAGAAGTATTTGAGGACAATCGGAACTATTAAAAGTGAAGCGACTGCATTTCAGAAGAATAATTTGTGTTTTCTGTCACCCAGTGCCATAGTATTCTGATCTCTAATATGCAGGCAGTCAGCAGGGATGGGCATTCACCACTCAGCTCTTCAATCTTTGCCCTCCAGAAAGGAGAAGCACCCCTAATTTCCCTCCACATGTAGTTACAGAACAAGGTTACAACGAGGTTGAAGTGTCTGACTCTTAAGGAATCATCCATTCAGGAAATTAAAGATATTTCAAGAGGCATATTTATACACACTAACCTACACAGTGAAGATTAGCATAAAGCCATATAAAAAAGAGAGCCTACCAGTTAAACATGACTAGCTTTTGTAATAAAAGTTACTCACTTTAAGACATGAGAATGGGGCTGTGCAGAGTTTGAGAGGGAAGGCTCAAGAATCAGAAGGTCCTGAGTTTGGAGTCTGGTTTCACCGTTAGTAACTGTATGACCCTGAGCAAGGCACTCGTAGTTAAACCTAAGCCTATAATTATATGCTTAAAGATAAAACTAACACGAGAATTTCACCCCAATAAGTTCTGTGAGGAATCTGTGAGATAACACCCAAGAATGAGCCCCTGTAGCACCTACTACACAGCAGTGCTCAATAAACACAGGCACTGTTACTAGAGTATTGCTTAATCCTGGGTTCTAGAAATATTTTTCATGTCTGCTATATTCCAGGCCCTGGGTGAGGTACTGAGGACATAAGAACTTGAAGTTTGTTGCTTTAATTGTTCTCAAGATCCAGTAGAAACAAGCACAAGATAAACAAATGACAGGACAACATGAGAAGTGAGAAGTGCAGTGACAGAGGGATGTAGGGACATGGGAACATAGCTGGCGGGGGTAGGGGGAACAGGGAATGCCACAGACAAGATAGCATGATGCTTTTGATGGCTTTACAAATGATAGTCTTTCCACTGGTGCAAACTTCTAGAAATGTCTCTGGTTCTTTATCACCTATGCTAGACTCTCCATGGATAAAATTTCTGGGAGTAAATTATGTGCTTCTAAAATCTGCCATCATTTCTTAAGGCTGTTAAGGATGCTGTCCAGACACTATCCTAGTGACTGTCTTCAAGGTCAGCCTCTGGAATCAGGCTCCTGGGATTAACTTCCGACTTCCTTGAGCACTGGTTTGCGTGTGCAAAGTACTCGATTTCTCTACCTCTCAGTTTCTTCCCCTGTAGAGTGGGGAGTGTAATGTTGCTTATTTTATAAAATTTTGTGAGGATTAAAGGAAATAATATATGTCAGGCACTTGACAGATGTCACGTGACAAATGGATGTTAGCTGCTGCTCTTGGTTAAAGAACCAAAAACTGCTCTCATCTCAGAAGTCATCATCTTCTGTTTGGTATTAAAAAGGGAGTAGTACATCTCTTGGCAAAAAGGAAAAATCTAGAGATGCTGGAAAGAATACTCCTATTTGTTTATAATTTAGTTCTTTTCTATTTCCCTGGGTGGTGAAGGGTGAAGGATTCTGTGTCAAATTAGATAAGGGCTGGTTTCCATTTACATTGTCCTGATAGCTCTATTTTCTGTGCACGCGTTCATAATGTTCTCATTTAATGTGTAAATATGTTTTAGTCCTGACACCGTGTACTCCTGGTTTTATGACCAAATCTGTTGCCATGCTGCCCATAGTTTTATTTTTTATATTTTAATAAAAATCCATCGGTTGGTCCTTTTTATCAGACTCTTGTGAGAAGATTCATGTGAGAATTAGCCGGAGGTAAATCACAGCTCTTTCCTAAATACCCAAGACAACAAAAAAACAAAGGAGAGGACTTGGAAAGAAGATATGTTACTGATAGAAATATTAATATAGACTCTGGACAAGGGAAGTGGTGGGAGTATCATTCACATCAAGATAAACATGCAAACATGCTGACTAATTGAAACCTCGCTCACCGTGCCTTGCCCGCAGGAGCCTCTTGGCTGCTTTCACAGCAGCAATGCTGTACTGTCGTTCTCTGACTTCTAGGGAATATTGTCTGAAGTTTGTATTTTAGCTGAAAAAGCAGCTCCAGAACCCCCAACCCCTCCCTACCACATGGCAATACAGAGGTAACCCAGTTGATGGGTGCTAACGATTGTACCTATGTATATCATTTCACCAGTAAACCAAGCATGGAATTTATCCTTATTGATTCCTAACCCCAAATTCTTATTATGCTCAAATTTGATGGTATTTATGTGAGGTTTTGCTGCTTAAGCAGTCTTTTGAAAGCCTTTTCAAAGTCCGAAATAGAACACACAGACAGCATAATTGCACGTGTAAAGCGTAATTGAAAAGCATAATGAATAATTATAAAGAGAATGCCCAGAATGATAAATTAAATATGCTGCCCTCCGAGGTGTCCTCTGACTCACCGTGTGCCTCTTCCAGATCCCATTCCTTTCCTGCCCGCTTGAGGTAACCATTGCCCTAATTTTATAGTAACAGTTTCGTTATAGTTTTCCCAAATTTGTGTGTGTCCCTAAAAATGAGATTTAATTTCGTGGGGTTTTTTTTGAAATTCATACAAGTGAAATCATACAAAAGGTATGATTTCTTGTTTAGTTTCACTTATTCAATATTCTCGTTGGAAGATTTGGAATGGAGACAATTCATTTAGTTTTGTTGCTAGAAAATGTCCTGATCTATGAATATATTATGATTATCCATTCTAATTGAACACTTGGATTGCTTCTAGTTTGGATAATTAAGGGCAATGATGCTACAGATATTTTTTTACATCTAATGTATTCCATTCCACATGGGCAAGAGCTTTTACAAGTTCTATCCCAGGGTTAAAATTGTAGGATGATCAGATATGCATTTTCTCAACTTTACTAGGTAATCCCAAATTGTTTCCAAAGGGGTTGTGCTCATTTACACTCCCGCCAGCAGTGTAGGCAACTCACACCATCCCCGTTTTGGCCAGTTTTATGGGTGTGTAATGGTATTTTTAAAAAAATATTTATTTATTTATTTATTTATTTATTTATTTATTTATTTATTTATTTATCAGCTGCATTGGGTCTTTGTTGCTGCATGCGGGTTTTCTCTAGTTGCAGAGTGGAGACTACTCTTCATAGTGGTGCACTGAGTTCTCTTGTTGCAGAGCATGTGCTCTAGGCTTGTGGGCTTCAGTAATTGTGGCGTGTGGGCTCAATTGTTGTGGCTCACGGGCTGCAGAGCAAAAGCTCGGTAGTTGTGGCACTCAGGCTTTGTTGCTCTGTGGCATGTGGGATCTTCCCCGCCCAGGGAGGGAACCCATGTCCCCTGCTTTGGCAGATGGATTCTTAACCACTGCACCATGAGGAAAGTCAAATGGTATTTTGTTGTAGTTTTAATTCACCTTTTCCTGACTACTGATGACATCGAACACCTTTTATATGTTTAGCAACAAATTGAATTTCTTTTTTGTGAAGTTCAAATATTTTGCCCATTTTTCTAGAGAGATTTTCCCTTTTCTTAACCGTATTTTAAATAAAATATGGATATCCATACTTTGTTTTCCTCCCAGCTTTATTGAAGTATAATTGGCAAATAACATTGTAAGATATTTAAAGTGTACAATGTGATGATTGGATGTATGTAAACACTGTGAAAGGGTCCCCCATAGGATTAATTCACACGTCCATCACCTCATGTATTTATCTTTCTTCATTTTTTCTTGTCAGAACATTAAAGTTCTCTTTTCTTAGCAAATTTCAATTATTTACTAAAGTGTTATTAACTGCAGTCACCATGTTATATATTAGATCCTTGGACTTAATTCACCTCAGAATTGGAAGCTTGTACCTTGCTACTGACCTCTTCCTAAATTTCCTTGTACAGGGAACTAAAATACATAGAAAGACCATGCCTCACTCACTGCTCTGTAGGAAAACTTCTGTCAACAGCAATAAGAACAACAACAATAATAATAATGATTTGAATTGGGTGCTTATTTTATATACCCCAAACTATAGTCATTTAATAAAAATGTGAATCTCTGTTTCTAGACTCTCCCTTTTGTTCCATTGGTGTGTCTATGTGTTTTATTTATCTATTTCTGCACCAATGTTGTCTTAACTGTTAAACTTTGTGCTTAAGCTGTTTTAAGTCATTATAATATAAAAATATATTGAGGGTATTACAGGCTAGTAAAAAAAACTGGGTATCTTTCAGTCAAGTTTCATAACTATTAATGGTCAAGTTGATGATCAGAATTCCATGTAAGATGTTTCAATGTAGTTAAATCAAGAAGCCATTTTTAAAAGATGATGAGTGATACCTGATGATCTAAGTTTAGTTTGAGAAGATAATTTATAATAAAGAAGCAAACGGGGAAGCTGTGGGTATTAACCAGGTTATCACATCAGAATAAATTGAATAAGTTTTCAGAATTCACATGTAATTGCTTGGTCCCAAGGAAGCCTGGGATATAGGCTAGATATTGAATTTTAATTAAAAAATATGTGATTCCACTCATCACTCATGTTGATAATTATTCCAAAGAGTCAAAAAGTCTATTTCAAGCACTAGATTCACCATTTAATAATTTTATGACCTCAAATATGTTGCTTAAACTTCCAGATTTTTCAATTATAAAATGAGGACAGGTGTCCCCTTAAAATCTAAAAGGGTTTTTAAAGACTGGTAGGCATAAATACATCTTACTTCTCTTCCTCTTTTAATCTTGGTTTCCTGATCTGAAAAGTGGAGCTAATAATTGTCTAGTATGAAGAGTTGTTGAAAGTGTCTAAAGAAAACTATGTAGAAATGGTTTTTGAACTGCAAAACATTATTTAAATATGAAGTATTTTCATCTAAAAAGTTATCAGGTCAAGGAAGAGCTAGGGAACAAGGAGTAGTGGCTTTACTTAGTACAACGTATGAATGCAAATTTTAAGGGATTTAGTGTCAGGATTTAAGCAACACTGAAAATGGCCTTTTGTGCATCTTCTGAGGCACCATCTTCCTGTGTGTGTGGTCATTTGTCATTTAGTATAACAGCAGTGAGAGCAGTAGGCAAAGCTATTTCTTTAGCCTTAATATCAAATCAGCCATACTGCTGGGTCTCCCTAGGGCAACTCACTTACAGGCTGTGCCCTTTGATCTCCATTTAGTTTACTTGGCTGTTATTTGGCTGCCAAAGAGACTTGGACAGCAAATTGGAATGAAATACCTTTGTCACATAAGTCAAGATAATTACAGATAATAATAGCTGCAATCCCACAGAGACCCCCCAAGAGGCCCCTGACTAGGAAAATGGCTTCTGTTCCCAAAACTGATTGTTCGAGTGAAAAAGAACTTTCGCTTAAAACAAACGAACAGGCCCTTGAGTGTCCCATGTACCTACCACCTATGAATCCCTAACTTACACCACAGCTATCCACAATAATGCCACAGCTTCCTCCATCAACCTAAATGTCTTTAACCAACTCCTGAGCCTCCACCACTATCCTAGAGCTGTGCACGTGACAACAGCTTTATCCAAGGAAGAAACATCCCTCCAATGACTGGATTTGCAACCAACACGTTCAAAAGAAGCAGGATTCTAGAACGTGTGAATTATTTTTCCAGTGCGATGAACATCAGCTGATGCTTTATTTACATTTGTCTTTTGACTATCATGTTACCTTCTTTCTCCACTAAAATAATTCTTGTTCTTATTAAATGTTTAAAGATAACTTTTGTTTTGAATGCATAAATTATGTATAACATAGGCAAAGAAAATAAGCAAAAAATTCTGATAATTTTGTTGTATGCTCTTTGACCTGGCCAAGTGAAGATCCTCTGTAATTCTTCTCGTCACATAGTACATGGACTCACGTCACTAATGCTCTCACTCACTTTCAAGGCTTGGTTCGGGTGTCTTCAAGAAACTTCTTTCAGTTCTGAGTTAACTACCTCCCATAAAACCATGACTATACATCTGGAGTTATGCTCACCATCTGCTACATGTTAAAAAGATGCATTTCTGTGTAGGTTTCCCATCAAGAGTAATGCCTTTCGGGTGCACACAGTCTTGTTGTACTTCCGGCATTTTCCACAGAACTTGGCACCATTGGGGCTATTCGTTAAGTGTTAGTTGAATGGAACTGAACTGCTACTACCTTTTGCTGAGACCCATTCTCATGCTTCTCAGATAAACTGAGAGTGAGAAGCGCATATTCTGCTAAGCAAAGGTTGGGTGTAAATTCTTTGCTTTAGAGTCCACAGCTTCTTCCTCACCCAGTCTCCAGCCAAGACTGCTGTGTCAAATTGTTCAGACAAAGCTAGCTGGAAAGGCAATACTATGTCCAAACTACAGGAAGCATGAAAAATAAATAAAAGAAGTGTTAAGATGACTTAGAAACTAGGAGCAATTGAAATATTTTCAAAGTGCCAACTTGGTGATTTCCTTAAAAGGAAAATGTGTGAATAAGACTCTTAACTGAACCCCACTCTACAGCTTCTAGCACTTTAACTTATTTTATTTTCCTCCTATTTTTCTTATTTGGGTGACTTTTTCTAATACACTCTAGCAATACTGATTATTTAGAGTATTAATCATGGCTATTTAATTATAATTCTAATTTTACTTGAGATGTGATTTATAAAGTTTTAATACATTATTTAATTATACTCAACTGCAATTTTCCCTTGAGAAATACGTAAATGGGAAGACAATATTTTCTTGAATAAAACTGCACTTTTCTCCCCCAAATTGTCCTGTGTTCTTTTTTTTTTAATTTGTTTTATTGAAGTATAACTTATTTACAATGTTGTGTTAGGTTCTGGTGTGCAGAAAAGTCTTTCAGTTATATATATACATGTATTCTTTATCATATTCTTTTCCATTCTGGTTTATTACAGGGTATCGAGCATATTTCCCTGTGTTATACAGTAGGAGCTTGTTTTCCAACCATTCTATATATAATAGTTTGCATCTGCTAATCCCAAACTTCTATTCCATCTCTCCCCCAACCACAAGTCTTGGCAACCACAAGTCTATTTTCTATATCTGTAAGTCAGTTTCTATGTCATAGATAGGTTCATTTGTGTCTTATTTTATTTTATTTTTTATCTCTTTATTGGAATATAATTGCTTTACACTCTTGTACCAGCTTATGCGGTACACCAAAGTCAATCAGCTGTATTTATACACATATCCCCATATCCCCTCCCTCCCGCAACTCCCCCCCACCCTCCCCGTCCCAGGCTTCTAAGGCATCACCCATCATCGAGTTGATCTCCCTTTGTTATACAGCAACTTCCCCCAGCTATCTATTTTACAGTTGGTAGTATATATATGTCTGTACTACACTCTCACTTCGTCCCAGCTTCCCCTTTGCCCCCCACCCCCCCAACCCCATGTCCTTCAGTCCATTCTCTGCATCTGCATCCTTATTCTTGTCTTGTCACTGGGTTCATCAGTACCTTTTTTTTTTTTTTTTAGATTCCATATATATGAGTGAGCATACAGTATTTGTTTTTCTTTTTCTGGCTTACTTGCCTCTGCCCAGGAGTGGGATTACTGGGTCATATGGTAGTTCTATTTTTAGTTTTTTAAGGAACCTCCACACTGTTTTCCATAGTGGCTGTATCAACTTACATTCCCACCAACAGTGCAGGAGAGTTCCCTTTTCTCCACACCCTCTCCAACATTTGTTGTTTCTAGATTTTTTGATGATGGCTATTCTGACCAGTGTGAGGTGATACCTCATTGTGGCTTTGACTTGCATTTCTCTAATGATTAGTGATGTTGAGCATCTTTTCATGTGTTTTTTGGCCATCTGTATGTCTTCTTTGGAGAAATGTCTATTTAGGTCTTCCACCCATTTGTGGATTGGGTTGTTTGCTTTTTTGATATTAAGCTGCATGAGCTGCTTGTATATTTTAAAGATTAATCCTTTGGCATTTTTCACAGAACTAGAACAAGAAATCTTATGATTTGTATGGAAACGCAAAAGACCCCGAATAGCCAAAGCAATCTTGAGAAGGAAAAATGGAGTTGGGGGAATTAGGCTTCCTGACTTCAAACTACACTCCAAGGCCACAATGATCAAGACAGTATGGTACTGACACCAAAATGGAAAGGAAGATCAATGCAACAGAATAGAGAACTCAGAGGTAAGCCCAAGCACATATGGGCACCTTATCTTTGACAAAGGAGGCAAGAATATACAATGGAAAAAAGACAACCTCTTCAATAAGTGGTGCTGGGAAAATTGGACAGCTACATGTAAAAGAATGAAATTAGAACACTTCCTAACACCATACTCAAAAATAAACTCAAAATGGATTCAAGACCTAAAGGTAAGGCCGGACACTATAAAACTCCTACAGAAAAACATAGGCAGAACACTCTATGACATACATCAAAGCAAGATCCTTTTTGACCCACCTCCTAGAATAATGAAAATAAAATCAAGAATAAACAAATGGGACCTAATGAAACTTAAAAGCTTGTGCACAGCGAAAGAAACCATAAACAAGACAAGAAGGCAACTCTCAGAATGGGAGAAAATACTTGCCAATGAAGCAACGGACAAAGGAGTAATCTCTAAAATGTGTCATATTTTAGATTCCACATATAAGTGATATCATATGGCATTTGTCTTTCTCCTTCTAAATTGTGTTCTTATTTAGCATTAAATATAGGCTAACTATAGTATCTTGAGATTGAAAAAAGAAAATAAAACTCATTGTATGGAGGTGCTAAAGGTGAAAGCCAGGTATGTAACTTTAAAGACTTCCATTTGGCTGTGAGTGGGAAGTATGGTAATCCAGTGTTTAAGGAGACATGCTTTGGAGTCACCCAGATGTGGGATTAAATTTGCCTTTTGCAAATCACTAACTCTGACTTTGGGGGATGCTCTATAGTCTCTGTGAGCTGCAGCTTTCTCATCTGCAATGTAATAGCATCTGATTTACAGCTTGTTGTGAGGCACTAAATGCTGAATTGCTGTAGCCTCTATGAAACAGCTAGTCACTTGAAGACCAAGGACTTCTTTGTCCACAGTCACTTTCCTCCATTTAGAATGAGGTTGTTTCATTGTGATTTTTTTTTAACATTTATTTATTTAGCTGTGTTGAATCTTACATGCAGCACATGGGATCTTCGTTGCAGCATGAGGGATCTTTAGTTGCAGCATGCTAACTCTTAGTTGCAGCATGTGGGATCTAGCTCCCCAACCAGGGATCAAACCCAGGCCCCCTGCATTGGGAGCACAGAGTCTTAACCACTAGTCCACCAGGGAGGTCTTATTGTTATTGTTATTGCTGTTTGTTGTCATTTTGCATTAATACTTTCTAACTGAATATTTTCAAATTCCAAACCTTTGATTGGAAAGACAGATCACTGTCTTCCTTTTATTAATTTTCTCGATTTCCCTGAGCCTCACCTTAAGCTCTGGCTTCTGTGACGCTATGCTTAATGTAACCCATGTTAATTCTGAATTCCATCTTGTGAATAGTCTGTTTGGTCAATTTGCTTTCCTCTCCATAATTTCACTCATACACAAATATATTTCTAAATATCATGTTCGGTTCTCAGTTGCAAAATATCCTTTATATGACCTTTAAAAATATTGCCTACTTTTTTTTTATTTGGCTCCATCAGATATAAGCTGCAGCACGTGGGATCTGTGTTGTCACATGCAGGATCTAGTTCCCTGACCAGGGATCGAACCTGGGCCCCCTGCATTGGGAGTGCAGAGTCTTAACCACTGGACCACCAGGGAAGTCCCAACACATTACCTATTTTGATAATTTGATGCCTTCTCCTCGTTACCTCCTCTACACCCTCCTGCGGTCTCCCTCAAACTTTCATCTGGCGTGTTCCCTGGTCTGCTCATGAATGGCACAGGTGTCTCTCTTACTGTGCTAAACCATGTCTCTATTTTGCAGGATACCTCCTTTTATAGGACTTGTTATAGGTGGACTATTGCAAACAGTCCCTGACTCAGTCTCCCCTTTCTATTAACTCATTCCTAGATTTACTTAAATGGGATCACATAATTTTGAAGCCTATATCTATTTTGGATATGTTAGTCTAATCTCCTCTTTCTGCAAATGAGAGCACTGAGGCCCAGAGAGATTGGTGCACAGAAAGTATTGCCTGCCTTTTCTTTCAATTAAATCAAATTTCAATTAAAATTACCCCTTGAAAGCAAAGACAACGTTTTATGCACATCCCATGTATTTATAAAATCTAAGTTGTTTTGGTGCTAATAGAATAATTCAACACTATAAAAGATTTTGATATAAATTTTGTGCCTAATTTATCAAAACAGTGTGCCTGTAACAGGTGATACTTGTTTCAGTGGATAATGGCAACAGAAGAAGGTGACCTGGAATTTTCCCGAGCCATGTTTCTATGGTTGTCCCCTGCCCTCTGTTAGGCTTTTGGATAAACTCAATGCCCATAAAGGGCAGTGTGTTGTGTTATAGAACAGAGTTCATGGGCTTTGGAGCTGGACATATCTGGATTAGAATTTACCACTTGCTACCACATGGCCTTGGTTAAGTCTTAGAACCTCTCTGAGCCTTAATGGGAGCAATAACACAAACCTGAAGTGGGAATTAGAAATAAATTATGGTAAGCGCACCAACAGATAAGTGCTCCATATCTGACAGCTGTTATTATTAAAGTTTACTTAATGTTACCTAAGGGGAATGCATGTATAAGATAGATACAACAGTCTCCAAAATAGTCTTCCAAAAGGAAACAAGCAACAAAACAAAGCTGATGGAACTAGAGAAAATGTTTCATATGGACGCTCACTCATTTCACTAATTTTTTTTTAAAGCCGTGAAATACTAAGCCTCAAGATAATATGTATACACATACATAAAGGAGTGGGGACCACAACAACCTGTAAAATTCAGTTTAGAAATAAAAACAAAAACAATGGGACTTTCCTGGTGGTGCAATGGTTAAGAATCTGCCTGCCAGTGCAGGGGACACAGGTTTGATCTCTGGTCCAGGAAGATCCCACATGCCCATGTGCCACAAGTACCGGGCCTGTGCTCTAGAGCCCGTGAGCCACAACTACTGAGCCTGCATGGTGCAATTACTGAAGCCCACACACCTAGAGCCCGTGCTCCACAACAAGAGAAGCCACCGCACTGAGAAGCCCGTGCACCACATGGAAGAGTAGCCCCTGCTCACCGCAACTAGAGAAAGCCCAGGCGTGCGCTAAAATGAAGACCCAGTGCAGCCAAAAATAACTAGCAGGTCTGGATCTGGAGACTTGAGCCTTAAGTGCTCAGAATATAAAAAATAAAATAAAAAAATACAAACAAAAACAAGAAAAAGAAGTCAATCACACTTTTTTTTCCTTGTCATTTGGGAAAAGCACACTATTTTGCTTGATTGCTTTTACTCACTTTTTGACCAGTCATGTGGGTTTCATGGAACACAGGCAAAATAAGTAAACTGTATGCAGTCTTTCAATTGTTCCCTGGTGTAAAGGTAAAGAAGAAAAATCCATCGATGTTGCAATCACATGGATCTAGGTTTGAATCCTATCATCTCTTATGGGCATCAATTTATTCACCCATAATATCACAAGATAATGTACAAATAAAGCATCTAGCAGAAGACTGAGTCAGATATGTATTTTAATGCAATATTGCCAAGAGATAGTTTTAATCAACAAATCTGTCTCTTCTATCTCACTTCAGAGTATAAGATGCAAATGCAAAGCTTGACTTCCATACAAGACTGTAGATCTGTGACACTGTCTCTAGGGGATAACTAGTGCATATGCAGTGAATGGATATGAGCATTAATGCTGAAGCTTTCACTGAAAGAAGTTTATGCATTGCACAGAATTTGCTTGTTAAGGGCAAACAGTAATCATCTGAATAATTTTGTTCTGATCAAGTTTAGTAATGTTTAGAAAATGAGGGAGTAATCAGATAGGCTAGGACTGGCACAAGCCTTGGAGTCAAACATGAAATTAAATCTCTGCTTTGCTCTTTACGCAAGTGAGTTTGGAATGCTATTTAATATGTTTGAACCTCAGTTTCCTTATTTTTGAAATGAGGATAAAAGAGGCTGCTTTGAAGATATTTCACGAAGGTCAAATGAGATAACATATACCAAATTTCTGGAACATAGTAGGTGCTCAAATATTATCTCTCTTCTGGCTTTCTGTACCTTCTTCTCCCATTTAGAAATTACTATATAAACGAAATAAGATTTTGATGATAATTCAAGTGACTCATGTCAGTTTTCCTCCTAGGAACTTATATTTTAAAATTAAATTAAGAAAGGTAACTCACAGAATGAGAGAAAATATTTGCAAAGCATACACCTGATAAAGGACTAGTATCCAGAATATATAAAGAACACTTACAACTAAAAAATAAAAAGAGAAATAATTCAATTTAAAAATGGGTTAAAGACTTGACTAGGCAGTCCTTCAAGGAAGATTCATAAATGCCCATTAAGCACATGAAATAATGCTCAACAATGTTAGTCATTAGGGAAATACAAAGCAAAATCACAATGAGATACCACTTGAAAAACTCTAGCATGAGCATAATCAAAATGACAGGCAAGGGACTTCCCTGGTGGCTCAGTGATTAACAATCTGCCTGCCAATGCAGGGGACACGGGTTCAATCCCAGATCTGGGAAGATCCCACATGCCATGGAGCAACTAAGCCTGTGCACCAAAACTACTGAGCCTGCACTCTGGAGCCCATGAGCTACAACTACTGAGCCCACACCCCACAACTACTGAAGCCCAAGTGCCTAGAGCCCGTGCTCCTCAACAAGAGAACCCACCGCACTGAGAAGCCCGCACACTGCAATGAAGAGTAGCTCCCACTCACCACAACGAGAGAAAAGCCTGCATGCAGCAAAAAAGACCCAATGCAGCAAAAAATAATAATAATAATAATAAAAGCAGGCAAGAGTGGAGAAACTGGAAACCTCATACTTTGCTGGTAGGAATGTAAAATGTGCAGCTGCTTTGGAAAACAGTTTGGCAGTTCCTCAGAAAGATAAACATAGCGTTAACAGATGATCTAGCAATTCTACCTTATAGGTATATGTCCAAGAGAAATGGAAATATACATCCACACAAAAACTTATACATGAATGTTCATAGCAGCATTATTTATAATAACCAAAAAAGTGGACACAACCCAAATATCCAACAACATATGAATGAATAAACAAAATACCATATATCCAAATATTGGAATAGTACTTGCAGTAAAAAAGAAATGAAGTATCGATACATGTTGCAACATGGGTGAACCTTGAAAACATTATGCTAAGTGAGTCATCACAAAAGACCACATATTGGATAACTCCATTTAATGAAATGCCCAGAATTGGCAAATTCATAGAGATAGAAACTGGACTGGTGGTTGCCAAGGGGAGGGAGGATAAAGGCATAAGAAGTTACTTCTAGTGGATATGGGGTTTTTAACTTCAAATCCCATTTGTTCACTGCTGGCATATAGGAAAGCAATTGACTTTTGTATATTTATCTTGTATCCTGAAATCTTGCCATAATTGCTTACTAGATTCCAGAGGTTTTGTAATTCATTCTTTTGTATTTCTACATAAATTATATTGTTATCTGCAAACAAAGGCAGTTTTATTTCTTCCTTCTCAATTGGTATATTACTACCTTATATTTTCCTTTTCTTGTCATCACTTTAGCTAGAACTATGATACTATGTTAAAAAGAAATGGTGAGAAGAAACATCCTTACCTTGTTCTAGACCTAAGTGGGAAAGGTTCAAGTTTCTCATCATTAAAGTATATCTTTAGCTGTAGGTTTTTACCTAGATATTTTTATTAAATTGAGGAAATCTCTATTCATAGTTTCCTGAGAGTTTCTATCATGAATAAACACTGGATTTTGTCAAATGCCTTTTTCTGCATCAATTGATATGATACTTGTCTTTTTTAGCATGTTGATGTGGTGGATCACATTAATTGATTTTTGAATCTTGAATCAGCTTTGAATACCTGGGATAAAACCCAGTTGATTCTGGTGCAATATTCTTTTTAAACTTTGTTAGATTCAATTTATTAGTATTTTTGAGGATTTTTGTATCTGTGTTCATAAGAGATATTAATATGTAGCTTTCTTTTCTTGTAAAGACTTTACCTCATTTTGGTATTAAGGTAATGCTAGTTTCATAAAATTAATTAGGAAGTATTCTCTTTGCTACTATCTTCTGAAAGACATTTCATAGATTTAGCATAATTTCTAACCTAAATGTTCAATAGAATTCACCAGTGAACTCATTTGTGCCTGGTCCTTTTCATTTTGTAAGGTTATTAACTGTTGATTCAAGTTCTTTAATAGAATTAGGCATATTCAGGCTGTCTATTGCTTCTTATGTGAGTTTTGGCTAATTGTGTCTTTCAAGGAGTTGGTCCAGTTCATCTAGGTTATCAAATTTGTGGGATAGAGCTGTTTATAGTATTCTTTTATTATTCTATTAATGTCCATAAGATCTGTAGTTATTGACCCTCTTTCATTTCTAACATTAGTAATTTGTGTCCTCTCTCTTTTTTTCTGGCTATATTGTTATCAGCCTTATTTAATCTTTTCAAAGAAGAGGCTTTTGGTTTCATTTATTTTTCCTATTGATTTCCTGTTTTCAATTTTATTGATTTCTTCTCTAATTCTTATATTTTGTTTTTCTGCTTATTTTGGATTTCATTTGGTCTTCTTTTTCTAGTTTGTAGAGTGGGAGCTTAGATTATTAATTTGAGATCTTTCTTATTTTTTAATATATACATTCCATGTTATACATTTCTCTGTAAACATTTCTTTCACTGCATCCTACAAATTTCGATAAGTTGTATTCTCATTGTCATTTAGTTCAAAATATTTTTTTTCTTTTGAGATTTCTTTTTTAACTTGTGTGTTCCTTGGAATTGTTCTGCTTAATCTCCAAGTATTTGGGGATTTTCCAGGTCTTTCTGTTTTTGACTTCTAGCTTAATTCCATTTTAGTTTCAGAGCTGACGTATGATTTTTCTGTTATTTTAAATTTATTCTCTCCCCCCCTCCCCCCCACCACCACCATGGCCAAAAATGTGGTCTATTTTGGTGAATGTTTCACGCAAGCTCGGAAAGAATGTGTGGTCTGCTGTTGTTGGATAAAACAGTCAATAAATGTCAATTTAATCCAGTTGATTGATGGTGCTGTTGCATTCACTTATGTCCTTATTGATTTTTTTGCCTCCTGTATCTGTCCATTCCTGATAGAATAGTATTGAAGTATGCAACTATAATAATGAATTTATTTCTCCTTGTAGTTGTATACATTTTTGCCTCAGATACTTTGATGATGTGTACACCTTAAGGGTTATTATATCTTCTTGGAGATATTATTTATGTAATTATATACACATAATTATTATTATGTAATGACCCTTTTTTATTATTATGTAATGCCTCTCCTTAGCCCTCATAACTTTCCTTGCTCTTATATCTACTCTGTCTGCTTTCTATTGTTATGCCTGCTTTCTTTTGATTAATGTCAGCATGGTATGTGGTACACACGTTTCTCCATCTCATACTTCCATTCCTCTTTTTTATCGTGATAAAATATACATAATATAAAATTTACTATCTTAACCATTTTTACATATACAGTTCAATGGCAATAAGTACATTTATACTGTTGTGCAACCATCACCATCATCTTCAGAACCCTTTTCATCTTGCAAAACTGAAACTCTATATCCATTAAACAATAATTTCCAATTGCTTCTTCCCCCAGCCCAAGCAATCACCATTCTACTTTCTGTCTCTATGATTCTGACTACTCTAAGTAACTCATATAAGTGGAATTACACAGTATTTGTGCTTTAATGACTGGTTCATTTCACTTAGCATAGTGTCCTCAAGGTTCATATATGTAGCACATGTCAGAATGTCCTTCCTTTTAAGGCTGAATAATAATTCATTGCGTGTATATATCACATTTTGCTTATCTATTTGTCTGTCCGCAGACATTTGCGTTGCTTCCATGTTTTAGCTATTGTGAAAAATGCTGCTATGAACATGGGAGTACAAATATTTCTTTCAGACCTGGCTTTCAATTCTTTTGAATATATACCCACTAACAGAATGTTGGATAATATAGTAGTTCTATTTTTAATTCTTTTATGAACCACCACACTGTTTTCCCCAGCAGCTATTTATATTCCCACCAACAGTGCACAAGGGCTCTAATTTCTTCACATGCTTGCCAACAATTTATTTATATTATTATTATTATTTTATAGTAGCCATCCTAATGGTATGAGATGGCATTTTATTGTAGTATTGACTTCCATTTCCCTAATGATTAAGCATCTTAATATTACTTAATATTAAGTAATATTAAGCATCTTTTCAGGTGCTTATTGGTAATTTTTTGGTAATTAGTAATTTGGTAATTGGTATTTTCTCTTTGGAGAAATGTCTATTCAAATCCTTTGCCCATTTTCAAATTGTATTTTTTGTTCCCATCCCTTTATTTTTTATTTATTTTTTAAGAACTTTTATTGAGATACAGTTGACATACAATAAACTGCATATATTTAAAGCCCATCCTTTTAGTTTTAAACTAAGTTATCTTTCTATTTAAAGTTGGTCTCTTGTAAACAATATATAACTGGGTCTTTTTTTTTTTCTTATCTCTTCTGGCGATCTCAGTCTTTTAATGGGTGTATTTAGACCACTGACATTTAAAGTGATTATTGATATAGCTGAGTTAAACCTACCATATTTTTTTTTCTGTTTTCTATTTGTTGCTCTCTTTCTTTGTTTCTATTTTATTCTTCTACTATTTTACTGCCATTTCTGGATTTAATTGAGCATTTTATATGACTCCATTTTCTCTCTTTTCTTAATATATTAATTAAGCTACTTTTTAAAACTTTTTAAAATAATTTCCCTAGAGTTTGTAATATACATTTACAACTAACCCAAGTCCACACTCAAATAACACTTTACCACTTCACAGGCAGCGCAACTACCTTACAATAACAAAATAATCCTTTTTTTGTTTTACTTTTACTTTCTGATATTTCATTGTTAGCATAAAGAAATGCAACCAATTTCTGTATGTTAATCTTATATCATGCTACCTTGCTGAATTTATCAGTTCTAGAAGTTTTTGTGTGGAGTCTTTACGGTTCTCAAAAACCTAAAGTCTTTAGAGTATCATGTCATCTGCATATAACAACAATTTTACCTCTTCCTTTCCCACTTGGACACATTTTATTTCTTTTTCTTGTGTAATTACTGTGGCTAGGACTCCCAGTTTTATGTTGAATAGAAGTCGTGACAGTGGGCATCCTTGTCTTGTTCCAGATTTTAACGGGAAGGCTTTCAGCTTTTCACGATTGAATATAACATTGGCTGTGTGTTTGTCGTAAATAGCTTTTATTATGTTGAGATATGTTCCCTCCATATCCACTTTGGTAAGAGTTTTTATCATGAATGGATGTCAAATTTTATCAAATGCTTTTCTGCATCTATGGAGATGATCATGTGTGTTTTTTTTTTTTTTGTCTTATGTTAATATGGTGATAATAACAAAATAATCTTAATTTTTCTCTCCTGTTCTTTGTAATACTGTTCTCATTCATTTTGCTTATGCACGCATATGTTTATGCATAAGCGTATATGTTGATATGTATTCAATTACTTATGTTTACATATATAGATAAAACAATAACTACAACTGTGTAAATGATTTTGTATTTTATGTATATGTTATATATATAAACTGTTGCTATTACTATTTTTAACAAACTGCTATGTTAGATCAATTGAGAATAAGAAAAATAGAAGTTTTAATTTTATCTTCACTTATTCCTTCCCTGACACTCTTCTTTTATTTATGTAGACCTGAATTTATGACCTATATCATTTTTCTTCTCTAGGAAGAACTTCTTTTAATTTGAATATGATATAGCTAGGTATAGTTTTTTTATATAAATTTATTTTATTTATTCATTGGCTGCATTGGGTCTTTGGTGCTGTACACAGGCTTTCTCTAGTTGCTGCGAGCAGGGTCTACTCTTCATTGTGGTGCACAGGTTCCTCATTGTAGTGGCTTCTCTTGTTGTGGAGCATGGGCTCTAGGCACGTGGGCTTCAATAGTTGTGGCACACAGGCTCAGTAGTTGTGGCTCACAGGCTCTAAAGCACAGGCTCAACAGTTGTGGCACACAGGCTTAGTTGTGCCATGGCATATGGAATCTTCCCAGAGCAGGGCTTGAAACCGTGTCCTCTGCATTGGCAGATGAATACTGTGCCACATAGGAGGTCCTAGGTATAGTTTTGTGTGTGTGTTTCTTTGGGATTTATCTTCCATGGTGTTCTTTATGTTTCCTGGATCTATGATTTGGCTTCTGACCTTAATTTGAGGAAATCTCCCTCATTATAGCTTTAAATATTTCTTCTGTTTCGTTCTCTCTTATTGTCTTTTTGGCATTCCCATTATACATAGGTTATACCTTTTGTAGTTGTCCCATAGTTCATGGATATTCTGTTCTATTTTTTTGTCTTCTTTTTGCCTTTGCTTCTGAATTTTGGATGTTTCTATTGACATACTCTCAAGCTCAGAGATGCTTTCCTCAGCTATGTCCAGTCTAGTAATGAGCCCTTTAAAGGCATTCTTCATGTCTGTTGCAGTGTTGTTGATCTCTGGAATTTTTGAAATTCTTTTTTTATAATTTCTATCTCTCTGCTTACATAGTCCATCTGTTCTTGCATGATGTATATTTCATTCATTAGAGCCCTTAGCATATTCACCATAGTCATTTTGAATTGCCAGTCTGGCAATACCAATATTCTTACTGTGTCTAAATCTGGTTCTCTTGCTTACTCTGTCTCTTCAAACTGTGTTTTTTGATTTTGAGTATGCTTTGTAATTTTTTCTTAATAGCTGAATATGATGGGTACAAGGAATGGTGTTAAGTGGGTCTTTAGTGATGTAGTGGCAAAGTGTGGGGGGAGGCGGTGTATTCTACAGTCCTAAGATTAGGTCTCAGCTTTGAGTGAGCCTCAGAGCTGTGAACTTTACAAGTGCTTCTCAGTTTGTTCTCCCCACTTAGGAGGGTTAGGTTGCTTGCATTTGGTTGGAGTTGGGTATTTCCCTTCTCTGATATGGAAGGCTAGAGGTAGCTACCAGTTGGGTGTTACCCTTTCCCAGGCCAGTTAGACTCTGATAAAAATCCAGCAGGTGAGGCTCTGAGAAAAGAATTCCCCTCAAGGATAGTCCTTGTTACAAAGCACAGCACGCTCTAGGGTGTTTTACCTTTTCCCCTGCTCCTGCCAGAAGCACAAGAGGATTTTTCTCCCATATTCACTGTGAAAATGTGCTCAAACTCTTGGAGGTAAACAGCAGAAAGCAGGCCCCCCCTCACCACATGACTGGGTTCTCTTGCACTTTTTAACTCTCAGACTTGTGTACTCTAAGCCTCCACCAATTCATCCAGTAGAGTTCAAGTTTCTCTGTCCCAATACTAGTTCCCATGGAAGCGTCTACTTCAGTAAGTTGAGATTTTCTGTATCTTCTTGTCTCTCCAATTTAGGGCCAGCAGTTTGTTCAGTGTCCTCACTTCTCTGTTGGATCTAAGAAGAGGTGCTGGATTTAAGTTTGCTCCGTTCTTAGTTCTTAGGACGTGACAGCCTCCAAGCTTCTTACTTGCTAGACAGGAGGCCAGAAGTTGGGGTTTCCTTTTGGAGTGATGAAAAGCTCTGGAATCATAATGATTGCACAACTCCATGAATATACAAAAAAGCCACTGGAAAACACTTCTAAAAAGTGAATTTTATGTTATGTCAATTATATGTCAATAAAACAATAAAGAAAAAGATTGGCCAGAAATCCAAATGACCTTCATGATTTCCTTTCCTGTTGCCAAAACAAACAGAATCTTAGGCAAGGCTATTTTTGACACAGGTAGTCCTATAATAAAATATAGTTATTGTTGTTTTAAAAATAAGTCAAAAACCACAGCTCATAATGTAATGCTGCTAAGTGAAGGGGAAGTTGGTATAATTCCATCAAGAAACTTTGCTTCAGTATGTTTTTTGGTTTAACAAAGTACTGCTTCCCCTTGGTCAACAATTTTAATTGATGGTCCTTCGTGTTCTCTTTCAGGCAAGATTCAAGAATTAGGAGTCAGGTAGGTGCAGGCTTCATCCTAAGAACCCAACTCAGGAAACCATATAGGATGATGCTTCAGGATCCACGGAGGGAGGCTGGAAGAAATTAGGTTTCAACCCGACCTACTTATTGGGAAAATAATCCTAGAAGATGACTCAGGCACTGGCTGGGAGACTACAAAGATTAGGGGTGTATAAACCAGGAGGGCAGAAGAGATCAAGATCTAGGGAAAAGGAAAACAGATTTGTGCTGACAACCCTTGGGTGGGACAGATCTGTGTCTCAACTCTGAAAGTGGGCCTGAATCATCATGATTAGGAATTTGTATTAACTCTCAGAGGATGGCTTTGAGAATATCTATTTTTTACCTTTCTGAGGTTGTTTAGGATTAGGACCAGGCCTGACTACAGATAAAGGTCAAGAATGATCCAATAATAAAAAGAAAGGTAATAAGAAGAGCCAGATAAAAATCTGGCATGTGGGAAAAGCTCTCAGTAAATGTTAAAGACTTATCATCAGAAGCCAAATTGCCTGGATTTGAATCCTGGCTGTCATTTCCCAGCTGAGCAACACTGGATTTCACATGCCATCTTTGTGCCTCAGTTTCTTCTTCTGATACGTAATGAAAGGTCAGTGGTACTTCATAGGCTAATTTGTGATAAGTGCTATGTATGTGATAATTTTTATTAGAAATTAAGAAATAAATGGCAATGAAAATAAACCCATTGTAGAATTATACGTTTAAAAATATGTATGTATTCACGTCCATGCAATGTTAATAAAGCAATAATTAATTATATGTTAATAATATGTTAATAAAGGAATCATTAAAGGAAAGAAATTTGAGAAATCTTATTTGTTTGTCCTAGAAAGCTATGCTTTCCTTCTCATGGGCTCCAGTTCTTAAGTCTAACATGTTGTTTGATGGACCATGGGGATAAGTAGACAAAGAAAATAGGGAGACTAGGAAAGAATTCATGCCTCACTGAGAAACTACATTCCAGGAGAATCCCTGATTGCTCAGAAAAGCAATCCTGGCTGTGAGGAAAGACCTAGCAGTGCCCATAAACTCTCTGAACAAGGCAAGAGCTATCCCTGGAACCCCAGGTTAAATTTGCCTCTTTCCATCACTTTTCCACTTCTTTCTCCACTGCTTGTGGAGAAATGCTTTGTCAAAATACACATTTACTAGACTATCAAATTTTGAAGGTATAGTATAACGTGCATGTATATATTCTTGGAAATTTGTGGAATAGGAAAGGTGATGAGAATATCCAATTAATAGTAAAGAAATCAAGGTGGTATGAATAATCAAATTCTACTTTATTTTTTAAGCCCTTTATTGGAATATAATTTCTTTACACTGTTGTGCCAGTTTTTGATGTACAACAAAGTGAATCAGCTGTATTTATACATATATCCCCATATCCCCTCCCTCCCGCGGCTCCTTCCAACTGTCCCTATTCCAGCCCTCTAAGTCATCACCCATCATCAAGTTGATCTACCTGTGTAATGCAGCAGCTTCCCACTAGCTATCTATTTCATATTCGGTAGTGTATATATGTCAATGCTACTCTCTCACTTTGTCAAATTCTACTTTAAATGGAATTCTCTGAGAAGGGAATTCTGGATATAAACAGTCATCTAGGCCATTTTCCCTCCACTCTTCCATGTCAGTCCTTTCTGCAGCTAAAATCAGAAAGAAGGGGAATGGTACTGTTATGCCCTAACAATGTCACTTGTAAGGAGAGAAAGAGAAATTATTTCCTAAAATTTTATCATAGGTTCAGCACATTGACAGGTCTGGCAGCACTGGCCAGACCTTGGTTTGGTTCCTGCTGCACTTGCTACACAGGGTGAGGCTCAAATTTTTCAACTTGAGCGTCAGTTGCCTCTTCTGTGACATTGTCACTTCAGTCACACATCCTCACGGGTACTTAAGCACCTGACATAGCACTTGCACAGGCTGTTTAAAAATCCTGGCTATTATCATTTCCTTCTAAATTTATATAAACTACATTATAATTATGCTCTTGTATGAAACCAACTATTGATTTTTCTTCTTGAGTTTAAGCAAACACAATGGTTTGTTTGTATTTAACACGCACGTTGATTTCTTCTTGAATCACAATGGATCTGTGGACGACCCTAGACTTTACTACTAGTTCATCAACATTTTTGGATAAAAGAGAAGAATTTGGTATTCAGTTCTTTATTTATGAAAATCTAAGGAATCAGCAGCCTACACGGCTGAATGAAGATTCTAGAAATGACATCTCAGCAAATGGGCTAACAAAAAAGCACCTGCATATTCAGGCTGCTCTCAAGCAGCAGTTTGTTTCCATAGCACCTAAGTAGAGAAAGACAAAATCTTCCATGCATCCCCCAAACCAGAAAACACCAGGTAATTTCAAATTCCAGGTTTCGGTAAGGAAAGATGATGGTATTTTCCAATATACATTAGAGGTTGGCTTCAGAATTTTTTTTTCTTTGTTAATAGTCATTCTTAGGCTATAATTTGAATTCATATTAACATTCAATGCAAAAGACTGATATTTGCCTTACAAGACAAATCATGCAAGTTTCTAAAATCTTAAATGTCATTTTGCTTACTTTAGAAAGGAAAGTGACATGATAAAAGAGAAAACACCTCCTTGGTAAAGATGAACTTAGGAGGAGAAGTCCAAGAAAATTTCAGGATGTAAAATCAATACAATCATAAATGAGAAGGAAGGGTCTGTGTCATTATTTATTCATTCCATTGTTTTAAAGGGGTTTTTTGTTTGTTGTTTTTAAACCTTCTAAGTACTTGGCACTTTGCTAAATGCACTGGGACACAGAGTTATGTAAAACAGTTCCTGCCTTCACGAAGCTTCAGGAAGCCAGGGAAAGAGGCTGGATCATCAAGGGTTATACCGCTTCATCAGCAAGCAGATACCTTTATACCACTGAACTTGATTGGCGGGAAGACAGGGGGCTAAAAAGGAGAAAAAAAAAATGAAGCTAAAGAGGGACACAAAAGAGACTATTCAGAAAAAGCAGAAACAATTTTAATAAAGAAAATGTCTGTCCTTCTAAAATCAAACACATTTAATACTATGTCTGTATAATACATCAAAATTATGTCTTGCTCTTTAAAACATATTCCCTCCCAATGAGTCTGAGGCTCAATCATGATTACAGGGTATATGAAATGAAGTATATTAACATGACACAACCCCTCAGTACATAGTGCATGACTGGTAAGACTCCACAAGGCACACAGTTCACACAAGTTAACATGGGCTATGCAAAGTGTCTTCAGTTTTCTGGTATTTACCCCTGCTAGCCAGGGTGGACATGCTTTCAACACTGTACCATGGTGTCCTTTGAAAGATGGACATTAAAAGTTAAAAATGAGTTACTATATAGGCACTGATGTATAGAATATATACTTTGTGATTATAATATATTGTAAGCTGGAAATAAATGCCTTTAAATTATACGTATATTTATACTAGGAAGCTTGACAAACACTGAACAGTCTGTGAAGAATCGAAAGCCTCTTGACCATCAGTTCAAACATAATCCAACTATTTGCAGCAATACTAATTTACTGGTTAAACTAATTACTCTCAAAGCTTTTGGTTGTCAGGTACCAAAATAGTTTTGAAGTTAGGGAAGTGCTTTCCCACTTAATCCTTGTGGGTGGCCCAATTCCTCAAGATATCCACAGTTGAGAAGTATTTTTAAATGTATTTTTATCTTAAATGATAATCAATTAGGAGCAAATTAAATCCTGTCTTAAAATTTCAAAAGAATGCAAATCACTTTTGAATGACTACAGACTAGGCATACAAGACACAGACTCTCTTTCAGCTCACATCCCGAATACTGCTTTTGTGTGCTGTCACCTCTGTAACAGACGAAGGGACGCCTGTCCTTCCACAGGACTGCCCAATCTACTGACAATCTCATCCAACCAGGATGGCCCAATCGAGTGAGAGCATCAGGTGCAGTGCTTCTAAAGTCAGTGAATAGTAATACTTTAAAGAAATTTCCTTCTAATAAACACAATCTAAAAGCCCTTCTATTGTATGCATAAGTTTACAAAAAAAGCACTTCGAAGGTATGTGGTCAAAAACTATCGCCAGAAGATTCCAAAACCCACACGTTTTGTTCCAAATATGGTTATGACAGCTACTACAAAAGCAGTAAAAAGCAAGACAAGAAAGTCTTGGTCTTTCTTTAATGATGTCAACCCCATTCCTTGGGAGAACAGGGAATGAAAGTCCGTTGCAGGTTGTGCTTGGGTTTAAGCAGCTGTCACCTGGGACCAACTGCTTCGGCAGGTTCAGATGGTTTCGTTATCATCACTGTGCATCTTCTTAAGCTCAACGGGGCTTGGCTGCTTCAGGGACGTTTTAGAAACATCCGTGTGCATGGTGGACATGGCGATGGTCTCATAGTCATCATCCCGAGACCGGAAATCACAGAAGTTAAAGAAGAACTGCAGGTCCCTCTGGAAGTTTTTGTTCAGGAAGCCATAAAATATGGGGTTGACACAGGTGGAGATCATGGCTGTGAGGTGGCAGAGCAGGAATAACAGGTTATGGTTGCACGTAGCAATGATCTGATGATTCCAATCGAACACGGTGTTGAAGATGGTGAGAGGCAGCCAGCAGACCGCAAATGCCACCACAATGGACAGCAGCATGATGTTGATTCTTTTGGTTTCGCTGGACCTGTACTTATTGTCTCTCATCTTGTCCATCATGTTGTTTCTTCTTTTTAAGCGTATATATATCTGCAGGAGGAAACAAATGAAGAGTTCAAACAGAACCACTCACTGAATGAGGAATCCTGGGGAGAGAAGGTAAAAATGGAAATGGTAAGGGGAGAAAGTTTTCTTACCTTGAAATAGCAAATGAATATAAAACAGAGTGGGCCAAAATACTGCAGCACCAAGAGGAGAGTGGTGTAAGACAACCGGTGAGAGTCTGATGGAAATTTATCAAAGCAGACGTACTTGTCCTTGAACGCATCGAGGGTCACATTTTGGAACGGCTCATCCGTCAATACTTGGTAGATCAGGAAGGGCAGAGAAGAAGCCAGCGCAAGGACCCAGATGACAGCAATGCCTACGTAAGCATGTCTATTGCTTGGTCTCCAGCCCCGTGGGTTGATGATCAGCTGATGCCGTTCCACGGCAATGAGGACCAGAGAGAAGATGGACACGGTGACAGAAACACACTGCACGAAAGGGTTCAACTTGCACATCGCCTCACCAAAAACCCAGTGGTCCATCAATGTGTAGACAAATGTGAAGGGGAGACACATGATGGCAACAAGCAAGTCCGAGAAGGAAAGGTTCACAATCAGGATGTTGGTGACATTCCTCATCTCCTTTTGTTTCAAGATGATGATGATCAAGGCCAGGTTTCCAGAGACCCCAAGAATGATCACAGCTCCATAAGCAAGAGCTAAGGTGAATATCATGGCCAAGGGCAGATGACAATCGTCATTTTCGAAAGCCAAAAGCTGGGAACTCTTCTCTGAAAAATTATAATAGATTGAACGATTTTCCACCTGGGAAAATAACGTTGAATTCATTTTGACTGGTTTGGCTATTACAGATGATGTTAGACAAATGAACAATATGTTTCCTCAAAGCAGGTCAGAGATTCAACTTAAGTCTTATTCTCTATATTGGAATTCACTTGTCAAAATTATTCTGAATTCTTCATTCCCTTGAACTGAACAATCTGTAAAGAGAAAATGACCAATTGCATTACTAATTTTATGGAGGGCGGTCAAAACGAATTCTGACTCCTAGTACTGTTCAAAGTGAAGACACTGAAATAAACAAAACATATTCTATACATACATCTTTTTTAAATAGTAGAATCAGTGCAAACAATTTGAAAAATATTTTAGTAATACTTTTAACTGGATGTGCTTACACACTGAGTTTCAGCAAAACATAGTGGTCTGCACATTAGTAAAGTGTGTATAAACCTCACGTCCAAAGTCACATAAACGACCATCGGTACATTCCTAAACACTGTAGGAATATAAAGGTATTAAGAAAAAACAATGCACAGATTAAAACATACAAAAAGGCCACGAAACCAACAAAAGAAAACAAAAAAATCTACCTAATTTTTCTTCTTACTATAAAAATGAAAGAATTTATCAAATCAAGTTGTAGAAATAGCCCCACCACACACTAAACTGCTCTTTAAGGCAGACTATTTGGCACAAGTATGTTTCAATACAGTGAAATATCAAGAAACTTTATGAAGGGCTGCTGAAGGAAAAGAAGATGTTTAATCCAAAAAAGACTGCCTAGGAATAGTACAAACATCTTCTCACATTGGAATGGGTAGCATGTGGTTCATGGCTTGCGGCTCAGAATATTACGTCCACTCAAGTTAGAAGTAGGATCAAGGGAAGTGGATTACATTAAAAATATTTCACGTCATTATGAGGAACAAAAGTTTAATCAAATGGAATGAACTGCCTGCAAACCAGCAAGTGCTCCACACACAGGTTTGTAACTACCACTCAAAAGGCTTGGGGAAGTTCTCACATTGTGTAGGAGATTCAACTGGGTAACTCTGAAGCTCTTTCTGACTTTAAGATTCCTTATTTTTATTAATGTGTCAGAAGCTTTCAAAGGATTGCTAAGGTTTTCTTCATGAAATATCCTTCCTCCCAACTAGGCTGTATACAGATACAACATAAGGATCTAAATTTTAGTTGTACTTTTGATCATTCACAGCATTTTGTGGTAGGAATACTTTTTTCTTACCAACAAAACACAATCATAGACAACAGTCCCATAGAGCTTAAAAACTCCTTAAAAAAAAAATCTCTGATTTCCCTTAGATTACTAAGTAAATATATAGGATGGAGTTTCTTATGTTAATTAAGTGCCTTAGTGCCTGCATTAAGAAGGCAATTGCATTTCTTTCTTTCTTCCGTGAGAACAATAAAGAAAATTGTGCAGATTTACTTTCACTGAAAAGGAGATAAATTTCATGAACATAATATGGATTTGCCTTTTAAGCGATGCCACTATTGAACCTTTCCTTGAGTGATTTTGCTTTCTAGAATATGAGGGTGTGTTTTTATTATAAAACTACAAATTATAAAATTGAAGAATGAGAAGAAAAGTTGCTATCACTTAATGAGAATGCAAGTATTAGGACTAGGAAAGGTATCAAGTGTGAATGTTACAGAAATGTTCTCCCCTCCTCTGTCAAGTGCCTGGAAAGTCTCCTGAACTCCCCTGGTATCGTACTTCTCTCTCAAGAATACCAAAGAGGGAGAAAATCTGTGTCTCTCAGTGCCTGAGAATGAACCTGGAGAAACAAGTGCTAATCTAAAAATTCTTTGGAAATTTCCCACTTTAGAATTCAAGAAAATTTCACATTATTCTTCATAGGCAGGTTGCTGGCAAGATGTTTAACATTACTGCTCAGTTATCTGAGTTTTTCTTCATTACTAGAACTAGCGTGACAGGAAAATGCATCCTCTAACTCCCCATGGCTCCCTATCAGCACAGTACCAGGTGAGATAGGCGAGGTAGGGACGGCTGAGCCTCCTGGGTCTGACACCTGAAGACCGCTACTCAGCCATTCACTCCTGGTCTAACAACCCCATGGAGCATGTTTTGTACCAGGCAAGCCAGTTCCTTCACAGTTACCAAGTGCCCCGGCCCATTTAACTTCTGCATCTCCACTTCTGCCACTCCTCACCACCTATCCAAATTCTACCCATCTTTCAAAGCACCATTTAGTCCCTTGAATCCTTAACTGGCTCCTCTCAATTGTAATATTACCTTTTCAAGGTAGATACTATGTATATTTCATATGACCTTGTAAATATTACATTTAGAATACAAACGTGTTGACATAGTAGATGCATGGATGGAATAGCAGGTTCTTGTGTGAGTTAATATTAACATCAATAGCTGGATTCTATTGTCCACTGAAAAAAAATGCACAACCTGAAAGTTGAGAATTATGTTTTATTAGGCGAACACCCTGAGGACTCAAGCCTGGGAGGCAGCATCTCAGATAGCTCTGAGGGACTGTTCTGAAGAGGTAAGGGAGGAGCTCCCATACACTGGAGTTTTTGCGACAGAAACCAGGTAGTTGCAACATCAAAAGATCATCGTTAGTGAAAGAAAACCAGACATCGCAAGTTAATGAAATTTAGTGCTTTTCTACTTATGGGAAGATGCAAGAGTTTGGGCTCATTGAAATCATTCCTTTGATGCGCATCTTAACAATCTAGGGCCAGCTTACTGTTCTTTCCCATCCTGAATCCCCTCAGGGTGCACAGTCCTGGCTGCAGTGGCTGATGGCTTGATGGTCACAGTATCTTTTTTTTTTCTTTTTAAGCTCTTTATTGGAATATGATTGCTTTACACTGCTGTGCCAGGTTTTGCTGTACAACAAAGTGAATCAGCTGTATTTATACATATATCCCCATATCCCCTCCCACCCGCGACTCCCTATCCCAGCCCTCTAAGTCATCACCCATCATCGAGCTGATCTCCCTGTGTTATGTAGCAGCTTCCCACTAGCTATTTATTTTACATTTGGTAGTGTATATATGTCTATGCTACTCTCTCAGTTCATCTGGCTTCCCCTTCGCCCCCGCCCACCCCCCCTCCCCGGTGTGGCAGGCCACATTCTTGTCCACACTGTCACAGTTCTTTTACACTTGAAAGGGGTGATAATTACAGCAGTCATTTTATTAGATCAGATAGATAGGGGAGGGGGGCAGAATGTTCCATTTTGTGCAAAAAAAAAAAAAAAAGGGGGAATTGTTTCTGAAAGAGAATTTATTCATCCAATAAATACTGAACACTATTCTGTGTCCGGTGTGGTTTTAGTGGAGACAACAGTGACCTTCCCACTGAGTTTCTAGTTTTGTGGGCAGAGGAAGACAAGAAAAAATAAATCAGTAAAAGGGATAGTAGTAAGTGTCATGGAAAAAAATAAAGCAAGGAAGGGGACCTGGGATTGTTGGGAGCACAGCTTGTTACTGGGGGGCCAGAAAAGCCTGTGACTGCCTTAGAAGACTGGCATGTAAGTTAAGACCCGACAGTGAGGGAAGAAGCCTGGCGGACGCCTCAGGGATGCATCCCATGTGGAAAGAGCAAACATGAAATCCTTAAGACTGCCAGTGTGCTTGGTGCGCTGAACAGATGAGAAGTGAAATAAATAAGGGAGAGACAATAGGGAAGAAGCTGGAAGGGTAAGCAGGGGAGAAACAGACTCTTGCAGGGCCTTACTCCGTGGGACAGTCTTTGACTTTTGCTCTGAGAAACATGAGGGCTCACTGGAGAGTCTTTGGTAAAGGAATGAAGCTCTATGACTTGTTTTAAAAGTATTACACTAGCTGTTGTTTTCAAGGACTTAAGACAGGAGGGAGAAGAAGCAGAGAGATTCATTTAGAGGTTAATGCAATAATGCAGGTGAGAGATAATGGAGACACAGACCAAGGTGTTTGCAGTGAAAAGGAAGAAAAACAGAAAGTTTCTATCTACCAACTGACTGACAGAATCCACTACACATGGGACTTAATGTAAACATTAAGTTATTACAATTTATGGGCTACAAGGCTTTCTTGCAGATGAATTCAAGTTAAATACACACTGAAACTCTACTCTGATCCCTTTGAAATTATATTTGCTAGACATATCCTGTGAGGAATAGCAGTTTTCTTACTAAGTAGAAATTAACTTAGCTATTCAGAAAATGCAAACTTAATATTTTAAAATGTATTTGAAGTCAGACTTCTTTGCTAACTGTATGTCATTCCAGTTGGGTAAAACAGTTCTGCACTGGATACAATGTGTATTTTCAGCCTGCCTTAGTATAATCTCAAGGATGAATAATTGTCAGAAAACAACAATATTGAGAAAGAATTTGCATACATCATCTTTGAGAATGAAAAAATTTGATATTTACTATTCCAATATATATCTCTAAAATAAGGTATGCAACTACAGACACTGCAAAAAAATGAAAGGTTGTTAAATCTCAATGTGGCTGCCCATGTGCCTTTAGAGACAAAAAAGAGACACTACATACATCACCAGTTGGCAAATTAGCCCCCTTCCAAAGGGAAATCTGCTTCTCCCGTCCAATTAGAAGGCTGGCCTTTACCGCTTGCTGTTCTTAGAGCTGTTAGTACCTGAGAATACAGCTTTCTGGTCATAACCTGCTGCAGATTCATTTTGTCATATACTCAAAACTGCCTGTTCAACTCCATTTTTGGAAAAGAAATGTCAGCCTTGTTACATGCATCCTCCCAAAGTTACTGCTAGTTTATCAATATGAGTTACATAATTCTCTGTTCTTTTCCCTTCTAGGAGGGCTTGCTCAACAAACAGCTGCCTTAAAACAAGGAAAGACTAATAAAGCAATAGTCACCACCAAAAAACAGTCTTTGGTCATGGGTGGGGAATCCAAGCGGCAGATTTCTGCTCTCACCTGGTAAGCAGCCTGGAGTCCAGGGACTGAGAGCTACTGTTGCTGGGGTTCTCTGTTCAGGGAGAGCCAGGCAAGCTCCATGCTCCTCTTGCCTGTGTGCCACCCAGCAAGTTATGTTTTCCCCTAGGATCCTGGTGGGTGGTGGGCAAGGCAAATCTGAGAGCTCTTAAAAAAAAGAAATAAAAAAAGGAATGTCAAAACACATTCCCTCACTGTCCCCTCCCCTAGGTTTTTCCTGAGTTACCAAAGAACAAATGGGATGTATTAAATCAAAATTCCTGTTGGCTCGCTTCGCCCACCTTTTTCATATTGTGTAACTAGGTGAACTGCCCCAAACTGTCCTCATTCTTAACACCCCCTCCCTCCCCGACATACACACACACACACACACACACATACACACACACACACACACTTGCCACCCATCTGTCAGGGGATGTTTCCACCCATAATGATGGGACTGACAAAGCAGAAAACATCCACAACAACCAGAACCAAACAAGCAGAGCCCAAACTCGAGTCCCGTTGGCCCATTAGTCCTTCAAACATTCGCCTCTCTCCAGTCTACCTGGGGACCAACGGACCAC
Organism: Hippopotamus amphibius kiboko; assembly: GCF_030028045.1. NCBI lineage: Eukaryota > Metazoa > Chordata > Mammalia > Artiodactyla > Hippopotamidae > Hippopotamus > Hippopotamus amphibius. Next base: position 93,790,408 of record NC_080188.1, read on the forward strand.
TCTTAGGCCACCTCCACCTGCACTCCATCAGCAACCTCCTACCCAGCTGCACTCCACCATTCCCGGTGTAAAAGGAGCTAAAGAGTTGGATGATGAAAACTCGGAAGTAAGGGACAGGGCTCAGGGTGTCTCCTAGAGCGCAGCGCCAGACTGGAGGGGCCAGCACCGGGGAGCAGGGCTCCACCCAGCCCGCGCGCGGGGCGCCCACCGGGGTCCGGGGTCGCTCCCCGCGGACACGTGCGGCGCGCGGGGCGAAGGCGTACCCACAAGCCCTCCTCCCCCGGTCGCCCCAGCCGCGCGTTCCGCAGCAAAAGCCCAGCGTGGCCGCCCCGCGGAGGCTCGGGAAAGACGCCAAAAACAGCGAAGGAGGCAGGACGACGTCTCACCAGAGCCCGAGGAGGGGGACTCCTCGGACCCCGTGTAGAACCGGGGTCAGCTACTTCGGCCCCGCACCGCGAGCGGTCTCGGGTGGCCGGAGCATCTCACGACCCTCCAGCGTGGGGACCGAACCAAAGGCTTGCTGCGCGCCCGCCGCTCCCCAGAGCTCATTTCGGGACCCGCGTGCCTTTTCTTCCCCTCCCATCCTTCACCCCATCAGTGAGAGCTTTCTCAAAAGTCAGTGCCTTCAAAGGTGCACACTTGAAACTTACCTTCTCTGCTGGATCCGTCTTTGGCCCGTTTATTAAAGCGGGAAGGGCGGTCGTGGAAGGGAGCGGAGCGGGGAGGAAAGATCGCGGGTGTTTCTCAGGCTCAAATCCTAAAGATCGGTGGGGAGGCGAAGAGCCGCCCCCGAAGCCGAGCTCCACCTCGTCCCGGCCACGTGACGGACCCCGGGCGGCGCCGCAGCCCCCAGCACCCCTCTCCGCCGACGCGCCGGAGGGCCGCCGGGGAATTCGGGAGGCAGCGCGGGAGCCACGCGCGCTGTGGGACCGCGCGCCCGGGCCGGGGATGCGCGCTCCGCGCTCGGCCGGGCCGGGCCGGGAGGAAGGGAGGGAGGGAGGCGCTGCGCCGGGCCGAGGTCGCGCCCGCGCGCCGTCGCTGGCTGTCGGTGCCACCTCGCGGCCGAAGCTGTGCGGGTGGTGCGGGGAGCGCAGCGAAACCCAGCTCCGGAGAAGGGGGCGCGAAGCCCACCGCGACTGCGCCGCTCGTGCGTCTCTCGCCTCTCTGTGACGTTCGGATGCTTCTTACGCCAGACTGAGAAGTTTTTCCTTTTTAACAGTGAACAAAGACCTTAGAAAAGCAAAAGTGGCGATTCTCAGATAAGATGGAACGGCTTTTTTAAAGTCCTTCTGTCTCTCCGCTAGGAAAATGCGTTGAGTCAGATTTGTTCCCAGCCCCGAGCTGCTCCTTTCAGGGGAGCACGAGGAGTGGAACATTTTGCTGCGGGTCAGAAAGAGTCAATGCCATTTCCTCAGTACTTAATCTACTACCGCGCAGAACAGCAGGAAGGAATAAAAATACAATGTACACAGAGTACCTTGAAGGTGCAAAGCCACCCTGGTGCCCCATGATTCAGGCTAATTGCTGATACACTGATCTCAGATGTTTTACATAGTTCTAGTCTACTTCGAAAAGCCAAACTTCTCTCTCTTTCTCTCTCAGTGTTTATAGATGTAGATGACAACTTCCAAGTCAAACTGTCAAATAATAAAAATTCTGCCTAATAAAGTTACAGGACACTGCCTAGGAAACACATACAAGTTTTATTACATAACAACTATGATTGCAATCTGTCTTCAAACTAAAAACAGAACAAAATTCCGAGACAAATGGAATTACTTGAACTTTGTTGAAAAATATTTTGTTTCTAGTTGTTAGACTGAATAGATACTATTTAAAGCTCAATAGACACTATAGCGCATTTATTTATATAATAATGGTGTACGCAGTCTTTGTTGTTTCCTCCCCACTCCATCCCCCCAGAAAGGTTTCTAAAATATTTTTCACTAGGTATATTTTTATAAAGATGCAAAAGGATTATGACCAAGAATCAAAATATCACGATCAGGTGATAAGCGCACTATACCAATCTACATGAGCATATATTTTTTAAAACCCCACAAATGATTAAGAAATAATAAAATGGCATACACAATTTTTTCTCTTTTTTTCTTTTTTTTTAATCGAGTGAAAATGTAAGGCATAATTTAGGAATTTCAATTATTTAAAGAATAATAACTCATTTAGGTGTCTATTCACCCTCCGTTTTTTATATCCCTTAAGTCACATTCTGTTCATAGAAGCAAATTCACCCCAAGGTCTTCATCATCAAATTGGGTATTTTTAGTTTGCTGCAAGAATTACAAATGAAATAATTTAATTCTCTAAAAAGAATACATTTCTATGTAAACATTTTTGCTAGATCAGCAAGTATTTTGCATTTAAGAGTATGATTTGGACTCATTAGACACTTTCTGTGTTTTCCAAGAATATTGATAAAGGCATGTCTGCAAGGATGCCTGAATTACTGTGGCCGTTGTATTTTGAAATCTTATTAATTTTTATAAAGCGTCCCCCCCAAGGCCAATTTATAAAGCTGTATTCTTCAGACATTAATAGCAAATACCAATCTTTGAAAGATCGTTGTCTCAAAGACATTTTTTCTATGTCAAATTTTGTGGTATAAAGGGAAGTTTTGAAATGCTGGACAAAAGCAGCAAATTTATACAATTCTCTAGGAATATCATTTGCTAAAGACTCTTTCCAATGTGTAAACTAGAAAACTTCAGTGTAGTATAATAACCAAATACAACATAAGATCCTCTTGTAATGTAATCTCATGGAAGGTTTGAAATAAACAAAGTAGCATGAGTTGCTCAGAAAATGTGTTAAAGAATAACCTGAATTCCTCAGAAGATGTGTTAAAAAGAGCATGTGTGCTAAAGATCTTTGTTTATTTTCTTCTGTTAAGTGAACAGTCTGTTGCATACTTTCCTATTTGGGGTTAAAGCTAGGTAAAACCTCACCTTTGCTAGAGAGAGAGAATTTTTTGCATCTTGTGTATTTCCTTCTGAAATTTCACAATTGCAGCTAAATCTATAAACCACAACAAGGAGAATTAAACCAATGACATTCTCATGTTCTCTTGGGCAACAGCCTTGTTTTGTCATTTAAATGGAGGAATAGGATCTACTCCTTAAATCTCTGTAGATCTTAGTTCTATCATCTAAAAAATGGAACGACTTTATGGTCTGGCCCTTTAAATTCCATGATTCAATAATTGGCTAGATAAATCTATCCACGGTAATTACTTTATTGGTCTCCTGATGAAATTCTGCTGCAAGGGTTAAAATTCCTGAAATGCTGTTAGGCCTTGATACATGAAAATTATCATAAATTATCATTCAGAAAAATCTTTTTTTATTTAATTTTATTGATGTATAGTTGATTTACAATGTGTTAACAGAAACATCTTGATAGACATTAGAATTTAGAATGTGGCTGATATTGATTAGCAGGAAATTCCTTTGGGGTAGAACTTACTGTGAAGTATGTTGGTGAATCAGTTCATTATTCTGTGAGTTAATTCGGTGCCAATTTTTCCTTCTTCCTGTAACTTACCTACTACATTTATTTGAATCTATGATGCCATAGAATGTAAGTTGCCATGTTCTTTTACGGACCACCAAGAAAGAAAAAAAATATGCTTCCAGTAAAGTGATGACATACAATCAATTGTAAGTGAATCTCAAAGCTAGAGTATTAAAATGTTTTTAAAAGTTCTCATCTTAGAACCAATAAAATATAGTAGGTAAAGAACTTTGACTAAATTGGTTAGTACAATCAAATAGTCAATACCATCACTTTATTCAGCTGCCTTTTTGAGAGAATTAACTTAGCAGAAAGAAGTGACAATTAACTTAGTTAAAATGTTAGTATGCAAGTATATGGACAATTCAATTATCTTCCATGTGTAAAAGACACCAAACACTATTCATGGATTTGTTCTTAATTTGAAATGGGAATGCACTTCAAGAAAGTTCCCATTTGGTTACATAGGCTACAAATTTAGAGCATTTGTTATAAAACTCTGTCAGAACAGACTATGACTGGAATCTTAAAATTATTGTACTTAGTAAATATTCAAACATTTTTCTGCAGATTTCATCCTATTAGACACTCTTTAGACATTCAACAAATGTGTAATGTTATTTGACAAAAGTGTAGTGTTACGTATTTATTGCATGGTATAATGGAAAGACGTTTGCTCTTATTGTTTTAGCTTGTAATTATTATCACTCCCTTCATATTTCCTTTCAAAGAGGAGTAGGCATAGCTGGTGAGAAGGGCCACCACTTGCCATCCTTCATCCATAATAAATATCTCTGTTCATCCTGCCCACCCCCACCCCAGCCCACCCCAACCCTGAATTCTCAGGCTTGGCATTAGACCCCTTCTCAACACAGCAATCAGCAGATCAGACTTGGCCCCACAATATAAAGCTATTTCCCATCCTGAGATTGGGAAACTTTTCCCAAAGATAGGAGAACGATTCCTTATGTACACCTAAATAATATGACAAATGGGCACAGAGGTGGTATGAAGTGTTGTTGGGTATCACTTTGCTTAGGTAACTATCCCTTATCCATCCCTTTAAGGTCTAGCTGTTGCTTTTCTTTCCCCAGATACACATAAAGTTAGAAAGAGGTTTATAGTCAAGTAGGATCTGTGGCATAACCCAACCCTTCTTATCCTAGGAAACTGTTTAGCTTCCACTTTCTGCTAGTATATTACAAGGGTGAGTCAAAAATTATCCACACTCCAGTTATATTAAAACTTCTGTTGCCTACACTGTCTTATCAGCACTTTCCATTCAAGGCCACTGTCTCCCCAGTCACTGCTGTGCAGGTGTGAACGTGTTACATCAGTTCATTAGTAACTGCGGTGTGAGCAAAAACGGCTGTCCCACTTGTGATTTGCACTAAGGAAGAGCAGTGTGCAATGATTTGTTTTTAGTGGTCTGAGGGTGTACCTGGTGCCGTTATTTATTGAAGACTTTGTGCACAGTATGGAGAAAGTGTTTTGTCTCGAAGAAGTGTGTATGAATGGATGGAGATGCTTATTGAAGAGCTGAAACCTAAACTTTGGATTAAACACAGAGGACTGCTATCCAAGGGCACTGTGATCTTGCCTAATAATGTACATCCACACACTTCTGCCCACACTGTTGACACTCAGCAAAAACTTCATTTTGAGGTGTTAAAGCATCCTCCCTATAGGTCTGATCTTGCTCCATCGGATTTTCACCTGTTTGGTCCCCTGAAAGCAGCCCTAAGAGGACGAAGATTCACTTCTGATGAAGAAGTGAAGACAGCGGTGTATTCATGGCTCGCAGCTCAGCCTAAACCATTTTTAATGAGGGAATACGAAAGCTTGTTGACCGATGGACAAAGTGTTTTGAAAAGCAAGGAGATTATGTTGAAAAATGATGTATTTGTCTTTTCTAAAAGTTAATTAAATTCTACAGGCAGAGTGCAGATAATTTTTGGCTCTCCCTCATATATTGGGGAAATAACTCAACTGTGCAGAGCATTGCAACTACAGATTCAAAACCTCAGTTGAGCCTTAAACATTGCTCAGAAATTCTCAGGCTTGGGCAACTCCCAATTCCTTTCATCTTAGAAGCTGTTTCAAATTGCCACCCCTCTCTCCCAGCCTCAGTGGGAGTAAAAGCCATAGGGTATCTGTTTTAATTGAAGTATAGTTGATGTACAATATTGTGTTAATTTCAGGTGTACAGCAAAGTGATTAATGTATATATATTAATTTTCAGGTCCTCTTTCCTTATAGGTTATTACAAAATATTGAGAGTAAGTCCCTGTTGTTTATCTATTTTATATATAGTAGTGTGTATATGTTAATCCCAACCTCCTAATTTATCCTTCCCCCTCTTCCCCTTTTGGTAACCATAAGTTTGTTTTCTGTGTCTGTGGGTATATCTCTATCTTGTAAATAAGTTCACTTGAATCATTTTTTTTTTAGATTCCACATATAAGCAATATCATGTGATATTTGTCTTTCTCTGTCTGGCTTGCTTCACTTAGTATGATCATATCTAGATCCATCCATGTTGCAAAAATAAAGTTGCCATGTAATCCTGCAATCCTGCTCCTGGGCACATATCCGGAGAAAACCGTAATTCAAAAAGACACATGCACCCCAATGTTCATAGCAGCACTATTTACAATAGCCAAGACACAGAAGCAACCTAAGTGCCCATCAACAGCAGAGTGGATAAAGAAGATATGGCATATACATACAATGGAATATTACTCAGCCATAAAAAAGAATGAAATAATGCCACTAGCCATAGGGTATTTACTCCCTTTCACATCCCTTCTTTTGGCAGTGGATCCTCCAGCCCAGCTGACCCAGCCTCCAGGCATTGAGTCACACCAGCCCTCTGCATTTTCCCAGCTGATGCCCCAAGTTCCATGTGACAGACACAAGCAGTCACCGTTGTGCTCTGTCCATGAGCATAGAATCCATGAGTTGTTGTTTTTCCATTAAGTTCTCGGAAGTTTGTTACACAATGATAGCATAACTAAAACGTCTGTTTATTCAACAATTCACTTTCCTTGGCTCAACACTGACAACAAAAATAAGAAAAAATTGCTCATGCTTCCTCATTGTAACTCCCTTACCTTTGTCATAGCTTCTCTAGCTGCCTTCTCTATCCTGGTTGCTTCTTCAAGAATAAGGCACATCTGCTATCCTCTCATTGCTCCTCACGTGGCCCACTGGAAACTGCTTCTCTTGGGGAAAATAATGACTAAGCCAGCAGACACAATTCAGACTTTAATTCTTTATGTTGTGTTTGACTCTTGACCATCCTCTCCTGGAATCTCCTTTTCCTTTGACTTCACTAACTGCATTTCAGACGGTCCTCTTTCCTTACTGGCTGTTTCTCAGCCTTCTTCCCCAGGATCTGCTGTCTCCATCTCCTTCTTAGGTGACTTTCTCCCTAGGATGCTGTTAGACCAATGGGCCAGAGATGGCCCCTGTGTAATAGCTTGAAATAGTCCCCATACTGTTTACTTCTTCACAGCTGGCCAGGACACCAATGCCAGACTGCACCAATCTCAAATTTTCATACATCTAATTGCTTTAAACATAGTCCAAAGAAATATATTTTTAGCTAGTTAGAGCCTACCTACTTTACATACTCTGAGGAACTGCACCCAACATCTACTGACCATGGATAACACAAATCCTGTAGCCATAAAAGACATTTATCCCTTGCTGCCCTTTGGAGCTCTCTAACCTGTTTGTCCACCTTGACACTGAGTGGTGTCACCTAGACATTAAGCCCCCCCTCTGTTTTCTCCTTCTCCCTGGGGATCCCCTTGTCTCATCCCCCTTCTGAGTGGTAGCCCATACTACTGTCTCTGGAAGGTCGCTTGCTGGGAGAAATTTCCCTGCCCTGCAAGCCTGTCCAAGGCCACCTAAATAAAACTTGTGTATCCTGCCTTTCATGGTCCTGACTCTTCCCTGATCAGTCCTGAAATTCCCAAATTTACCAGAGATCTCATTCTTAATCTTCTCTCTTTTTTCACTTTCAAGCATAATCATACTGTCTGCCATCAATGACATGCCTGTACGTTCATAAACGTAAATCTCCGTGTGAAATACAGACCTCTTCCAGGTTTCCTTGGCAGATGTGCCCCACAGCCGGTGGACCTGATCCAAACTAGTGTCATCACCTCTACCCTGGAAGCCAGAACCTGAGGATCATCCCTGTATTTCCCTCTCTCAATCCCTCAAATTCAACTGGTCTCAAGTCCAACGGGTCAGCTGGGAATTGGTCACACATTCCCATTGATTTCACCTCATCATATCTCTCAAGTGTGTTCTTTCACATCCATCAAGCTCTAGTTAGTTCTCTACTAAACAGTCTTTCTGCCACCAGCTGCTGTCACAGCAGCCCAGTGATGTCACCACCCAGCTTAAATCATCTGGTTGCTCTCCAGATCCTTCAGGAAAAGTGTGAACAGTGTCCTCGTGAACCAACATTTTCAGTATCATCCTCTACCACTTCCTACACACTTCAGTCAAACTGAGCTCTCTGCAGGTCTCTGAATGTTACTCTCTATCACCTTCACGCTTTTCCGCCACTTCTAACTTGCCCATCCTGTCCATCTGCTGGTTTAACTTTCACCAATACTTCAAACTTCAGTTCAAGTATCTTCTCAACTACAAAATCCTCTCTAGTATTTATCTCTCTATGTCCTCAAATACCCCCACAGGCTGAGTTTGTATTTATATTCCTATTTTTATTCCTACTGCACTCTGAGTTTATTTTAGCACAGAATTTATCACACTATATTGCAGTCAGTTATACATTCACATAGCTACACTGTGATCTCTGGAAGGCAGTGATTTTTTTTTTTTTCACCTCCTAAAACTTAGAGCTCAGAATATCTGGTATATCATAAGATACTGATATGTTGAGGGATTGAAGAACAAGAAATAGGATAGGACTATATAAATTATAAACATCACAAATCAAGCCCATTTGCTCATCTCAAATATTTAAAAAATCTTTAGTATTTGTAGCTATGATGAATTATTATTTTTATACATATACATAACACATGCATACACTTTAAACACATTGCTACTATACTCCTCTTGATTCTTGTATTTTTGGATTTTCTTATGCGTTGAATTCTGCTTTCCCCATTCAGTGTAAGCTTGGGTAATGGACCTCACTGCCTTTGAAAATGCAAGTAATGTCTAGTAGAGAAAATCTCATACCTTTTTCTACTTGCTGAATAATATACTTCTTATTTTTTTAAGAACTTTTTATTGAGATACAGTCAACAGACAATAAACAGCATATATTTAGAGTGTACAATTTGGTATCCCAATCTCCCAATTCATTCCCCCCAACCCTCCCCACTTTCCCCAATTGGTGTCCATATGTTTCTTCTCTACATCTGTGTCTCTATTTCTGCCTTGCATTTCCTTTTTCATAGTTGTTAGCATTTGCCTTATGTATGGAGGTGCTCCCATATTGGGTGCATATATATTGATAATTGCTATCTCCTCTTCTTGGATGGATCCCTTGATCTTTATGTAGTGTCCTTTCTTGTCTCTTGTAACATTTTTTATTTTAAAGTCTATTTTATCAGATATGAGTATTGCTACTCCAGCTTTCTTTTGATTTCCATTTGCATGGAATATCTTTTTCCATCCCCTCACTTTCCATCTGTATGTGTCCATAGGTCTGAAGTGGGTCTCTTGTAGACAGCATATATATGGGTCTTGTTTTTGTATCCATTCAGCCAGTCTGTGTCTTTTGGTTGGGGCATTTAGTCTATTTACATTCAAGGTAATTATTGATATGTATGTTCCTATTACCATTTTCTTAATTGTTTTGTTGTTGTTTTTGTAGGTCCTTTTCTTCTCTTATGTTTCCCGCTTAAAGAAGTTCCTTTAGCATTTGTTGTAGGGCTGGTTTGGTGGTGCTGAATTCTCTCAGCTCTTGCTTGTCTGTAAAGCTTTTGATTTCTCTGTCGAATCTGAATGAGATCCTTGCTGGGTGGAGTATTCTTGGTTGTAAGTTCTTCCCTTGCATCACTTGAAATATATCATGCCACTCCCTTCTGGGTTGTAGAGTTTCTGCTGAGAAATCAGCTGTTACCCTTATGGGAGTTCTCTTGTATATTATTTGTCGTGTTTCCCTTGTTGCGTTCAATAACATTTCTCTGTCTTTAATTTTTGTCAATTTGACTACTATATGTCTTGGCATGTTTCTCCTTGGGTTTATCCTGTCTGGGACTCTCTGCACTTCCTGCACTTCGGTAGCTATTTCCTTTCCCATGTTAGGAAAGTTTTCAACTATAAACTCTTCCAATATTTTCTCGGGTCCTTTCTCTCTCTCTTCTCCTTCTGGGACCCCTATAATGTGAATGTTGGTGTGTTTAACACTGTCCCAGAGGTCTCTTAGGCTGTCTTCAGTTTTTTTCATTGTTTTTCCTGCACCAGTGATTATCACCATTCTGTCTTCCAGGTCACTTATTTGCCCTTCTGCCTCAGTTAACCTGCTATTGGTTCCTTCTAGTATATTTTTCATTTCAGTTACTGTGCTGCATATCTCTGTTTGTTTGCTCTTTAATTCTTCTAGGTCTTCAGTAAACTTTTTGATCTTTGCATCCAGTCTTTTTTCAAAGTCCTGGATCATCTTCACCATCATTATTCTGAATTATTTTTCTGGAAGGGTGCTTATCTCCTCTTCATTTAGTTGTTTTTCTGGGATTTTATCCTGTCCCTTCATCTGGTACAAAGTCCTGTGCTTTTTCATTTTCTCTGTCTTTCTGTGGCTGTGGTTTTCAGTTCCACAAGACGAAATACTGCTGATAGTGCTTGATCCTGCTGTCTGCCCTCTTGTGGAAGAAGCTATCTAGGAGGCTCATGGGTGCTTCCTGATGGGAGGGACTGATGGTGGGTAGGGCTGGGTGGGTGGAGCTCAGTAAAACTTTAATCTGCTTGTCTGCCAATGGGTGGGGCTGTGTTCCCACCTTGTTGGTTCTTTGGCCTGAGGTTACCCAGCACTGGAGCTTTGGTGGGGCTAATGGTGGACTCTGGTAGGGCTTATGCCAATGAGCACTTCCCAGAACCCCTGCTGCCAGTGCCCCTGTCTCCTCAGTGAGCCACAGCTGCCCCCCACCTCTGCAGGCAACCCTCCAACACCAGCAGGTAGGTCTGGTCAGTCTCCTATGGGGTCACTGCTCCTTCCCACTGGGTCCTGGTGAGCACACTTTTTGTATGCCCTCTAAGAGTGGAGTCTCTGTTTTTCCCAGTCCTGTGGAGGTACTGCAATCAAATCCCATTGGCTTTCAATGTGTGATTCGCTGGGGATTCCTCCTCCCGTTGCTGGACTCCCAGGTTGGGAAGCCTGACGTGGGGCTCAGAACCCTCACTTTAGTAGGTGGACTTCTGCGGTATAACTGTTCTCCAGCTTGTGAGTCACCCACCCAGCATTTATGGGGTTTGATAATAATGTGATTGCGCCCCTCCTACCATCTCATTGCGGCTTCTCCTTTGTCTCTGGATGTGGGATGTCTTTCTTGGTGAGTTCCAGTGTCTTTCTGTCAATGATTGTTCAGCAGTTAGTTGTAATTCTGGTGCTCTTGCAAGAGGGAGTGAGCACACATCCTCCTACTCCACCCTCTTAATCCTATCTCCTGAATAATATACTTCTAAAAGCTGAATTACTGATTAGCATAAGAGTAAGAATGTGATAACAGATGAATTTTTGAAGAGCATATATTCAGCCATGTCCACTTTTGATTTTGAACTTATGCTTTGAACAGTTCTTTAAACATCCTTTTAAAAGACTATTAAAAACAAACTGACATACCAAAAATAAACAAACTGTTTCCCTTTCATTTCTACTCAAATATAGCAAAGCTATATTTAGACTTATAACTAGATCTAACTTTTTAACCATGAAATATTAGCTAAGAAATGGAAATTTATCTTAAAATAATAGTGAGGTGATATTTATCAACAATGCATTTGTGAAGAGTTTTAACCTACAAAAGGGAAGAATGTATGACCTATTTATGAATTTACATGATAGAATATTGTGTCTCCAAAGGAACCCATGTTGTTTTCCTTTATATATTTTGTAACAAAAAATTTAAAATAATGTAATTAAATATAGAATGATTTGCTTTCAGACATGCAAAACTTTTAAAAAGAATGAATTAAATATCAAGATATAGTTATTATTAGCTGTGGGGAAGACAATGTATGGTGATAATGGGAAACTTTATCAACAATATGTCTTTCTTCTTTTTTCCCCCTAATATGGAGGGGAAACAAACAATGTTTATGACCATCAAGTTTTTCTGAAGATTCAAAAAAGTTATTTTTCTACCCATATATCTGTAATGTGTGCTTCTCAATGGCATAAAGTCATAGGTTTTCAGAGCCAAAGGGGACTCCAGATCTGTTAGTCAAAACATTTTGTTTTACAGACAAAGAGAGTAAAGACTAAAAAGATCAAGTGCTTTGTCTAACACCACATCATTCATTTGGGATAAAACCAGCCTGCAATCCAGGTGTTTTTGACAAATAACCGTTATACAAATAGGTATGTGATATGTGATTGTATAACTATATACCTGTGTATCACACATAAGTGTGTATGTATTTTTAATGTGAAAAAAATTACTCTAAAAAAGAACTAGAATCACTTACTGTTTTATATTCAATGCTTTAATCATAAGGGGATCAAAAAGAAAGATAAATTTTGCTTAAGTAGCACAGTGCTTGTCAGAAGAAGGCAATGAAATGTTTATAGTTCCCCCTTAGTACCTCAAAATTATCATTGAATTCCCTGGGAAAATGACTCTAGGCACACAAATACTTTGGGTTAACTTTTTTTAAAAATAACTTTTGGAATATTACTCAGCAATAATAAAGAACAAAATAATGCCATTTGCAGCAACATGGATGGACCTAGAGATTGTCATACTGAGTGAACTAAGTCAGACACAGAAAGACAAATATCATATGATATTACTTATATGTGGAATTTTAAAAAAGGGGGTACAAATGAACTGATTTACAAAACAGAAGTACAGTCACAGATGTAGAAAATAAACTTATGGTTACCAGGGCATGGGGTGGGGAGGGATAAACTGGGAGATTGAGACTGACATATACACACCACTATATGAAATAGACAACTAATAATAACCTGCTGTATACCAGAGGGAAATCTACTTTATTCTCTATAATGGCCTACATGGGAAAAGAATCTTAAAAAAAAAAAAAAAAAGAATGGGTATATGTATATGTATAACTGATTCACTTTGCTGTACACCTGAAACTAACACAACATTGGAAATCAACCATACTCTAATAAAAATTTTAAAAAGTAAAATAAAAAAATCTTGTTACTTAAAAAATAGCATGTATTTCACAATTATAAGTTAGTTCCTTGTTTTAAGTCCTGAATATTAATTATATGATAAACTATTATGATTCCAAAGAAATCAGTGCAGAAATGAGTATCATGAAAATATTTTTAACACACGGAGATGACCGTTTCCATACCTTTTAAGAATTAAAGATTTAAATTTATCATGCTAGAAACAGCAGACAAAGAAATGTTTACTCTTAGTGAATATAACAAAAATTGTCAGAGAAAAGAATGCAACAACTAAAATAATATTTTCTTTAGTTTATTTACTCTCACTATAACCATCATTTGAGATCACATATCACTTGAGATTATATCAAAGCACTTTAGAAGTGGTCTCCACAAATGGTAGCAGTTATTAAAATGCAGCAATAACTTTGATAAAAACAACAGATGTTCCTCAGAGAAATGCTATGCCAGGCATTGTCTGGAGAGCGTTTTATTATTCAATAATTTATCTTGGGAGTTCCTGGGTGATTCTAAGTTTTAACTTTATAGATATGCTTCCTTCCATAACTGATAAAGAACCATGAGAACTGGAAAATAGCCTGTTTAATTTTGTACCACACATAAAACCCAACTTAATTTCCCAAATGAGCATTTTGTAAATAGTAAGTGGGAAAAATACATAGAGCAGAGGTGGACATTACTATTTCTGTTCCCAGGGGTAGTACTTCCTCTGTTTGAATGTCACTCCATCAAATAGAAACAAAATTACTCTATTATGTTCTACAAAGAGTGATGATGATTAGTCTTGAATCCTTCCTGGGAAATTTGAAGATAAAAGCACAGTTATCTTTATATTTTCTTCTCTATGTAGCATATTGTTGGAATTTTTCAAATTGACAATTTTTTTGAAAAAATAATTTCTAATAATGTGTTCACTCCGTGTATAGGAAATGTGTATTTAAAGAAGAAATTCTAAGTTCCTCTTTAAGGCTCGTTTGTCTGTGTGTGTAGTCAGAAAAGAAATGGTGGGTTAACCAAAATCTTCATCTCGAAGACATGTTGTCCTTTTAATTTTACTCTAATAATCATAGTTATTTCAAACCTAAAGGTTCATACCATCAAAAGAAAAAAAAAATTGTTGAAAAGAAAAAATACAATTCATCTTGTATTTTTCATATACAAAAGCTTACAACATAAACCAGTTGTATTTGTTTTTGGAAGATAGTGTTAGGATTCCGGGTGTTCTATCCCCAAATATGCCATGATGGTGTGTTGGTTACTTTGAACTAAAGTTACTTAAGAAATGACCACTGCTTAACACAGAGATCAACTCAATGATTGATGATGACGCAGAGGGCTGGAATAGGGAGGGTAGGAGGGAGGCTCAAGAGGGAGGGGATATGGGGACATATATGTAAATTTAGCTGATTCACTTTGTTATACAGTGGAAACTGGCACAACAATGTAAAGCAATTATACCCCAATAAAGATCTGGAAAAAAAAGAAAAGAAAAAAGAAATAACCAATACAAGAGGGATGCAATGTAAGACCCTCCTTTCTTTCTCCCTGAAAGCAGGAAATAAATCTCCCCTGTGAAAGGTGCTCTCCCTGCATCTGGAGGCAGAAGAACACCCTTATCACCAGTGATAAGGAATTTGGCAGAGAAGCCTGTATAAAACTGTGTTACTTCTTGTATTTGTTACCCAAGCCCAAACTCTGTTTAGATTCCTCCCTAATTAAGCACCCAAAGCCTAAATTCCCTTGTCCTGTCAATTCCTTACAAAATTATTGTTTATTGTTTCTTCATCTAAAAACCGTATAAACTGCCTGCTTTGGCTACTTCTTAGGTCCCATTTCTATGAGATCTCCACAGACATGAATTAAAATTTGTTTCTTTTTCTCCATGCACGAATTAAAATTTGTGTCCATCTTATTGTTAGTCCAGCCACAAGAAATCCAGAGGGGGAGGGTGGAACCTCCCCCTCCCAGACAATGGTCACAATGGGGTTCATTTGGAAGTTGTTTTAAAGGCCATGTGTTGTAGAAGTAGGCATGTATTATAGCTGTACAGGGGATGGGAGGGTAGAAATTTACGGGGCAGGTGTGGCACTTTACTGTACAGATGCTGGAGTTAAGAAAGTTTAAGGACCAAGCTTTCTTGTCTCCCCAGGCACCGCTTCTTGACACTTCCATCTTTCCCTTCACCCACTGCAGAATCCCATGGGCCTTCTCAGAATGCCTATTGTGTTAAAACAGAAGCAAATGAAATAGGAAGTTTATATACTTGGGTATTTAAAGCTCTTGGGCGACTCTGGCTGATATAACAATACTCTATACAGGTCCCCTGAGTATCAAATACTAAAATTCAGCAGAAGATGGCCACAGGAATTTTTTCTCTGGCTTCTGGAGTAACAGCTAGTGTTTACTGCCCCTAGGAATTATATTTACAAATATCAATAGCATCACTCCAAAGGGATACAGTCCTCTCCAGTTTAGAGACTGCTAGTCCCAAAGGATTGCTTCATCACTACACAGGTGATGCTGTGACTGTCACATAGCCGTTTTCAGTTTTAAAGTGTACAATAAACACACCCCTTCTTGGACTCAGCTATGGACCTCTCCCTGTTACAGAACCAAACTTGGATCCGCTCGCCTGTGTAAAGTAAAGCCAATCTACTGACCCTGGCTTGTGGTGATGGAAAGTGCAGCGTTTATTGCAGGCACCAAGCAAGGAGAATGAGCAGCTCATAATCAAAAGACCCCAACTCCTTGATGGCTTTCAGGTAGGGGGGTTTAAAGGCCGTGTGAGGGAGGGAGCTGAAGGGCGTGTGATCAGCTGCTGCACAATTCTCTTATTGGTTGGCATCAAGGTGAAGTTTCAAGCATCATCAACTTGCTGGTTTCAACCAGTCTACGGTCCATGTCCTTGCCCTCAGCAGTTTTCATCTGGTGGGGGGTCTGCTGCCTGTGAAAACAGCTTAGGAATGTGTGTTAGACCTTTATATCTTTCAGGGAACCGCGAGTAGGGTGATTTTGCAGTGTGGCTGGTTTATAGTCTAAATTGTTACCAGTTTCCCAGCGCAACAGCTATTCCTTGTTTCTACATCTTCACATCCCTAATCATTAGCTCTGGAGAAGCCTTTAGAGACTCTGGAAGGCCCCAGAGACTGAAACAAAAGCCTTTAACTTCAAAGGACAGGGGCTTGTAACTGATTCATCCCCAATCTCTCTTCTTTCTCTGTCTCTGTCTCTGTCACTCTTACACACACCCCCACACCCACACCCACACTGCACAAGAGAAGGCTTAAGCACCTGACAACTAATAACTAAAAATAAGGCAAACCTGCCCAGGACAGATTTATACGGCCTTGAGGATAGCCGTCACGTTGAGCAGGAAGAGAGGACAAGTTTTGTTTGCTTTTGGTCTTTTAAACCTGTGACAACTCTTTTCATCCCCGTCCTCTTTAAGCCGTGGGCCCCGCGCAGCTCGGGAAGCGTGGGTTGGGCTCCAGCCTCCCCGGCCCCGCGCCCACGCCTGTCCCCGCCGCGCCGGGAGGAAGCCCTCGCCTGCTCCGCCTGGGCGCCTCCTCCACCCCGCGTCCCCACGTCCCCGCGTGCCCGCAGGTCAGGCCGACCCCTGCCCAGACGCCTCCCCGCCTCGCTCGGAAAGGTGCGAGAAAGACCAGCGCTCTGCTTTGGTTTGGGTTTTTATTATTACCCTTTCGAACAAAGAGAAATCCTTGGCCTTGAAATGTTCCCGGGGCGCCCGAGCTGCGGAGGCGCCGCGCCCACGCTGGCTCCGAACCCCGACTTTCCGGCTCGGCCTCGGCAGGCCCGGCCCGGGAGCCTGGGTGCCGGGGGCTGCAGCCTCTCCCCGGCCCTCGCGAAGGTAGGGGGCGCGCCGGGCGGGCTCGGGGAGCAGTCGCGTGCCCGGGCTCCCCCCTCCCCTGTCGCCGTCGCCACTGGGCGCAGGGGCGGCAGCGATCCCGGGAGCCGGGGCGCCCCGAGGTACGGGAAGCCGGGACTGGAAGCGGGGGTCCGGGCGGGGGAGACCGGCGAAGGTGGGGCGCGGAGGGAGCCGGCGGAGCTGCCTGCCGCGCGGCGCAGGAGCCCCCCGGGTGGGCGCGCGGAGCTGAGCCGGGCGAGACGGTCGAGGGTCCCGCCGGAGCCGGGGCGGGGAGGGCGAGCCCGCGGCGGCCCCGCGGCGTCCGGGGCTGGGGTCCCGCCGGGGTCCCGGGGCGCCGAGCACCGACCGCGGAGCCCGCCGATGCCTGGGATGGCGAGGCGGCGCGCCGGGGTCTGCGCTCCGGGGCCGGGTGCCCTCACACATCCCTGCGCCTCGAATTTCGAAACCGGGGATTTATCCCCGAGCTTGCGGACCTTTCGGTTACCTTCTAAAGGGAGCGAACCTCCGTGTTGGATCGAAGCCCAGAGAGTTGACCGTAGACCGTGGAAATCGCCTGAGGCGCTCTCAGCGGAATTTGCAGCCGGAAGGCAATTTTAAATTTCAGATTTCTCAAGGGAAGAGAAACTCTGCTGTTAGCAATGAGAAGAGAGGGTGGCGCGCGCCTGGGTGTTAGCTGAGTGGAGCAGTATTTCTTTCCTTTTCAAATTTTGCCAAATTCTGGCTTTAAAAATAAATCATGGGAATATTTGAGAACGTGGAATCTCGCCATTGTTCCAGGATCACAGCAAAGTAGGCAATAGTTGATATTTTATCATTGCTAGAGGGAAAAAATTACATGTATTTTATTCTTTTGTGTGATTGGCTTTTTTTTTTTTTTTTTTTTTTGAGAAGGAAGATGTGAATTTTCCTAAGGCAGGAAAAGATACTAACAAAGCAACCTTATTTAAATGTATGAGGTCAGTCCTTCAGTGTCCTCAGAGTTCCATGCACTTCCTCTCCTTATTCTTTTTAAGAACTATCTATCTAACATACTATTAAAGTCCATTCACAAGATTTCATTTGTCTTGGTTTCACATAAAGATTAATTTTTATAAACAATTACAATATAACAAAATTACAGTGTCTTTACAACACTGCTCTTTTAAAAAAGCCACCACAGTTTGACCAAAAACTTTTATTTTCGCTTTGAGGATTAAAGTTTGATATTACAGCCTGGGAATTCGGGGGGATGGGGGGGATAAAACTAGATAAAAAAGAGAACAAAATCTCCTAATTAGGCGCCACAAAGGTTTCACACCGTCAATATCAGATTTCTTCGAAAATAATGTTTCATTTTTAAAACATTCTCTATTTCATAATTTCTCTAGTGATGTGAGATGAGAAGTTTACATTTACCATTGTTTTCATTATGTATAAAATATTTGTTGCATAAAATTGTACAACATTCATTA
Organism: Hippopotamus amphibius kiboko; assembly: GCF_030028045.1. Lineage (NCBI taxonomy): Eukaryota > Metazoa > Chordata > Mammalia > Artiodactyla > Hippopotamidae > Hippopotamus > Hippopotamus amphibius. The sequence continues at coordinate 93,808,652 of NC_080188.1, forward strand.
TAACACTTGTTGCAAAGCAGATCATTATTGAAGAGATTTACACTTCCACCATAATCTTGCTTACTGTTTTTTTCAGGAAAAAAGGAAGTGAGGGGGTAAGTTTAAGGAAAGAAATCCTGTGTGCTTTTTTTCCTGTCATTTTAAAGTTATTCCTCTACCGTAGATCTTTTAATTTAAAAGAAAAAGAAGACTTGAATCTTATTGGACAGAATTTTCCTAATGTTTAAAATGTTCCCTGGCTACAAGGAGACACCTTTAAAGAAAGAGCTTAACATTCCCTCCTTGCCCCCTCGCCTTATTTGCGATATCCATTATTTAGTTGTGAGAAGTCATCCATCTGAGCAAAGATTTACAGACTGCTCTTTTAGTGCAGAGCAGATGTTAGGTGTTATGTGTGTAGATGGGGTGGAGTGGGACTACAGGAAGAGCAGGAAAAGGTTAACTACATAGTCACACCAAAATAAAATGGATAAATGAATGAATGAATGTGAGGCGAAAGAAAAGTATAAGGGAAAAATGGTAATTTCTCAGTCTATCAATAGGTACAAATAAATATTCATAGTATTCCCCAAATACGCAAGTTTTCATGCTGTCGTAAAAAAAGAGCACCACTGACAATAAGGAGAATGCCATTCATTCAGTCATTCATTCATCATCCATCTAGGGCCTTTCATATCTTAGGCACTTGCAGTCTGTAATTACTTGCCTGGAACCTTGATTTAATCTCCCAGAATATTCCTCACAGAATGCCTTGTATCAGTTATCTTATCCTGCCAGAGCCTGGCAAAGCACCTAGCATATTAGATGTTTAATAAATGCTAGTTGAGTGAATAAAGGAACAACTAACTTTCCTTAGCTTTTCATTAACGGAAGGCGCGTCCCCTTTAAAATTACGTGTAAATTAGTGTTTTATAGGGAAAGAGAGAATTGTTCCTCTCAGTTTTTCCTGTGTCCAGTGAATATTCAGGATGGCATTTCCTTCGTCTGCTTACTAATGAGGCAGTGTTTTTTTTTATAATTTAATGAGTTCAATATTTTATGTGCATATATTATGAAAGTATTAGCGACCAACTGTGCAATCTGATGTACATGTTTTTCATTTAAGTAAAAAAATGTTATAAATATTTTTTGCCTTTTCAGTTTTATGTTGCTGTGTGATAGCCTTTATCAGTGAAGGTATTTATGGACATACCTCAGAGATATTGCAGGTTCGGTTCCAGACCACTGCAATAAAGAGAGTCACGTGAGTTTTTTGGTTTTCCAGTGCATGTAAAAGTTATGTTTATACTATACTGTGGTCTATTAAGCGTTCAATAATATTATGTCTAATAAAACCATGTACATACCTTAATTAAAATTCCTTTATTGCTAAAAAATGCTAACGACCATTTGAGCCTTCATTGAGTTGTCATCTTTTTGCTGGTGAAGGGTCTTGCCTCCATGATGATGGCTGCCGACTGAGCAGGGTGGTTGTTACTGAAGGTTGGGGTGGCTGTGGCAATTTCTTAACATAAGACAGCAATGAAATTTGCCGCCTTAATTGTGCCTTTCAGAAATAATTTCTTTGTCGCATGCAGTGCTGTTTTATAGCATTTTATCCATAGCAGAACTCCTTTCAAAATTGGAGTCGGTCTTCTCAAACCCTGCTCTGTTTTATCAACCAAGTTTTAAGTCATATTCTAAATCTTTGTTGTCATTTCAACAATCTTCGCAGCATCTTCACTAGGAGAAGATTTCATCTCAAGAAACCACTTTCTTTGCACATCCGTAAGAAGCATCTCCTCACCCATTAAAGTTTTGTCAGGAGATGATGGCAATTCAGTCAGTTCTTCAGGCTCCACTTCCAATTCTAGTTCTCTTTCTATTTCCACCACACTTGTAGTTACTTGCTCCACTGAAGGCTTGACCCCTCCTAGTCATCCATGATGGTTGAAATCAACTTCTTCCAAATTCCTGTTCCTGGTGATATGTTGACCTGTTCTTATGAATCACAAATATTCTTAATGGTGTCTAGAATGGTGAATCCTTTCCAGAAGTTCTTCAATTGACTTTGCCCAGAGCCATCAGAGGAATCACTGTCTGTGGCAGCTATAGCATTACAAAAATGTGTTTCGTAAGTAATAAAACTTGAAAGTCAAAATGACTCCGTGATCCATGGGCTACAGAATGGATGTTGTGTTAGCAGGCAAGAAAACAACATTAATTTCATTGTACATCTCCATCAGAGCTCTTGGGTGAGCAGGTGCATTGTCAATGAACAGTAATATTTTGAACGGAATCTTTTTCCGAGCAGTAGATCTCAACAGTGGGCTTAAAATATTCAGTAAACCATGTCGTCAATACATGTGATGTTATCCAGGTTTTGTTTTTTCATATATAAAGCACAGGAAGAGTAGCATGAGCATAATTCTTGAGGGCCCTAGGATTTTTAGAATGGTAAATGGGCATTGGCTCCACTTCAAGTCACCAGCTACATTAGCCCCAATAAGAGACGCCTGACAGCCTGTCCTTTGAAGCTTTGAAGCCAAGGCATTGACGTCTCCTCTCTAGCAATGAAAGTCCTGGAAGGCATCTTCTTCCAATATAAGACTGTTTTGTCTGCATTGGAAATCTGTTGTTTAGTGTAGCCACCCTCATGAATGATCTTAGCTAGATCTTCTGGGTAACTTGCTGCAGCTTCTGTATCAGCACTGGCTGCTTCACCTTGCACTTTTAGCTTATAGAGACAGCTTCTTTTCTTAAATTTCATGAATCCACCTCTGTTAACTTCAGACTTTTCTTCTGCAGCGTCCTCACCTCTCTCAGCCTTCAGAGAATTGAAGAGAGTTAGGGCCTTCCTCTGGATTAGAGTTTGGCTTAAGGTAATGTTGTTGCTATTTTGATCTTTTATCCAGACCACTAAAAATTCCTCTGTATCAGCAATAAGGCTGTTAGTCTTTCTTAACATTCACATGTTAACTGGAGTAGCACTTCTAATTTCCTTCAAGAACTTTTGCTCTGCATTCACAACTTGGCTACCTGTGTGGCACGAGAGCGCTAGCTTTCAGCCTGTCTTGCCTTTCCACAGGCCTTCTTTACTAAGCTTAATCATTTCTAACTTTTGATTTAAAGGGAGAGACATGAAACTCTTCCTTTCAGTTGAACACTTAGAGGCCATTCATTGTAGGGTTAACGATTGGTCTAAAAGCATCAGGACAAAACTTAAAATAGCATAGTTAAAGATTTGAGTACAATGCAATTAGCAGGAAACTTGGATATAACATTTTAGAATAACTAGTATTATGATTGATAACATATCAGGACATATCAGATGTCAAGAAGACTGATTAAAAGGAACTTTTAAACAAATGTAAGTTTCTGATAGCCTTTAGATAATATCACTGGACTGGGTAATAAATGACAGAACTAAATGGGAAACCTGATTATTTCATCCAGATCAATGGGAATTAATTACATGTATTGAATGAACTGGTAAATATGATTTATAACTTTATGACTTTGGGAAATATACAGGCTTTAATCCTTGTTTTTTGGAAAAACCTTTTCTCTTATATTGTGACCTAAAACAAGTTGATAAAGTATGCCTTTGTAAACAAAGGCAAAACATTTATCTTTTTCTCTTAACCTGATCCTGCAAGAATTTGGAGTCTGCAGCTGTCTCTCCTGTGGACTTGATATTTTATTGCAGCTGGATTACAACTAGTTATACTAGTCATTGTTTTAATTTGTTCTTTGTTTCCAAATTTTGTGTGCTTTGTGTCTCCCTGTTGCACTATGACTTTGTCAATGTCACTAGCTGTGTTACTTATATCCTATCTATTTTATGATTATTGTCTCTTGCAGCACCCAGTGTGTAACCAGGCTTCCAACAAAACTTATATTACTAAACATCTTAAGGAAATAGATCACATTTATAACATAACATAATTGTAATAATGTGATTCTAGGTATGGGAAGAAGCAACAAGGGAAAATGTCTCCTGGATCGCAATTAGACAGAGGATCTAGAGAATCTTTAATTATGAGTAGGGCCTAATCCAAAAATTAGCACCTGGAGTGGTGTGTCAAGAATTTTCACCTGTCCTGGGATGAGACTCCCAGCACTGTGGGACAAAATTTGATCATGAAATGTCTCCCAAATATTGGTCAAATTCATGACCAAGAGGAGAGGATCAGTCATCGGCAGCTGCAGCCCTCCATCGTGAGCTGGTGAGCCCTGAGAAAACTCAGGAAAGAGAATACCTGCCATCTAGCAGCCATCAGACTGCAGCCACTCCCGGTGGTAAGCCCTAAGGAAACTCAGGATGTGAAAATACAGGATACAGGCCCCAGATAGCTGTGGTACATAATCAAAAAAGATTTCAGTGAGCCCAGACTCTTGCATCTTTCCATGCATAGAAAAATGCTAAATCCTTAACTTGAGGTGTGGCCTCCTGGGCTTGAAGCTCTCAAAATTCCTAATAACTCTCAGCTTTTAGGTTGTGAATATTTTTAAGTCTACAGGTAGAAAGTAGACACTCCCAGAAAGGTCCATCTGATGGAACAGTTAGAACATTGCTACCTCTTTTTCCATAAGATTGTGGAGTGGACATTGACAGTGGGGAATTGTAACAGGGAAGTGCTAAATTGGACTCCATGTTGGATCTGTTTCTTTGACTTTAACCTTTGATTTCCGTTGCTTTTGTTATAATCATACATGATGGCCTGCCTCAGAGAACCCTGCCCACCTTTGAATGGCTGCAGAAAAGAAGTTAACACATCCCCTCCCCAAGGCTGGTCATTCCAGGAGATGTTTTGCAAGACTGATAGCCCTTTTACTTTACTTCCTCGCACCTCTCCCTCTATTCTCCCTTTTTACTTTACTTCCTCACTGCCTCTTTCTCTCTCTGTGATTCTATACAACAAAGGGGCATCCAGACCCCGATAAGATGGTTTTTTGGAGACACTAGTCTGCCTTCTTCTTGGTCTACTGGCTTTCCAAATAAAACTGTATTCCTTGCCTCAAAAAAAAAAAAAAAAATTGTCCTAATTTCAATATATTGTGTCTCAGGGAATAGGGAGGCCCGAGGAGAGGGAGAGTGATGGGGGAATGGCTGGCCAGTGGAGCAGTCCGAACACACACAACATTTATGGATTAAGTTGTCATCTTATATGGGGAAGTTTATGGAACCCCAAACTACTACAGTAGTACATCAGAGATCACTGATCACAGATCAACAGAATAAATAAAAAATAATGAAAAATTTGAAATATTGAGAGAATCACCAAAGTGTGACAGAGGAACATGAAGTGAGCAAATGCTGTTGGAAAAGTGGCACTAACAGATTTGCTCTATGCAGAGTTACCACAAATCTTCAATTTGTGAAAAATGCAATAAGTGAAATAAAGTGAAGCATTATGAAATGAGGCCTGCTTGTAATTTAAAATTGTGAAGTGGTAAATTATCACAATTATCTATGTAGGTACTCTTCATTGCATTTTGGGGCCATTTGAAACCTTGTCTACTTTCAGTGGTTCTAATATATGTATATATGTACAGACATACACACACACATGCATATGCATATATACACATATGGTTATACTTTATCCTGAATTTGCCCATATTCCCAGGAAGATTCATTTCTGTTTTTTAAAGCTGGAAAAATTAAACTACTTTTCTAAAATGATTAAGTAACAGATATTTACTTAGCATCCACTACAACATACTCTATTAAGCATCATTAAAATCATGAACATAATTAAGACATTTTTCCTTTTCTCCATCAGAGTCTAACAGAGAGAACTGAGCATGCATTAGAGGTGCTCTGAGTTTTAGACTCAAAACCACATTCTCTCTATTACCACCAATTGTGCTGCATATCCTCTTCAAATTTGGAACAGTAATACTCTCAGGGAGTGTCATTCTACAGTTACTTGCCCAAGAAAGGAAAAGGCCATTATAGAACTAATGGCCCAGTTCCTCTCTTGTCCTTGCCTTGGTCATAGGGGAGGCAATCAGTAACTATTGATATATAGCAAAAAAGGATTGTTTCCAAAAAGTGAGTCCAAAGAATAACTAAGAAGGATCACGGTAACAAACAGCTTTTACAGAGTACGAGTGTAAATAGGATTATGAACAAGTGAGATGGAGTCCCGGGGCCATCAGAACTCAGGAAACGGCCAGTCTGGGCTTCTCTGAGTAGAAGCTCACTGACCTACCCAGGGGAATGGCAGCAAGGCCATTGACTGGGAATATGATGAGTGGGATGATTCATTAAATCTTGTGAATCGCTTTTCTTTAACTTGAGGCAACATCAATATAAATTGTTCGTTAGGGCCTAAGAATAAATGTATAAGATCCTGAGCTTTTGAATTCATTTATCTTTAAAGAGATGTATTGATAACTAGCTTTCAGAAATTCAGTCAATATAGAATTGGTTATAGAAGTTGTGAAAAACATAAACATTTAAAATTTTCTCATAGCACAGCAACGCTTTTGTCATCCTATTTGAAAACTGCTGTATATAAACTTAAAGTTATTTACGATGAGTGTGTGTACACAGTAAGATTTTCTATTTGGAAATTTATTGGACCAGGACCTACACGTCCCTTATAAATTGAAGATAATAGTGTTTATTATTAACTTAAATCTATATGTATTTTTTATAGTTTTAAGTATAATTACCCAACTGTAGATCTAGAAAGAGGTTGATAAGCATATACTGATATGTAGTGAAAATGCTTTTTTAAGATATATACGTGTGTGTGTATATATATATATATATATATATATATCAGGATCTCTGATAGCTGTATATATATGTATATATATATATATCAGGATCTCTATAACAAAGTATACTCATCAGAATTAATAAACTATTGCAGTCCTGAGTATTCTGTAGGATATTCTTGTTTTAAAACAAATGGAAGTGCTTGCTTTTTTGAAGGGGAGAAGGCATTCCTTTTGCTCCTTTTTGATATATTACAGGCAATTGTATACTTCATCAGGCAATACTGTCAAATCTCTAATATGTAGCAGTGAATAAGTAATATCACTATGGTATTAAAATTACATTATTAATTTCCTTGAGGTGAAAAAACTTACTATGGGTTATTATGTTAGTATCACTTCTACATTTAACTTTATGCTGTGATAGTTTCCTTAAACAATATGAATTTATTCAATCTTTTTAAAGCTGAAATCTCTTTTCAATTTTTAAATTAAAAAATAAACAAGTAAGTTTTGTTTTTAAAAACACCATCAGCCAGCTGGTCAGTGGTTTAATTCATGATAATCTTCACGTCCCAGAGGACTGAAAAGTGATCACGAGATGATTTTACCATCCAGAATTGTATTACAGAGCCAACAGCATGTGAGAAACATTTATTGAGTGCCTACTCTATACATGTAGGTCCTGGGATAGTGTTTCTACACTTGAGAAGCTCAAATTTGAAGACTTCATGAACCAGATATATTTAGGATATTAAACTTTTGTTTGAATTTTTCATTTTCCCACATATATTTATTTAACACTTGCCATGGTGAAGTTACTGTGCCATGTTTTATGGTAGATACCACGGGGAGTAAAGCACAGTTTCTGCTTTTCCATTGCTTATGCATGGATAAGGTATACCAGTTTCTATTATAACTGCAGTGCAAAGCAAATTGTGTCATGTAGCATCAGACAGCTATAAACAGAAATATGTGGGGGTTCCAAAAAGAGATCACATCCAGTTGAATAGACCAAGGAATACTTTAGGGAAGGTGGCTTTTAAGTTTGACCTTCATTGATGTAGGAGAGGAAGGAATGTTTAAGGTAAGGTTATATGACTACAAGTATCAGGTAGCTTGACTAGAGAACAGTATAAGTTAGATATCCACATTTGCCTTTTCCTTCCCTTACATTATTTCTACATAAATTTAAAAAACAAGTTCTGCTACTTTAACATGAGTCAACACACCATAGAAATGATGATAGATTTAAACTTCCTGTAATTGTTATTGGCTGATATTTGCACTGCATTTGGTGCCAGTTAAAGACTTCACCAGAGTTTCTTCGTAAATTAATAGGGTAATGGGAGCACATGGTAAAATGTTGTTTCCTTCTCAATGGATTGATTTATAGTAGTCATGGAATTTTTTTTTTTCAAGCTGCTAACTAACATCTTTTTATTCTAAGCAGGAGAATAACATGGATTCAGAGCTCAAGGATGATTATAACAAGACACTTGCCGCTGAGAACAATACTACTGCCACTCAGAATTCTGATTTCCCAGTCTGGGATGACTATAAAAGCAGCGTGGACGACTTGCAGTACTTTCTGATTGGACTCTATACTTTCGTAAGTCTTCTTGGTTTTATGGGGAATCTACTTATTTTAATGGCTCTCATGAGAAAGCGAAATCAGAAGACGACAGTGAACTTCCTCATAGGGAACCTGGCCTTCTCTGATATCTTGGTTGTTCTGTTTTGCTCACCTTTCACACTGACCTCTGTCTTGCTGGATCAGTGGATGTTCGGCAGAGTCATGTGTCACGTCATGCCTTTCCTTCAGTGTGTGACAGTTCTGGTTTCCACTTTAATTTTAATATCAATCGCCATTGTCAGGTACCATATGATAAAGCATCCTGTATCTAATCATTTAACAGCAAACCATGGCTATTTCCTGATCGCCACTGTCTGGACCCTGGGCTTTGCGATGTGTTCTCCCCTCCCAGTGTTTCACAGCCTTGTGGAACTCCAGGAGACGTTTGGTTCAGCGTTGCTCAGCAGCAGGTATTTGTGTGTTGAGTCATGGCCATCCGACGCATACCGGATTGCTTTCACTATCTCCCTGTTGCTCGTTCAGTATATTCTGCCCTTAGTTTGTCTAACTGTAAGTCATACCAGCGTCTGCAGGAGCATAAGCTGTGGACTGTCCAACCAAGAAAACCAACTGGAAGAAAATGAGATGATCAACTTAACTCTGCATCCTTCCAAAAAGAGTGGGCCTCAGGGGAGGCTCCCCAGCCGCCGGAAATGGAGCTATTCTTTTCTCCGAAAGCACAGAAGGAGGTACAGCAAGAAGACGGCGTGCGTGCTGCCAGCTCCAGCCAGACCTCCTCCAGAGAACCGCTCAAGAAGGCTTCCAGAACACTTGGGCCCAGGGAAAAGTCAGCCCCCTTCATCCAGGAAGTTTATACCAGGGGTCCCCACCTGCTTTGAGGTGAAACCGGAAGAAAACTCAGATGTTCATGAGATGAGAGTAAACCGTTCTATCATGAGATTAAAAAAAAGATCTCGAAGTGTGTTCTACAGACTGACCATCTTGATACTAGTGTTTGCGGTGAGTTGGATGCCTCTGCACCTTTTCCACGTGGTGACCGATTTTAACGATAACCTGATTTCAAATAGGCATTTCAAGTTGGTGTATTGCATCTGTCACTTGCTAGGCATGATGTCCTGTTGTCTTAATCCAATTCTATATGGATTTCTTAATAATGGGATCAAAGCTGACTTAAGGTCCCTTATACACTGTCTTCATATGTCATAGGTCTCAGTGTTTACCAAGGCAAGAACAAGTGTAGGGATCCTCTAAAATACGTTCACAGTAACTATGTGTGTATAATCAACAAATTTTGTTAACATGTGGAGTTTAATTTATGTGTAAGAGCTCTGGATCTGGACATCAGTTCCTAATATATGGAAAATAATTTTAACGTGTTATAATATGGTAAATTCATTTAGTTGTATAAAGTTATTGTCAATCCAATCTGTAATTTCATTTTAAAGAGCAGTTATATTACCTTCCATTTCAACTTGTAAACCAATGAATTGTAAGTTCTTGTTTAAAATAAAAGTTATATTTAACCATCTCAGTATTTTTTGTTCAAAATTATAAGCAAAAATATTCTTCCTAAGACATTTAATTTCAAGTGTGAGGAATATCTATTAATCTTCATATTCACTTCACAGATTTCTCCATATTTAGTTTCTGAAAATACAGAAAACTTTAAGTATGTCCAGCAAACCATAACTAAATAACAGATATATATCCAAGTCATAAAGTTAATTGTCAACACTGGGTACAGTTTTGGAACCTCTACAGGAGAGTTTTTATTTCCTATTATTGATGATTGGTCAAATTGTCAATTTAGTCCCCATTATCCTAGTAATACACAGTTAATTTATCAAATAAAATTAGGTTTTAAATCTTTTCTACACTTATACCATGACATTAACACTATCAAATAAAGATTGTTTTATATACATTCCCCCCCCTCGAGTCCCCCCCACCCTCCCCGCCCCAGTCCTCTAAGGCATCTTCCATCCTCGAGTTGGACTCCCTTTGTTATACAACTTCCCACTGACTGACTATTTTACAGTTGGTAGTATATATATGTCTGTGCTACTCTCGCTTCGTCTCAGCTTCCCCTTCACCCCCTGCCCCCCAAATGCGAAATAGAAGTGGTGTCTGTATTTCCAAGTATTAAATAATTTTAAAGAATACTTGAAGTGTCTACATGGGAAAGAAAAGTTTAGTTAATTTTTTTGGCCAAGATATAGAATGATTAATATACTGTAAGCTATTTCAGTACTGAGGTCTCATATGCTATCTTACTAAATTGAGGTCAGTCCTTTCAGTTGGAGCTTTTTGTTTGTTTTAGCCAGTTTTTTATAGACCGGAGTCCCTGAAAGTAATGAATATTTTCACATGAGGCTCAGATGTGAAATCACTGATTTAACCATGTATTGATTCCTCTTCGTAAGGGAAAAGAACTAAGCAAAACAAGAAACTGTTTAAGTTTTCAAATAGCAGGTAACTCTGGTCATTGTTTAGTCATTTGAAGGTCCAGACTCTATGGGGTTTTTTTCCCCAGACCCCTCCTCCTTCCCTGGATGATGCCTTTGAGTAGGGGAAGCAGAATATGGCACTGGTCCCCACATGCCCTCTGCTGACTCCCGCCCAGCTCCAGTTGAGAGGTAACCGTCTTGTCTGGTCTGTGGTCTTGGGTCCTTTGGCCTCTGGCTGTGTTGTAGAATGTATGGCCTGTTCTCAGCAGGATCTGGGCCTGAGGGTCCAGCCCCAGCATCCCCACCGCTGCTGATGTTGTAAACTCACTGGCTGTGTGGCTCCTGTGAATCTCTACCACATCCTCCAATTTGTCCTGAGCCTGGTCTGTCTGCTCTGTGGGGTCTTGTCCCTGTCAAATCTGGGGACTTTTCAGGAACTTTAAGTTTATCACCAAGAACTCTTCAGAAAGGTGTTGTCGACAAAAAAAAATATATTCACTACCTAAAAGTTGAGAGTTATGTTTTATTCGGTGGGAATTTTGGGGACTTCAAGCCTGGGAGGCACCATCAAGTTACTCAAGTAACCCTCAGAAAACTGCTCTGAGGAGGCAAGGGAGGGAACCAGATTATACAGAAGTTTTGCAACAAAGGGCAGGTAAGGGAACATCAAAGGATTATTGTTAACTGAAGAAAACTAGAAATTGCAAGTTAAGGAATTTAGCGCTTTTCCATGTATGGGAAGAAGCAGGAGTCTGGGCACACTGAAATCATAACTTTGATGTGCACCGCAGCTACCTGGGCCCCTAACCTGTATTTTCACATCCTGAGTTTCCTCAGGGCTCACCATAGGGAGTGGCTGCAGTCTGATGGCTGCTAGACGGCAGGTATTCTTTTCTGCCTGAGTTCCCGCAGGGCTCATTTTGGCGAGCTGCAATCACTGGTGACTGTGACATCCTTTATTTACTGATATGGTAGGAAATATTCCATTTCTCAGTATGAACATATGCTACCCACATAGCTCACCTAGACCTCAGGCAGCAAGGTCTACCCAGGTCCTTCTCTGCTGGAACACTACAGCTGCCCTGTCCGGTTCTTTTCTAGATTTTTGAACATGAAACTAGGTGCAAGGCCCCTGTGCTTTTGGCTTCCCTCTAATCTCTCTGGGGCTAAAGTGTCCTCCCCAAGTTTTGATATGATAGCAGAGAGAAAGAATGAAGAAACTTTGGTTCACTTTTGCTTTTCTCTTTCCTTCTTCTTATTCTAAGGGCTTCTGCTTCTTTCTGTCTACTAAGAATGTCCCTTGCTACTAAAATCTTCATTTTTCTCTGTACTATGGCTTAATAATAAAATGATCAGAATATCAAGGTTTGTTTTTGAAAAAGGAAACTTTTGTGATTTAAAACTCCTTTGCCCTTAAATGCTTGAATTAAAGACTATTGAAGATTCAAGACTGAAATGCTTGGATTCAAGACTATCTCACCCCAGACTCAAACCAAAAATGTCTAAGTTGAAGAATGACCTCTTATTTTAAAGAAATAGTTATTTTCACTTTCACTATGGCAATCGATTTCAAGGTTTAACTTTAGTGGCCAAAGGGGGAAACTCACTGATAAGGGCAAATATAAACACATAAGGAGGTATTTTATCTTGTTAGGGTAACTTACATTAGCAAATTCACAATAACTGTCAAATTTCAGAGATTTTAGTGTTGCTGACAGATGAATTTAGTTAAACAGGTTAAACTAATTTGGGGCTCTTAAACTATTGAACTCAAAGGAAGCCATTTATCTTCCTTAACCAGAAATGATTGAATGCCCTTAATAATTGAAAGTTGAGAAGTTTAAATGGGCTGGTGAATAGAAGTTGTTAAGAAGGGGATTCATGGTTTTAGAAGGTTATTATGAATAATAATTTCTTTCATGGAGACTTGCTTAGTGAGTTAAACAATTTATGTTTGGTCTACTCTCCATTGCTTAAGAGCTGATTATCTAACTCTTTTTTCCTTTTCTTTCCTGGTGTCTGAGTTGACTGCTTGTTTCATAACACCTTCACAAAGTATAGCTGGGGGAAATAAATGGACATGAAATTAGAAACAGGCAGCCTCACTACTTGTTAACAATTATTTAAAAATATTTAATCCAGGAAGAAATGTTAAGTTGAATTTTAGTGGTTATTTAAAATTTCCTGCTAGGTATGCTGCCCATTCCTGTAGATAATATAACACTAAATGAAAAAAAAAAAAAAAAGAAAAGAAAAGAAAAGCTGGGAAATGCACAAAGGGCATCTAAAGTGATTAACTGATGAAGAGACATATGTGAGGATTATTCTATTCAGATATATATTGAAAACCTGCTGTGTGCTAAGACCTTTTCTAAGTGCTTGAGATACAGCAATGAAAACGATCCCTGCTGGTTTGATGTTTGCCTTCAGGGAGTGGGTGTGGTCAGAGGCATGATGTGGACAAACAAAAGCAATAAGAACAATAAAAAATGAATTATATAGTAGTGATACTGTGTATAGATAGATGTATTAATTTCCTATCATGCCTTAACAAAGCATCACAGGCTAGGTGGCCTAATACAGCAGAAACTTACTGTCTGAGAGTTCTGAAGGCTAAAAATCTGAAATCAATGTGTCTGCCAGGCAATGCTGCAGTGAAGCTTGTGAACCCTCCTTGCCTCTTCCCAGCTTCTGTGGTGAGCGGGCAGTCTTTGGTGGTTCTTGCGGGTGTGTAACTCCATCTCTGCTGTTTCCTGTATGTGTACATATATACATATACATACAGTTGCCCCGAACAACATAGATTTGAACTGAGATCCACTTACCTGTGAATTTTTTTCAGTAAATTTATTGGAAAACTTTTTGGAAATCCACTTATATGTAGATTTCTTTTCAATAAATATAATGGAAAAAATTTTGTGACAATTTGAATAAACTCACAGATGAACTGAATACATAAGATAGAAATAGCAAAAAAAGTAAGAAAAAGTTAGGTATGTCATGAATGCATAAAATATATGTAGATACTAGTCTATTTTACCATTTGCTACCATAAAATACACACCAATCTATTATAAAGAGTTAAAATTATCAAAACCTATACACACCGACACGGACTGTATATGGTGCTATTTGCAGTGAAGAGAAATGTAATGAATGTAAAGCTGTAGTTTTACATCTTAACTGCATAAAATCAACCATTGCACATATGGTAATAATTTTGCAGCCACCTCCCTCTTAACTGTGTGTCGCTCATCATCTCCATGTGAGCAGTTCTTTCATGCAGTAAATTGTGTATCGCAGCAAAAAGTGATCACTCACAGTTTCTGCATATTTTGCATCATGATTAGTGCAACAGCATAAACCTTGAATAAGCGTAAACCTCGTAAACCCATATGAAGTACCACTAGTGTTGCCGGAAATGCTCCCAAGAGGCAGAGAAAAGTCATGGCACTACAGGAAAAACTCGAATTGCTCAACACATACCACAGATTGAGGTCTGCAGCTGTGGTTGCCCACTATTTGGAGATAAACGAATCCTGTTTAAGGACCATTGTAAAAAACAGAAAGGAAATGCATGAGGTTGTTGCTGCAGCTATGTCAGCAGGTGCACAAAACTTGCACTTTTTGCAAAGTACCTTTTCATCTCATGTTGAAAATGCAGCTTGTTGTGGGTACAGGATTGCTATATGAAAGGGCACATCTATAGACTAACATGGAGTCACTATATGAAAACTTAAAGCCAAAGGAAGGTGAAGGGTCTAAGGCTGGAGAATGTAATGCGAGGAAAAGATGGTGTGATAATTTTAGAAAGAGGTTTGGCTTTAAAAGTATCAAGGTAACAGGAGAAGAAACTTCTGCTGACTAAGAACCAGCAGATGAGCTCTAAGACATCATGAAGAAAATCACTGAGGAGAGAGAGTATCTGCCTGAACATGTTTTTAATGCAGTCAAAAGTGTCTTATGCTGGGGAAAAAAATGCCACAAAGGACATTCATTAGCAGGGAAGAGAAGTGACCATCAGGATTTAAGGCAGGAAGGGGTAAGCTAACTCTGCTGTTCTGTGCAAGTGCAGTTGGGTTTATGATCAGGACTGCCCTTAACTGTAAGGCTGCTAACCCTGGAGCCTTGAAGGGAAAAGACAAACACCAGCTGCCAGCCTTTAGGTTGGACAACAAAAAAGCCTGGACAATGAGAACACTTTTTTCTGGCTTGGTTCCATTGATGCTTTGTCCCTGAAGTCAGGAAGTACCTTGAGAGTAAGGGACTGCCTTTTAAAGTGCTTCTGATATCGGGCCATGTCCCTGGCCACCCAGAATCCCGTGAGTTCAACACTGAAGGCATTCCAGTGGTCTACTTGCCCCCAGACACAGTATCTTCAGCTCAGGCCCTAGATCAGGGGGTCATAGGACCTTTAAGGCTCAATACATGTGATCCTCCATGGAAAGGATTGTCAATGCTATAGAAGAGAACCCTGACAGAGACGACATCATGGAAGTCTGGGAGGATTACACCATGGGGGATAACATTGTTGTCATAGTAAAAAATGTGAAAGCCATTGAGCCTAAAACAATGAATTCCTGCCGGGGGGGAAACTAGGTCAGGTGTTGTGCATGACTTCCCAGGATTTATGGCAGAGCCCAGCAAGGAACTCATGAAAGAGACTGTGGGTGGGCAAAAAAAAAAAGATGAGGGGGAGGGGTCTCAAGATATGGATCTTGGAGAAATTAAGAGCTAATAGACACCACATGCGAGGAATTAACAGCGGTGATTGATGGAGGTAAGGGCTTGCACACCAGTGCCAGATAATGAGGAGGAAGACATAGAAGAAGCAGTGCCAGAAAACAGGTGGATGTCAGACTACCTGTCAGAAGGTTCCAGTTATTCTAGACTGCTTTTGACTTCTTTTATGACATGGACCCTTCTATGAAACTAAAGCAAGCAGTGGAAGAAGGATTGGAATTTGTACAGAAATGTATTCAGAGAAATGAAAAAACAAAACGTCGGACATAAATTATGGTATATTTCTGTAACAT
Organism: Hippopotamus amphibius kiboko; assembly: GCF_030028045.1. Taxonomy (NCBI): domain Eukaryota; kingdom Metazoa; phylum Chordata; class Mammalia; order Artiodactyla; family Hippopotamidae; genus Hippopotamus; species Hippopotamus amphibius. The sequence goes on from NC_080188.1 coordinate 93,824,446, forward strand.
TACACCCAGTGTACCTGCCTCCCCTTGTACCTCCTCTGCCACCCCTGAGACAGCAGGACCAACCCCTCTTCCACCTCCTTCTCCTCAGCCTACTTGAGATGAAGAAGACAAGGATGAAGGCCCTTATGATGATCCACTTCCACTTACTGAATACTAAATAGTCATCATGCTGTACAGTTAATACACGTACCTCTCATATGTGTGTGCATGTCTTTGTGTGAAAATCTAATAACCATACGGCAAGAACTGTATGAGCCTTTTCAGTGTCCTCATTACCATCATCAGCTAAATATTCATCATGTAGAGCGTCGTGTGCAAGATTGGTTCTGAAGGTATAACCTATCCTTACATAGGTATAAAGCGAGTGATATGTAAGATAAAATTAATAACGTGTAGTTTTCTTAGTACTTTATATCTTTGCTTTCAAAGAATTACATGACTATACAATCTGCCTCTCTCTCATAATTGGAAAAGCTGCATCTCAGCTTGTCATCACAGGTAAGTGGCTTTTAGAAAATGTAATCTAGTTTCCAATATGTATTATGAATATGACTAATACTGTATGCTATAAAATTTTATAAGATTCATTCATTAGTGTGTAGGCTACACTATTGGTTGCCGGGAAGCGATTGCATCAGTCACACCAGGCGACCGCAGAGCCATCCTATTGCTACTCCTTCATTATTGATGTGTGAACCCTCACACCTGTAAATAAATAGGAATTTCTTTTTCACATCATCTTTTGATTTTTGATGTCTAGTATTAGTAATACGTACAACATCTACAGTGTTGTATCATATAAGACAATATTGATGTAGGTACTGACGGATGATTCACCTTGTAAACATATGATATAAACTTACGGTGCTGATAAATACAATATAGTACTGTAGATGTATTTTCTCTTCCTTATGATTTTCTTAATAACATTACCTTTTCTCTAGCTTATTTTATTGTAAGAATACAGTATATAATACATATATATACAAAATATGTGTGAATTGACTATTTTCTGTGATTCGTAAGGCTTCCAGTCATTAGTAGGCTATTAATAGTTAAGTTTTGGTGGAGTCAAAAGTTGCATGCAGATTTTTGACTATGTGGGCATCGATACTCCTGGCCTCAACATTGTTCAAGGGTCAACTGTGTGTGTGTGTGTGTGTGTGTGTGTAGGGAGAGAGAGAAGTATAAAGCGTGTAAGTGTGTATATATATACATATATAGGCATTAAACTTATGTGTGTGTGTGTGTGTGTGTGTGTAGAGAGGGAGAGAGAGAGGGACATTAAGCATTTCTTTTTCCTAACACCATATACATGTATATATACTGTACACATGTGTATATATATACTGTATAGTATATTTTGACAGTGTTAAAGGGCTATAAAGGGCTATTAAATGGTGGTGTTTTAATTCTATCATTTCTTTTACATGTATTGTTAAATACATTAATGAAAAGATACTCTCCTTTATGCATTATTTGGTTAACCAATGATACAGTTTTCTCAGGAAACACAGGATGAATATTTGATACTGCCTCTTTACTGATTGTCAAACAGTGATCAACTCATGGATTTAAATATATTTGGTGGGTTTTGATTCATTGGCTTTACTCTTATTATTGAAGAAGCTCAAATAATTTCATCTTTGGCAGGTGGAAGCCTCTTCAGGTTGGCTCTGGGTCATTTTTTTTTTTTTTTTGTCTAGTATTTATAAGTGTTACCTGTGGCAGGGTCAGGTCAATAGAAGCTATTTATCCACAGCAGACGTGGGATTCCATTAGGTGCATTCTTAATCATAAATGATAGAGAGAAGGCTTGAAAGAATGAGAGCTCTCAGCCATGGAATTTGGAATCTCTCTCCTTTTCTCTGTTAGTTTACTAAGGGATTGAATGTCAAGAGCTAGGCAGTACAATATTGGACCTAGATAATCTTCCATGCTTTTAATGGTTTTCTTGTACTCCATTTAATTTGTTCTGAAGTCAGGCTAACGCTGAGGACACAGTTCAATGAGGACACATTCGCAAGGAGTTAAGATTCAGAACTTTATGACAGTGGATATTCAGGAAACAATTTAGGAAGTAACTTTTTCAAATGGTATGGTGGCCAGAGTCCTGCACTACTCACAAATTTACCATAGAAGTGTTTTAGAGGATAGTGATTTAAGGAAATCCGTTTCTCTACTCACAGATGACTTTGACACCAAACGTGTGGGGTTTTCTTTCACGCCAACACGCAATTCTCCAACTCTTGGGATATGAGTTGGGTGTCCTACAATATAATTCAACTCTGACACTAACTACCTAGAGTTAGTGCAGATCCCGCAGGCAAAGGCTTAGTCCCACAAAACTGCCCCCACTTCAGACACCAGTCATAAGCCTCCGGTCGTCAACCAATTGGCTATAAATCTGAGGTTCCCATAATTTTTCCTCAGGCTTGTTAATTTGTTATGATGGCTCAGAGAACTCAGGAAAACTCTTTACACTTACTGGTTTATTATAAAGGATATTATAAAGGATACAGATGAATAGCCAGATGAAGAAGTGTGTATGTAGGAAAAGGTCCAGAAGGGTCCCAAGTGCAGGAGGCTCTGTCCCTGTGGAGTTGGGATGCATAATCCTCTCAGCATGTGGGCGTGTTCACCAACCCAGAAGCTCTTCAAACCTGGTAATTTATGAATTTTTTATGCAGGCTTCCTCATGTAGGAATAATCAATTATTAACTGAGTTCCCATCCCAGGGGATGGGGGATGAGGCTGAAAGTTCCAGGCTTCTAATCAGGGCTTGGTCTTTCTGGTGATCAGCCCCATCCCAAAGCTATCCAGGAGCCCACTGAGAACTGCCTCATTTAAACAAAAGATGCTTCTATCAGGCAGGAAATTCCAAGGGATTTAGGAGCTCTGTGTCAGGAACCAGGACAGAGACCAAACATATATTTCTTATTTTATTTCACAGTGACAAAAGGATGCCAAAATATTACAACTGTACTCTTGTACATCATTATACAATAATATTCTTTTTATTCTTAGTATTCCATCCTAAATAGATGTCAACAAACTCTTATCTACAATTCTGACCTGAAATGATCTAAGCTCACGTGAAACTAATTATGGGCTTTATATACATCATTTAACAGATATAGTCAAGCATTTTCCTACAGAAATATTAATATTTTTGATTATATAATGCTACCCCAGATCATACTGGTGGTAGTAAATAATATTTTGTATAGATATTCTAATATTTATTTTTCTATACACATCTGACCCCAGATTTTGGATAAAGGCTTGTGGATATATAATCTATGCATCTACCACTTACTTATTCCCCATCAACCACATCTTAGCAAATAATTTCTTTGAGTCATCTCTTTATCCCTTATGTATGTATGTATTTAAAGGGAGTCTCAGTAGGTCTGTCACACAATTCTAAATTTCCTAGTTCTCTCCTTGTTTCAAACTTCACATCCTTCTCTCGGATGTGAGCTTGGGTAGTCACTGCCATTGAAGCTCCCTAATCCTTGAGATGAGACCTCGAGAGCAGTGGTAGTTTTCATCAGGCATAGCAACTCTGATTCGTCCTGGGAGCTTGGACACCTTGCAGCAGGGGTTGCAAAGATTCCTAGGTCTCTGGAGGAGGTGTTATCACTAATGATCAGTCTTCCCTGGAGGGGGAGAAGCCAGATAGAGAGCAGCATTGATGACTGTGCTCTGGTTCATCCTCTAATCCAGGCACAATCTCTAGTATCTCTTTAAAAAAAGAGTGGATGTATGTGGATATATGTCTCTGTACAGTAGAGACGAACACAACATTGTAAATCAACTACACTCCAATAAAAATTAAAAAAAAAACAGACAATTGAATTAAACCTAACGCTTAGAAAGCGCCACACTAGTAATTAAAAGTAGGGTGAACATTAACCATCATCACCAGCATCACCAACAACAGTAGAGGCTTATTATTTGCTAGACACCACTGGAGGCTGTTTACAGGAATGATTTTGTTTGCCACTTCACCATCACGACAGTGCTACCTGGTACTGCTTTGACTCAGTGTTTCTTTACTGTGTCTACAGACCTTCATGGAGCTCATGAAGTGTTTTGGGCCGTTAAAATCACTATAGGTACAAACAGGTGCTCTTTGTCTATTTAGATCCAAGATGCACCCCTCCCTGGGGAGCCAGGAGTGAGTGACTGGCAGTGGGGAAGCGGGGTCCTAGGGACATCTGGCTGGGTATCCCCTGGCCTGCCTATAAGGCCTTCCCAGGGCTGGACCAATGGCCACCGAGAACAGCAAGTGGTTTTGGAAGAGGAGCCCCAAGTTGCCGGGCGACATCCAGCCTGTGTATGGAGCACAGCTCCCTCCTCTGGGCCCTCAGCTCACCAAAAATTTCATTAAAGAACAGTCAGGACTTTGATGGTGGTGCAGTGGTTAAGAATCCACCTGCCGACGCAGGGGACATGGGTTTGATCCCTGGTTCGGGAAAATCCCACATGCCGCAGAGCAGCAAAGCCTGTTCACCACAACTGCTGAGCCTGCGCCCTAGAGCCCATGCTCTGCAAAAAGAGAAGCCACCACAATAAGTCCACACACTGCAACAAAAGAAAGCCCACGTGAAGCAACAAAGACCCAACACAGCTAAATAAATAAATAAATAAATAAATAAATAAATAAATAAATATTATATTAAAAAAAAAAAACAGTCAAAAGTCAGCACAGTTCCTCTGAAGAATAAGAAGACCTCCAGTTTTCATGAGTTTGCCCAGAACACCAGTGATGCTTGGGACACTGATGATAAGGAGAAAGATTTTTCCTCCCCTTTCCAAACTCTGAACTTAAAGTTTGCTTTAGCAACCACCATAGCAAGCTGAGCGTGAAATCAGAACGGTCCCAGTCGACAACATCCAAAGTTCCTGCCAGCTATGAGGTCATAAAGTCCAGCAGTGATGCCTAGCTGTCCAAAAATGCCTGAAGAACCCACTCCACAAACAGCAGTCATTCCCTCTCCAACCTATCATTCCCCTTGTTGCCTGGATCTCAGACCAGAACGCTTCTGGGCTCCCCCCACCCATGACTGTCCCCCCGCCTAGAAAAATCCCGTCAGCTTCTCTCCAGCTACTACCCTGACTTTGATGGACTGAGGAAGTGCATCTGGCTAGAGGTTTGCAGGGAGTTTTGGCCTGTAACCTGGAGACTCCTGTCAGGCTATCTTCCAGAAAGCACCGAGGGGAGGGAGTTGAACTTGCAGCAGAATTGGGAAGAATATTTTGGCTGCATTGAACAATATTGTGACTCTCCAAATGAGGAACATCACCAGGATACCTACAGATAGATTCACACTGACATTCCAAGGACAAATCCTCTCATTCCATTGTTCCAGCAACAACTTGTACAGATCTTCGAAAGAATTCTCTTTATTGGGGCCCTCTGACACACTGCCAGGGGGTATGTCCAGGGAATTAATGACCTGGCCACTCTGTTCTTTGTCACCCTCCTCTCAGGATATATGGAAGAGGATGTGGAGAACTTTGACGTGACCAATTTGTCTCAGGACATGCTGTGAAGCATAGAAGCCAACAGCTTTTGGTGCAAGAGTAAACTGCTGGCTGGGATCCAGGCTAAGGACACCTTTGCACAACCAGGGATCCAGAGGAGGTCGGGGCACTGGAAGAGCTTCTCAGTCAGCTCTTCAGGGGATATAAGGTCGAATGCCCACAGTTTGCCTTCCATGGGATGAACAGCCTGCTTATGCAGGAGCTTCCCCATCAGCCTGTGGGACACACAGCAGTCTAACCAGAAGTGTTCTCCCACTTCCATCTCTACGTGTGTGCAGCTTCCCTGATCAAGTGCAGGAAGGAGTTCTTGGATGAGGAGGACTTTCAGGGTCTCTTCATGCTGCTATAACACAAAACCTACCTACGATACACTGGGGCAATGGAAGATTGGTCTGCCCCTTGCCGAGGTATATAGTTCAAGTACGTGTTAGCCGACGCACCCAGTCACTACTGCCGATAGGTGCTATCTCCCCATGGGGACCCAGACGTCCCCCCTCTCTGATGACAATCTGATCCCTGTGGCCGCTGTGCGTGTTGTGGACCCTGGCCAGGAACCACCGAAAAAGCTCACAGCCGTGCCCCAGGCACCACTCCATGTCTCAGGATGGGTCTCCTGGACCACTATTAGTATTCTACGACATGTGGATGGGCCCAGCCCTGGGAGAGGACAGAAAAGGAGGTACATGATTATCTGCCCCTTTTAAAGAAACTGGACAAAAGAATGGGCAGGCTCAGGGTCTCAACTCACATCGCCCTACCTGGAATGGCTGTCACTTGCCTCCCAGCCCCAACCGATGCTGTGTGTGTGTGTGTGTGTGTGTGTGTGTGTGTGTGTCATAGTTTGATTTGATCACAGGTCAAAAGCACCTTCTGTTTTCAGGTGATTCCTGGCCCCTCCCCTCTGATCCTAATACCTAGCTCTTCTCCTTCTGCCAAGTCTAAGCCAGTGAGGGGCAGCTTTAAAAAGGCCACTGTTCTCAGATGGAGGAAGCACTGATGTTTATAATTCTGTAGAGAGGCCTGTAACGAAGGGCTAAGAATTTTATTTTCCCTCTTCTCAGCAGATGTCTGTGTGTGTGCCTGCGTCTGTGTGTGTATGTGGATATACACACCCATCAGCGTTTAGTTACACCTCTGAATATCTGTGTCCAGATCAGCCCCATCGCAACCAGCTGGGAAGGGCCCCACTGACCAAGTATACAAGCATCCCTTCAGAAGGATCAGGGCAGGAGAGGGAGAAGAGGCTTTTCACCTCTCCAAACCCTTTTTCCATGATGACCCACTCCAAGATATTATGTGTAAATTGTGTTATTATGTATGGGGGTAAAGATGCGTAAATACATGTCCTCTTTGTAGCAGATGTGATTTTATATTTATCACGTGCATCAACATGTGAAAGCATCTGGGTCACTAGCACAGATGCAGCTGCCGGGCAGGTGGCTTCAGCGCCTCCAGGTTGCCTTCGGAGGACCCTCCTGTGAGGGAAGTGAATGGCAGTCTGCTAGAGTGAGCACAGCCGAGCAGAAGGAGCTGCTTGGAAGACCTGTGGCAGCCATCCCAAGCATCAGTGTCTGAGTTTTTCTTTCCTCTTCTGTCTCCCCTGACAACCCCAGGCCTTTGTGGAACATCTGCCCACTCCTTCCCTGTCTTCAGCAGTCAGAGCTCCCCATCCCTCACCCCTAGCAGCCTCCCAGAGAGAGGACTACAGAGGCACAAACCCTTCTGCATGTATTTTTTTAATTAATTAATTAATTAATTAATTGGCTGTGTTGGGTCTTCATTGCTGCCCACAGGCTTTCTCTAGTTGTGGCGAGTGGGGGTTACTCTCCATTGTGGCATGCAGGCTCCTCATTGTAGTGGAGCACAGGCTCAGTAGTTGTGGTTCACGTTGATCCACATCATGTGGGATCTTCCTGGAACAGGGATCTAACCTGTGTCCCCTGCATTGCCAGGCAGATTCTTAACCATGGTGCCACCTAGGAAGTCCCACCTTCTGCATGTTTTTAGCCTGTGACTTTCCTCTGGAATCTGGGGAAGGCTTTTGTTTTTACACTTTTAGGTCAGCATTGTATTCAAGATGGAAGCTGTGCCTGACTGTCAGTACCAAGGCAAGGGGTTTCCTGTGTGTCCCTGGGGTTTGGGGCTCTTACCAGTGAGAGAGGTGTTGGGTGTCCCCCACTGTCACCACCATACCCCACACAGCTCAGGAGATGTATGACCTGTGTTGGATGTTGAGTGTTTGGTAGTGAAGAGGTGGGGGATGGTGGCCAGGCAGGAAGCCAGACAGTGTCCCTTGTGGGTAAGCCCACCGCCCTGGCATGTTACATTTCTCATCGGAAGCTGTTTCTCAGGCATTCCTTCTAGCCCTTTCCTTTTCCCCTTCAATATGCCTCAATAATCTGCTTCACAGAGTGAGGGGGCTGTGACCCTCCCTCTATCGGACAAATTTAAGAAAGACACTTGTGTTCCCAAGTGGTGGTTATATTTTTTCAGTTTTTATGTTCCTATAGGAAATTGTGGATAAAGTGAAGGAATTGTAAAAAAAAATAGTGTGTTTCCTCCTCCACACACACACACAAAAGTCCATTTAAATTAATGTTTGTTGGGTTTCCCTGGTGGTACAGTGGTTAAGAATCCACCTGCCAATGCAAGGGGTGCAGTTTCGATCCCTGTCCCTGGTCCAGGAAGATCCCACATGCCTCAGAGCAACTAAGCCCACGCACCACAACTACTGAGCCTGGTCTCCAGAGCCTTCAAGCCACAACCACTGAGCCCATGTGCTGCATCTACTGAAGCCCACGTGCCTAGAGCCCATGCTCTGCAACAAGAGAAGCTATGCAATGAGAAGCCCACTCACCACAACCAGAGAAAACCAGCACGCAGCAACGAAGACCGAATGCAGCCAATACAGAAATAAATCTATTAAAAAATAAATAAATAATATTTATTATTTAGCCTCCTTGCTTTTAATAAATGAGTGTTGAGCACAAGTTCAGGCAGGTAGTTTAGGCCAGAAGAGCATGACACCCTCAGTTAATAAAGCGTTTAGCTGAACACGGGAAAGCAGAGTGGTGCTTTGACCATTAGGAAGTTTGTTTTTAGTCTTAGACTTAAGTTGTATAATAGGGACCATGGTTTCACAGGAAGCAGAAGGAGCCCTGTGTTCAACCACAGGTTAATGAGGAGGAGGAACATGATGATAGGTTTGCAAATACGTCTCAAGATGCTATTCAGCAGGTTTAGAAGTTTACATTATCCAATTAAAAATCTATATGGCACATTAAGATATCTCTAAACCTAATAAAAACATTACTAAAATAAGAAAATAACTGGGCCTATTTGATGTTTGGTTTATTAGGAATAAAGATGATCCAAACCCATGTTAAAGCTTTGGAGTAAAGTGCTCTATGAATAGAAGCCTACATTTCTAATATATTTAATCATTTAGAATCAAAACACAAAATTTCATAACCTGAAAGCAGTTTTTTTCAAAATATTACTGACTTCATAAACATTTAGGTGCATTTAAATCTATTGTTTAACATACACCTAATATTACATGTAATAATATAAAATATTATTTCAATTTGTGAATTTGTGAAAATTATTCCAAGTTATTTTAAAGTAAGTTAAAGTATTATGTGTTAGATGTAAAAAAAAATCTAAATCTCTCTAGAGATACAGTAAATATTGTTAAAGATTATTTAAAATAATGTCCCTGCCCCTAAAATAAAATAAAATAAAATAAAAATAAAATAAAATAAAAAAGTTACATTAAGCAGCCACTTTGGCAGTCTCTATAAAGACTTCTGTTGTGGATATGTACATAGTGCTGTGCTAAGAGTTCTGGTGACAGTTCAGAAGATAGGAAGAAAGGGGTAAATAGACTCATCATAATCTTGGGCTTTTTGATTAGTTGCTCTTTTTTCTCCATTCAAGTCCGCTAACTCAGATTTCCCATACTCAAGCATAATTGATTTGAAGTCCTCTTCCCCAGTTAACCTGTCTCACCTCTTTTCTCCTAGAGTTAACCAAGCATTTTTCACTTCAGTTTTGTTTTTTTCTTTAATCCCTCTTACTTTTCCTACATCTTTTATTCTATTATGCATCTTGATTAAAACTGTGAAAGATTGTTCCCTGCCCTCATGTTGATGATTTTCCTTAAGGATTCTTATCAGAAAGTTTCCTTCTTTGACTTCTTAGAACATGAGAAAGGAAAGATTTATTTCTTGTTTGAACCTGACTCTGTTTTCATGGGTGATCTGTGTCAGAAATGTGACACTTTTCAGATCACCTTATTGATGATCAGTTTAAACAGCAGACACCTGGCTTTAGATTCTTTCTTCCATTCCTAAATCCTTTAAGGAATATATGTCCGCTCTTTCTGCCCCTCTGTGATCAAAACCCAAGTTTCTTTGCTTCTTATCTTCCAATAGGACAGACAACTTCAGATATCCATAGATAGCAGGAATTTTTCTCATCCTATTTGCAAATAATTTAAAAGCTGTGTAATTTGATATATAATCAAAAAGAATAGGGATTAGGGACAGGTGACCAACAGACAGAGATAACCAAAAATAATGTTTACTTGACTTTGCTGTGCCTTTTTCACTTTGGAAAGCTTATTTTCTTTAAACATCTTTGCTTAGAGTCTTAATAAGGTAGGTACGTTTATTAGCCTGAGAAAACTAGGCCAGGTAACAGTAAGGAGTGGTAAGGAGAAGTCTTCCTACCTCTTAGGTGGGTGATGAAAGTTTTATGATGATTAGTACCAGAAACTGATATTTCCACTGAATCATTTTCAGGTAGAGGCAGAAAGCTTTGAATGCATTATACTCATTTTACACATATACCAGCAACCAAACTAAAATCTGTTTTTCTAATTACAGCTTTATTGAGATGTAATTAACATGCTTTAAAATTCACCTTTTTGAAGTGTACAGTTTGGTGGGTTTTATGTTGTTCACAGAGTTGTGCAACCATCACCATGATCTAATTTTAGAACATTTTCGTCACCCATAAAAGTCCTTGTACCCAGTAGGAGTCACTCCCCATTTCCCCCTCCTCCCTCCGACAATCTCTAATCTACTTTCTGTTTCTATGGAATTGTCTTTTCTGGACCTTTCATATAAATGGAATCATTCGTGGTCTTTTATCATTGGCTTCATTCATTATATAGGTTTTCAGTGTTTGTCCATGTGGTACCATGTGTCCATGCTTCATTCACTTTTATTGCCAATTAATAGTCCTCTGTATTGATATATCACATATCACTTACCAATTCATCTGTTGATGGGCATTCAGATTATTGACATGAAGTGGTATCTCTGTAGTTTTGATTTGTATTTCCCTAATAACCAGTGATATTAGGCCTCTTTTCATGTGCTCATTGGATACCTGTATATGTTCTTGGGATACATGTCTATTCAAATCTTTGCCCATTTTCTAATTAGGTTGTCTATCTATTGTTTAGCTGTAAGAATTCCTTACATATTCAGGATAAAAGTCCCTCATAAAATATAGAATTTGCAAGTGCTTTTTATCATTCTGTGATTTTATTTTTTCACTTTATTTATGATATCCTTTGAAACACAAAGGTTTCTAATTCTGATAAAGTACAATTTATCTAGTTCTTCTTTGTGCTTGTACTTTTTAGTGTCATGTCTAAGAAGTCATTGCCTAACTCAGGGTCACGAAAATTTACTCCTAAGTTTTCTTTTAGAAGTTTGATAGTTTTAGGTCTTACATTTTGTTCTGTGATCCATTTTGAGTTAGTTTTTGTAAATGGTGTAACGCAAAGGTCCTAATTCATTATGTTGCATGTGGATATCCAGTTGTTTCACTAATATTTCTTGAAAAGACTATTCTTTCCCCATTAAATTGTTTTAGTATCCCCGTTAAATCAATTGACCACAAATGTAAGGGTTTATTTCTGGATTCTGAGTTCTAGTCCAATGATCTGTTTTTCTAGACTTCTGTCAGTACCACATCATCCTGATTACTGTGGCTTTGTAGCAAGCTTTGAAATCAGAAAGTTAGTCATCCAACTTTGCTCTTTTTCAAGTTTATTTTGTGTTCTTACATTTACATGTGAATTTTTTGCTCTCCTGTTTCTGGAACTCTCATGATGCCTCTATTGGTCTCATGGTAAATTAAATTTGTTTTAGAAAATTCTCTCTACTCTAATACCTTTCTCATTTTCCCCTGGCTGTTTTTGTTATTTCATATTATTATGAAACAATATTATTGTTTAATCCTTGTGCTTCTAGTATTGTTACTTTTGAAACCTTTTGTGTATGTTCTTTGATTTATGATTTAGACAATTTAGGTGTTACAGAAATATACCATTTCCTCTTTTCTGGTAATCACAATTAATTTTCGTGATCACTTCCTGCTCAGAGTAAGCACTCCTCTCTGGTGTGATGAAAAGGGCAGGAACAGCAAGCTAAATAGCAGACTTCCGACTCTGAGCATCTCACCCAGAGGAACAGGAACATGAGCCTCTGTATTTCCCCTGAACCAGTTTCCTCCAAACATTAACTACACAATGAGACAGGTGTAGTCTCCAGAACTGCCTTGAACTGACTCCTGAGGAGAAGTTCTTTGGGGCCTGGAAACACATGCTTGGATTTACTTGCTGTTGCTGTTTTGACACCAGCTTTCCTTGAGTTGTTTTCTACCACCCTGTGGATGGACACAACAGTGCTGCTTATTTCAATGCTCAAGTTTGGATTTATAGACACACTGCTCATAATGCAATGCCTTTGAATTTAGGAGCAGAAGAATTTCTAATGCCAGTTGATTTCCTTCTAAGTGCGAGCAAAGCATGTATCCAGAGAACCAGATGCTTGATTTCATTATTACATAGAAATTAGATGTTCTGCTCCAACTAATTTTCACGTCCTTGCAATTTTTTTTTTTTTTTGGTGCTAACCTTTCCCCCTAAGATCAAATTAATATTTCTAAAATGATGTTTGAACATATTGTATCTTACAGTGTCAATTTTCATTCACTTCATTTTATTCTTCAACACTAGGAATTTTGTACTTTATATTCTTTTCTTTCAAAATCGTTTATGTCAGATAATGTTGACTTTCATTCAAGTGTTTTTGATTTCTGAGCCAGATTCATAGAATCATATTGAAAATCATTTCTAATGTTAACAAGAGTTTTAAAGAAGAATTCTCCTCTTTTAGTATTTTACAGATATAAAGCAAAATATATTAAGTTTAACCACATGAAATTGCCAGTATTCAAACACTTTGACCTACAAAAGATGGTAATACTGTAAGCTTCAACCTATAAATAAAAGTCTGGAAGTTTTCCAGTATTGGTACGGTATAGAGGTTTAAGACTATTCCAAGAAGATTTATTTTTTTCAACTTCTTTATCTTTGTCTAATGCTTGATTTAGAATTATTCATGATAAAAAACTAAGTTATATCAAAGCATATGGGATTCACTGTAAGGGTACACATGACAAAGGGACCTAAGGAATCGCTTAAGAATATTCTCTTAGAATAAAGCTCTACGAAAAGAGAGATTTGCCTTAATTATTCATCAATTTATCCCCAAAGTCTACTATAGTGCCTGACACAGAACAGGTGACAAATAAATGTGTTGTTTTATATATATATATATATATAACACAAATAAATGTGTTGTGTATATATATATATATATAAAATATACTTTATACTATATATGATAAAGAATATGTGGTATATATACATATATATTTATGTGTATATATATATATTCATTAATCTGGTGATGGACATTTAGTTTGCTTCCATGTCTTGGCTATCAATTATACTTCAATAAAAAATACATTTTAATAAACGTGTTGTAAGACCAAATCTATGAACAGTCACACAGCAAGTCTTCACAGAGAATTAAATACATTTTGAGAATTAAGAGGCTCTAGGAAGCACTGGGGTTCTCACTCACGAGACACTATTAGTCCTCCATGTAGGGTTCTGCCACTGAGGTGATTTAACTATTTTCCATGCGTCTGCTTCTCTGTCTGTAACTATAAGCTCTTTATGCATCCAGCCTCCTTATATATCTGTTCCCTTCCTGCTTTCTCCAAAATCAGTTATGACTTTCCCCTCTTCCCAAGGCCAGTTGCACCAGAGGATCTCAAATGTAATATCTGGCATCTCTTAATTGCACTCTCTTGACGTTACTTGTATTGCTAATTGCTTCATTTTTTCATAATTGGGACCAATTGGTACCTGCCAAGATATGTGGTATTTTTAGGTACTGTGGGGACTAACAAAATAGCCACATGCACAGAAAAGATGTTCAGGGCATCTTTTATTACCCTGGGTCTAGAGATAGGAGGTCCAAACTGGTAAAACCAGTGATGAGGAGAGAAAAAAATTGTCTAGTGGGACAGTCCCTGCAGCAGGGATAATGAGAAACTTCAGGATGATTTCCATGGTCAGTTTTCTTTTTTTATTTAAATTTTTTTTAAAAATTGGGGTATAGTTGATTTACAATGTTGTGTTAGTCTCAAGTGTACAGCAAAGTGATCACTTATACATCTACATATACATATATCCACTCTTTTTTTAGATTCTTTTCCCATATAGGTCATTACAGAGTGTTGAGTAGAGTTCCCTGTGCTATACAGTAGGTCCTTATTAGTTATCTATTCTATACATAGCAGTGTGTATATGTCAGTCCCAACCTCACAATTCATCCCACCCACCTCCCCTAGCCCCCTGGTAACCGTAAGTTTTTCTACATCTGTGACTCTATTTCTGTTCTGTAGATAAGTTCATTTGTAGCCTTCTTTTAAGTTCCACGTATAAAGCGATACCATGTGGTATTTGTCTTTCTCTGTATGGTCTGCCTTCTATGGCCAGCTATGCTGTGCTTCAGTGTTGCCTTCCCCCTCAGTATCTTCTCAGGAAAAACTCCGAAACGCAGTAGTCTTTCTTGAGGGTTTGTTTAGGGGATGAATGAATGGAATGATATTCCATGAGAGGGGACCCCAGATGTAGACAGAGCGATTGAAGTCACAGTAGCAGAGAATAAGCATGAGAGGACAAGTCCTAATGGGAAGCGATGTTCAGCATGTATTAACTTAGGGGCAGAGGCGAGTTGGAAAAACAAAACATTTTCTCCCAAAATGTGAGATGAAGTTGCCTCTCCAAAGGGTTATGCTTAAGATTAAGTGCTGCTTGTGTTTGTGGTTGATAGAATTTCACTCACCCCTCTGCCCTATTTTGCTTCAAATTTCTCCATTCCTCCTCACTCCTGATATTCTTCTGGGGAAAAAATAAAATCTCCTGCCAATCCAGAGAACCCTTTCTACAAAGGCAGAAGAGAATGTAGCAGTTGTTTTACTGAATAAGCATTAGACTGACTTGAGGTGCATCACGGGCAATCTGCTAAAAAGACTGTAAAGACAGAAAGAAATCTCACCCTTTTATAAAAATAGCCAGGTATGAGCCGTCCATTACCTCTGTGTTCTCAGGACCAGGGATAACTTGCACACAAGTAAGGGGACTTGACAGAACCATTTGCTCTACATAGTTCATCTTAAGGTCACTTGGTATAGGCATGACATCTGTGTTAGCTAATTATTTTTATCCAATGGAAAATAAAGTGCCATGTGTCTCTATGAGAAGCAACTGGTGATGATTTGGAGCTGGGTACCTCTGGTAAACTCCTGTAGAGATGGGGAGGTGGGGTGCCATCCTTGATGTATCCAACTCAAAGACAGGACTCAAGGTCCTTAAGGAAAACATCCCTGGGTTGTAAAATTACAAGAGGCTTTTCTTAGCTTCTTAAAAGACTTACAAATCAAAGGGACAGAGAAAGAATTTACAATGACCTTTTAAAAAAAAATTATCTCAGGAAAAAAAAAAGAAGGGGATTTCTCTCCCTTTTGGCACTAGAGAAAATTCACATTGTTTTTAGAGTTGTTTTTTCCTTACATTGTATGACAGTGGTTCTCAGAAGGGGGTCATTTTACAATTCCTGAGGCATTCTTGGTTGTCACAACTGGGGGAAAGGGAATACAAACATCTAACATGGAGACCAGGGCTGCTGCTGCACCCCTACAATACACACGACAGCCAGCCCACGCCGAAGACTTATCCAGCCCAATACAGCAACTGTGCTGAGGCGAAGCAAGCCTGCTCTGTAAGGAAAGTAACCACATCATTTATCATCTAAACTGGGACACTTTTTAGAGTGGAAAGCTCGTACTGTCAATAATAAGGCTGGGAAGGCATAGAAGATATAGTCATGTTGTCCAGAAAACAACTGCCAATGATTTGGTAGTCAAGAATCATGGTCAGAACATTTACATCCTTGGCAGTCTCTTAGGATCTGCTGGTAAACACTGAAAAATTAACTTCCTGCAAGGGAGTGGGAGTGCCCTGTTTTGCAGCTTTCATGATTACGTAGTGTGGTTGATTTCAAGCTATGACATGACCTCACTAAACGTGGAGTTGGGGTGAGGTGTGCAGGAGCACAGCATCATACAGGACTCCCACCAGACAGCAAAGGTGTAGACAACCTTCAGGGCAAAGAAAATAGTAAGTAATTAGGAAGTGGGAAATGGGGAATACTTATCACCTTTGTTTCCAAGGTGATTTAATTTTAAGTTCATGTATTTTTAGTAATGGCTGTTTTTAACAACTGACTTTCAAATTCCCTGCAAATTTAACAATGAGTTTTCATGAGATGGTACGGGCTGGATCCAACCCACCTCTATAACTTATTTTATGATGTAACTAGAAATAAGAACTCACTTCCGAGCTGAGGGTCTGCAAAGTAGCTACATAGTGTGAGGCTTCTCTGTGTAAATCCTTCCCGCTTCCCCTTGCCCCCCAAAGAAGAGAATTCACTCATTTAATTGTTCAGAGCTCAGGTATTTCTCAGTGAAAAGGGTTACCTCAAAGGCAGGAATTTAGGCTCCATGTTGTCTCTGCAGCCTGTTGCTGCTATGCGGCAAGTTGACCTTGGTCTTTAAATAGCATCCCAGAATGGCAAGTCCAGAGATGAAGACAGAAAAAGTTGGCAAGTGGGAATGCCCTTGTGGCAGAATTCCAATTTCACA